>NC_083346.1:13320692-14520692 GCF_019175385.1 Lycium barbarum | reverse complement strand
GGGACTTGATAGATCTGATCGTTCAGGGCCGAGTCCAAGTTATTCAGGACCTCAGTTCAGAGATGATTTAGGCCAGTCAAGGCCACCCGTGCCACAATGTTCCCAGTGTGGGAAGATGCATTGGGGTCGATGACGATTTGATTCAGATGATTGCTATTCATGTGGTCGGCCAGGCCATATTATGTGTGATTGCCCCTCAGTACATGGTAGAGGTAGGACCCAGTCTTCAGGGTCGGTAACCGGACCTTCGGTATCTGTACGCCCTACGGGGCCAGGTTCACATGCGCCAGCTGGCCATGGTAGAGGTAGAGGGAGAGTTCCCACTTCTAGCGGTCCTCAGCACCGTATTTATGCATTGGCTGGACGCCAAGATCTTGAGTCTTCTCCTGACGTAGTCACAGGTATATTATTGGTATTCTCTCATGATGTATATGCTTTGATTGATCCGGGCTCCACATTGTCTTATGTTACTCCATATATTGCGGATCGGTTTATAGTTGAGCCGGAGTCAATCAAGCCCTTTGAGGTGTCTACGCCCGTTGGCGAATCGGTGATAGCTAGCCGAGTATATAGAGATTGTGTTGTCTTGATATGTGACCGTCGTACTATAGCTGACTTGCATGAACTAAAGATGGTAGATTTCGATGTCATTATGGGCATGGATTGGTTGGCTTCTTGCTACGCCAATGTTGATTGTAGAATGAAGATGGTTCGTTTCAAGTTTCCGGGAGAACCAGTCTTAGAATGGAAAGGGAATACGGCGTCACCAAAAGGTAGGTTTATTTCCTATCTAAAGGCAAGGAAGATGATCACGAAAGGATGCATTTATCATTTAGTGCGAGTTCAAGATGTAGAAGCTGAGTCGCCGACTCTTCAGTCAGTCCCAGTAGTGAATGAATTCCCGGATATGTTCCCGGAAGAGCTTCCAGGCCTTCCTCCCGAGCGGGAGATAGGTTTTGCGATTGATGTGTTGCCATACACTAAGCCCATATCTATTCCTCCTTATAGAATGGCACCCGCAGAACTGAAGGAGTTGAAGGAGAAACTGAGGGACTTGCTTGGTAAAGGCTTCATTAGGTCTAGTTCATCCCCGTGGGGAGCGCCCATATTGTTTGTCCGAAAGAAAGATGGCTCCTTGAGAATGTGCATTGATTATCGACAGTTGAATAAAGTGACGATTAAGAACAAGTATCCTCTCCCGAGGATTGATGATTTATTTGATCAATTGCAAGGTGCCAAATGGTTTTCAAAGATTGACTTGAGGTCCGGGTATCACCAAGTGAGAGTTAGGGAGAAAGATATCCCTAAGACAACTTTCAGAACAAGATACAGCCATTTTGAGTTCCGAGTAATGTCGTTTGGATTAACTAATGCCCCGACAGTGTTTATGGACTTAATGAATAAGGTATTCAGACCTTTTCTGGATCTATTCGTGATTGTATTCATCGATGATATCCTAGTGTATTCTAGATCCGAGGCAGAGCATGCGGATCATTTGCGAATTGTCCTTGGAATTCTTCGAGCTCGAGAGTTGTTTGCAAAATTCTCCAAGTGTGAGTTTTGGTTGAACTCGGTATCATTTCTGGGCCATATTGTTGCAACTGATGGTATTCGAGTGGATAGTCAAAAGATTGAGGCCGTGAAGACTTGGTCAAGGCCCACGACTCCTACGGAGGTTCGTAGCTTTCTGGGCTTAGCAGGTTATTATAGGAGATTCGTTGAGGGTTTCTCTTCTATTTCTGCCCCGCTCACAAAGTTGACTCAGAAGTCAGCTAAGTTTCAATGGACAGATGCTTGTGAACGTAGTTTCAAGAGTTGAAAAACAGATTGACTTCTTCCCCAGTATTGACACTTCCAGAGGGATTGGAAGGATATGTTGTTTATTGTGATACTTCAGGTGTCGGGCTAGGCTGTGTATTGATGCAAAATGGTAAGGTGATTGCGTATGCTTCTAGACAGTTACGGAAACATGAACAGAACTACCCAACCCATGATTTAGAATTGGCCGCGGTGGTCCATGCATTAAAGATATGGCGACATTATTTATATGGTGTCCATGTGGATGTTTATACAAATCATAAGAGTCTCCAGTACATCTTCAAGCAGAAAGCGTTAAATTTGCGGCAACGACGATGGTTGGAGTTGCTGAAATATTATGACGTTGATATCTTGTATCACCCTGGAAAGGCTAACGTTGTGGCTGATGCTCTTAGCCGCAGATCCATGGGAAGTCTATGTGGAATACGACAAGGAAAGATGGAAATGACCCGTGAGCTTCAACAATTAGCTAGCCTAGGAGTCCGAGTAGTGGACTCAGGTAGCAGCGGAGTTACCATTCAGAATTCAGCAGTTTCGTCGCTAGTAGCGGAAGTAAAAGAGCGGCAAAATGAGGATCCCATGCTAAGGCAGTACAGAGATACACTCCCTCAGAAAGAGGAGTCATCGTTTGATATTTCAGGAGACGGAGTTCTCCAATGCCGAGGCAGATTATGTGTTCCCGACGTGGCACACTTACGCCACCAGATTTTGAGAGAGGCTCATTGCTCCCGTTACTCCGTTCACCCCGGAGCAACGAAAATGTATCACGACCTTAAGTCTATATATTGGTGGAATGGGATGAAGAAAGATGTAGCATAATTCGTGGCTCAATGTCCTAACTGTCAACAAGTGAAAATAGAGCACCAAAAGCCGGGCGGATTGCTACAAGCGATAGAGATCCCAACTTGGAAGTGGGAAGTGATTAATATGGATTTCATTACTGGCTTACCCAATTCTCGACGAAAGTATGATTCCATATGGGTGATTGTGGATAGACTCACTAAATCAACTCATTTCTTACCGGTCAGGACGACCTATGTGGCAAAGATTATGCAAGGCTTTATGTTAGAGAGATAGTGAGACTCCATGGTGTCCCAGCATCTATTATCTCCGATAGAGGAACTCAGTTTACGGCCAAATTTTGGGAGTCTTTTCAAGAGGGTCTAGGGACCCAAGTGCGCCTTAGCACGACATTTCACCCACAAACCGATGGGCAAGCTGAACGCACCATCCAGACTCTTGAAGATATGTTACAGGCATGTATGATAGATTTTGGGGGAAATTGGGATGACCATTTGCCACTCATTGAGTTTGCTTACAATAATACTTATCACTCCAACATCCAAATGGCACCGTACGAGGCTTTATATGGGCGAAAGTGTAGATCCCCGATTGGGTGGTTTGAAACTAGAGAGGCAAAGTTAATAGGGCCATATTTGGTCCAGCAAGTCATAGATAAAGTCAAGCTCATACAAGATCATTTTTTAGCGGATCAAAGTCACCATAAGTCCTATGCGGATAATCGTCGAAGGGACTTAGAGTTCCAAGTTAAGGATTGGGTGTTTTGAAAGTGTCGTCGATGAAGGGCGTTATGAGATTTGGCAAGAAGGGGAAGCTTAGTCCCCAGTATATAGGGCCTTATGAGATTGTGCGAAAGATAGGCAAGGTGGCCTATGAATTAGACTTACCTCCAGACTTGGAGTCAGTTCATCCAGGTTTTCATGTCTCGATGCTTCGGAAGTGTGTTGGAGATCCTACGAGGATCGTCCCAGTGAATGATATTCAAGTGATAGAAAATTTAACTTATGATGAAATACCCATTGCCATATTAGATAGGCAAGTACGGAGGCTTAGAAACAAAGAAGTGACCTCAGTTAAAGCTTTGTGGAAAAATAATAATCGAGAGGAAATGACTTGGGAAGCGGAAGAAAATATGCAATCCAAGTACCCGCATCTATTTCATCCCTTGGAAGAAGCCCAAATGAGACGTCAGAATCATGAGGTATGTATGATTCTTCTTATGCTTTTGGGTCGTGTGTGGCCAAATTTTTATGCTATTCTATGTAGCCCTATGTGGCATCGACATTATGGGTTGTTGTGGCAGGATGGTAGCGCCATATTATAAAGGAAACTCTGGCGAAATTTTTATAGAATTCCCCAAGCCTTTAACATTCAAGGACGAATGTTCCTAAGGGGGGTAGAATGTTACACCTCGGAAAATTTTCCATTGGTACGCAAGTAAGCGAACTAATGATGTGTGTGAGGAGTGAGAGTGTATAATGTTTCATGATCAATGTGCGTAAAGGGACCAGAATGATTAGAATGAAAAGTCGAGAAATGAGGAAAAAATTGAAAGTTGGCAAAACTGCCCAGTGGTTGTATATTGCAAAATACGGACCGTAAAGTGCAATACGGTCCGTAAACTGCCAAGTCGTAAACTGGCATGCCAAACTTCAACTTTCTTCCAGCCGACAAAATGGTTAAATACGACCTGGTGGACGGACCATAAAGTGATTTACGGCCCGTAAAAATGGTCGTAAACCACCATGAGGGCAGCCAAAGCTTCTGGTTCTGGAAATGGTTAAATACGCCCATGGAGGACGAGCCGTACAGTGGAATACGGACTGTAAACCTCCATGGATGACCACTGTTCACCCAGCACAGATTTTCCAACTCATTAAATATGAGGATCAAGACTTCTTTTATTTTCATTTCCACAATACACCACTTCTCCCTAGAACTTCTCTCTACATTTATTATATGAGTTTTCAAGGATTATAAGCCATAAATAACATTAAGACAAGTGAATCAAGGATAAGGGAATCATCAAGGATCATCCAAGTCAAGAAACCCAAATGGAGAAAAACTAGGGTTTTGCTCAAAGTGAAGTATTATCAACCAAAGCTTGTTCCTACAACTTATAAGGTAAGATTCATGATTTCTACAAGATGTTTAAGGTATTGGAGAATTAAAATACATGGATTATAGAAAATGTGGTCAACTAAGTCATGAAAGATGAATAGTTACATTTTGAGAAATAGTTTGAATTGAGTTATGAATGTTGTTGTGTTGTGATATGAATGTGTCATAAATGGTATTAAGATCATGAACTAACCACTTTAGACGAATGGACGAAGATGGGTGTTATGACCATAAATGTGGGTGAATTAGAGGCAAATTGAGGAATCTAGATAATGTGGATAATGTGAATGACTAATGGCCATTGTTATGATATTAATGAAGGTATGAACGCTAGCATTGGAAAGGAACGTGCAAGTGTAGAATAGTTCGACGGAAAGGTATGTAAGGCTAATCCTTCTTTCATAAAGCATGGTTCTTGGCCAAATTCCTAATTCCTCTATATGAGTATGTTATCTTCACATGGTTGGCATTCCGAGCTCATAAGCTCATGACCTTTGATATGCACTGTGATTACACTATGTCCCTCGTACGACGAGTAAGCCTATAATGTAGACGTAATGATGATGATGAGAGTAAAATGAGAATAGAGTAAAGTGAGATTAGAGATGTTTATGAACTATTATATGTATGTATGTGTGCCTATGAAGGGCTATAATGAACCCCCGAGCTTATGATGCCGGGTAAGGATATATGTATATGAATATGTATAAAGTATGTATACGATTACGAAATGCGCGCACACCTCTGCAGATGGTACGTATAACCCTGATGCCTTGGTAGGGCCAGGTATGTATGATCTTGAGCCTTGGTTGGCCAAGTATGTATGAAACACCGATCCTATGAGGTCGGGTATGCTATGTAAATGCTATATATATGTAATGACTATGTATATAATATGAATATGAATGTGATAATACTATGTATACGAATACGAGCACACTTATGGTACGAGTCCTATTATGGAATACGGATGATGATGTGTGTATACGAGTGCGTATGAAAAATGGAAAGTCCCTATGAGAGGCAAGTAAGTGCTATGACAGTGATATTATTGTCTCCCCTCCCATGCTATTTCGTATGTTGTTCATTGTGATTATATGTCGATGTTGATCATGCTTTACATACTCAGTACATTCTTCGTACTGACGTCCTTTTGTTTGTGGACGCTGCGTCATGCCCACAGGTGCACAGGGAGACAGACTTGATCCATAGCTGCTTATTCAGAATTGCATAGCAGAGCTCCATTTCTTTCGGAGTCGTCGCTTTTGGGTACTTATTCTTTTGTATGTAATTATGGGCGTAGCGGGGTCCTGTCCCGCTCATGATATGTCGTTCTCTTAGAGGCTCGTAGTCATGTGTATGTGGGCAGAGATGTTTGGCCATGTCGGCCTATGTTTTGTATATCTTTGTTGGCCTCGTCGGCCTTGTACAATTGACGTGGCGTGGATAGCTATGATATGCTAAATGATGATGATTGTCCAATGGGACTAACATGATTAATGATTAAAATGCATAAATTGATTTATGGTCCACCTAGATGATATGCAATGTACGATAAGGGGTGCCCGGGTGGGGTAGTACCGAGTGCTCGTCGCGACCTCCTAGTCGGGTCGTGACACGAAGTGTTCTTCTCTAAACAATCCAAAGCAATAAGATAAGTCATTCCAAGCCCTTCCAAATCAATTCTATCATATATGCTCTTAACCTAATCTTAAAACCATATTCTTAACATAGGGCTTTCAAGAAAAACCCAACTAAAGAGCATAAACAACAAAACCATGGAACTTTTTTTTCGAGTCCAGATTATTGTTCAAGTTTGGGAGAAATTTTAGGTATGTACAACATACTATCTACATGAGAAACATTGTTTAATCATCCTCATACCTCAATTATCATAATTCTCAGAAATCCAGCCAGTTTATGATTTTGCCCTAGTTCTTGATTTTCATAACCTAGGGTTAGAGCTCAGTTTTCTGATTATGTTCATACTTGTTATGCATGCTATGGACCTATCACGACCCAACCCCGTAGGCCGTGACTAGTGCCCGAACGGGGCACCCGAACACACCCATCCAACCCAAATCACATATAAATAAAGTATACGGCACAAGTATCACTTGCCGCCTCAAATCATATCAAACTGTCTTAGACACATTTCAAATGCAACCATATATCTACATATATATACCAAAAGCCGACAAGGCTACCAAATGGCGCAACGGCCCAAAACATATACAAATGCACGCCGACAAGGCTGCCATAGCGAGTGGGATCATAATAACGCACCTGTACAGAAGTAGGCACCAACCCACATATATGTCTACAGACCTCTAAACAGACCAACTGAATCATATGGCGGGACAGGGCCCCGGTACCCCTGAACAAATATATATACCAAAATGTAGGCTCCGATATGATAGGAGCACTACAAACAGCAGAAGAGGGTGTCCTAAACTGGTGGATCACCAAACTGTGCGTCTGTACCTGCGGGCATGAAACGCAGCCCCCCGAGAAAGGGGGTCAGTACGAAATATGTACTGAATATGCAAAGAAGAAGATACATAAAACAAATTGGAGGCATAAACGAAATAGAAGTACAAAAAATAGGTACAATCCCAAAATATCAAAATGTTTACTTTCAAAATATAAGTCACGCATAGGGTACAGAAGAATATGGTCGCCCGCCCGTCGATGGCGCCATAACACAGCATAACACCAGAAGGTTTCAAATCTCCGTATCCCCGTCACATATCACAACACAACATAACACCATACACAGCATAACACCATACACAACATAACACTAAGTATAAGTGGAACCCGACCCTCTAGCGAGTGGCTCGGTGAACCATAAACACAGCATAACACCGGAGTATATCAAAGTGCGCACGACAACAGAACCGGCCCGGGACTCGGCGAAAGATATAATAGAACGCACGAGCAGAGTCGTGAGTAACCATATGCATAAAATTATTACCATGGACTCTAATATAAGCAAAATGACCATACTTGAAAGTCGAAATAATAGTCATATCAAATTCTTTAAAACCAAACTTTTATGCAACATTTGGAAATCAATTACTCCGAAAACATAAGGGTTCATATTTCATCACATCAAACACACGAATGCCAAGGAATATATATATATATATAAGAGTCGTCACATACTCGGATTGCGAATTTAGAATTTCCTCGAAGCTCGTGACAAAGCCTATCTATAACTAAAACATGTCAAAAGAAGGAAGGTTTGAGCTTTACATACCTCGTACGCACTCCAAGCTACCCCAACTCAAGCTAATCCCAATCTACGCCTCGGGCTCCCTAAGTTCTACAAACACGTCAACGAATATCACACATTAGCCATGGGCACTTAGGCAATTTGTTCCAAACTAACGCTTAATTCTACAGAAATTTGGGCAGCATTTCCCCTGTAAATAGGCCAACCCCGAGAATTTAACTCGACCAAATCAACAACAATAACCAACCTAGCAACCCCAATGATCAATCCAAAAGGCAATATAACATTAATAACTCTCTTTTATATCATCCTACAACATTCATATTCTTTACATCATTCTACAACATTTATAATATTCAATTCAACGGTTTACATTCAACCGCATTACCGCTCATACATTCAATTGCCAACCCGAACCCATATCAACAATATTCAAGGACATTTTAAACAATTCACACAATATTCCTAACAATTCAACAATTGCTCCAATTTACCCGAAACCAATTCCAAACCCGAGAACACAACCATAACCCATTCTTGTCATTAAATATGACCTACATTCGGCCACACTACACATATATTGATGATTTTTAATCTTTTCTCCACACTACCCAAATAAACATGCTACATAGAATCAATTCATCAACCCAATCACAACACACACATCTACACGACGACCCACCATACACGGCTCACTTCCAACCTACTATATTTCACAAATTTCACCCATATTAACATACTACAATAGGCATAAAACATTCACAACACATAAATAAGATCAAATCTTACCTTTCTTCTTCAATTTCACAAATAGGCTAGGGTTTGCGATCTACTAAACGGAGGACTTGATCGCTCCAACAACACTTCCACGCTACTTAGGGACCCCCAATTAGTGGATTTACACCAAAGAAATATTTTTGGAATGGCTAGAATTTGACTTGGTTTTTCATAGTTCTTGGCCGAGAGGTGTTGGTTGTTGTTCTTCAACTTCTTGTTTTTTTTTTCTAAGTGTTGGATGAGAAAAGATGACTTAGAAGTCATATTTTATGCTCCCACATTAATCCCCCAAGTGTCCATGGCCCACACATGTGTTGGACCATTTAAAATTGGCCACAACAATGTGTGGGACCAACTCCAACTCACACTGCCAAAGGGCCCCCTTTTTTTTTTTGCAAGATTTCAACTTCCAATTATATGAATTTTGGCCCCAATTTTTTTCCTAAGTTTTTCATGCCAACAATTTCATGTACAACTTATGTCTCAAAATAAAATCGAAGGTCAAAAGTCCCGACTTCAAGTCCCCGAACGATCTTGGCCCTAACTTATCATAGTTAATCCGGGTTGTCCCAATGTATAAAAATACGGGACATAACAGGACCCTAGCTTAATCTAAAAGTCTTGTAATTCAATCTACGAGTCTCCGAATGCAGTCTAAGTCATCGGTCAGGTTACAGAGCCAGTAGTCAGTTTTACGTCTGATGTTTCATGTTTGATTAGGGCTAAGGCCATAGTTATGATTCATATGCATATGTAATTATTTTGGTCCTAAGGCCATAGCTTTGAGGTCTCATTATTTATTGGGCCTGAGGACATAGCTGCATGATATTTGCACAGGTGGTTTCTATATAAATCAGCTCATGATATGAGCATTCAGTTTCATTATGCTCTATTGTTCATATCCCGTATTATTGCTTCAGTTGCTTATCATATTTGTACAATTCAAATGTACTAACGTCCTTATGCATGGGCCTGCACTTCACGGTGTAGAGTCTGACTTTCAGGAGGATACAACAGTCGCTTAGCTTCCAGCGCTTTGAGTACATCAACTAGTTGGTGAGCCCCTCTCATCCAAGGCTTCCCGTCTATTCTCAGTTTTTCGAGTATTAGTTAGTTCGTTAGTATTTGAGGCATGCCAGGGTCTTGTCCTGACCTAGTTATTCTTTCAATATTTTGATCATAGAGGTTTGATAGACACAAACTTTAGTCAGTTATGTTGGTTTTGCCTCACAACATTTATTTTTGCATTCATTATTATATTTAAGTTAGAGCATTCTCTTGCTTCGTGTTATATCTTGCATGCTTCCATGATATAACTGTTAGATTCAGCAGCCATGGGTTTGCTCGGTTACAGACAGTCAAGCATCGAGTTCCATGTCGCGCCCAAGCCATGGTTCGGGGCATGACAAAGCTTGGTATCAGAGCATCCAGGTTGGTTTAGTATCGTTGAGAGTCTATGAAACCGTGTCCAGTGGGGTCTCCTTTATATGTATGACGACCGCATGCATATAAACATCTGACCACCAGGACATATTAAGGAAGTCTCACTTCTTTGTATTATACATCGTTCAACTAGAGCTATAACTTCAGGATGTCTTCTTAATTCTTGCGTTTACGTAATTTCAGACGATTATGGCTCCAAAGGGGAAGACTACCAACCATTTAAGGAAAGCTTATAACACTGTCATCGTGAGGTTATTCGAGCCAATTCTGATTAGACGCCTACGCCAGAGACTACCCCTATTGCTCCAGCTCTAACAGAGATTTCAGCTCCTCAGAATAGAACAACTAATGTGGATGTTGGGAGTGCTATTGCAATGCTCACACAGTTAGTAACTGCTCAAGCATAACGTCAGGAAGTGGGGTCTAAATTTGGAAATCATGGAGAATCCTCCAGGGCTAATGAGTTCTTGAGAATGAAGCCCCTAGTCTTCTCGGGGACAAAGAAGGAAAAGGACCCTTAAGATTTCATTGACGGTCTTTAGAAGATTTTTAGAATGATGATTGTGATGGAGACAGAAGCAGCTACGTTTGGAGCTCACTAGCTTCAAAGAGTAGCAAATGCTTGGTACGAGACTTAGGAATTATCTCGAGGTAATAATGCTTCTGATGTCACATGGGATGAGTTCGTAGAGGCTTTTCTATACCATTTTATGTCAATTGAGGTCCGAAAAGCCAAAGATAAGCAGTTCTTGAAGCTCAAACAGAATGGTACGACTATTTAGGATTACCACTTGGAGTTTATGAGTCTAGCAAAATATGCTACTGAGCTTGTTCCTAACATGAGGGCCAGAGTGAAGAGGTTTGTCACTAGTCTTGATTCTCACCTATATGATGGGGCGAATATTGCAGCCCAAAATGTATGACAATCGCCAAGATATTGGCATTTGTGCAAGAAAATGAAACAAGGCTCAAGAAGGAGGAAGCTGTGCAGAAAGAGAAAGATAAAGAGTTTAATAAGAGGGTTAAATCAACCGAGCAATTCGGCAGGAATAGTGGAAAGAACAAAAAATTCTTCAACAATAGATCATCAGGACCCGTTCCTTCATCAACCAATGCTCAATCTCCTAAGTTCAGCGAGGAGAAGAGAGGAAGCTTTCGAGCATCAGGCTCACAATCTAAAGGAAATTCGAGCAGTCATGGTTTCCACCTTATTTATAATACTTGTGGGAAGAGAAATTCAAGGACACGCCATTAGGGCATGGATAACTAGTCAGGTCACTTTTTGAGAGATTGTCCATTTCCTAAGCAGGGTACAGGTGGGACCATAAATCAGTCCACCAATTCGGTTGCAAACAAGAACACTCAGGCTGAGTTAGGTAGGTCCCCAGAGCGATCACGGGATACAAGTGGTGGTCCAAACTGCTTGTATGCTTTAGCTGCTCAATAGGATGCTAAGGGTCGTATCGATGTTGTCACAGGTACTATCACCATTTTCAGTTAAGATGTTTTTGCATTTATAGACCCAGGATCCACTATTTCTTGTGTAATTCATTTTATTGCTAAAATGTTTGAAGTCAAGCCCGAACCATTGTCCAAACCTTTTGAAGTGTCTAACCCTGTTGGTGAGGAAATACTCGCCAGACATGTGTATATGGGTTGTTCGATGAGAGTGTACCATAACTTGACAATAACAGGCCTTCACGAGTTAGAAATGATAGACTTTGATGTGATCATGAGGATGGATTGGCTATATTCTTATTATGCGTCAGTTTGTTATCGGACCAAAACAGTCAAATTTGAATTCCCAAATGAGCCAGCCTTAGGTTGGTCCGGTGATTCTGTAGCACCCTGAGGTCAGTTTATCTCTTATTTGAAGGCCCGAAAGATGATTTCCAAGGGCTATATCGATCATCTAGTCTGGGTTAGGGATGCAGATACCCAGACTCCCTGCTCTTCAGTCAATTCCAGTAGTATGTGATTTTTCAAAAGTCTTTCAAATAATCTTCGAGGAATCCCTCCTGATAGGGAAATAGAGTTCGTAATTGATTTACTCTATAGCACTAAGCCTATCTCTATTCCGCCATATAAAATGGTTTCAGCAGAACTCAAAGAACTTAAGGCTCAATTAAAAGACTTCCTAGATAAGGGATTCACTTGATTAGTGTTTATCTATGGGGCTTACCAGTTCTATTCATGCGAAAAAAGAAGGTTCCTTGCATATGTGTATAGACTATCTCCAACTTAACAAAGTCACTATCAAGAACAAATATCCCCTTCCTAGAATAGATGACTTATTTGACCAACTTCAGGGTGCTCAGTTTTATTCTAAGATAGACCTCAGATCTGGTTACCATCAGCTTAAGGTCAAAGAAAAATATATTCCTAAGACAACTTTCAGGACCATATATGAACACTATGAGTTTTGTGTCATATCTTTCGGGTTGACAAATACGTCAACAACCTTCATGGATCTTATGAACAGAGTGTTTAAGCTGTATCTCAATCTCTTCATGATTGTCTTTATCGATGATATTTTAGTATACTCCCACAGCGACTCAGATCATGCTCATCACCTCAGAGTAGTATTGCAGACACTTAAGGACCGTGAGCTATTCGCAAAATTTTTCAAGTGTGAATTTTAGCTCAAGTCAGTGGAGTTCTTAGGCCATGTTATTTCTAGAGAGGGTATTCGAGTTGATAACACTAATATTGAGGCTGTCAAGGATTGGCCCAGACCTACCTCTGTTTCAGATATTCGTAGTTTCTTAGGCCTGGTTGGTTACTACAGGCGTTTCGTAGAGGCATTTTTCTCCATCTCAGATCTGTTGACTAGGTTGACTCAGAAGAAGTCTAGATTTCAGTCGTCAGATGCTTATGAGCTCAGGTTCGAGGAGTTGAAATTAAGGTTAGCGTCAGCTCCAGTTTTGACCTTGCAGGAAGGGACCGAGGGGTTCGTAGTTTATTGTGTTGCTTCAGGCATGGGTCTCAGTTTGTCTTAATGCAGCATGGTAAGGTTGTAGCTTATACATCTCGTTAACTTAAGGTTCACGAGAAGGATTATCCGGCCTATGATGTAGAGTTGGCAGCTATAGTTTTTGCCCTTAAGATATGACCTCATTATTTTCACAAATCATAAAAGCCTGCAGTATATTTTTGAGCAAAGAGAGTTGAATCTTAGGCAGAGGAAATGGCTCAAATTGCTTAAGGACTATGACGTGGGTATTCTCTATCATCCAGGGAAGGCGAATGGTGTAGCCGATGCTCTCAGTCAGCATTCCATGGGAAATTTAGCTCATATTGATGCAAATAAGAAAATTATGGCGAAAGAAGTCCACCGTTTTGCCAGTCTTGGGTTACAACTAGTGGATTTCGAGGATGGCGGTATAGTTGTTCAGAATAGAGCCTATTCCTCCTTAGTCATTGAAGTTAAAGAGAAGCAGTATAAAGATCCCTACTAGTTGTAGCTGAAAAGGGGGATTCACAAGCATAAGACGATGACTTTCGAACAAGGGGGAGATGACGGAACCTTGAGATATCGAGTCATATTATGTGTTCCAGATGTAGCTGGGCTCAGAGAGCAAATTATGTCTGAAGCTCACCACTCCAAGTATTCCATTCACCCAGGTTCCACAAAGATGTATCAGTAATAAGTTAGGACCATCTTGGTAATAAGTTATACTGTAATTAGTAAAATAGCTTTACTTACCAATTGTCTTTTTATGGTTAGCTATTTTGATCATCCTCCATAAATGATGAGATTCGATCTCGTTTTTGTTTTCCATCAGATGGCTTTTTCTGTTAACAGAAGAAATCATGTTGGAGAGTTGTATAACTTTTTCTCTTAACAAAGGTAACAACCCTAGCTTGCACCCTGTTTGAGACTAAGGCAAGTTTGGAACTCTGCCCTATCACCTTTATCAAATCCCTCGCTCTATTCGAGTTTCGAATTCTCCTCACGCTTTTTTCATCATCATCAGGGTTTTCTCTTCGAAGCTTTAATTGAAGACCTTTCAGTGCCCTTTCGTTTGGTCCCCTGGGTATTTTCTAGATAGAATCCTTGGATATTTTTCACTTTATCATTGAAGATAGCAGGTGTGAACTTGCTATCGGCTTCCTTTTTTTTTTAATGATAAGGGAACCCGCAGCGGCTACCCTTCGGGTGCTGTGCACTTGCTATCAGCTTTTCCTGGATGAAGATCCATCTACTAGTTTTACACCTACACTACTTATAAAATATTTTCAAAGTTGGGAGTTGTGGCCTCGATTTTGTTGATATTGACTTTTCAGCTATCGTCCTTTCATGATAAAAATCCTTGCATATTTTGAGGATGTTACACACAAAGCTTTTAGGAAGAAGCACCTGGAGTGGATGATTTGAAAAGAAAAGACACAAGGAATGTAGTATTATCAAACTTTGATAAGTGCTTTGATGTAGGATTTTTCCTACTATTCTTTTTCTGGCTTCGCAAATACTATAGATTTATTTCTCAATATCTAATTGCAGATGCACCCCTGAATTTCTTTTGATGTATCTAGACCTGTTTGCTTGTTCATATCATTACCCACAGCCTTCAAATAATTAACCGCAGCCTCCAATTTTTTTCCTACATCCCTCGTGATTCTTGGACTGTTTGCATGCCGTACTATTCGACAGTAGGAAAATTGCCATAGCTTGAGCAGATTTTACCAACTCTCCGTGGTCAAAAAAATGTAGGAGCTGTAGATAACTCCACACCTTCGTTAATCTGTCCAAATTTCACAATTGCATTAGAACTCAACTATTGTCTTGTTTTTCATTTGCATGCTGTCTATTTTCATTGACCTCTTGCATAACATGTATTTTTTATGTAGAACCTGTTGGCGTGAAGAGTTCCTATCACCTGAAGCAATCTGAGCTTCAGTTCGACTTAAATGATGCTCAGAATTTTCGAGTACCCGCGCCACAATCAAAGCTCGATCAAGCACTTGATCATCAGTAACGCTATGTTGTTTTGCACATTAAATTTCACTTGTAACGCCTTCTTTTCCAGAGTCATTCTGATAAGATTGATGTCCACACTGCCTGATTTCAATAAATTTTTCAAGTTCTAATCCTAGCTAATAATGTTCTGAAAAGGTATGTCGGCTATCAGTACAATCTGTATGTAGTTATATTTTGATGACAAATTTCATCCAGTATACCAACAAATAATGTATGTAACTGCAGTGTCTTCCTCAACTGATTCGAAGAAAAAGAATTTATAGCCCTTCCTTATTCCAAATGTTTCTAGTTGATATTTTGATTTAGCTGATAAACAGTTGTGGACCTAGCCCTGCTTCTTTTTTGTGCACATTCATGTAATCCTGTGCTTAGTTCACGCTTATCTTTTTCCAGTCCATTCTTTTTATCAAAAGTGATTATACTTTCCTTTTTTTGTAGGACAAATATATGCAAATAAACATTGCTGGCGATATGTTACAACAGTGCACAAGCTGATGAATATCTTTGGGTTACTACAATAATAGATTAGAATTTAATTAGTGATATTTGAAATGATGCTTTGGTTCTTTTGTAAGTAAAATCATACTTTTAGGGATCACATTGGCTTGGAAGTATATGTCCGTGGAACAACTTTATGTATTGATCTGTACATGTGTAAAATCATGTCAATTTATATGCATTCAAGATTGTGGTTATTTCGAATTTATAACTTTTGTGGAAATTCATTTAATGATTTGAGAGGACCTGGAACCTCGAGGGTTGATAAAACAGAATTTTGTTTTAAGCGCAAAGGTAGTTGTTCCTTAAAAACGCATATATTTGCTAGAAGTTAAACATGTAAAGCCAGGGGTTGAAGATCACAAGTTCTTTTTCTTCTGTAGGTGCGTTCAGCTTTTCTTAAACTAAAACAGAGGCAAAGAAATCTATGAACAAAAACCCCTGTACTAATAACTGAAATCAATTGTCGGATAAATGCAATGAACTCCATCCACAGCCACATCTAATACTACAAAATGAAAAATCAAGGGGAGAACATAGAACTTTACACTGATGAACTTACCTGAGATACAATCCTTCAAAGAAGTCAGATAAAAAGAAGAAAATGAAGCACCCACAAAGAACTACCAAGTCCCTATAATACTGCCTTTTAAACAACGAATTGATCGTCACAACTTGAAAGTATTATTGTACATGAGGAACATGTTTCATAAGCTAGATATAGTTCACACCCTGAACATCAAAAACATACACGCTTACGCGCTAGGAAGTAGCAGGCGAGGAGCCCTTAAAATTGATGCCGAAAAAATGACTCTTGTGATCATCAACCCTTGGCTTTTCTTCACGAGTTCTGTCAGGATCCGGAGGGTCCGCCTAGCATTAAGACTAGGAAAACATTCCACAAATTCAATCAGCAGAAAGGCATTAGACCTAGAAAAATTTAACTTACCTGTCAAGCCCGGAGACGATACCTGCAATACAACGGGGTAATTTTCTACATTGACGGGGCCAACGAGCACACTTTCTAGTTGTTGGTCATATGTATGCTCCTCAGTAGATCCAACATAGATGAGTTTCCATTCCAAATCTGCATGCAAAATAAGGCAAAGAGAAACTAAGTAAAGCTGTAAGTTAATCAAGATACAAATATAGTTATTTGAAAAGAAAAGAGCAACATGCAGTAAAAACGTCAATCTGGTGGAAGCATTTCTGTGCGATTGTCAAAGAATGAACCTGCATATCTTCACCGGGAAAAGATTTACAGTGCAAAGATTATTCTCTAGTATTTCAACCCCAGAAAGAGAATCAACTTCCACATAAGGGTGAAACCAGACCTTCGACTTCCACATAAGGGTGAAACCATGACCTTCAACTTCCACATTAGTATATATGTCTAGTAAGATTCATGAAACCATGACCTTCAAGAAATCTATAGCAATGTGCAATGTAATGCAACAGAAGATCTGCAGTAAACAATTGACAAAAGCAAAGGGATTATCAACTTCCACATAAGGGTGAAAAGATATAATATCAACCATTTCCCTTCTGAACTATGGTGTAAACAAGACAATTCTCACCAAGTGTTTATTTAAATGATATTAAATGTTTAGCTATGGAAAAACACTAAACCTATTATCTTTTTCCCTCTTCATGAATTGTGTAAGGATAATTTTTAATACCAGTAGGTAAAAGTAGGCAGAAGGGCTTTGCCTGAATGCCACCTTCGGATAAAAATCACATCTTTAATATAACAAGTTCCTTTGAAATGAAGGAGAATAGATTTAACAAGGTAGATGGTATTGATATTCCACATATTATATTTTCGATCCAGAAATAACATAAAAAGAAGGTGCTGAGACTTTTTTATCAATGACATAAGCTTCAATAGGTTACTGTGCAATCCAAGAAGAGAAAAATGGTAACTATCAAAGAGCATACAATGCAAGATGCAAGACTTGTAACTGCCCTCCAGTTGTCGTTTAAGTATTCAAGTTTCATTTCGCATTTGCAACTCCAACTTTCAGAGTGTAATGCAATTTCGTATTGAGTACGTAAAGAAAGTGTTGAACCACCTTTCTAGCTGAATAAATCAATTGGTTGTTTAAAATAGAGAAGGCAGTAGTAGAAATCTATGTTGCTCAGACTCTTCAAAATGTAGACGGGTGTGTCTCTGATCCTCCAAAAGTAGTTCGATACGGGTGCGACAACATATTTGGAGAGTGAGTACAACATAGGTAGAAATATTATCTGTGGCATCTTAATTTCTACCATGCCACATAGAAATTCAGTCAGGCCGCCAGGAGCAGCAGCAATAACATCAAAACCAACTACCTAGTGTCACACCCCACCCTTGGTAAGCCGTGATTGGCACCCGGCACCTTACAGGAATTGAGCGAACCAACTTATGACTCTTATCCTTCATATCTCGAATGGCAACAATAAGGTCAAGAGGCTAAATATGAACATAATATCATGTATAAGTATATGTACAATAGACCCATGATGCTGACATTACTATTGTCACACTACGACTAAACTGTACACTGTCTGCAAAGCCTCTATACACATGACTGAAGTATATAAGTCAGGACAGGGCCTCCGACATACCCTCTTGTAAAAAAAAACATATGCAACTCAGACTCAGCAATGCTTCGGGAAGAGGTGGAGCTCACCAATCAAAACTGGTACCTGAAGGCAGCCTACTATGAAAGATCCTTGTCTCGTCTATCTACACCTGCGGGCATGAACGCGGCGTCCACCAGAAGAGACGTCAGTACGAGCAATGTACTGAGTATGTAAGGCATGAATAGTAGTATGATATCAGAATAAAGATGACATAAGATAAAGTAAGTAATTATACCTCGTATTCCTCTTAAGATCTCTGTCATGTAAACTACTCGTCTACAGGAAAACATTTCATACACATCCATACATACATATGCATTCACATACACTTACTATACATACATCTGTCATATCCGTACCCGGTCCTTTCGGGACTCGGTGTTATCTTGCCCGGCCATATAGGCGCGGTAATATATATAGCGTCTTGCCCGGCCATTAAGGCACGGTAATATATATAGCATCTTGCCCGGCCATTAAGGCACAGTGTTGTCTTGCCCGGCTATAAAGGCGCGGTGTTATCTTGCCCGGCCATATAGGCGCGGTGTTATCTTGCCCGGCCAAATAAGCATGGTATTATCTTGCCCAGCCATGTAGGCCCGGTATTATCCCCAGCTGATCAGTGGGATGCAATGCATACATACATACATACATACATACACATAAAAATACATAACTGAAATGAACATCATCATTACCATTATCATTATCATTATATCCTTCCTTAGAAAATCAACTATCTTAAGGTGAAGTCGGCGATGTCATGGGAATCTTAAGAATCGTGAACTTAGATAGCGTTGAAAATAGAACCGTCATCGCTATATCTCACCTCGAAAGAACAAGTATCATAAGGTGAGATCAATTACAAAGAATAGTCTCAAGATCATGAGTAAGCTCAATAATATCATAAGGATCATGAGATTCATAGGCTTCTAGCATTTATGGAGGCAAAGATATTATGGATATGGCACAAAGGTTTATAATGAAAGAATCATGCCTTTAGAAAGAAAGAGTTTAGCCTTAACATACCTTTTCGGTCACCTTAACTTTAACTACTCAACGTTTGTCCTCCCAGACTTGTAAATCTATATTCAAGAAAATTTATACTATTGTTAGACTCACTTTTTTTGCTTGTCTTAGTCCTTCAAATAAATCTTTCTAGAATCTGCTGAAATTTCGGCAGCATCTCCCCTATTTATATGCCTAGCCAAAAATCGTAATCCAGCAACCAATAACAACAACATCAATACCAACATTAATCATAATATTCTCAACACCAAAAATACTCCATAAACATCCCATATGGGGTTTATCCCATATTTCCACCAACAAAACTATTGTACGGCTATTTGACAGTTTTATCTCCGTAAATAAACCAAAATTAACATTAATAATAGGAGATTCATACCTTGCTCCTGATAATATCGCTATATCTTCACTTTTTCCACCTTAAACTTGAACCACACGCATCGCTATATGATTCTATACTCGCAACAATACGTTGCCTGAACTGGAATTCGGGAATTATAGCTCATTTATGCTTGAAATTTAGGTTTGAGAGTTGGGGAACTTTCTAGAGTATTTTGGAATTGTTTGGAAGAGATTTTGCTAAAAAAAAGAGGGGGCAAGCCCCTTTTATATTGGTTCAAATTCGGGTCGGGTTCACTGTAGCATTACTGTAGCAGGTTGGTTACTGTAGCACTCGTTTCTGCTCTGTCAGTTGAACTTGTAACGTCCATAATTCTCTACTCCAATATCGTATCGACGAGCGATTTTTTGTGTTGGAAACTAGACTCGACGAACTTCATTTTAGGTTTTTGAAACACCTTAAAACTCTTAATATACTAGCAGATATACCCCTCCAAATTTGACCCAAAATTCTGTCAACTTTTTTTCAAATTTTCGATAAACTTATTTTCTTCGATTTGGTTGGTCCCAGTGTTTCTCATAGCTTATTATACGGAAAAGGGCCAAAATTACCCCTGAACTTTGAAAAATAGTTCATCCATACCCTTCGTTATACTTTAGGGCCAATTATACCCTTACAGTTATACTATGGGGTCAATTATACCCTTATGTCTAACTGCTGCCACGTGGCATCATCCCAGCTCTTCAAAATTATTTTACCTTCAAATAATTTTTTACCCACTAAAATAACTCAACCCGACCCGAATTTTTTTTTTCCAGCAAAAATAATACGGATAATTTTTCCAACAAAATAAAATAAAAATAATTCCGTATTATTTTTGCTGGAAAAAAAAATTCGGGTCAGGTTGAGTTATTTTAGTGGGAAAAAAATTATTTGAAGGTAAAATAATTTTGAAGGGCTGGGATGATGCCACGTGGCAGCAGTTAGACATAAGGGTATAATTGACCCCATAGTATAACTGTAAGGGTATAATTGGCCCTAAAGTATAACGAAGGGTATGAATGAACTATTTTTCAAAGTTCAGGGGTAATTTTGGCCTTTTTCCGCTTATTATATGAACGTAAACATTCATGACCATAAGATTACTTCATATAATATCATATATCCTCGAAGGGAACTCCAGTATCCATACTTAGAACGTCCAACACTTATAAATTTCCACGTACGAAACTACGGGTGTAACACCTAGCTACCGGTCACCATAAAATTTTGTCGTCCAAATTTAGCCAAGAAAGAGTGATGACGGAAATGAAAAAAAATGAATCAAGTGATTTTGAATGTGTTTTCACACTAAACTTCTTGTGTTACATTAAATTGAATGAAAACAATTACAGTAGTTCAACTTCTGGAAGAGACACTATTAGAGAGACCCAAACACAATAAAAAAAATTAAATTGTGAAGCCATTTTTTTCTCGCTGCGCAATTAATTGTGGTACCTTTTTATGTGATGATGATCTAATTGTCAATACGCCATACTGACGCACATAGAAGTAAGGAAGATGTACAGTAGCCAAGGTTGGATATAATATTGAGAAATTTGGAATAGTCAAAAGTTTCAAGAATGGCTTTATGCGGCCAGAACTCAAAAGATTCTCAAATTAGAGTATTGTACATTCATAATTTCTCATTTTAGTGTAAGTTTGGTGTAAAATTCCTTTGTCAATAACTTAAACAGGAAAATAATTTACCCCTTAAAAAAGAAGAATAAAAGCAAATATTTTTAATCACTTTCTGTTGGGAAGAAACAAGCAATAACCAAATTGCACGACGAGGTAACAGCGGAAGAAATACCCAAGTCAAAACTTCTCACACTATTTGAACTAAGAGAAGATAATAAACACTATCACAAATGGAAATCCGGACAATAACTATACCAACAACAAAATAGCAAAGCAAGCAAAATAAATCAATTACAAGAGACATCAAATCAACGTGGTAAAACCCCTTCAAAGTGAAGAGGAAACATCCACGGGACCTCCGGCCCACAAAAGTTTCACTATAATCAACAAGAGTTATGACAATGTTCTCCAAATGACTACAACAACAAAGCCAAGCACGGAGCAATAATACATAAAAGATAGCACCAAAACTAGCGAAGAAAAAAGAGAGAAATTACCCCCAAAAACGAGCTACTGTTTGTACTCGAAAACTGGAGCTATAGACCACAAAATTTGGTGTCCACCGTTGAAATCCAAGAACCAGATGTTGAGAACCCCCAGTTCAAATTTCAGCACGATCCAACGGTTAACGAATCGGGAAACACAATTTAAAGCGAACTACTGTAGCAGAAAATTTCTGGACGAAAATCTGCTTTCTCTCTCACGTTTTTCTCTCTATATGGCTGCTATGAATTCACTCTTGTATTCTGAAAATAATACCTAAATTGATCCTATATATAGAGGAAATTATGGGCAAAATTGGCCTGGTCCAAATTGGATTGGGTTTTATTAATCCAATTTCACATAGGAAGGGAAAACCCAAAAATCTAACAATTCTCCCCCTCCTGACTATGTGGAGGAGATCGTCATCCTGGCAATCTTCACAACTGGAGAGGATTTCATCAAAATTAACCCCTTTTTTCTGATTAAAGCCCTTGACAACCAATCTAGCCTTGTATAGTGGAACTAGATTACCATCTTCATGTTTCACCCTAAAAACCCACCTGTTTTTCAAAGCTTTTCTATCTCTAAGAAGCTTAACCAGATCAAATGTATGATTATTATGCAAGGATCTAATCACATCTTGCATAGCATCAAACCACCTTTATTTTGCTTCACTATCCATGGCCTCATCAAAACTTTCAGGTTCTCCCCCGTCAATCAAGAGTACAAACCCATTGAGAGAATAACGAGATAAATGTACTTTCTCTCTAATAGTCTGAGAGAACTCTCTGGAGCATCAATAGCAACTGGTTGCTGCCCAACCACATCATCTTCTACTGGAGCATCAACAACATCATGCTGGTCATTCTGAACATGATCACTATCTTTATTATCAACTTGATCTTCATTATTTTGAAGATTTTCTTCAGGTGCAATAGTCACAGGAACTTGATCAACATCAACTAAGCTTTCATTGCTCTGAGAATCAACCTTCTCAGCTTTGTCAAAATCTTCAATTGTCTGGTCTTCAAAGAACACAACATCACGGCTTCTAACAAGTTTTTTCTCAACTGGATCATAGAAACGATAGCCAAATTTGTCATGAGCATAACCAATGAAGATACATTACCTAGTTTTAACTTTCAGCTTTGACCTCTCATCCTTAGGAACATGCACAAAAGCCTCTCACCCGGAGACTCTCAGATGAGCTAAGAGACATCCTTACCAAACCAAACTTTGTCAGGGACATCACCATCCAAAGCAACATTAGGAGATAAATTGATAACATAAGCAGCAGTATTAAGTGCTTCTATCCAAAATGAATCTAGCAGCTTAGCATCTGAAAGCGAACATCTAACCTTCTCAACTAGAGTTCTGTTCATCCTCTCTGCTAGACCATTTAACTGAGGAGTCTTTGGAGGAGTTTTCTGATGCCGAATACCCTGCTGTCTACAATAATTATCAAAAGGGCCAATATATTCACCACAATTGTCTGAGCGGATGCATTTTAGTTTCTTCCATGTCTGTCTCTCAACCAAGGCCTGAAAATTCTTGAACACATCAAGTACTTGATCCTTGGATTTCAAAGGAAATACCCAGAGTTTGCGAGAGTGATCATCAATAAAAGTCACAAAGTAAAGTTCACCACCACGAGAGCTTACTTTAAAAGGACCACACAAATCAGAATGTACCAACTCCAGCAAATCAAGCTTTCTTAAGGGTGAATGACTCTGAAAAGAAACTTTTTTCTGTTTCCCAGCTCAGCAATGAACACATCTCTTTAACTTTGCTTGTTTCACTCCAGAAAGCAAATTTTTCTTAGCTAAGTTACCAATCCCCTTCTCGCTCATATGACTCAGCCTTCTATGCCATAATTATGATAAAGTATCATTCTCCACCAAATTTATTGAGTCACCACAAATAGAGCACTGAAATAAGTACAAGTCAGACATCATGTAACCTCGAGCCACAACCATTGAACCTCTAATTAGCTTCCACTGGACACCATCAACGGTTTGATCATAATCCTCATCAATTTTTCCTATAGAAATTAAATTCAGACGAACATCTGAAGCATGCTTGACATTGTTAAGAACCAACCTCGAACCGTTTTTACTTTTCAAGCAAATTGTGCCAATGCCAAGTACCTCAACCTCACTATTATTGCCCATTCGTAAATTTTTAAAATTACCCGAAGTATAAGAAGAAAATAATTCCTTCTTTAGCGTGACATGAGAAGTGGCACCTGAATCCACAAACCAGGTAGACTCATCACAAACAAGATTGATATCATTTTTACTACAAGCAACAAGAAGATCATTTTCAGCAACAATAGCAACATGATTTTCATTATCACCTTCTTTCGTTTGCTTTTTTTGGTCTCTCTCAAACTTGTAGCAATGTTTCTTGATGTGCCCTTTCAAGTGACAATAGTCACATGTAAGATTCTTGTACATAGATGATCTTAACTTGCTTCTACATTTGCCTCTGTCATTCTGACCTCTGAAGTTACTTCTCCCCTATCTTCAGTAACTAAAACATCGGAGTGTAAAGTTGAAGAAGACGAAGCTTGAGATCTTCTTCTCATCTCTTCATTCAAAACAACACTCTTAGCATATTCCATAGTTACACCATCACTGGGAGCAGAATTAGTCAAAGAAACTCTAGGGGTTTCCCAAGAGTCTGGCAAAGTATTGAGAAGCCAAAATCCCTGTATTTCTTCATCAAACTTGACACCCATTCTAGGTAGTTGATCAAGGACACCCTGAAAATAATTTATATGATTAGAAAATAGTGTTAGATTTTTGGGTTTCTTTCCTCTGTGGAATTGGATTAATAAAACCCAATCCAATTTGGACCAGGACAATTTTGCCCAAAATTTCCTCTATATATTGGATCAATTTAGGTCTTATTTTCAGATCACAAGAGTGAATTCATACCAGCCATACAGAGGGAAAAACCTGAGAGAGAAAGCAGATTTTCGTCCAGAAATCTTTTGCTATAGCAGTCCGCTTTAAATTTCGTTTCTCGATTCGTTAACCGTTGGATCGTGCTGAAATTTGAACTGGGGGTTCTCAACATCTGGTTCTTAGATTTCAGCGGTGAAGATCAGATTTTGTGGTCTATAGATCCAGGTTTCGAGTATGAACAATAGCTAATTTTTTAGGGTGATTTCTCTCTTTTTCTTCTCTAGTTTTGGTGCTATCTTTTATGTATTGTTGCTCTGTGTTTGGCTTTGTTGCTGTATCCATTTGGAGAACATTGTTGTAACTCTTGTTGATTATAGTGAAGATTTTGTGGGCCGGAGGACCCGTGGATGTTTCCTCTTCACTTTGAAGGGGTTTTATCACGTAAATTTGGTGTCTCTTGCAATTGATTTATTTTGCTTGCTTTGCTATTTTGTTGTTGGTATAGTTTTTGTCCGGATTTCCATTTGTGCTAGTGTTTATTGTCTTCTCTTGGTTCAAATAGTGTGAGAAGTTTAGACTTAGGTATTTTTTCCGTTGTTACCTCGTCGTGCAATTTGGTTATTGCTTGTTTCTTCCCAACAAAGTGGTATCAGAGCTTGTGGTTGTATTTGGCTTTTGACTGTCTATTTGAATGATGGAGGCAAATATGAGCAAGATGGTTTGTTTAAATGGCAGTAATTACCATATTTGGAAAAGCAAGAAGAAAGATCTTCTATTTGTCAAGAAATTGCATTTACCTGTGTTTGCTTCTAAGAAACCCGGGTCTATTAAAAATGAGGATTGGGAATTTGAGCACTTACAGGTTTGTGGCTATATTAGGCAATGGGTTGAAGATAATGTTCAAAATCATATTGTGAATGAGACAAATGATAAAAGTTTATGGGAAAAGCTCAAGACAATTTATGCTTTGAAGACTGGCAATAATAAGTTGTTCCTACTGAAACAATTGATGAATATTAGATACAAAGAGGGCAGTCCTATTTGTTGGGTGTGCGAACAAAGTACTACATTGATAGCTGAAAAGAAAAGGGAGCTATTTATAAGGAATTTGATACTCTTAATGATGTGAGGTCTTTTGGAGAAAACCGTGCGGGCTTGGCCCAAAGCGGACAATATCACATCATATTGAGAGTATCTTTGGGCCATTTTATTCCAACAACTAGTATCAGAGCTAATGGTTTGGCGGAATGAGTATGAAGTGGCGGAGTGTGGCATGAGACCCGGCTTAGTGTCTTTGCCCGTCTATGGGCCAGTTTACGACCTTTACCCATAGCTTTGAAGACGCATTCACAGCGTTTGGGATTTGGTGATCATAAATACTCTGACAGTGTGGGTGGCACACAGACATGTTGAATCTCTAACCCGTGGTATGATAATGAGCCACGTGGAACTTAATTCGAGGGGGAGATTGTTGGGTGTGCGAACAAAGTACCACATTGATAGCTGAAAAGAAAAAGGAGCTATTTATAAGGAGTTGGATACTCTTAATGATGTGAGGCCTTTTGGAGAAAACCGTGCGGGCTTGGCCCAAAGCGGACAATATCAAATTATGTTGAGAGTATCTTTGAGTCGTTTTATCGCAACACTTTCAACTATCAAGCTATCGTGACAATCCACCAATCTTGGGGTAAATAGTCTCTGTTGCTTATGTTTACTCTTGTTTTCACCAAGTTTTATTCTTAACACATGAAATGGAGGAAAAAAGGGCCAAGTCCCATAATCAAGACAACATTTTTACCAAACTTGTGAGTTCGTTCTATAAAGAACTAAATACCCTTTTCTCTACTTCCTCTTTAAATTTCACCTTAAACCGAGTTAATAATAACACAAATGGAAGACATATTTCAAGTAAGGAGTAATAGCATCTTCGGACACAAAAAAAAAACAATTTTCTAGGGTTTTCGAAAATTCTGAGCTTGTCATATGCAATTTTTTCATTATTCTACATAGAAGATAAAGAATAGAATTTTAATTGTTGTTAGTGGTTCAAAAAGGACTGTTCAATTTCACCTCATATACATCCTCAAAACAGTCCAGCAAAAAGACAACAACACCTAATGCTATTCCAAGTACTAGCTTGTAGTTTTTTTCATTCAAACAACTCAACCAACACTTGAATAAACTCAACCACAACAAGAGAGTTCTTTACTTACCTTATACAACATATACAATCTTTCACCACAGCTTCTTGTAGTCCACAATTACCCTCAATAGCATCTCAATCTCATAAGAGCACTTTCCTCGTCGAAGCTAACTTTTGAGGTGAGATTGGAGTAGAAAAATGACCAAAAAGAAGCCCCAAAACGTTTTAAAACCAGCCAAGATCGGCCACCGCCTAACTGGGTCCCCAAAAGAAGCTGTCTGTGTAGTCTCACGAAAATGAGAATATCGCTCTACTCGGACATCGCATCGATGAAGGTTTAGTGCATTGGAAATTAGATTCGTAGATCTTCAATTTGATGGGTGGAACACCCCGCAACTCCAAGAATATTAGGAGAAAAGCTCAGTGACATTAGATTCAAATTCCAGCAAAATTATGAATGCAACTTGCGATAACTTTCGCCGATTTTTATTTACAACTTGCTTGACTTCAAACCTTAACTACGAATATTATATGATTCAAGTACCGTAAAACACGACTACTTAGCATATTAAGCACTCCTAGTTTAACCCTGAGAGTCGAGTTATAACATCTTTGATTCGTTTAATCGCAAAACCTTATGGTACATGCTTAACATTTGTTTAACACCATCCTTAGCCTTGTAGGGATTTCATGACTCCTGTGGGCTCACATTATTTAACTTACATACGAACAACGCAAAAAAAAAAATCCGAGGTGCAACACTTATGTTTCAGTTTCGGTTCAGCCTTCAGTATTCAAATATATCTTATATTTAAGTATTTGGGCTGGTCATTCCCCCCGAACACCCCACATCTATTTATTCTCCCGAGCACCTCACAACTATTTATTCTTTCAGTTGGTTTTACATACAAGTACAATTCAAATGTACTTACGTCCATTCTTTCTGGGACCTGCATTTCACCAACAACTGGTGAGCCTCAGATATCTGAATTTTGAAGCAATTTAGTTAAGATATGACATGGTTTCGTGTCATGTTACAATAATTGTTCGTTCAAAAGGAAGAAGACATCACTGCCAGAAATAGTCTATTATAATCTTGTTCAGGTCTATAATGGATTTATGAGCATCCTATAATTTATCGTAAACTTCTGTGTAGCAACTATCAATGTCAACACCACTATGCTAAGACAAGTTGTGCATCAACTTGAGGGTAACTTCTGGAGTATCCGTCATATTGCTTTTACGAGGAAAAATGAAAACAAGAAGTAGCATAGGAGAATCAATAATTCTCACACTTAATTAGCCACTAAGAACTGAAGAGGGTCACACAGAGCCACTAGATCAGGTGTATATTCTAATATATGGTAGTGAAGAATGTAAAAAATATGCACTGAAAACTAAAGGGGATTACACTTAATTAGCCACTAAGAATTGAAGAGGGTCACATATAACCACTAGATTAGGTATATATGGTAGTGAAGAATGTAAAAAATATGCACTGAAAACTAAAGAGGATTACACTTAATTAGCCACTAAGAATTGAAGAGGGTCACATATAACCATTAGATTAGGTGTATAATCTAGTAAACGATAGTGAAGAATGTAAAAAGAAATATGCACTAGAACATAAAAGGACCACATTTAATTAGCCACTAAGAACTTAAGAGGGTAAGACATAGCCACCAGACCAGGTGTATATTCCAATAGACGGTAATGAAGAATATACAATGTAACATATGTTATTAGAATATATAATATAACTAGTTTTAGCTACTAGACTGATTGTATAATCTAATAGACGTTATTGAAAAATGTGAAATATGCACTGATAACTGAAGAGGGTCACACATATACACTAGACCGATTGGATATTCTAATAGAGGTTTCGTAAGAAACCTTTTGTTTAGACGACATTATCTTGAAAATTGACGAATTATTTCTTGAAACTTATATTGATTAGAATTTAAATGAGTATTTAACAAATAGATAACGTCATATTAATACAAATACCAAAGTAAATGAAAATTGGGCACAATTTTTTTGTTTATTGTTTAAGTTGTGATTTCCGATCTATTATAATACATATCTGATTATTAGTAATGGTCATGATTTTCATAAGAAACCTATTGTTTAGACGACATTATCTGAAAATTGATGAATTAATTCTTGAAATTTATATTGGTAAGCATTTAAATGAGTATTTAACAAATAGATAACAACCCAACCCTTTTGCAGACATATTATTAACATTACTCATTAATTGTCATTGTTTAGATCATTATAGTGTTGTTTCACTAATTTCATGATGGCAACATATGGTATACTAAAAAATATAAGTTTCACAATTTGAAATCAGGTCAATTTTTATTTAAAAATTATTTTTTTGTTGAAAAAAAATGTGCTACATTGTATATTCTATTAATATATCGTTGGTGTATAATAAATGATGAGGGTAGTGGGGGTTAAAACTAGTTACATCTTATATTCTAATAAATATGTTGTCGGTGTATAATAAACGAAGAGGGTGGCGGGGGTTGAAACTAGTTGCATAGTATATTCTAATACAGTAACATGTGCTACATTGTTATTAGAATATACAACTAAAGAGGGCCACAGATAGAACCTCATTAACTAGTTTCAACTACTATCAATCCCCGATTCTTGAAAAGGCATGAGGCAGACTAAGCGATACAAAACATGCATGAATGCATTCCTTACAAAATTAGCAGTGAATATATTTCTGTTGTTGGTTTAGGCATAAATGTTGCCATTTTATTTTTGCTTTTAACGAGTGCCTTCTGCTATAGTAATAGTTCAAAAGTCTGTGCATAAATATTGTCTCGTCTCTAATAAAAGTTATAAATAGAAAATGTTCATCTTCAACCTCAAGCTCAAATCTAAAATATTCATTTTTTACCCCAGGCTCAAACCTGAAATATTCATTTTTTACTTTAAGCTCAAATCTGAAATTTTACAGAAAGCTACCTTAAATCTTCTCCAAACTCCCTTAAATTTGAGATTTAGACTCCGCAAAGATCCCCAACAAAATTCAATAACACCCACTTGAAATAAATCACTCAATCA
Source organism: Lycium barbarum (assembly GCF_019175385.1). Lineage (NCBI taxonomy): Eukaryota > Viridiplantae > Streptophyta > Magnoliopsida > Solanales > Solanaceae > Lycium > Lycium barbarum. The sequence goes on along the minus strand of NC_083346.1, from coordinate 14,490,725 downwards.
AAAAATCCTTTTTTCAAGCTTGAAGCTCAAGCTTCAAGAATGGCTATCGTCAAGCTCATTTCTAAAATTTAATCTAAGACCACCTTAAATATTCTCGAAACTCTCTAAATTTTGAGATTTAAACTCCACAAAAAAACCCCAACAAAATTCAATAACACTCACTTGAAATGAATCACTCTTTCGAAAATTCATTTTTCTACCTTGAAGCTCAAGCTCCAACAATGACTGTCAATGGAGTATATTTCAGATATACAGGGAAACAAACGTGGGAGTGAAGAGAGAGGGGAATATAATTTTGTATTTCCTTTTTTATAAGGTAAAATATATGTTTTTTATTTTATTATTTCTTACTTGAGATCAAAATGTACTTTTTAAAACTTGAGGCTAATTTGGAAGCTTGGAATTGTTTTTATTTTACTATTTTTATTTTTTAAAATCGTTGGATGAAAATGTAATTGTAAAAAACTTGAAACTTGTTTTGACGCTCAGCTAACTTATCTCCATTTAATTAACCCTAATCCTAATTGGGATCCTGCCACCTAATAATTAAAACTTCGGATTAGGAATCTTAAAGAAAACTAGCTAGGGGTAGTGTCAAATACACTTGCCGTTGTATCAAAAAGTTTTAACATATCCAGCAACAAAACCTTGAAGATACCATTGCACTTGAGCACAATTCACGACTCAAAAGATCAGTCTTTTTTTACATTGCAACTAGGCCTGCTCGTTGAGCCGAGCTAGGCTGAGCGCAACTGAATCGAGCTCAACCAAGATTTTTATAATACCGAGTCGCGCTAAGCTCGATCAAGCTTTGTCAAATTATAACTGAACTCGAGCCGAGCCAAGTCCGAGTCGGCTATTTAATGTATCGTTCTATGTCGTTAAAAAATAAATTTATAGTAAATTGGTTGATTAAGAAAAATATAAGCATTACTAATTTAATTGGTAATTGCATTCAAGTGTGATTGAAATGTATACATTATTAGTCTAAACAAGACCTCAAATTTAAATGGCATTAATTTAATATTAAACACATAATAAAATTTCTGACAAAAAATAAACAATAGAAATAAAGCATTACTAAATTCATGAAATTTGTACAATATTAATTTTCTTTATTTTTTAACTCTCAAATTTTATAGTATTAATTATACTTTATTCCACCCATAAGATATTCTTATGTAACGACGTATATAATATAATTACGTTAAATTAATTAAAAATATAAAAAATTACAAAGTATTACAATAAATAATACTCCTTCTATTTCCATTTACGTGAACCTATTTTCTTATTAGTCCGTGCCAAAAAGAATGGCTTATTTATATATTTGGAAACAATTTACCTTTATGCAATGATTTATAGCCACACGAAATATATGTAACTCATTAAACACCACAAGTTTAAAAGTCTTCTCTACTTTCTTAAATTCTGTGCCCAGTCAAATGAATTCACATAAATTGAAATGGAGAGAGTAATTATTAAATCGGCCTTTTGCTAACTTAATTAAGATTAATGGATGAATTTTAATTTTAAAGTAATTGGTACATGATCAAAATGAGTCAAATGAGCTGAGTCGAGCAGGCTCAACCGAGCACGAGTTTTATCGAGTCGAGCTTTGACCGAGCTTTAGCTAAGCCGAACCGAGCTAAATTTTGACTGAAACTGAACCAAGCTGAGCCGAGCTAAATACAGGCGAACCGAGCCCCGAACTGGCACGGCTCTTTGCCCAGGCCTAATTGCAACTCTAAATAGCTCTAATGAGTAACGATAACATAGCCAGTATAATTTCACAAGTAAAATAACAAATAGCTCTAATGATTATTAATTAAAAATTATCAGTCCCACTAGGAACTGTTCCACTGAAATACATCTGAAGGGGTATTGAAAGAGTACAACAACAGAGGGATTACATCCACAACACAATAGCTATCAGTTCAAACTTTCTATGAAGTCAACAAACCAGAGTAACCTGCGATATGTTCCTTACACCAAGCATATAGATTATGTAAGCACCTAATATTTATTGGAAATCTTACGGAAAATACATGATCACGAACACTGTAGGAATTCTTGAAGCTTGAGGCATGTCAATTAAGACACTGTCCTTAAGGATATTTCACCCGGTATGTGTGTATCCCCCAGGATTCAACAAGCTCTTCTATTACAAAACTAGGAGCCAAAATCTAACAAAGATTAAAGAAGAAGACCTAGCACACTATAATTTAGTAGGGAAGATTTTGTATTGATCTATCATTTTTCACCATATAAAAGAAGAAGACCAGACATTATATGTATAGGAAAAACTATTTTATCAGATGGCTAAAAAATATAGTCCAACGTTGGCAGTAAAGAAGTCAAGAAATAAAAACAACTAAGTCAAGGAATGAAGGCAATTAACATCTCTAATGATGAGGATAACTAAGCTTTCCTTTCTCATCAAACCTCATTATACCCTTCATAGGTGATATTTCCATAAACACCCAATCACTTATCTGAAATTCCAATTCTCCTCATTGTACATCTGCATAAGATTTCTGAGGACTCTGAGTTGTACGTAACCGTTCCTGAATAAGCTTTATCTTCTGATAGCCTAGTGTACAAGATCTGGCCCAAAAAATTTTGTTTCTCCGACTTCAAACCAACCGGCAGAAGACCTGCACTTCCTCCATACAGGGCCTCATACGGAGTCATTTTGATACTGGCATGATAGTTATTATTTTAGGCAAACTCTATAAGAGGCAAATGATCATCCCAGCTATCTTGGAAATCCAGTACATAAGCCCGTAGCATATCTTCCAAAGTCTGAATAGTTTGCCCAGATTGTCCGTCTGTCTGCGGATGGAAGGATGTACTAAGACTCACCTGATTGCCAAAACCTTTTTGGAAACACTTCCAGAAGTTTGCCATAAACGGAGCGCGTCTGTCAGAAATAATAGAAACATGAATACCATGAAGATGCACAATCTCCTTAATCTACACCTTAGCGTAATCTTCAGCAGTGTAAGTGGTCTTGACTGGCAAGAAATAGGCCGATTTGGTCAACCTATCTATGCTCACCCAAATAAAATCAAACTTGCGATAAGAACGGGGCAATTCCGTAATGAAATCCATATTAATCACTTCCCATTTCCAAGCCGGGATCTCCATTTCTTGTAATAAGTTGCTGAGTTTCTGGTGTTCAATCTTCACCTGTTGGCAAATGGGGCATTGAGCCGCAAAGCTCGCAATATCTTTCCTCATATCATTCCACCAATAGAAACCCTTGAGGTCATGATATATCTTTGCGGAGCCAAGATGAATAGAATACCGAAAATAATGGAATTCTGACATGATTCTGTCCCGAAGTCCGACTACATTTGGAACACACAAACGACCTCGATGTTTAAGAACCCCATCAGGATCGAGTTCAAAGGTTGAAATCCGATTTTGTTGAACTTCATCCTTGAGATTTACCAGAACTGGATCTTCATACTACTGAGCCTTCACTTCCGAGGAAAGAGTCGATTGAGATATATTCTGTAGGCCAACCCCCGTATCTTCTGAATTAATTAGGTGAACTCCTAGGCTTGCTAGGCGGTGAATTTCTTTATTCATTTCTAGTTTTTCAGCTGGCACATGCAATACGCTACCCATAGAATTGTGGCTTAACGCATCAGCGACAACATTGGCTTTGTCAAGATGATATAAGATATCGACATCGTAATCTTTCAGCAATTCGAGCCATCTTCGTTCAACTCCTTCTGCCTCAAGTTCAACTCCTTCTGCTTGAATATATATTGAAGGCTTTTGTGATCTATATAAATATCAGCATGAGCTCCGTATAAGTAATGTCGCCATATCTTCAGAGCATAAATTACTGCCGCCGACTCAAGATTATGGGTTGGATAGTTTTACTCATGTTTTCGCAATTGCCTGGAGGCATAAGCGAGATCATCTTACCATTTTTCATTAATACACATCCCAGACCTGTGCGTGAAGTATCACAATATACAGTGTAACCCTCAGTGCCTTCTGGAAGGATAAGACCAGGAGCGGACGTCAATTTCTCCTTCAATTTTTGAAAACTCTGCTCGCAAGCTTCTGGACTTTAAAATTGGTTGCTTTCTGAGTTAATTTTGTTAATGGAGCTGTTATAGATGAGAATCCCTCTACAAATCTGCGATAATAACCTACAAGGCCGGAGAAACTTTGAACTTCTGAGGCTGTTATTGGCCTAGGCCAATTCTTAACGGTTTCGATTTTTCGATTATCAACTTTAATACCCTCGACCGACACAATATGGCCTAAAAAAGCCACTGAGTTAGCCAGAATTCACATTTGGAGAATTTTGCGTCCAACCTTCGATCTCGCAATGTTTGCAACACTTTCCGAAGGTGATCAACATGTTCTATTTCTGAACGAGAATATACCAGGATATTGTCAGTGAATACAATAACAAAGACATCCAAGAAGGGCTGGAATACAGTATTTATTAGTGCCATAAATGTCGTCGGAGCATTTGTCAATCCGGATGACATAACTAAGAATTCAAAATGCCATATCTCGTTCGAAAAGCTGTCTTTGGAATATCTTCCCCCTTTACATGTAACTGATGATACCCTGACCTTAAGCCAATCTTCGAGAAACATTTGGCACCCTACAACTGATCAAACAAATAATCAATTCTGGACAATGGATAGTTATTCTTGATAGTCGCCTTATTTAGTTTCCTGTAGTCAATACACATTCTTAGTGTTCCATCCTTCTTGCGCACAAATAACACCGTTGCACCCCACGAAGAAATGTTGGGCCTAATAAAGCCCTCATTTAGCAATCCTGCAATTACACCTTCAATTCTTGTAATTCAGTAGGGGACATATGATAGGGAGGAATAGAGATGGGATAAGTGACTGGATATACATCAATCGCAAATTCAATTTCTCTTTCGGGAGAAAGACCTGGTAATTCATCGGGGAATACATCTTGAATTTCATTAACTACGGGAACAGACTGTAAAGCTGGTGTTTTGGCTTCAGTGATCCTAACTCAGACAAAATGATAAATATATCCTTTGGAGATCATTTTCCGTGCCTTAAGGTAGGAAATAAACCTACCCATTTGGTGCTAGAGTATTGCCCTTCCATTTAAGAATTGGTTCGCCAGGAAACTGAAACTTCACAGTTTTAGACCAACATTCAACATCGGCATAGCAAGAAGCTAGCCAATCCATACCCATAATAGCATCAAAGTCCACCATTTCTAATTCTACTAAATCAGCAAGAGTTTCGCGGCCACATACCGTACCACACACTTACGATAAATTCGTCTTGCCATAACAGGCTCCCGAACTGGGGTAGAAACTAAGAAAGGCTTGGACAAAGATTGTGGATTAATACCAAACCTATCAGCAGCATATGGAGTGATATAAGATAGTGTGGAGCCTGGATCCATCAATGCATAAATATCGTGAGAACAAATGGATAAAATACCTATCACAACATTTAGGGATGGCTCAAGATCCTGCCACCCTGTGAGTGCATAAATATGATTCTGACTGCTACCTGAACCAGATGCCTGACCTCTGCCCCTAACTCTACCTGCTCGGGCTGAAGAAGAGCCTTTCCCAGGAGGGCGAACAGAAGCTGAAGAGCTTCCGACCGAACCTGTCGGCTGAGCCGGGCCACATCTACGGCGAGACAGACAGTCCCGCATAACATGACTAGGTTGCCCACAAGTATAGCACACACCTATACCTTGGCGACACTTACCAGAGTGGCCCTTAACATAGTGGTCACAACGAGGCAATGGAGGCCTTGTCTGACTAGACTCTCCCTGTAAAGAGAAGTTGGTGCCCTCGAACTCTAACCAGTTCTAGAATAAGTGGATCGATCATAATGCTGCCCCTGAAACCGAAAAGGTGCACTCACTACTGAAGAGGCTGAATGTCTGGAAGAATGAGGCCTATAACCTCCCTAACAATCAGTATAATAAACTGCGGAACTTGCCCGCATATGACGACCTCTGTCCATATCTTGTTCGGCCTGCTGCTGATGCTTACGATCCTCCAAATTCTGAGCATATGCCTGAATATGAGCAATATCCATACCATCTTGAAGTTAGGCCGCCATACATTCATCTATCAAATAGGGCCTAAGCCTCATTACAAAATGATGAACCTTATCTTCCATTTCAGCAACAATCATAGGGGCATAGCTGGCCAAAGAGTTAAACTTCAAACTATATTCTCGAGCACTTATATTATTCTAGCATATCGATAAGAACTCATCTACTCTGGCCCTGCGAATCTCGGCCAGTAAATAATGAGCTAAGAGAGCCTTGGCAAACTCAGACCATACTACTGGAGGTGCATTCTGCCCTTTCAATTGTAGCTAAGTTCGTACTATACTTCCGCCACATCCCATAATCTATAAGAAGCTAACTCTATTGATTCTGTATCAGAGACATGCATTACCCTCAAAGCACGGCCTATCTGATCTATAAAGTCCTAGGGATTCACCTTCGAGTTTGACCCCGTGAAGACCGGAGGATCCAAATTAAGAAAATCACGAACGCGGGAACTGGCGGCCTCATCTGGGAGGCCAGCCTACTGCTGAGTCTGAGCGGCTACCAACCTAGTCAATAACTGGACTGCATCTCGCAAGTCCTGATCTAGAGTAGCAAAGGAAGAGTCGGAGGAACTGGAACTCTTCCATGCTTTTCTGCAACTGGAGAAATAGGGATGGCCTGTGAGGGAGTGGCGCTCTAAGCCTCGCTATGTCTTGACTTAGTCGGGGATACTCGATTACTACCTTCACCAGTAGTGCCTAGTATTTTGCTGACTTTTTTCTTTCTCCGAGGCAGCGCTGAAAATTAAACAGGGAGAGATTAGATAATTGCATTCTTAACTTGGCTCTATCGCACTATCTAGATCATGAAGAAAAATGTCTTCCTAAATGCCCTGTAGCCTTCTGGCTATAGATATGGTGCACGACATACCGATAACTAGGACTTTACTAGACATGGCTCATAGACATCCCTAAGACTGACCTACATTGATACCAAGTTTGTCACACCCCGTCGAGGAGCATGACGGGCACCGACCTATAGGCCGGATACCACCTGGCATAAAAGTTACCATGGTTATTATATAATATGACTCAAACATGACTAGACGGACAACTGCAAGCAGAAAAGGCCCAAATAAAGAAATATGCAATAATCCAACATATATATATATATATATATATATATATATATATATATATAGAAAAGGCCCAAATAAAGAAATATGCAATAATCCAACATATATATATAGACATATATATGTATATATACATATATATATAGCTGACAAGGCCGCTACAACATCATGAGTGTCATAAATCCAGCAAGGCTATCAGGAGAATATCAAAACCAAAACAAGGCCGACAAGGCCAGAAATAACATTTACATACCTCATTGTGTCTATGAGTCTCTAAGAATGTGCATACAAAAGCGTAAAGGCGATATAAGGCCCCGACATACCCATAGCATATGAATATATATCATGATAACATAAGTATACCAAAAGATAGTAAGCCCGGAGTTGGGGCACTTGCGGACACCCGCTAAAGTTGGAAGTCCTACTGTGGTTGTGGTTCTCTGCTACGGATCAAAGTACTGAGTATGTAAGGCAAGAAACAATAACATAAGTAAGATGTAAATATAGAAGGATAGAAGTAACCTGAGCCATCGGAGGACAATCAATATGCAATGCATGAGTTTTAAAAAAAAAAAGCATATGCAAGTATATACATATAGTACATCATCATAATATCATCGTCATCCTACGTCTGGGGTACATAATAGCATGCCTACTGTAGTGGTATGCACATCTACATGTTTGCCCAACCGACTATAGCGCGGCGCGGTGTAGTACAATAGTGCAATACATACATATATATATATATATATATATATATATATATATATATATATATATATATATAATGCATGAGGAGCTAATGAACTAACATCGGGCCTTCGGAGTGACATAAGGTCGATAACCTCCGAGTGAATTATGAAATTCATATCGAATCCAAAGAAATAACTTAATGATGATTAACATGATAATACTTCAAGAATCATTGAAGAAGTACAATACACTAATTAGGAAATAAGTAAGTAATCCAATGAAGAACATCTTTAAGAATTGATGTATGATTGGATTGAATTGAATTGTTATGGAACGCTTGTGTTCATGTTCTAGTTGGATTCGTGCCAAAGAAAGAGGGAAACGAACACCTTACATACCTTAATTCGTCGAGCCGCTACTTTAAGGAATTTCTTATTCCGAAGCCCGTTCGTCCCTTGCCCCTACATGGTGATATACGATCTTAGTTAGTCCTTAATTGTTTGTATACCAACTCATAGGTGGTGTATCTTTGAGACTAATTTGGGGTTATAGGAATTCGGGCAGCATTTTCTTGGTCTATTCTACGTTTCCCAAGTCATAACAACACCCCAATTCAACATATACAACAATAAAATATAACCAACATTCTTATTACTTCAATATGGTATTTCATACAAGACTTGTTTCATCTTTCATCCAATTCGGCACTACGCGATAATCTAGCGAATATAACTTCGGATTAACTCAATTCCATAGTTATAGAGGGAGGATCTTACCTTAATAGACTTTAGGGAATCCTTGAAAGTGTGGATTTCATTATTCAATTACCCTCGGTTCTTCCCGTGCACGAATATCAAGACTATACCTCAATTCCGAGCCTTCCCGAGCTAGTCCATGCAAATCCCTTTCTAATTGTTGGTGAAGTTGATGAGAAATATTTGGAAATGATTCTAGGGTCTTTAGGGATGTTAAAATGAGTAGAAGAATGAGGAAAACTGAGATTTGGAAGCTTATGTAAGTCACAAGGTCGGTTTCCACAGCCTCAATAATTGGCCTTCGCGATTGTGAGCCCTTTGAAGGTTTGCAAGCCTTCTAGCAGTCTGTCTTGAAACGCCCATAACTTCCTAGTCTGATGTCGTATAGACAAACGGTTTATTGCGTTGGAAACTAGATTCAATGAACTTTAACTTGGATAGGTTATGTATTCCATAACTCCTTATATACTAGGAGATATACCTCTCCAAATTTGGACTAAAATTTTTGTCCAGAATTCTACCAAATCTTCCCTAAATTTTGACAAACTTAGTTTCTTCGAGTTGCTTGGTCTCATAGCCTTTGGATACATGTTTAACACTTGTTAAAAGTATTCTTTAACCTCTTGAGAGTTCCATGGCCTTTTCGAGCTTACATCGAGGAATACGTAACGTACTTAGCTTCTCGAAGGGCGAGATGTAACAGTAAAGTGTGAATTAAGGGTTCTTTATATAGCACCTCAAAAATCTGAAACCCTAACCCAAACTCGATGTGGGACTATTGCATTTTTGGGAACAAATTCATCAATTGAAGCATCAACGGCTAAGATTTAAGCTAAACAATGTGCGAAGGTTCAAATTGGACTCAAAATGAATCGATCCAGCTGGTTCTTCATGAACAAATGAGGATTACAGGATTTGAATGAGTCGAGACAAATCCCATTAAGGTATTTGTACTCCTTTGACCATAAAATGCAGAAAAGCAAAGAAAAGGGGGAAGATAATATCATGTTTGGTTGAGATGTGGTGGAGAGAGAGCAAAGCAATAATTGCGTTGCCCGAAATCGGCACACCAAAGACTGTGAGGGCATGTCGCACCCTGGACCTTTGCCATTTTCAGGCATGCTGATCGAAGAGAGAGGTAAAATGATTATTTACTTAATTAATCAAATTTCTTGCGTTAAACGGAGTAAAATATTTGTCAATTTGACACTTGATAATTTAAATAATTAATTGAACAATTGTTTTTGAACTATTTTTTGATTAACTTTGACAAGTACTTTACTATTAATATGCAAAATATTTTAAATGACTTACAGTACATATTTGCACTCATTTTGTCAAATAAAATGACAAAATATTATCGAAATGATTTTGTAAAAACCATTTTGGCTCATAAAATACATATTTCACTAGATCCAGGAACTATGTGTAATTAAAATAAATTATTGGAGGTCAAAAATTAGGTGTCAACATTGATTTTGTAGATTACTTATATTGATTTTTATTTATCATCTATTAAATATCCTGATTTCATTAGTCGTTGCAATGATATATGATACCGCCAACAAAGACCATTTTCGCTCCAACTCCTGATATGGTGGAATCAATCAATGAATATATGATTTCCCTCAATCATAGTCCTGAGAAATCATATTTGAGTTCCGATACAATCTGCAACTCCGATCATACTTATTCAGCATTGGAACATGTACATACACCAGAATTCTTAAATAATATTAAATGTTTCAGAGTTCCAAATCATACTCTCACTTTAACGGTCGGTGTTCCGATGATCTTGTTAAGAAACATTGACCAGTCAGCAAGATTGTGTAATGTATGGGTGTCAATGGTTTTTGAAAAAACCGACTTAACCTATCGAAAGATTTTCTTAGTAAAACCGACGGTTTATAGAAATTTTCAACCATACCGAATAATTGAGTAGGTTTTTAATTTTATAAAATAAACCGTAAAAAATATCAAACCGTACCGAATAAATTTATATGCGTAAAATTTATTCTATATGTTAAGTTTAAGAATAATGAAACATTAAAATTTTCACCTTGGGCCTAGGGTGATGGAAATAACTACAAGTCAGCAACATGTAATTAACGCCCAACGTCCTAATTTCGAAACCTATTATGCTACTCCTATTCAAACTAAATTAGCTCTAGCACCTCGAGTAGTAACCTTTAAGCTACAGGTATTCCAAACGATCTTGAATAACAAGCAATAAGGTATTAGATATCTTTCCTCTCATATGATTTTTTTTATTAAATACTTAATCTTAGTAGACTCGGTTCTTGCGCCCCATCTTGATTGATTACTTCCATCTCGTGTGATCTAAATCTTTTGTCTTTATTTAATATTGTAAAATAGCGGAATGAATCTCTATTTTTGTCATGTTACATGTTTTCTTGATTTATCATTTTTTGATAATAAAATGTCTTGAGAGTTTTTCCCAAAGTTCAAATAGAAGTATGCATGGTATCGCGTCTAACTTCTATCTTGTGACTTTTATATGACTTTTCTTAAAAAAATACCGAAAATTAACCAAACCGTACTGATATCGAAAAGAAACAGAGATAATGGACGGTTTTGAAAACTCTAATATTGGTTATATAAAATAAAATAATCGAATTGATATGATACAAATTTTATAAAATAATCGAACGAACCGTACCATTGACATTCCAAGGTGTGAGTTGCGTAGGGTTGCCACATTTAAAAAGCAACTCGGGCGCACTCCTACCCCCATTATATTAAAGTTAGGTATGAATAAAAGATATTTGTAGAAAGTGACGTTTCGTTATTAAAGTATTTATAGTTTTAATTTCTTGTCCTATTGATTACAAATGTGCTTTGTCTTTTGAAGTGGTTGATGCGAGTAACAGAACAAAATTGTTAATTGCATTTAATAAACAAGTTGAGAAAATCCTTCAATTTTTCATTGAAGATATTTTCACACAAGTTGAGGATCTTTTCATACAATAATTTATATATATTTATTAATGTCTTATAAAAGAGGCCAATCCCAAAAACAAGCGTAACTACCAACAAATGTTACTTATAAAATGTATATTACTTGCCCACCAGTATTGTGAAAGCGCCAATAAATTAAATGTTTTTACCTTTTGGGTGATACTGTACGTTTCGCTAATAAATAAATATCCAACGTTAATCGTTTGATTCAAATCTCTCTTTCCGCTTTATTTTTTGGAGAATCCAAAGCTACCGGTGGCGGACCAGGATTTTGATCAAGCGGGTTCCAATAAACACCGAAATAGCAAATATGAAGGTCGAGAATAGGAATGATCGTATTTTTTTTTTGTATTCCCATAATATCCCCGAAAATATCATTTTTAAATGATATTCTATTTTAAAATAAATATATATTTAGAGAAAACCACATCATTTTCTACTGTATAAATTATAGTATATATTCTTGCATTCGTGTACATCAAGGCTCAGGCTAGTCACAAAGGTAAAAAATAACAATATAGAAACAAAGTATATCAAGTTTTAATTACTTACAAGACTGTTAATTTTCATCTAGGTCAATTTAAATTTTTAAGTTTTTACTCGTATAATTAGATAATAACAATTAATGTCACAATTTTGAAACACCATACATAAAATAAAACTAAAATAAAAACAATAATAGATAAATAAATAAATAAAAATAACAATAATGGATAAATAAATAAAAATAAATTAACCTAACCTCATGTATACCAAAGATGAGGAAAAAGATTTGCAACTTTATAAATCGATGAGAGTTTAATCTAAGTAAAATAAGATGTACAATTTACAAACATATAACCTCAAATATTATAACCTAAATTATTATAACAGTTTAAAACAATTGATAATTCTCAAACAGTTAGAATTATGCAGTTATTAGTAATTAAGGTATTAGTTATACACGTACTAGTTATGCTAGCATTAGTAATACAGAGTTTAGTTATGCATAAATTATTTCTTTAGACGTAGGTTTGTTATATTAAGAGTTAATAAATATTATATACTTTTTAAAATTAAAATATTACAGTAAAATATTATATAAAAATATTTGTTTAGAAAAGAAAAGTATTTAAGTAGGGAATGATAAGGGTAATACTGTCATTTCAACTTTTTAATTATGTATTAGTTATTCCATCTTCTACCCCGCATAAAATAATACATAGGTTCCGTCATAACTTATAAATGTACTGGTTATGCAAGTTCTACATTGCAAATCAAACGTTGCACTAATTTTATACATGGATAACTTCCTTACTAGCTATCAAATGTGGTATAAGTATGCAAAAATTAATACATGAATAAGGTGTCTCTTTACTAGCTATCAAACGTGGTATGAATTAATATATAAATTAATACATGAATAACTTATCTCTTGTCCAGCTACCAAACGACACCTCGGTGTAAAACACTATGGCTTGTAAAACACTATGTCTTGTAACTTTAATACTACGATAAAAGATAACACTACGACATGTACTACTTTCTTGCGGCCAGCTTTTTCTAAATTTTTATTTCTTCCTTTTTATGTCATTTTATTGCTTCCATCCAAAATTCAAATCAAGTGGGAACCAGAAAAACTTTTTCCAACCTCCATCCACACCAAGAACTTTTGGGAATAAGCAAACGTACAGTATTGATCATGTTGCATTGAGAATTATCCATCTCTCAATTATTTGACCCTTAAAAAAAAAAAAACATTCTTCTACCAATGCATTTTGTCTATCTATTATTACTACTATTTCCTCCATCTCAATTTTTGTGGCATAATTTGAATCTGGATAGTCAATTTTAATTTTGATCATAAATTTAGACAAAGAATCAATAAGTTTTTTAAAATAAAATTTATATATTGAAAACTCTATAAGTCACAAAAATTAATAATTTAAATTTTTTAAAAGACATAAGAAATCAAAGAAAAATTCGATTGACTCTCAAAATCCGAAAGACTTCACACAAAATGGGGCAGCGGGAGTAGGATTTTGAAACTCCCCTTTCCCTATTCTTGGTTAACCCTCTGTTTATAGGCCTTAGGGTTCTTCCACTTCCATTTATATTCTTCCTCTATAGCAAAACCAATTGCAAAAATATGTCTGGAACTGGAAGGCAGCAAAAGAGGAGGAAAAGTAGAAGTAAAGGAGCCACAGTGCTGATTAAGGATGATACCGGAGTAGATCATGCAATAATAAAATAGGATTAAAAAAATTAAAGAAAAACTCGTTTAACACACGAAAAGCAAAAAGTATCACATAGATTGGGACAGATGGAGTAAGGTAGGACATGAGGATTTAATGGAGCATAGATAAAAAAATTCCCTCCGGATAAAAAAAAGTGTCCGCTTAACCTTTTTTTTTTATCAAAAAAAGTGTCCACTTATTAAATCAAGAAACAATTAACCTTATCTTTTCAGATTTGCCCCTATTAAGTGTTATGCGATCAAATCCAAAAGCCTATTTAATTAGGGGTAGTTTAGTTAATTTATATATTTTTTTTCTTGAAGTGAGTAGTTTCTTAAGGGGTGTGCAAATGACTAATTGGACTCTTTTTTTGATCCACAGGAGTATGATTTTTTTCGAGTACAAGGGAAAATATCACCCTAACGGTGGATGCAGGGGCGGACCTATATGCATTTTGGTGGTGCTCCAGCACCCATTAAACCCGACGTAGATTAGGTATAGTTATATAAGAAATATATAAAATTTGGTATAATATAAAAAAAGCACCATGAAAATCAATAACATAGTTGGGTGTTTTAGTTTCCAGGTCGGAACCATAAAGGTTTGTGCGACTAGGACTTGTGTTCGAACCCTTCCTTAGCATTTTACCATTTTGGTTAATGATAACATTAAAATGAGGAACCCACGATCCTTAAATCCTGGGTCCGCCACTGGGTGGATGACATGTACCACGGAGAAATAGAGATTTTTTGTGAGAGCATAAGGGTGATTCTGACCCTTTTCTAATATAAAAAAAGTAGACCAAAACCTATTCACTATGTAGGCATTTGGCATGAAAACCAAATATTTTTCACTTTATTTGGTATTTTGGATTTGGAGTTGTGTTTGGTTATAGTTTTTGCAAAGAAAATTTAGTTGTTTGAATGTATTGAAAGTGAAAAAAGTAAAAATAAGTTTTTTTGTGTTTTTCAAATTTCAAATACAACTTGAAGTTGTATTTGAAATTTCCGTGGCCAAACATTAATTTTCAAATAAACTGAAAACGTTCTCCGGAAAAAGTGAAAAAAAAATCATGGCCAAACGGGCCCTAATTATAAAGAATTAAATTGGGAAACTAAATTTGTAGTCAAAGGAGATTCCTTAGCTTGTAACTCCCAATTTATTCAACTAGAATCCGAGGGACGAATATTAGACAACTCAAAGAGTTAATGAATTCATTTTGGTTGATTTTATTTCAAAAATTGCCTTTTTAAAATAATTTCTTGCAGCCATTTTTTTCTAAATTTTAATCTTCTTCCTTTTGTGAAGTTTTGCTGCTTCCATCCACATCTCAAATCAAGTGCGAACCAGAAAAATTTTCCCAACTAAATTCACTCATTCTTTCTCTTACCATTTACAATATATAGGAATCTCTGCAGCTTCTTCATTTAAAGTAATGGGACTGGTTTGTTTATGTATAGTCCCAACCTCCATCCATACCAACAACTTTGGGAATAGGCAAACATGCAGAATTGATCACGTTGCATTGAAAAACCAGCCATCTCTCAATTATCACCCTTTAAGCCAAAAAAAGATACATTTCTTCTATCAATGCATAGACTTTGTCTATCTATTATTATTACTCTTCCCCCATCTTAATTTATGTGGCATAATTCGGATCTTGATAGTCAAATTTCTTAAGTTTGATCATGAATTAAGACAGTCATTAAGATTTTTATAATAAAGTTTATATATTTGAAAACTTTATAAGCCACAAGAATTAATAATTCGAATTTTTTAAAAGACATAAAAGGAATCAAGGTTTAAAAAAAAATATTTTGACTTTCAAAATTCGAAAGATATCACCTAAAATGGGGCAGTAAAAAGGATTTTGCAATCCCCTCCCCCCCGCCACACCACCCCACCCCCCGGCCCTCTTGATATGAGGGCAGTTTGGGGAGGTTATACCTGCAACTTTGAAAGGAATCCAATGGGCGTTAGGCTAGTTAATTAGAAAGAATGGGAAACACTATTAGGTCCCACTTTAGTTTTAGAATAACTTTCAGGAATTGCACTTTGCACCCTGAATTCAAATGTCTACTAGCTCTTTCAGTCCGCGTAAGTTAGTTATAATTGGCAGAGCATTAGGCCAGCCGTTTTGTCATTTTCTTCTTTACACAGTATGTGTGAGATAAAATTTCGGGTTCTACGATTATATAGTTTATAATGAACCCTCTTGACACAGTCGAGAGACTTGGTTAAGTGGTTGAGGGAGTTCAATATTTTGTGAACATCGCAAGTTCAAGCCTCGCTAGCTTCCCTCGCTGTAGTTTAGTTGATTTTTAGCTTTGTATATACTTTTAGCTATACTTTGATCTAGAAAAGACCCAAAACGGTCCGTTAAATTTGGAGTTCCACTTGAAATAGTTTATTATTTGAGGTGGAGCACTAATAATCCTTCATCTTTCAAATAATGGAGCACATTTAGTCCCAGCAAACTTAGAGAACTAATTGCTGCCAGCTCTTGGGGTTAGTCCTAATTAGGGCTGGACATAAATATCGAAAACCGAAAAATCGAACCGAATCGAACCAAAACTTCAACAAACCGAACCGAACTGAACTAGTTTGGTTCGGTGTTTGGTGTCCATCGTCAAAAAATTGAAACCGAAATAGCCGAACCGAAGTTTGATAAAATCGAACCGAAAAACCGAACGCGCACCGAAATTTAATACATTACCCAAAAAAATTAAAATAGTCCAGACCCATTAAGTTTAAAGCAAAAAAAAAAAAACGATTGTAATAGGTCCTCTTTTGCATTTGTATTCCTAATTTTCCACTTCAATTGAAAAAAATCAAATATCCTTAACAAAGAAAGGTAACTAGGATGTCTCTTTAGGATTAATGTATGTCCTTTATGTGTTTTTTTAATTATTCTTATGGTATGTATATAACACCTTGGAATCCTATGTCATGATTATAGTTTTTTGTTCTTGTGTATCCTGTTTGTTTGATTTTGATTTTAATTTATCAGTTTTATGTTTTATTATTTTTGAGAATATGAATTAGTGTCAATGGAATCGCTTCTAATATTATATTAAAAAAAATGAACCGAACCGAACTTTAAAAAACCGAAACCGAAAGAACCGAACCGAACTAGTTTGGTTCGGCGTTTGGTGTCCACCTTCAAAAAACCGAACCTGAAATAGCCAAACCGAAGTTTGATAAACCGAACCGAAAAACCGAACGCCCACCCCTAGTCCTAACTACTTGTGCTCTATCGATAAAATGAAATTTTCATTCTAATTATATTAAGTAGTTAATCTTATCGATTATCACATCATCATTTGTTGACTCCCAAGAAGCGAAAAATGTCACATGAATTAGGACAGAGGGAGTAAGGTGGGACATGAAGATTTAACGGAGCATGAATAAATATAATTTTTTTAGAGAATAAGGGTAAATATGATCTTAATATTGGATGACAAAGACAAATATATTGAAAAAAGTATACTACTGAAGAGCAAATATAGCTTATTGTGAAAGTACAAGGTGCTAATCTAACCCTTTTCCAATATATAAAAGTAGACCAAAACCAATTCACTAAATTATATAGAAAATAGGAAAACTAAGGTGCCGGGCCATAAATACCAAAAACTTTTTCACTTTTTTTGAAAATTTTGAAGTTGGAGTTGGAGTTGTGTTTGGCCATAGATTTTGAAATTGTAGTTTTTGGTGAAATGTAATGTAAAAAAGTGGAAAAAAATTTAATTTTTTTTTCTTGTTTTTGTTATTCCAGAATACAACTCCGGAAAAAAGTTAATAATTTTTATGGCCAAACGCCCGCTGAATTTGTAGTCAAAGAAGATTCCTTAAATCGCAGTTTATTCAACTAGAATCAGAGGGACGAATATTTGGCAACTCAAAGAATTAATGAATTCTTTTTGGTTGATTTTTATTTCGAAAAATGTCATTTTAAAATAATTTCACGCAACCAGTTTTTTTCTAAATTTGTAATTTTCTTCCTTTCTATATAATTTTGCTGCTTCCATCCAAATTTCAAATCAAGTGGGAACTAGAAAAACTTTCCCAACTAAATTCACTCATTTTTTCTCTTAACATTTACAATATATAGGAATATGCTTGCTACTTCTTCTTTTATAGGGTCTCTTTGGAAAGCCACCTGGTCATTGAAATTAGTGTAATTATTAGGATAGTAATTACACAGCTTAGTAATTTCACCGTATAGTAATTATGATGACCTATTTGTTTGTCATAAGGTAATAACTGTGTAATTACAAGCATATTGTTTCGTTTCACAAGTGTAATTACACAGTTAGAGTATCTTTCAGTACGCGTTTGGACAATACAATTTGGTTGAAATAGGGAAAATGAGTATTTGTTAAGTTTAAGTCAAAGTATATTTGGAAGTTGAAGTTGTATTTGAACATATATTTCACTCGGAAAATAAGTCGAAGAATCGTGATTGAAAATATTCCTCAAACAAGTTTTTGGATATTTCGCTACTGTTTCAAATACTTAAAGCTAACTATCTGCAAATATTTGTAGTTGCAAAATCCAACCTATTATTTGCAAATAGGGTGTGCTTGTCTTTTGTTGTCGAGTTTTTTGTTTTGTCTTTTATTGTTTGTGACACACAAGGAACATTTCTTGGCTTGATAGTCTTGCAAATTTATTCAGTTCGAGTGAGTCAAGTACACGCTTAATTCATTTTTTACTGAAAATATATTTTGTTGCAGAATTCATGTTTAAATTACTCCTTGTAGCAGAGAGCTTGGTCTTTTTTTCTTTTTATTTTTTCGTTTGTTTTCTTTTAACGTTCACAGCTATCGAGGAAAAGACTACTATGGAATAGTTATGGGGTATTCAAACTTGGAACATTATTTGCTTGAATTGCGACCTCTCGATCATTAAACTTAATCTTCCTTTTTTTTTCCTTTTGATGTTTTCTTTGAACAAAATCTAGAGGATTACTTACAAAAATCATAAGTGGATGCCGTGCAAAAGCCCAAAAGGTGACCAATGGAAGGGAAGATCTGGAAAAACCCAAAAGCTTAAGCAAGTATTTGGTTTTCTAATTAGTACTCCCTGGAACTAATTTTCACTTCATTTTATTTGATTTGACAATGCTACAATCCTAATACTTCGTGATGCGTGGGATTCATAAAAGGGGGATAGGGGAGGAGCAGCCGAGCAGGGGTGTTCACGGGTCGGTTTGAATCAGTTTTTGGTTAAATTTAAAACCAAACCAATATAATCGATTATTTCATTATTAAAAACTAAACAAATCAATAAAATAAAAATTTATCAGTTTGGTTTGATTTTACGATTTTTAATCATGCATAAATGTGTATCCTTCTATAACTATATCACAAATAGTCAATCTTCTATAGTTAAAAAAAAAAAAACTTTTAGGTGGTAGATATAAATAAATAAATAAATAATTGCTGGTCAACGGTTTGAGAAGACAAAGTGAGAGAGAAAGAATAAAATTTAAAATTTTGACTCCTCTTCCTGCATTGGAAATATAAGGAGAGAAACCTTGGTGCATTGGAAATGTAAAGTGACAGAGAATGGCTACTTTGGTGCATTGGAAACATGACTACTGGCTATGTATTCTTTTTCATTGATGTATGTAATGAAGTTTGAAATAGTTACTTTCCCCATCCTATATAAAGTCTCTTTGTTAGGTTTGGTTATTCATTTTGAATTTTCTGAGTTCCAAAAGTTTGGGAGGATGGCTAGTTCATCTGCCCAGGGACAAGTGATCGGCTGCCACAATAATGAGGAGTGGACGGCGCATATCCAGACTAACAAATTGGTATGGATGCGTTTTGACTTTTGTTTTTTTCGTCAATGACTTTGAGCTTTGACCATGATCATAAATGAAAATAAGAAATTTGAGCCCAAGTCACTATATATCTAGCATAGTTGCTATGCCAGATAGTAGTAATATGGATGGCGCCTAGCTGTTAGAATTGGTACAGAATGATGCTACCTTTAAAATGCCTCAGATGTTTAGAAATTCTTGGGTGTAAGTTTTTTTTTTTTTTTTTTTAATTCATCTAACTTATGTAATAAAAGTAATGACAATTTTGGCTCAGGTGGTGGTTGATTTTACTGCTTGCTGGTGCAGCTCTTCCCGTTATATTGCCCCATTTTTTGATGGCATTGCTAAGAAGATGCCGCATGTTATATTCCTCAAGGTTGATATTGATGAACTTACGGTATGTAAAAAACCCAAATTCTTCAATGTATTAATAAGATCCCGAACACGATTGTAGCACTAGAATAGTAATTGCAACATTTCAAGCTAATGAAGTACAATGATACTAAAATAACAAGTAGCTAAGGATAGAGACAAGAATGAGAGATGAGAAGCTAGACTCTAAAGGAGATGAGATGAACAGTCATTTTTTCACAGTACGCATACCCCTCTTTTGCTCCCACCAATCGTTATTTATCAACTTGGATTCCAAACATAGTCACTTAATCCGGTGTTGGGTTGTTTTGCCAATACCGGTCCAGGTCCATTCATAACAACGTACATCTCCAATTTTTATTTTTTTTACCAATGTTATAACTAGTAATTGATAATAAATTGCGTTACATTTCTCGCAGACAGTTGCACAACAATATAAAGTGGAGACAACATCAACGTTTTTGTTCCTTAAAGATGGGAATGAAGTGGATAGGGTTGTTGGTGCCAAGAGAGAGGAGTTGAATGAGACCATAGCGAAACATTTTCCATCTTAATAAGGAGTCTGAAACCTTTGTGTTGGTGCTTTAAGGCTTGTGAAACCTTGTATTGGTGCTTTAAGGCCTATGAAGCCTTAATCAATGTGTATCTGATGTTTTTATTGCTTTTGTGAAACCTTTATGTTGAAAAAGAGGTCACCCGTAATTGTCTCTTAAGGCCTGTGAAGCCTTAATAAATGAAAGCTTATATAAGAGACAATTACGGGTGGCCTCTTTTCCAACATAAAGGTTTCACAAAAGCAATAAAAACATCAGATACACATTGATTAAGGCTTCATAGGCCTTAAAGCACCAACACAAGGTTTCACAAGCCTTAAAGCACCAACACAAAGGTTTCAGACTCCTTATTAAGATGGAAGATGTTTCGCTATGGTCTCATTCAACTCCTCTCTCTTGGCACCAACAACCCTATCCACTTCGTTCCCATCTTTAAGGAACAAAAACGTTGGTGTTGTCTCCACTTTATATTGTTGTGCAACTGTCTGTGAGAAATGAAACGCAATTTATTATCAATTACTAGTTAAAATATCGATTATTACATTGGTAAAAAAAAAAAAAAAATTGGAGATGTACGTTGTTATGAATGGACCTGGACCGGTATTAGCAAAACAGCCCAACACCGGATTAAGTGACTATGTTTGGAATCCAAGTTGATAAATAACGATTGGTGGGAGCAAAAGAGGGGTATGCGTACTGTGAAAAAATGACTGTTCATCTCATCCCCTTTAGAGTCTAGCTTCTCATCTCCCATTCTTGTCTCTATCCTTAGCTACTTGTTATTTTAGTATTTTCCATTGTAATTCATTAGCTTGAAGTGTTGCAATTACTATTCTAGTGCTACAATCGTGTTCGGGATCTTATTAATACATTGAAGAATTTGGGTTTTTTACATACCGTAAGTTCATCAATATCAACCTTGAGGAATATAACATGCGACATCTTCTTAGCAATGCCGTCAAAAAATGGGGCAATATAACGGGAAGAGCCGCACCAGCAAGCAGTAAAATCAACCACCACCTGAGCCAAAATTGTCATTACTTTTATTACATAAGTTAGATGAATTAAAAAAAAAAAATTTACACCCAAGAATTTCTAAACATCTGAGGCATTTTAAAGGTAGCATCATTCTGAACCAATTCTAACAGCTAGGCGCCATCCATATTACTACTATCTGGCATAGCAACTATGCTAGATATATAGTGACTTGGGCTCAAATTTCTTATTTTCATTTATGATCATGGTCAAAGCTCAAAGTCATTGACGAAAAAAACAAAAGTCAAAACGCATCCATACCAATTTGTTAGTCTGGATATGCGCCGTCCACTCCTCATTATTGTGGCAGCCAATCACTTGTCCCTGGGCAGATGAACTAGCCATCCTCCCAAACTTTTGGAACTCAGAAAATTCAAAATGAATAACCAAACCTAACAAAGAGACTTTATATAGGATGGGGAAAGTAACTATTTCAAACTTCATTACATACATCAATGAAAAAGAATACATAGCCAGTAGTCATGTTTCCAATGCACCAAAGTAGCCATTCTGTGTCACTTTACATTTCCAATGCACCAAGGTTTCTCTCCTTATATTTCCAATGCAGGAAGAGGAGTCAAAATTTTAAATTTTATTCTTTCTCTCTCACTTTGTCTTCTCAAACCGTTGACCAGCAATTATTTATTTATTTATTTATTTATTTATTTATTTATTTATATCTACCACCTAAATTTTTTTATTTTTTTTTTAACTAAAGAAGATTGACTATTTGTGATATAGTTATAGAAGGATACACATTTATGCATGATTAAAAATCGTAAAATCGAACCAAACTGATAAATTTTTATTTTATTGGTTTGTTTAGTTTTTAATAATGAGATAATCGATTATATTGGTTTGGTTTTAAATTTAACCAAAAACTGATTCAAACCGACCCGTGAACACCCCTGCTCGGCTGCTCCTCCCCTATCCCCCTTTTATGAATCCCACGCATCACGAAGTATTAGGATTGTAGCATTGTCAAATCAAATAAAATGAAGTGAAAATTAGTTCCAGGGAGTACTAATTAGAAAACCAAATACTTGCTTAAGCTTTTGGGTTTTTCCAGATCTTCCCTTCCATTGGTCACCTTTTGGGCTTTTGCACGGCATCCACTTATGATTTTTGTAAGTAATCCTCTAGATTTTGTTCAAAGAAAACATCAAAAGGAAAAAAAAAGGAAGATTAAGCTTAATGATCGAGAGGTCGCAATTCAAGCAAATAATGTTCCAAGTTCGAATACCCCATAACTATTCCATAGTAGTCTTTTCCTCGATAGCTGTGAACGTTAAAAGAAAACAAACGAAAAAATAAAAAGAAAAAAAGACCAAGCTCTCTGCTACAAGGAGTAATTTAAACATGAATTCTGCAACAAAATATATTTTCAGTAAAAAATGAATTAAGCGTGTACTTGACTCACTCGAACTGAATAAATTTGCAAGACTATCAAGCCAAGAAATGTTCCATGTGTGTCACAAACAATAAAAGACAAAACAAAAAACTCGACAACAAAAGACAAGCACACCCTATTTGCAAATAATAAAAGGTTGGATTTTGCAACTACAAATATTTGCAGATACTAACTTTTAAGTATTTGAAACAGTAGCGAATTATCCAAAAACTTGTTTGAGGAAAATTTTCAATCACGATTCTTGGACTTATTTTCCGAGTGAAATTTATGTTCAAATACAACTTCAACTTCCAAATATACTTTGACTTAAACTTAACAAATACTCATTTTCCCTATTTCAACCAAATTATATTGTCCAAACGCATACCGAAAGATACTCTGAAATGTTGGATAATGTACCAGAAGAACCAAAAGAACAAGGCAATTGTAAATAAGTCTACTGCTATCCAAGCAAAACGAAAGCTTGGATAATTAAATTTTAGTTTTATATTAATCTAACTGTGCAATTACACTTGTGAAACGAAGCAATACGCTTGTAATTACACAGTTATTACCTTATGACAAACAAATAGGTCATCGTAATAAGTATACGGAGTAATTACTAAACTGTGTAATTACTATCCTAATAATTACACCAATTTCAATTACCAGGTGGCTTTCCAAAGAGACCCTATAAAAGAAGAAGTAACAAGCATATTCCTATATATTGTAAATGTTAAGAGAAAAAATGAGTGAATTTAGTTGGGAAAGTTTTTCTAGTTCCCACTTGATTTGAAATTTGGATGGAAGCAGCAAAATTACATAGAAAGGAAGAAGATTAAAAATTTAGAAAAAACTGGTTGCGAGAAATTATTTTAAAATGAAAATTTTCGAAATAAAAATCAACCAAAAAGAATTCATTAATTCTTTGAGTTGCCTAATATTCGTTCCTCTGATTCTAGTTGAATAAACTGCGATTTACAAGCTAAGGAATCTCCTTTGACTACAAATTTAGTGGGCGTTTGGCCATAAAAATTATTCATTTTTTTCCGGAATTTTTTTTTTACTTTTTTTACTTTTAGCGTTTGGCCATAAAAATTATTCACTTTTCTCCGGAGTTGTATTCCGGAATACCAAAAATAAGAAAAAAAAAATTTCAAAAAAAATTCACTTTTTTACACTATATTTCACCAAAAACTACAATTTCAAAAACTATGGTCAAACACAACTCCAACTTTAAAAATTCCAAAAAAAGTGAAAAAGTTTTTGGTATTTATGGCCAAACGACACCTTAGTTTTCCTATTTTCTATATAATTTAGTGAATTGGTTTTGGTCTACTTTTATATATTGGAAAAGGGTTAGATTAGCTCTGATAATTTCTTAACAAGTGTATGTCGGGTCCGACATATATGCGATCCAAACCTTGCCTTGCAATTTTTTTTTAACTTATGCTTGAGCGGGGGTTCGAACTCAGAACCTCATGATTTCTGCGTGAATGCTCAGAGTTGCAATGCGAAGGGCAAAACTTAAAGACCAGCAATATGAGGGACATAATTTAAAGATCACAAATATGAGGGGCAAAATTTAAAGACCACCTCAAAAGAAGGGCAATCTGCGCAAAAAAATGTTTTTTTTTTGGCCCAATCACCTCATGACAAACTATGTAAATACCTTAGTATTTATTTTTAGAAGGTTTCTTAACCGCTGCCATCACATTTGAATCAATGTCTTCAATTGAACATTTGCCTTGCCTTCAGAGATTGAAAATTTTCTTTCAGTTGAGAAACTCCTTCGAATTGCCTTTCCACCGAGGGCAAATCAGAAATGTTTTCATCCGTAGACACGTGATTTTTGACTCTCCCCGAGGTGTTTTACCTTCTAGCGTCCAAATATTTCTGTTAATTTTAATTTTGATGTGTTGATTATTCTATTTTATTTATGGAAAACGAAAATCACAGTAAAGCAGTCAAAAAAATATTTACTATTTTAGACTGCAAGTTTTATGTTTAAAAGAAAGAAAAATTACAAAAAATAGATTTCTTTTAATCTAGTTTTTTTAAGTTAATTATATCTTTTGGATTTTTGTGTAGACTAGTTATTTAATTTTTGCTTGGTTTTGGTTTAAAAGTAGTTGATTAATATATTTATTTTGATATTTTATATATCCTTTTAATTTAAAAGAAAACTAAAAAAAGAAATCAATAATAGCACGCCACTTGGCAAAATTCCACCATATCCGCACAAAAATGCACATTCCATTTTGGGAAGGGAATTTTCCTTTCATCCCGTGTACACACCTATAAAAAGCTAAATATACACCTAGAGATCACACCATAGATCAGCCGCATAACACCACAATCAACCGCAAGAGTTTGATTTTCAGCTAGACCTAAAAAACACCTCAAGGACCTGATTAAAGAAAAAGCCTTTCTTCTTCATGCGAAAACCCACCATGGAAGAGCCATAAGTATGCAGCACGTGAACCTTACCTTCATAGCATGACTAGTTTGTGAATTTGGATTCTACATGTGCATTGCCTTTTGCCATCTATATTAGATCCATATTGTTTCAATTCTAGTCAAAATATTTAATTTTTGTTCGCTTTCTTAATGGGGTTTTAATGCTCCCAGGTAATTATGGGATTTACTTTGTCTTGAACTGGTTTTAAAAAGAAGTCATTTTCAATTTGCTTTCGTTCAATGTCTTAAAGTAATAAAACAGTACTGTAAGGAGTCTTTATTGTTAAATGGTCCAATCTTTTGTTTTGTCTTCTTTATCTTTTTCTACATATACTTGAAATAATTTAATGCTTTATTGAGACATGATTTGCGTACTCTGCTTGGTTGGGTTTATTTGTGCAAAAATTGTTTAAACATGGAGAATGCTAGATGAAATGTTGGCATTGTCCTTTAATTTGCTTCAGTATGACAAACATAATTCTTGGGATCGTAAATACCACGCGGCTGGTTCGTTTAATGTTTTGGCTTGTCGATTAACACCGAGTCTCTTAAATCAAGTTCATGATCCGGTATTAGATAACCGTAGACAAACATTAGCACATATCAAGCGTTAAACAAACAGAGTCCCTGTTTAAAATTGTGTTGATCATGTGGATAGACTCGTTCCTTGGTTAAATGCATATACTTAAAGAAAAGTCATGTGGATCATCCCGCTCATAATAATTGTGTTGACCATGTGGACAGACCCGTTCCTTGATTAAATGCATATAATTAAAGAAAAGTCATGTGGGTCATCCCGCTCCTTGACACTCTAATAGTATAATTAATGAAAGACCTTATGTGCATACATGTTCTTAAGTTTAAACAATTATAACACGTTTTATCCAAGAATTAATTATAACCAAATATAAGTCAATAAAAGATCGTGCTAAAATCACGGGACTCGGGGAATGCCTAACACCTTCTCCCCGATCAACAGAATTCCTTACCCCGTCTTTTGTTTTTGCGGACCAAAATGAAGAGTCATTTACTTTTGATTAGGAATTCAATAAGGTGACTTGGAACGCCAAAACGCAATTTCAAGAGGCGACTCTGTAAATAAATAATCTTTTTTCAAAATATTCACTTCAACTGGAAAACCCCTTATAAATAAATAAAGACTCATGTGCATTTATTGCGCGGGACCCAAAAAGGGGTATGACACCATCTACAAAGAAATTTTGTAGAATGCAACCACCGCATGATATCTTCAATTGTTGCTTGCTCTGTTTGCAGATTTTACAAGCAATCATGCAATGGTTGCATTCTGCAGAATTTCTTTGTAGATGATAACATTTCTGATTTGTCCTTGGTGAAAAGTCAATTCGAAGGTGTCTCTCAACTAAAAGAAAATGTTCAGTCGCTGATGGATGATGAAGAACGCATTGCTTATATAGGATATTTGATATTGTAAGTATTTTTATTCGAA
The DNA here is from genome assembly GCF_019175385.1 of Lycium barbarum. NCBI lineage: Eukaryota > Viridiplantae > Streptophyta > Magnoliopsida > Solanales > Solanaceae > Lycium > Lycium barbarum. Next base: position 14,463,793 of record NC_083346.1, on the reverse strand, counting down.
TTTTTCAATTATCTGTCTAGATCTGTATGTTTCTGATTGTTGTTGTTGATAACATATTCGAATATCTATGTTTGATTTGAGTTGTCTGGTATTGGACATGTTATGAAGTTGTTTAGTGATTTTCCTTTCACTTGCTCCATAACTCAGTATAAAGCACATGAGTCAAGTTTAGTCAAGTGATTAGATCTTATTCTAGGCTTTAACACAAATGAAAGTACTTCTTTACATGTGCTCAAGGGTTGTGAAATGTTGATATGTGCTTGTATGATTCAATCTGATAACTGAGGGTCTCAATTTTGTTTTACTTCAATCTGTATGCTATCTGTGTAAATTGGTCATGTTATCCTTCTGAGCTATTCTTAATTTTACTGTTTATGTTGATACACGCCTATTCTAGAATTCAAATGTTGGTTTGAGTGCATAGGAGCTAAATTGCGACATGTTATGCTTCTGAGCTATTCGTACTCTTATATTGAGCATGTAAACTAACTAGGACTTGAATCTGCTACTGTTTATGATAAAACACTCCTTTTCTGGAAGTCAAATGCTAGTTTGAATGCACAGGAGCTAAAATGGGTCATGTTATGCTTCTGAGCTATTATTACTCTAATATTGGGGATGTTAACTAACAAGGATTTGAATCTGCTACTGTTTATGATAAACACGCCTATTCTGGAGGTCAAATGTTGGTTTGAATGCATATGAACTAAAATGGGTCATGTTATGCTTCTGAGCTATTCTTACTCTTATATGAGTATGTTAACTAACTAGGATTTGAATCTGCTACTGTTTATGATAATACATGCCTATTCTGGAAGTCAAATGTTGGCAGAAATCATGTGTAATTGGGAATCTAGGTATAGTGATATAAGTAAAGGCCATCTTATTGATATAAGATATTTTACCTACTACAATATTTAAAGATGACGTTATGACGTAAAAATTGGTTATGCTTTGGGGGTGTGTTATTGCTTGATTTGAATCATCCGTGTTTACCTGGCTGCTATACAAGTTAATTAGATTATACTAAAAGTGGGAAGTTCAAATGGTTGGTTTGAATGAATAGAATGTGTATAATTCAGAAGGGAAAATGGACAAAGTACATTCAGTTTTCTACTCTTGAAATTATGTGTATAATTATACTCTCTCAATCCTTTTCTATTAGATCCATGAAGGTTGTTTTTTCTCTTTTCTCTGCATTGTTTCCATTTTAAAACATTAATATCATATTTTATCATTTCTCCTTCTCTATTTCACTTGTTGCATGCTAAAGAAATACGGAATTTCATGAGTTCAATGTGTTTGGTTAATGATTGAAATTGATCTTTTTGATACAATTCCATCTCTGTTTGGATGCGTTTTAGCTACTTGTGGCTTTTTACGCTAATATGGGTCCTGTCTAGTAAGTAGTTATGCTACAAAGAGACAAGAAGGGATTAGAGAATGTAGGCTATGATCTTTGGGGGCTCTACTTGCTTGCTTGTTTAGTTAGTATATTGAAATGGTTCAATTGGTTATACGTAGGGGTATACCATGTATACCTCCTCTTTCTAATTTTTTTTGCTACCTTATGAATCAGCTTGTTTGTAATTGCTTAGCTTGTGATATGCTCCCCTGATCTCAGGTCTTTTTAGCTTTAAATATACGTGCACTATCAGTTTATTCTTACCTGCATTTAGCACTGTTCCCCTTTTATATCAAATTGTTTATCTGCTATCCCACCCCTATATATACCTGCTCTATTTTGCCACTGTTTGGGGGTGCATACTTTATGTTTTTATTCTATACATCTCTATATATACTCTTGGTTGAAGGGACAAGTTTGTCTCACGTTTTCCATTTGGGACTTTAGGGTTGCCAAAATGAAAGAGGGATTTGATTGTCTCAATCAAGTTGATACAAGAACCCCTCGGTACTGGAAAACTTATAACAGGCCTCTCTTGAAGCCTCTAGAAGAAGATCACAATGACGCTTCATATGGCGGGCCTTGGCTTTGAGGCCATCATAGAAAGTGCCAAGATCTTCAACCAGTTCACTTACTTCCTTAAAGACGCCACCCAAATCGTCAATAGAACGAGTATTAAGATTTCCCTTAAACAGCACAAGACTTCTACTTCCTAGTGGACGATGCAGATTTCTGGTGCTGTTTAAGGGAAACCTTAATACTAGTTCTTCTTGACGATTTGGGTGGCGTCTTTAAGGAAGTGTACTGGTTGAAGATGTTGGCACTTTCTATGATGGCCTCAAAGCCAAGGCCCGCCATATGAAGCGTCATTGTGATCTTCTAGAGGCTCCAAGAGAGGCCTGTTATAAGTTTTCCGGTACTGAGTGGATTTTGTATCAACCTGATGACCTCAGAACTTCTATGTCCCTTCCGGATCGACGCAGGGCCCAAACTAGAGTAAGAGAAGTGATGGAGTTCAGTTTGAGGTGTCAACAAGTAGAAGCAGCTTCGGTTCTCCTCCAAACAGCACATGTTCCAAGGTTATGTTATGGTGACCTTGGAGAGCAAGGGGGCTGGTGTCAATGTTTGACTTGGTGTTTGTTTATGCTTTCTCTTTTGGATCTAAGGATGTACTTAACTTGTTAGTTTTTCTACTATGTTCTGTTTTGGATTAAAACTCAACTTGTTAGTTTTTTCTACTGTGTTCTGTTTTGGAACATTAATGTTTGAGAATGTGTGTTCTGTTTTGGATAAACTCTACTGTGTTTTGAAGACGATGAGAAATTGGAAGTGAAAAAAAAGATAATTAAAGCAAAATCATTTGGTGATTTTATCTTTATTGTTTCCAACTAACATTTTCACGCACATTTTCTACATCCAGTTTTTTCTTACGATGGAAAGGATCGAAATACGAGTCAAACACAAATCTTAGCTTTTTGGTATATTTTTATTTCTTAAGTTAGTAACAAAACAGTATTAATATGCTACTTGCAATCACATTTACAATTAGAAAACTAATCCATGTGGGAGGGTGGAATAACTAATCCCGGATAACTATTCTCAGGCTAAGTAATCTCGGGATAACTTGTTTCCCAATCAAACGACCACTAGTGTTTTAAGCTTCGAAACCCTATCTATCTACCTTTGACATAGCTTCAATTTGAGAATAATTTTAAATTTTAATTAAAAGGTTTGTAAATTTGAACTCGTTGAACATCACTATCCCTTATGATTCATGGCACTTCAGTTCTTATATCGTTTCGTAGTAGTAATTACGGATCACTCATAACTTAATCATCAAAATCGACGGCAATAAACCAGCTGGTATAACTAGTGAACCTATTCCATTTAAGTCATGAAGGCTCATCAAAGATGAATCCAAATTTTAGAGTTAGAAAGTTTATATGCATACATCTTAAATTTTCATGGAAAAAATTACATTTTAAATTTTCATTGCCATAGAGAATTTGGAGTGGTCTTAAATAGAGTTTAGGTGAACTTAGAATTTGCTGTATGTCTGCTTCAGCTCAGGGCCTCAACTCCCATGGAGATGCTTACTGAGTTTCTTGGGTCAGGGTTGAGACCTCTACCCCTTCCTATTTTGCGCAAAAGAATGTGAGGCACCAATTCTTCTCGATCATAGTAAAACGAATTTGCATTTGCTTTATCGTATCCAAATGTATATACATTGTCGAAAGAATGCAATTTCAGCAGAGGCTCTACTCATTTCAAATATTGCAGTTATGGTATCTCCACTACAGACCCCTTTTAGAATCAGAGAATAGTGATGAGCCGCATATCATGTCCATTATAAAAGCTTTAGAAAATGTGGTTGCTCTGCCAAGCTTAATGCACTCTCCCTCCATATGAATATATGTAGTTAGGTCAGTAGAGTATGTTAGTTTTGTGTTGATGCAGTTAGAAAGAATTAAACCACTCCTTTGTTTGGCCTCGTTCTCTTTCACCCCAAGCCCAGATCAAAAATGAGCTTTGGTTGTCGTGTTAGGAGCCAAGTTGTTCACTAATGGTGTCAAAAAACTCTTCTAGCCAAGATGTGTTATCCTCCAAGTGTCTTTTGTTTATATCCGTGTTTCATTCTTTCGAGTAGTTTCTCTCGTCTTTATCTTCTTGTCTATTTTTTGCCCGTATCTCTCCTCTCTCCCTTTCATATATCCCTTGTCAGTATACCTCTCCCATTAATGGCCACAACCACGTTGATGGCATTTGTCATCACCAGCTTCTGCCAAGTCTTCATCCATAGTCTTCAATGTCATGTTGAAGTACTTCGCCCACATATATCCTTTTCGCTGCTCAATTGAGTGCTTTTCTTCCAGCACACCTGAGTGAGGATTAATGCAAACCATCTGCCTTGCACTGTGATAGGTCCAGACATTTACCAACAGTTCCAGTACCCGACAGTAACAGTGCTGCTTCTGGTGGTCTAGTGGTAAAAATTCGGACAAAAAATGTTGATATTGCCAGTATACAATGTGTCCTATTGCTTGAATTCACGTGAAAACCATCCAGAGCATCGACAACATCCTGTAATTCAAACCATTTTAGTTCAAATAAACAATTCATATTTCGAACTTGAATATCCAAATTTATGCAAGTAATATGACACCACACGATAAGTATGTTTGTTGCCTTAGATTACCTGGAAAACATAACGAACTTCAGAAAAGAAGAGGTTGGCATGACCCAGCTATGTAGTGCTGACCATCTCCCACCATCTTCAGGCATGGTTGGGAGAGCTTCTATATGTGACGGTAAGCCATACATTCTACAAAATGCATCTTGGAAAGCATTTCTGGAAGAATGAGAGTTAGCTGAGACAACTATGAAGCAAAAATACACCCGCCCATCTGCACATAAGGTGAAGATATTTATTAAAAGGATTAGGGTGTAAAAATTCCAGTTTTCCTGCTTAACTCTCCTCTTTTAACATTGTATATTCTAGGACATGAATTTCTGAAATCTCCATTTCCAGCTTCGTGGACTTCAGAATTTGAAATAGTCGAAATAGAATCCACTTGAATTTGGGATTTATTATTGTATTCAATATTAGATAAGCCTAAATACATGGATTATTCAACCAAATTTATGTAACAGAGCTTTAGATTGTTCAAATTTCAAATACAAGAAACCTATCCACCAAATGGGAAGGAAAAAATGCTGGCAGAAATGAATAATGTTGAAATAAATCTGCTCGTCCAAATCCCACTGTACACGATGGAATATTTACCTGCAGTTGCCTCCATTCAATATGTCACACATTGACCAGAAGGTACGAGCATCATTGCTTCCTGTAAAACCACCATCCACATCCAAGTGTGCCCAATAGTATATTACATCACCTTTAGCCTTTGCCTGTGTTGTTTCTTCTAGGGCCAGCTCAGCATTTATAGATAAGGAAACCTGATACATTAGTATATCCTATATGAAACTTGTTAACAAGAAAAGAGTACATAGAGATTATATGTGAATATGACAGTGTCAAGTTTAACAATTACAAGAAGAACAAGTTCACACGTCAAAGTTCATCAAGAACTAAGAACATACTTTTCTCCCAGTAGCTCGCCATGACTGGAACCCAATCCAGGGTCGCTTATGAATATTATCTAAATGGTTTGCAATTGAGAACATGCCACCCATCTCACAGAGGATATTCCAGTAGTAGGTCTCATTCAAGAGGGTAAGCCGGCCAACTGCATCAACATCATCTGACCTCAATCTCAGTGCTTAGTTGACTACAACGGAACATTCCATAGTTAGAACCAAAGAAACGAGAGATGTAACGTAATGGAGTAATTTAAAATTTAAGAGAACGTACTTGATCTGCATTAGCAAATATGTTTAACATATAGCATTGTATTCTTAAAAACTCCATTTCTGTACCAACATATACCCAAAAACGAGAGAAAACCATGTGAAACTGAAACATATAGAATAAGCCACAGGAACTCACTAGGCTCAACCCACAGTACAAAGAACCATGATGCAGAAATGACCAAGCTCCAGTTCCATCATAAACGTCATAAATGCATACTGGTTGCCCAGTCCTTTCCAGCTCTCCTTCATCCCTCTCATTAGTTTTAAACTGAAGCTTTTCAGCTTTTCGAGCATTACGATATATTACATCCCACCCACCAATGTCTTGTTCCACTCTCTCCTCAATCTACATATACAAAACATGTGCTCAACAGATATTTACTTCCTCAGATTGCTCCATCTCATTCAAGACGTCCCACACCAACTCACTTGGAAAGTCTTCCATTAAAGCCTCCGGATCATCTCTGGATACATTCACCAAAGGAGCAAAACCTGTCATGTTTACTAAGGCAAGAAACAACACTGGAATTTATTGGATCCACATCCTTCATTTGAAGATCTTCTATGTCATTACCATTCTCTACATCCTTTTGGAAATATCCCCACTCCCATAAGCCCTGCTTAAGCTGAGAGGTATCTCCTGGAAATATGACATCAGATGGGAAAGTTATGACATTCTCCAGCAGTTTTGCATACCCTGTAATGCATTCCACTGCAAGCATGTTCTTGGAGAGCAGCCTCCCGGAAGATGCAATAGTGTGAGCAAATCTCATGAGTTTTCATTAGAAATAAGTAGTGAGAAATCTTGCACCAGTTCATCTGAATTGTGTTGAGAGAGATGATTCCATGTACTTCATCAACAACCTGGATACAGAAGGTTCTTCAGGGAAAGACAAAATAAGCAGCAAAGTATTCTACTTTTCAGCTTAAAAAAGTTGACACCGACACTTAATCGAATTACATATTTCTTAATGACAGGGTAGTCTGGTGCAACATTGGTATTCCAAATGACATAGCTCGTATCAGAATAGGACATTCTTGCTCATGTTGGGGGGAAGAGTAGAGGACGATGTCAGCAATCATTGTAATACCGTTAACATCACCCTTCGTATCATGGTGTGAAAGAGATCCCTCACAAAGTCCTAGACGAGTAGCAATATCCTACAAACTTTGAGACAGTATAGTTTCTTTATTGCGTAGTTAATAGTAAGTAAACCGCACGCACGTTACTGCTACTGCAAAATGTTGTGAAGCATTATTCAATATCACTTGAACTTTCATCTCAACCTAACAAATAACACAGTAAAGCACTAGCAAGGAATGAAAACAACAAAAAATGGAAAATACATATTGGATGACAGAAGGGTCAAACGTTTCACGCAGTCCACTAAAATAACAAAGCCCTTTAAAGTGTAAAATCAAGAGAAAATGATTTAGAACTTCCTCAACTAAATGAGTTTCAGTTGTTATGCATAAGGATACCTAAGAAGATTTATACTTTTTACAGTTCAAACAGCAAAACTTCTTTTAAGATAAAGATGAAAACACTAGTGAAGCAGAGGAAGGGGAAGGCAAGCCATCAATTACAAGGACAGAATAAGAGTGAAACAGGATGCAGAAATTAAAAAGTGTCTTAATTACCAATACAGCATTCAAGAATCCTACCTGCAATGCCTCATTATACCCATCACTGGAATTTCCTGACATGAAAACGAACTTCAGTCTCTCTTCAACATCGCTCCTTCCAGCCTTCTTTCACTGAATAGGAGCCATCCCTGTAACTTCCCCAAGTGAGTCTATTTCTGCCTAAGCTATCGAGTGGGCTGCTCTGAATGGTGGCCATGAGAGCTATAAAATCTTCTAACTCCCAATCATTTAGATTTCTCCTCAGAATCAGATTCCAAACATTGGCTTCCCTACACTGAGAGATGGATGAGTCAGGGTTGGAGGCAATCTGAAAGATGCTTGGAAAAACATTCATAAGGGGAATGTTTCCCAACCAAGTTTCTTTCCAAAACTGAATATGCTCCCCACTTCCCACCTTGAGAGAAGCATTGCTAGAAAAGACCTCTCACAGGCTCCTAATAGCTTTCCAAACCCCTGTGCCATAAGGAGTTGAAACTTGATTAGAGCACCAGTGCCTAGTGCTACCAAATTTTGCTTGAATCATCTCCTTCCATAGACCAGTTGTCTCCTGATTATAACTCCAGTAGCACTTCATTAGCATACACTTGTATGTAGTGCCAAGTCTTTAACCCCTAAGCCTCCAACAAGTGTAAAAATTATCGGCAATTGGCACCAGTATTTTCCAGAACCTCTTGCCTTTAAGTTATCATTCCTTTGCTATTCAGAGAGGCAGAGACCGTGAGAGTAACCTGCTTCTAACCATGTCCTAGAAAGCAATAAAGTAGTCAAAACCAGCCTTACAAGGCAAAAAGAACCGCTAATCCATTTGATGGATGGCTGTATATATAAAAGATGCTTGTGTATAAGCCAATAAGCAATTTTGGTAGGAAAACATGCATCATCCCATCCCAACAATGTCCTACATGATAGTCAAGTCCAAAACGATTTCACGTTACCACATTTAATTTAAATGAGTCTTAGATGGTTAACTATTGGATATATGGGAAACTATTTTAGCACTACCAGTAGTCCCCACAGGAACAAGAACCATTACGAAAATGATGGAACCGATTTGTGTCTCTCAAGATGATTTCCCTGTCAACCACCTTTGAAGCAAACTTAAATGCAGTATGGCAATCACCACAAACTCTGATGTTCTTCTTTATTCGGATAGGGGATCCAGGTGGAGAATTGAGAAGTGCAAATGCTAAAGCAAGTCGTTCACTGTGGTATTGCAACCTCTCTTCCCTCTCCTGCTGATCAGTAAACCAAAGCACGTGGCTAGTGTCTGGGACATAGCCAATTTCCTTAATTTTATCAGTTATCTTATCCCACATGTTACGGATCTCCTCTCTCTGTGGATGGGCATCATCATTTGCTACAAACATATGAACAGCATTTTCAATCTCCACCCAACTACAAGCAGGTTCTTTCTTGACTCCACCATCGTTCATCATTTTTCTAACTCTTGCAGCATCACTTCTCCTACCAGCAGAGGCATATATGTTGGCCAGCAAAATATGTGGCCCTGAATCATAGGGATCAAGTTCAAACACACGTTCAGCTGCATAAACACCCAACTCCAAATTTTTATGCATCCTACAAGCTCCCAGCAAAGCTTTCCAAACGGCTGCATTTGGTTCAATTGGCATTTCATTTATGAACTTTACAGCACGGTGAAGTTGACCTGATCGACCAAGTAGATCTATAACAGTCACGTAATGTGAAATATTTGGTTCTATCTTAAATGTCTTCATCAATTCAAAATAATCCATTCCTTTGTCTAGAAGCCCAGCATGACTGCAAGCTGTAAGAGCACAAAGAAAAGTCACTTCATTAGGTTCAGGTCCTATCCTACGCATTTCCTCAAAGCAATCTACAGTTTCTTTTCCGAGTCCATGCTGAGCATAGGCGGTAAGCATTGAGTTCCAAGAAACAACATCCTTTTTCACTAAATGATCAAAAACCTTTCGAGCATCATCAAGGCTACCAGACTTGGCATACATATCAAGCAGAGTATTCCCAATAAAAGCAATAAGTTCCAACCCCGACTTGATCATATGCACATGCACCCATTTCCCGGGCTCTAAAGCTCCAATGCTTGCGCAAGCTGCATAAACACTAGAAAACGTAAAATGGGTCGGCTGAAAACCGCCTCTTTTCATCTCAGAGAAAAGCTTCACCGCAATCTCTCCATCGCCTTTCCTCGCATGCCCAGCGATCAAACCATTCCAAGAAACCTCATTCTTGCAACTTAACTTATCAAACACGATTTTCGCTTCATCCATTAATCCACACCTTGCATACATATCAACAAGAGCACTCCCAACATAAACATTCTCTTCATATCCAAACTTAACACAACTCCCATGTAATATCCTCCCCGTTCCACTACTGTCCAACGCTCCAGCAGCCTTTATTACACTCCCAAACGTAAACTGATTCGGCTTAAACCCAAACCTCAACATCTCAATAAACAAACCCAACGCCACGTCAGCACCCTCATTCTGCGAATACCCAGTAATCAATGCAGTCCAAGAAACCATATCTCTTTCAGGCATTTCATCAAACACCTTGCGTGCATCACCCATACTCTCACATTTCGCATACATATTAATCAATGTGTTATTAGGAACAATATAATGACTAAATCTCGACCTCAAAAAGTGTTCATGTACCATTTTCCCTTCTTTTAACCGTTTCCATTCAGTACATTTCTTTATAAGCTGGTTATATAAACCTGCATCTGAGTCCATTGCGCCATTGTCAATAAGATATAGTACTAAAAGTTCACCATTTGGAGCCTTTTTCATAAGATCTTTGTCTTGTATAACCCCAAATAATTTGCGTACCACTTTTGGTTTTGATTCTAAGGCTGCTATTGCACATGATGTGGAGAAAAATTGGCCAGCTATTGGGATGATTGAATTGAAAATTGATGGATTTGTTACGTATTTTTTCATGTGTACAGCCATTGTCATCTCCCTCACCACTCACCCTTTTAAGTGCTTCCTAGTAGCAAAGTACTAGTAATAATTAGCTTTATGGAAGTAACAGCTTTCAATAATTAATTTTTAACTGAGACACCTTCAAGAAATTAGTCACTCTTAGAAAATTATGAGAGTTATTACTGACGTATCCTAATTAAGTGTCTAAAAAAAACTACTAGATGACTCTTGATTATTTAAATAAGAATAATTTTAGAAGAATATAATCAATTTCTTCTTAAAATCGTACATCATTACTTACTTTAAAATAAAATAAAAGGCCTTAAATACCGTTTATTTAGAATCGGAGGAAGTACTAAACAACATTTTTAATTAGTGATTTCGCGTTTTGTACTTCTTTTATTACTTCATAATTTTATAATGAATGGACTAATTAATGCTAATACTCTCGTCGTCAATTTTTAATTGTCCTATATTGACTCAACACATTCTTAAACAACCATAAATATCATGTCAATTTACTATGTCACTCCTAATTATTATTAAGTCATCTAATAATTGAAATCAATCAAACATGATTTAAAAGTTGTGCAGTCATTAACAATTCATTAAAGTTTCAGACCGATAATTAATAGTAAGGGTAACATAGGTACGAAATGGTAAATTATTTCTTAATCTTTCAAATTGGACATGTAAAATGGACATTTATTTTCAAAATAAAGGACAAAATAAAAATGAATGGAGGGAGTAACAAATTAAAACACTTCTCACCTAAATAGAAGCGACTTAAAAACTATTAAATACAAATAAAAGGGAAAAGGTACAAATATACTTCTCAACTTTGTGATTTAGACCAGAATCCGGAACTTTTATAACCCAAAAAATAACATTTGAAACCAAATTAACCCTTAAAAAAAAAAAAGAACTAAACTAGGCTTCACGAACAGAATTTGTGCGTGAAAGGGCTAAAGCGTACATTTACACTTTGGTCCTTTCACGCACAGATTTCCCCGACCCCAATCTTTGTTCTTTGGAAATTAAACTCAAAATTAAGCTTTTTTTCATACTTTGACTGAAGATTAGTAACGTTTCAAAACATTGGAATTATATAAATATTTTATATAGAACTTAATATTGTTTTTAGCGTAAAATAATGTCGGCTCATTACATCAAGTATACATATATGTTTGGATCGTCGTTTTAGGGATTGTAAAGTGCCTCGAAGTAAGTTTGGAAACTTGTTATCTTTAAGTTTTTTTTCGTACTTTGACCGAAGATTAGTCACGTTTCAAAACGTCGGAATATAAATATTTTATATAGAACTTAATACTTTTTTTAGCGTACAATAATATCGGCTCATTACATCAAGTATACATATACATTTGGATCATCATTTTAGGGGTTGTAAAGTGCTCCGAAGTAAGTTTGGGATGCATGGCGCGTAGTCAAATCAAGCATGATGTGTAAATATACTTGTGTTGCGCATTGAAATACTGCGTAATATGAATTAATGTCTAATAAAACGGTCAAATAATGCAGCATTGTATTGTCAAATCGGTCCTTTATGTATCATAAAAAAACTGAAATTGGCATGCATGATGTATTGTCAAATCAAGCATGGGTGTCATAAAAAAGCTGAAATTGGCATGCATGATGTGTTGTCAAATCGATCATTTATGTGTGATAAAAAAAGTTGTAATTTTCAACCATGATGTGTTCTCAAATCATGTTATATTGCGCATTGAAATGTTGCGCACTATGAATTAAATTCAAATAAAACAGTCAAAAAATGCAGTACTATATATAACACGATTGACAAACAACTAGTATTCACTTTAAAACGAGTTATCATGACATTCTACACCCAATCTGGTAATCTTGATTCTATTACATGTTTTACCCCAACAAATATATTTGAAGCAATGGGTAGGACATGGGAACTAGATGATGATGATTTTCATTGCTCAAATAACCCTAACAAAAGATTCAATCGAGAATATAATAAAACAATGAGAGGAATTGGCGTGTTATGGAGGTTGAAGCACTAGAGCAAAAGTTAGCTTCAGTAGGGCTTAAACGCCCAAAAAATGTGCTATGTCAATGCCTCGAGGAACTCCACAAGAGTTTAATTTTGCTCTTAATCGTTTTCGCGAAGAGAACAATCGGATGCAAATACGTTATCATAGAGTAGAATATGGTGTACAATCTAACACAAGATTTAGATCCAAGTGGGATTCGGACTGTGAAATGTCCGATGAAGATTAATATTTTTCTTATAATAAGGTAAGTAGGTAGGGTCATAAAGAAACCTCCCCCCCAGGGTACTTGGGGGTTTGCAACTATATAAGTAGCCCTTTCTTTTGTTATTAGACTACAACATATTCAATGGCGAGTAGTAGAAATGCAGCTTGGTCTTTACTCCTTCCAAAAGAATCAAATAACAGTGATGATGAGAGTTCAAATCATAGCAGTTTTTCGAGTGATAATAGTGATTTCAAACTAGACGAATTGAATCATCACCTTCTTATAGAGCGTAATGATGATTTCTGCAGTGTGAAATATTCAAATCCGCAAGAATATTATTGAGGGTTACGTCGAGAATGGTCACATCGGCTTGCCGAATCAGAATGTCTTGTTCATGACTTGGAAAATCTCAACGCTCCAATCCCAGCAAGGTACTCAATAACCATGCCTCGAGTAGGTCCAGAAACTTGCGAGTTTGCTATACAAAGGATTAGAAAAGAAAACAACATAATGCTGGCAAGACGTTATAGATTTTACATGCTAAAGTTGGCCGAAAAACAAGCATCATCAACAGGTAGAGAACTAACATCTCCTGAAAAAAGATGTGTGTTAAGAGACCGCCAATATCGTTCTGAGGACGATATTAAGGACTTCTATTTTAATGATGATTAGGGTCTATTTAGGCTCACTGTCTTAGATTATTGTCATTTAAGTTTCGGACTAAGGCTGTTAATTTAAATTTTTATTTTATGATGAAGTCATCAATTTGAATTAGTTTGGCATGTTTTTAATTTAATTTTATTGTTAAAGTCTATTATTAATTTATATAAGCATCTTAGAGTTAAGAGTACATAAAAAGTTCAACAATTGACAATTTAACAAAGAAACACAAATAAATTAGTACATAAAGCGTGCGGATTACATTATAGGGGAAAAGGCACAACTAGTAAAAAACATAATCCATATAAATATTAAACTTAATAAACAAAATACATATAAATAATAAACAACAACAAGATAGCACAAATAATCTTTCACAATTTAAGTTTTTCTTTCAAAGGTATTTTCTTGTGTTGAGCGTCTCTAAGGTTAGCCTTGAGCAAAATTCATTTTTTTTCGGAACCAGTGAACTAGACCTCCAAAAGTTTAATTTTTTCTTCAGCTTCCACAAGCTTAAATTGCGAGTCCAACTTAGCGTATCTCTAGAGATACGTGAAGTCGCGGTATCTCTATCAAAAAATGAATTTGCAAACTTTGAAGTTTCGGAACTTTGAGATATATTTTTGGGAGTGCAAAAGTGTGTTGAAAGGATGAAAATGAAGGAAATGAAAGAGAAGTGTATGCTGGAAATGGGAGGCTTCTGGTGGGTTTTTGTTATCTGTGCGTGAAAGGGCCAAAGTGTAAAGTACACTTTGGCCCTTTCACGCACATATTCTATGGGTGAAGCCTAGTTTTTTTTTAAATTTTATTTTATTTTAAGTGTTAGTTTTGGGTTAAAAGAGTTTCGGACTCCACTCCTCTAAATGCTTCCTAGTTGCAAAGTACTAGTAATAATTAGCTTTATCGAAGTAATAGCTTCAATAATTAATTTTTAACTCATACACCTTTAAGAAATTACTCACTTTAAAAAATTATGAGGGTTTTTACTAATGTACTCTAATCAAATGTTTGGAAAAAAAAGAGCTACTAAATGATTTTTGATTATTTAAATAAGGGTAATTTTGGTATAATAGGATCAGTTTCTTCTTGAAATAGTAAACCACTACTTATTTTGAAATAAAATGAGAAGCCTTAAATACCATTTATTTAGAATCGGAGCAAGTACCAAACAACATTTGTAATTAGTGATTTAGCATTTTGTACTTCTTTTATTACTTCATAATTTTATAATGAATGAAATAATTAATGCTAATACTCCCACCGTTCATTTTTACTTGTTTTGACTTGATACATACTTAAACAACCATAAATAGCATGTCAATTTTACTATATCACTCCTAATTATTATTAAGTCATCTGATAATTGAAATCAATCAAACATGATTTAAAAGTTGTGCAGTCATTAACAATTTATTGAAGTTTCAGACCAATAATTAAGAGTAAGGGTAACATAGGGACGAAATGGTAAATATCTCTTGATCTTTCAAATTGGACAAGTAAAATGGATATTTATTTTCAAAATAAAGGACAAAATAAAAATGAATGGAGGGAGTAACAAATAATAAACACTTCTCACCTAAATAGAAGCGACTTAGAAACCGTTAAATATAAATAAAAGAGAAAAGGTACAAATATACTTCTCAACTTTGTGATTTAGAGCAAATATACACCTGTTATAAGGCGGTGATATAGCCCTGCCATTACAAAATGATGCAAATATACCCTTTTTTATGACAAAATTTTGTAAAATCATTTAGTTTATTTTTTAATTAAAAAAAATACTAAGTGGCTTAAAAAAAAGCCTACCCATATTTTTTAGTAGATATGTTTTTCTAAGCCACATGATAATTTTTTTTTTTTTGGTAGGTCGAGTCTGGATCGTCTAAAAAAATGGGTAGACTTATTTTTTTTTTAAAGCCATAGAGATATTATTTTTAGATGAACCAAACCCGACCCACAAGAAAAAAATTTACCATGTGGCGTTCAAAAATATGTCTACTCAAAAAAAATGGGTAAACTCTTTTTAAAGCTACATGACATTTTTTTAATTATAAAATAAGCTAAATAATTATTTTTTTTAATCTCATTAGCGAAAAGAGTATATTTGCACTATTTGTGTAAGGGCAGGGGTATATTTGCACCATTCTGTAGCGGCAGGGCTATATTTGCACCATTATGTAACGGCAAGGGTATATATACACCACTTTTTAACAGGGTATATCTACTCTAAATCGTAAAGTTGAGGGGTATATTTCACGACCCAACTAGGGGCCGCGACGGGTACCCGGGGCTAACCGCCGAGCACCGCTCGTTCTACTACTCCTCATGCTCACCCTATCGCTTATCATGCTCGTTAGACGTTCTTCTATCAAATTCATACTCGATTTATAAGAAAATCATTTTTACATTTCAAAACATAATAGTTTTATATACGTAAGCTTTTGGGCTATCAAAATAGTATATATAGAGATGCATATACAAAATGGCAACCTCGTAAAACCACATAACCCACACTGAGTATCTACGAGCCTCTACTGGAATACAAGACACACAGACGGGACAGGACCCCGTCGAGCCCAACATATACAAATATACACAAAAGAATAATCAAGCACCTCCGGAACAAGGAGTGCTTTCAATCAGCTATCAGCTCCTACGAGTCTGGCTCAAGCTCGCCTCCCTGTCTAACTGTGGGCATGAACACAACGTCCAAAGAAAACAGACGTCAGTACGAACATTGTACTGAGTATGTAAGTCAAGAATGAAACAAATACAATAGAAGGATCATGGGTCATAAGGGAACGATATAACCTGCATAATTGTCATAGCAAATACCTTTCGTACATATATCACATTTTACATAATCATAGTACATATGTCATCACATCACATATCTCGTCACATCACAATCCTCGTCGTTAACCCGCGTCCGGGTAACCATCATATGCCGCCCACTAGTGGTGATCATGCCCGACCCTCTCGGCTCGATGTAACATCGCAGCCCGCCTTAGCGGTGACATGCCCGGCCATCTAGGCACGGTGGAATCATATGCAGCCCGCCTTAGTGGTGACATACCCGGCCATTCTGGCGCGGTGGAATCTTATCATCACATAATCAATCATAACCCATCACTATTGCACATTTCATGAACGTATCATAATCTTATCATAGCTTAGCATTTTCATACATAACATAGGCACATTATAAGCTAGCATTATTGATCATCTTATAAACATGTCGTGATTTAGCTTCATTTCACATGTAGCGTTAGGAGCATGCATTACATTTTGAAGGTAACTATAGCTATGTCGGGGTGACGTAAGGTCGTAAACCCCCGATTATATTATGAACGTTTATGAGTATCATGCGTCACCTCGAAGGAAATAGTGCATAAGGTGAGTGTTAACAATAATGACATCATTAGCGTTGTATCATGAACCATCAGATCTCTATACTCTAGCTCATCATCACCATTATCATGCTCAAATGTAGCTTAGTATATTTAAGGACTCATAAGTTCCATCGTATAGGAGGATCATGGAAAGCTTGAAAGACTCATGCCTTTGAAGGAAGGGATAAGCCTTACATACCTTTGCCGTTTAACTAGTCTAGCGATCGCTTGTTCTCCTTCAATGTCACGTTCTACCTTCAAGAGAATTCGTATCGTTATTAGCTAAGCAATTATAAGAATGGACTTACTAGCGCTAGAGAAAATTGGGCAACATTTCCTTTGTTTCTGCTACTTTTCCCATGTTCTATATTAACTCCCAAACGCTCACAACAACATCCACAATATTGCAAACAATAATCATCATTTGTATACATCGAGCATAACCCACCATTTCTCTCCAATTCTTTCACATTTATGGTTTTAGCTCATTATCGCGTTTTCCCACATATAATTCTCATCCCATGGTCTAAATGTCATTCCTAGCATTTTTATAATCAAAAGTCATCAATGATCATGGCTCAATTTAAACCTTTACTCAACAATGCTTACTATTCACACTTTCATGACCCATTTCCCATATCTTTCTATAATCCAAGTATTCCAACTCTTCCATACTATAAGTAACTTGTAAATACCATAAAACTTACCTTAGATGTTGTAGGAATAAGCTTTGAGTGGTATTACTCTTCTTGCACCAAAACCCTAGTTCACTTCTCTTGAATTTTCTTAACTTAGATGATCTTTGATGAGTTTTCCACACTTAGTTTTTGTTGATTTGATGAAGTTAATCATCAATTTCTCATGAGTTTTTGTATATGAAATGTGTGGAAGTTTCTAGAGAAGTCTTGAGCTGTGGAGAATGAGAAATGAAAATGAAATAAATGAACTTGGGTCTCTTATTTAAAACTTGAAATCTGATCCCGGATGAACAGTAGCTGAAGTGCACAGTGGTCGTAAACCCAGTTTACGGTCCTTATTCCAGTTTACGGGCCGTATTTCGTAGTCGTATTTAAGCATATCAAAACCAGAAAGGTATGCTGAAGTCATGGTGATTTACGATCATGGTTTACTGGCCGTATTTCGATTTACGATCCATATTCCAAGTCGTATTTAACCATTTGAACATTTGGCAGAAAGTTGAAGTTTTGTAAGTTGAAATACGACATGGCAGTTTACGGGCCGTATACCACTTTACGGTCCGTATTTCATTTTACGACCGACTGGCCAAAATGCAAATCTGCAACTTTTCACATTTTCAAAACCTATGGTTAGTCCATTCATTGTACGTTCACGGGGAAATTTCCAAGGTGTAACAGTATATTCGGACCTTTGCCCTAAATAAAATGGGTAAATATTGAACCTACCTCATGCGCTACATTTCAAGCAGTCCTTCCGGTTCAAAAATAGTGTTCGCTTAAAATCATTTACACACCCCTTAAAAAAATATTAACTCCTAGGTAAAAATAAATAATTTGACTAAATTACCCATAAATTAAATAGGTATTGTGATTTGGTCACTTAACACTTAATAAGGGCATATCTGATAAAATAAGATTAATTCTTTCTTGATTTGATAAATGAATATTCTTTTTGAACCAAAAATAAAGGATAAGTCAACACTCTTTTTGAACTAAAGGGAGTACTATTTTTTCTTTTTTTGGTATAATCAATTTTATGAGCACTCTAATGTAAAAGAATATAGGCTTAATGCATATGTGACCTCCTAAACTTGCCTCTTTTTTTCATTTTAGCACCTCAACTATATGTTGTTCCTATTGAATCCCTGAACTCGTCCTCAAGTGTGTCTATCAAATCCAATCTGGCTTACATAGTATTCTATCTTCAATGTATAGCAACATGTTAATATATATTCTAATTTAATTATGCCATCTTCTAGCTAAGATTAACAACAATTTAGAGGGAAAAAAAGAGTAGCTCTTAATTAAGTTCGCAGTGAAAGAGCGGAACCAACAGAAACCGACACATTCATGACCTAAAAAATAGCTTACCACATGTCTAAAATATTACTCCACCATTATTTCCCAATTTAGTTTCGGCTTCTAATAAAAATAAGATTTAGGGGGTTTGATAGACACACTTGAGAACGAGTTTAGGGGTTCAATAAGAACAATACTTAGTTGAGATGTCAAAATGGAAAAAAGAGACAAGTTTAGGGGGCCGCATATGCATTAAACCAAGAATATACTATAATTAGAGGGAAAAGTCGAAATTATTGGATTATACGATAGGCAAAAGGTGCAAATATACCCCTCAACTTTGCGATTTAGAGCAGATATATCCCGTTATAAAAGTAGTGTAAATATACCCTTGCCGCTACAAAATGATATAAATACACCCTTTTTGCTGACAATTTGTTTTTTTAAAATCATTTAGTTTATTTTTTAATTTAAAAAAATACCACGTGGCTTTAAAAAAAAGTCTACCCACTTTTTTTGGGTAGACCTATTTTTCTAAAGCCACGTGATAATTTTTTTTGGTGGGTCGGGTCAGGTTCATTTAAAAAAATGGATAGATTTATTCTTTTAAAGCCACGAAGATACTTTTTTCAAACTAACCAGACTCGACCCACCAAAAAAAATTTACCATGTGGTGTTAAAAAAATATGTCTACTAAAAAAAATAGTAGATTTTTTTTTTTTTTTTTAAAGCCACGTGATATTTTTTAATTAAAGAATAAGCTAAATGATTTTTTTTTAAATCCCGTTAGCGAACAGGGTATATTTGCACTATTTGTGTAAGTGCAGGGGTATATTTGCACCATTTTATAACGACAAGGGTATATATACACTACTTTTTTAACGGAAGATATATCTGCTCTAATTGCAAAGTTGAGGGGTATGTTTGGACCTTTGCCATATGCGATATGAAATAAGTTTAAACTCCATCCAAAAGTAGTCTCGAGTATATCTTTACTGTTATATATCAAAGTGACAAAATTACCTTTTTGAACTAATGAACCTCATTTTGTGTATTTCTGTATAATGAAAGTCAGACTATGGTGGATGATGGCCATGAGGGTTATCACCGGTGGAGAACCAAATTTCAAGTTTATAGATATGACTAGTGAAGTTATTTAAACATATTAGTGAATCAATCAAATAATTATCGTCTAAATTAAATAGAACTGAGAAGTTACACAGATCCTTGTACAACTATAATATTTGAAGCATTCCTTAAATAAGTTATTAAGAATGTAGTTTACCTTGTTTTTGTGCATGTTCTAATTAAATATGTGAACATATTTCACAAAATTTTAAAAGACAATTAAACCTGCAATGATAAAGTTTATGGGCTAATCATTGTATCCTTAATTCCGACACTGATTGGACAGATAGAGACTAGAGAGCAATGAAAAGAGATCTGTCACGCCCCGAACCATGGCCTGGACGTAACATGACACTCGGTGCCTGACTGCATGTGACCGAGCGAACCACATGGCTTGCTAAATCATCATGATACATAACATAAGCGGAATATAACATGAATGCATGATGAACCTTTATAAAACGTAGTAAGTCATAATACTTAATAAAATACTTGTTTAAACATGAGTGAGGAAATAACATGAATGAGCCAAAAGGCTATACGACTCCAAATGTCTGACATGACATAACTGACTTGTCTAGTCTATGAAACCTCTATCATGAGTCTGACTGGAAAACATACTTACTGGGACAAGACCCCCAGCATACCTTTAGATGCATAACTAATCATAAAACAAAAGTTGACTAAACCCCGAGTGAGATGGGGCTCACCAATAAGCTGATACGAATGCTGTCCTACTGAGCGGATGTGTCGTCCTGTATATCAGTACCTGCATCGTGAAATGCAGCCCCCCGGGCAATAAAAGGGGACATCAGCACATTGAATGTACTAGTATGTAAAGCAACCGAAAGAAACAACATGGGACATGGAATAACATGATAAGAACTGAAACTGAAAACCTGGACATGAACATGAGCATGAGTACATATGTATATATATAACATAAGTAAAAACATGATAAGTAGGGAGAGCATTTCATAAACCGACATGTGATCTCACCACGTGGGTACGTGGAGTCTGGTACCTCGCCGGACCAGCAGAGCCCTCATACCTTGCCAGGGTATAAGGTGGTATTGTGCCTGATGGATCCATTCAGTGTAAAATTAAGGTATCGTCTTATCTGGGCAGAGCGATCCTTGTCCTACGGTGGCTACGTAGTTTCAGGCTATCTGAGCCTTCTCGGTAATTTGTGCAACTCCCAAAAACATTAACATAATATAGTTGGCTAAGAAGCCCATGATTTTCGTGAATTAACTTGTACTTGTCTTGTAATAATGATTTCACGAAATAACTTATAAACATGGTTTCATGAAATAGCTTGTAAACATATTCTTGATTCATGAGTAATAACAATAGTTCATAATCATATATATGTAATTGACTTGAAAACATGCTTGTAACTTACAAAATAAAATCATAAAGTTTCATATGAACATAATGAGAACACATGAGGAAGAATTTATGATTCATGGATTAAGCTAGGGTTTCCTAATAACCGTAATGGAAGATTAGGAATACAATAACGAATATAGATACAAGATTCATGTACATAAATACATAACTACGGGCTACCAATATGTTGGATTTAGTGCCCTAGGATTTGAACTTCATGAATATCAAGAAACGGAGCATGGGGAAGAACGTAGATATTCCCACATGTGGATGGAAGTTCTACATACCTTGACTTCCTGCTTTTGAGCGTATCACAATGTCTTTCAATCCCTTCAACTTTAATCTATAACAATACAGGTCATAGAGATTCTATATTAGCAACAATATCCATGCTTTGATCATCTAAGCATTTTATCAAACACTTGGTGGGCATGAAGCTCCACAACCTTCATTGATGGTGTTTTCTTCACCCAATCCCCATCCTATTACTTCTAGATGATTCTACAATCTCAATTAGATGTAATTAACATCATTCTTCATCACCCATATGAATACAACAATCCCAAGTCAACAATCTAAAAACTCTAGCATAGTTCATATAATTCTCTTTATCAAACCCATTTATTATTCTCCCAAGAATTCATCAATTCACAACTATAAATTATTAGGGAGTAGAAACATTACCTTTTATGAGTAGTCACCACGAAAACAACATCCCCAAGTTCGATTTTTAGCTTAGAATGACGGCAACAACTTGTACTACACTTTATCCTTCACGAGCCTCGGGATTCGGGGCCTTCAACTTGATTGATTCTCTACTTTCTCTCTCTAATTCTCTTCTCTCTCCCTCTCTCTCTCTCTAAAATCTGAAAATATGAGGGAATGGGGCTGCTAGGGTTGAACATTTCCTTTAAATACCAAGGGGAAATGGGTTTGACCCGACTTGAAATCGGTGTTGGGACCTTTCTGTCTTAAAACGTCCATATCTCCCTATTCCGATGTCACCTGTGGGCCCACGACCTATGGTTGGAAAGGTATTTCAATTATCTACAACTTTTGTTCTTTGAGTTTTCCAAATTCCCAATTTATGATAGGGTTATGGCCTCTCGAAGTCAGGTGACCCGAAACGTACTTACGGACCAAAGGACGCCCCATGTTACGGTCCCGTATCACGTAGGACGGACCGTAACTTGGGACCGTACCTTAGTGAAAATTTCCAGTGAGGTTCTGGAAATTTTTGGGACGTTACGGTTCACTGTTACGGTCCCGTAACACGTGTTACGGCCCGTAACGTCCACCGTATCACAGGCAGAATTTCCAGCGAGACAGGCTTCAGTAAAATGGTCATAACTCTTTACACAGATGTCCGTTTGACCCCCATAATATACCGTTGGAAATCTATTTCAAAGGGATACAACTTTCAAAGAGGAAGTTTTCCCAAATTCCCAACGGATTTTCACAAAATTTGACTGGAAGGAAGACGTATCGAAAACTTAGCCGATTCTATAGGATTTCAAGTGTCTTACTATTAGCCATATTGAGACGATCATATCTCCTTTCTCCGATCTCTGATTGGCTTGGTCCTTATATCATTAGAAAGGTTTTTCTACATACTACAACTTTCATTGATGGAACTTTCCCAAATTTCAAACCGATCAAGGAGTTATCGCTGCCCGAAGTAGGCCTATCAGCCATTTTCGCAAAACGTTCAAACCTTCAGTGTTTCCACTAGAACTCTAATGATATGAGTTTAAACTTAGTTCCAAGATGCGGGGTGTTACAAGAACGGTCAAAAGTTGAATTGCAGTTGCGGGGTTTGATTTTAGATTAAAAAAAAAATGTGTAAAAGGTATTTCATTCTCATAAGTTATAATTTTAATTAATACTTTAAGAAAAGCAAAGAAAATAAGAAGAGGAAAATGAGATGAGAGTTTTCACCCTCCAAACAAATAAAAATCTGAAGAATTTGCTTACAAAAGCCATGACATTAAAAAATTTGCATTTTCATCACCATTCATCATTTTTAGCTTGTATTTTCATCCTTTGAATTTTGCATGATGTATCGCTTATTCTAAAATTATTTATATCATTTTAAAAGTGTTTTGCATTGATTATCATGAGATACACGTGTCCAAAAACTAATCAAAGTGTATGAATTCAAATATGCAATAACATTATGTGTTATATTACTAGGCTAAACGTATTCAATTTTCATCTCTCCCCGAGTCTTCTCTTTTTATCTATGTCATCGAAGTTTCCTCGAGAAGAACTACGTACTAGAGGAGCTACATTTTGCCACATGTCATATGTTATGAGTTCGAGATTTTTAAAAGACGTGTCAAAATATTACTCCTTCCTTAAGTTTTGACACATTATTAAGAAATTATTTAATAACATTAATAGTAAGTGTTATTTAATTAAATTACACTTAATCTCTTCTCAATTTACCTTTTTGTATCTTCTAAGCATTTAGAAAAATTAGTTTCTCGGCATGGGCGTTGCATGTGTAAGCCGAATTATGTAGCATACATTTTGTAAAACATTAAAATTATAAGTAATATTACATGAAAGATAACTTGCGAGTAAAATTATAGTATAAATTTTTGTGAATGATAACTTGCGAGTAGCTGCGTTGATCTTTAGTTTCTTGTCCCTTGATTTCTGCGAGTATCTGTTTGCACAGAATGGTTTATCATGACTTATTCACTTTCGTTGTTTTCATTTTCATAATTGCTTTGAATTATTTGCCAGTATCTAACCCTTCCTATGCCTTTTCTTGAGCCGAGGGTCTTCCGGAAACAGCATCCTTACCTAAGGTAGGGGTAAGGTCTGCGTACTCTCTACCCTCCTCAGACCCCACATTGTGGGATTCATTGAGTATGTTGTTGTTGTTAATCAATGTGTATCATCGTACAATGATTTGTTTGCCGAGGTCAAATGATTAAATATCGTCTCGACCTATAAAGATGAACCGTCAAAGTTAATTAGAAAGCTTTCTAAGCTATTTTCTAACCACTTCCGTCAAATTCATCATGAAAAAACTTCTTCTACATCTATCTCTAGGCAAAGAATTGAGGACCATCACTCTCCCCTTTCATTTTGAGGCAAAACATAAGTGTGTTAGCATTGACCCGATGGTCTGACATTAAGAAAATAACCTCTCATCTATGTCTGATTTTTTTTTTCTTCCTTTTTCGCACTCCTTTATGCCTTCCCTTTATCTTTTAATTGCACAACTTGACAGTAGAGGCCACAACTTGAACTCAAATACCAACTTTGCTTTCATTTCTTGATAATTATAATCATATGAGTTACTGCTAGCAAATTGAGAAGCTGAGGATTAATACCATTTACCAAGACATAATAACACTTGGTCCAAGAATATTACTAAATTAAACAATATTATTGCTAAATTAGCAATGTTGTGGTAGTCAATGACATGAGTTCCAACTCACTGGAAAAAAAAAAAAATCACACCAGTGGTAGAAATGGTAATTGGTCTTTTTACGTAGAAATTCGAATGAATTTGTTTTCCTATACAAGCTTAGTCGAAAATAAATAATCATTATATACGACCATATGCTAATCAGTTATTTGAAGTTAAAAATCACACGTAATAATTTAAGTCATAAATCGAGAGGACTTTTGTGTATTATTACCCACAAAAAACTGAAAATTAAAGTTTTAATACAACTTGGTGTTGAGAGTTGGCTGAAAATATTACTCACCATCAGTTTAAGAGTTGTAACAGAATCAGCGGAAATTACGGTGGGCCGTCCACGTGTCCGTTGAGTGAACTGAATCTCACTTTCTCCTTTGGTTTTAAAACCTTCCCTCCATTCCCTCCTCTCCCACTATCCGGACACCTCTCTCTCTCTTCTCTTTTTTGGCCTCCGCTTGGTACGTTTTAATACTTTACATTAATACGTAATAATTTCACCACTCAATTTACCATCCCTCTCTCTAGAAATTTCATATGAACGTGTTATATTAAAGCTCAGATTTCAGCTAAAACTAAATTTCATTTGTCTTTGTAGTTTAATTGATTCAGTTTGTTTTTTTGCTCTCCTTCGTGCGTGGTGATTTTCAGGCAGAGGCTTTGCTTCTATTCTTCATTGTCAAGCTTCAACCGTAAGTTTCTATTAATTAATGGATCCGTTTTTCTGTATATAGTATTTACATGATAATGTATGAATGTATGCTCATATATATATGTGTGTGTGTGTGTGTTTATGCATGCATGTATACGTACGTTAAGTTTCGGAAATGAGCCTGTTTATGAGTTGTCTGATCATGATTATGGATTTATAAGAAGGTTTATTATCGTGAACTTATATAGCTGTAGAATTAACGTACACACAATATATTCATTATACAGCTGGTTCACTTGTAAATTTCTATCGAGAGTACTTTCAGATTTTGTATGAATTAGTTGATCCGTTTTTGTGTGTATATATAGTACATGATATTGATAGTGTATGATTTATGAATGTATGTTTGTATATATTTGTGTGTTTATGCATGCATATATATATATATGAATGTATATGTACGTTTATTCCAGAAACGAGCCTCTTTATGTGTCCGAATCATGAAAATGGATTTAGGAGAAGGTTTTTGCGTATGTTTGATTATCATGAATATAGATGGAGCATTAAACATATAAGATCTTCATTATACATGTTTTATAAGTACTGTAAATATCAGCCGGTTAAGATTAGTGAATACCTGAATCTACATATCTGATCCTGATTTTGAATGTATAACATGTGTTTATGTGTTTAAATGGTGATGAATGTATGTAGTGGCATCATGATTATGAATGTGTGATGATTATGTGTCTGTGGATTTATGGATTTACATGGTTTAACTTTTGTGAATCAGTTTTTACGTGAATATTGATGGCTATATGAGTGAATGTATGATGATTATGTGTCTATGTGGAGTTACATGGTTTAAATTCTGTAAATTAGTTTTTTACGTGTTTGATCATGAAAAAAGTGATGGCTATATGAGTGAATGTATATCCTGATGATGATTATGGATGTATCATACGAGATATTTAATTTGAACAGAAATTGAACGTGAATATGAGTGAATGTATGATGATTATGTGTACAATGTATGTATATGTGGATTTGCATGGTTTAACATTTTTGAATCAGTTAATTTTTTACGTGTTTGATCGTGAATATTGATGGCTATATGAGTGAATGTATATTCTGATGATGATAATGGATGTATGATACAAGTTATTTTGCACAGAAATTGAACGGAAGAAATTGGAATGGATCGTGAATGTCGTTTATGTGTTTAATGATGAATGTAGTACTGGCAGCATGATTATGAATGTATGATGATTATGTGTCTACGTGGATTTACCTGGTTTAACTTTTGTGAATAAGTTTTTTACGTGATGAATGTATATTCTGATGATGATAATGTATATATCTGTCTGTAAATGCATGATTATGAGTATATGATGAGTATGTGTCTATATATGTGGATTTACAATGGTTAACTTTCGTGAATCAGTTTTGTTTGATCATGGCTTTATGAGTGAATGTATAATATTCTGATGATGATAATGGATGTATAATTTGAACAGAAATTGAAGGGGAAGAGAGGGAGAAACGAGAAGGAGCTGGAGGAGGTGGAAGAGAGAGCGGTGGTGTCGAAGCCAAAGCTACATTCAGTTAGCTAAGCTACTCGACAACACTGATTAGGAGAGGACAAAACTTAGGATGACGAATCCGGCGAGACCGGTGGAGGGAATGGAACCCCAAACACCGGTCGGTGGTGGCGTAGGGCCGTCGTCACTAACTCGACGGCCTTCACGTAGTGCCGCCACTACTACCTTCTCTATGGAGGTGTTTGACAATGAGGTTGTTCCCTCTTCTCTCCAGTCCATTGCACCTATCCTTCGTGTCGCCAGAGAAATCCAAAATGAACGCCCTCGCGTCGCCTATCTATGTATGTCTTCTCCTAAACTCTATATACACATTAATCTAAACTCTTGTATTTCCAGAGATTTTGAAGTTAAAAATTTGACTTCTTTGAAATTGTGACTTTTGGAATTTGAATTTATGTTTGGACATGCATTTTATTTGAAAATTTGTAAGTGGAAGTGAAATTTCTCTGTAACATAAAATTATTTTGAATCAAAATGTGATAAATATCTATGACCCTAGCTAATAAGCAATTTCTCATTTCCCCTATTTTTTGTGTTTGGTTTCGTTGTTATAGGTCGGTTCTATGCGTTTGAGAAGGCGCATAGATTGGACCCTACCTCAGGTGGACGTGGTGTTCGACAATTCAAAACCAATCTCTTCCAACGTTTAGAGCGTGTACGTATGATTTGATTTATTTATTTATTTATTTTTATTTTCCTCTTTATTGTTTTTAAATTAGAATTAATTGAACTTAAGGGAGAAAAATCAAGCTGTTGGAGATTGGGTTATTAGGAGACATTAAACCGGTTCGGTTCAGTTATTTAATAAGTTGCTCAGTTTGATAGGGGAATAATTTATTTAGGGCAGCTAGTTCTGTCACTTAAAGATAGAGAGATGACTTTTTCAGAATGTAAAGGCGGGTGCATGCAAAAAACCATCTACAAAATGCTTGAAACGGTGCATAATTTGATAGTCAAAACATTTTAGTATTATATTTCCAGAATTTCCCTGGTGTTTTAGGGGTTTATAACGATTAATTACCGGTAGAGCACGGTTGAGTCAATCGTTTTAGGTCCTCAGAGTTCCCAATCGTTTAGTATAAGGGTTTAGCTGAAGGAATTGCTTTCATTCAGGACAATGCATCGAGTCTTGCTTCTCGGGTGAAAAAGACTGATGCACGAGAAATTGAGAGCTTTTACAAGCAATACTATGAGCAGTATGTCGTGTCTCTTAACAAGGGAGAACAAGCAGACAGGTAACTGTAACTCTCTTGGTTTCATAAATATGCTCTTTATAAGTGTGTTACTGTGTCTCGGTACTAATTGTTGCAAAGTTTCTTTAATCTTTTGAAAACAGAGCTCAGCTCGGTAAAGCATATCAGACTGCTGGAGTGCTTTTTGAAGTTCTTTGTGCTGTTAACAAGTCTGAAAAAGTTGATGAAGTTGCTCCTGAGGTCAGTTACTAATATTAAAACTTAGGTGCACAATTACGAATGTTCCACTTAAAAGTTCTCAACTTTTCTGGCATTCACTGGAGGATTCTATGCAAGAATTGACTGACATGAATTTTTGAACAGATCATTGCCGCAGCGAATGATGTTCAGGCCAAAAAGGAAATATATGCCCCCTATAATATTCTCCCCCTGGATTCTGCTGGAGCATCCCAGTCCATTATGCAACTTGAAGAGGTACTACATAAACACATACGTAGAGGAAATATAGGCACATGTAGTTTGACATAGTAGGTCAAGATCTCTTAGCTTTCCCTTTAAAAAACTACTCACCAGGTTAAAGCAGCCGTTTCTGCTCTCTCGAATACACGTGGGTTGAATTGGCCAGCTTCATTTGAACAACAGAGGCAGAAAACAGGAGAACTGGATGTTCTAGATTGGCTAAGGGCCATGTTTGGGTTTCAGGTAACAGTTTCTAATTCAAAGAATGAGATTATAATTGCTTGAGACTCTACTCAGGTCTTTGTTCAGAATGAGATATTGTTAACCTTTGTGTGCTGTCTGCAGAGGGATAACGTAAGAAACCAGCGGGAGAATTTGAGTTTGCTCCTTGCGAATATTCATATAAGGCTAATCCCCAAGGCTGAGCCACTTAATAAGGCATGTATCACATCTAGCTAACTTATGATATCTCTTTTTATCATTATGTTCAATATCTAATATATCCGATGCTCCTAAGATTTCTTATTCATTTTACCTTGGATATAAATGCTTTCTATTACTTAATTTTCTTATCAGTCTCCTTCTGAATTGATTAGTCTAGACTCTAGAGTAAATGCATTTTTTTTATTTGTCTGGATTTATTAATAGCAAGAAAGCCAACCTATACAAGAAGTAATAAAATCAAAATCTGTTCTTATAAACTATTGTTTCCCATGTAGCTTGACGATCGAGCTGTGGATGCTCTAATGAACAAGTTGTTCAAAAACTACAAAACATGGTGTAAATACTTGGGGAAAAAACACAGTTTACGGTAAGATATTGGCAGTACATATACTTTCTTTCAAGTGGACATTCTCTCATATGCTTTTGCTCTTTAAGGCTTTTAGAAATGTAAAAACCATAAATATTGAGTACCATTTTCATGAAACAAACTTACTGCATTTAGGCTCCCTCAAAACCAACAAGAAGCGCAACAGAGAAAGATACTTTACATGGGCCTTTACCTTCTAATCTGGGGTGAAGCAGCTAATGTTCGCTTTATGCCAGAGTGTCTATGTTACATCTTCCATAATGTGAGTGGTTCATTAATCTTCTTTTATACCACCACTTCTTGTCTATAGATGTAAAAAATTTACACCTACAGCAACACACATTTGCAGTTGAATCCTTCCTTAAATGCGAAAATAACTTCTACTTTGTTAATTCAGATGGCATATGAACTCCATGGCCTCTTAGCAGGAAATGTCAGCATTGTCACTGGAGAAAATATCAAGCCTTCTTATGGTGGGGATGATGAATCTTTCCTGCGAAAGGTCATTACTCCCATTTATCGTGTGATTGATAAGGTAATATGTCTCGTATATCTGCATTTGCTTCCACTTCAAGTTTCCTTTTTACAGATGTTGTAACGATGATTTGCCCTTCCAGGAAGCCAAAAAAAGCAAAAATGGAAAAGCACCATACTCAAATTGGTGCAATTATGATGATCTGAATGAGTTTTTCTGGTACTTGTTTAATTAGAACAATAACTTCACTACTGTGACAATAGAAATAACAAAATGACAAATGGTTTCATATGTACTCATTGGATTTGATATACGCTGTTCAGGTCGCAAGATTGCTTTTCTTTAGGTTGGCCAATGCGTGATGATGGAGAATTCTTCAAATCAACACGCGATACCACCCAAGTATGACTTGTACTTTCATCAAAAGTTTCTGCTTCTATCAGCAGAAGAGTTATTTACCTAATGAATGCTATTACAGGGAAAAGGAGCTGCTAATAGAAAGCCCGGAAAAATGGGAAAATCCTACTTCGTTGAGACCCGGTCATTTTGGCATATCTTCCGAAGCTATGACCGTCTTTGGACATTTTTTCTCCTGGCTTTGCAGGTGGAAAATTCAAACTGTCAATTTTACTAAATAATGTTTCTCTGTTCCTTATAGCTTACTTGTTTCGTTTTGGGCCATTCTCGGAATGGACTCTTGCAGGCCATGGTCATATTTGCATGGAGTGATATTCCTGTGTTGGATATATTTAAGAAGGATTCTTTGTACAACCTGTCCAGTATTTTCATAACAGCAGCGTTACTACGCTTTCTCCAAAGTACGTAAATCTATGAATTTCTTTGAAATTGCACTAATGTCTCGTAAGATTTTCTACTCTTATTATTTCTATATTACATGTTATTAGTAGCGGTTTAGTAGGAAAATAACCATGCCTTGTTTTTGCATTAGGTATCCTGGACCTTATTCTGAACTTTCCGGGCTATCATAGATGGAAGTTCACAGATGTTCTGAGGAACGTTCTGAAGATAATTGTCAGCCTTGCATGGTCTATCATACTCCCACTATTTTATGTCCAAGAAAGCAATTCAGATCTATTTACGAAGATTCGGAATTCGCTGACATTTCTAGACAAGATGAAGGGCATTCCTCCTTTGTATCTAATGGCCGTGGCTGTATACCTACTACCCAATTTACTTACTGCAGCTTTGTTTATTTTCCCAATGCTCCGTCGATGGATTGAGAACTCGGATTGGCTTGTTGTAAGGTTTCTTCTGTGGTGGTCACAGGTAACAACAAAACACCTTCTGACCAGCGAAAATGCATTTGTTTAATTTCTCATGAACATTTTATTTTCCTGATGTCATTCAAGAAGGCTTACGTGCTATCTGCAGTTAATCAATTTCTTGAGCTGAAAGCAAATTCTTTATTCTTATTCTATCTTCTGTTTCTTCTTTCACCACATCTGGACTTTATTGTGTTTTCCTTTGGTTAACCACCAATAATACATCAGATTTTTTCGTTTTGAGTCCCTATGAATTGTGAAGATCTTCTATATATGAAATAATACATAGTATTTCAAAAGGATTTTAAGATTTACACTGATGGATCCCACGCTTCTCAAAAACGATGGCTGAAAGAACATAAATCCTGGGAAAAGAGGTAGAGCAGTTTAGATATCAAGGGCGCAACTTGAATGAATCTATGAGAAACTTTATATGTTTCGAATTCAGATGAACTTTGCTTGTTTGAATTTCTTTGTACTCTGATCATATGGTTTAGCATTTGCAAAAATAGGATAGAGTTCATCCAGTTATCTATTTCCATAAGGCATAACAGCTCATATATTTTGTCCACTCATACGAGTTATAGGTCAATATTTTATTTTCTAAAGCGAGCATTATTTAACTGCCTGCCTGCTTGTTTTTCTGCAGCCAAGAATATATGTTGGGAGGGGAATGCATGAAAGTCAATTTGCGCTAATAAAGTATGTTAACAAGTCTTTTACTTCCAACTTTCTCTTAATTATGTTCGACATTTGCTCTATCGGTTGCTTCACTTCTTGTATCAGGTATACTCTCTTCTGGGTGCTACTTCTTTGTGCAAAATTTGCGTTCAGCTACTTTATTCAGGTAATTGGATGTCTATTCCGTTGCTCTTCTTTGGAATGGGACGTGGTAGTTGTGTTTATCTTCTAATCATGGTACATATGTGTCTTCAGATAAAACCTCTTATAAAACCCACGAAAATGATAATGGACATCACTCGCGTTCAGTATGCTTGGCATGAGTTCTTCCCTGATGGTATATATTCCAAATTTCACTCACTTTTTTCGTATTCTCTGTCTCCAAATTGATGCTTATGAATATATCCTATCTGTGCAGCTAGGAGCAACTGGGGGGCTGTGGTTGCCCTGTGGGCACCAGTTGTCATGGTATGCCTTGTCTTTGTTTCATTTTACATGCTTCATGGTTATCTTTTACTAGTAAATAGTTTACTCCAAATTTATACAGGTTTACTTTATGGACGCTCAAATATGGTATGCTATTTTCTCAACTTTGTGTGGTGGTGTTATAGGAGCCTTTGATCGTCTGGGTGAGGTAATGACTTTCAGAATGCATCTTGATTAACATTTATTTTTCTGTCAATTTTTTATATGGTGTCTTGTCACTTGATAATAGATCTTATCTTACTGAAATAAGATCTATTAGTTTAGAGATAACTTGATTATTGCTGCTCATTATGGTGTCTGGGGTAAAGCACTACATAGTAGTGATGTTCCTTACATCAGGTTAGTGGAGACAGAAATGAGCATAATTGAAAGTGGGTTAACCTTTGTATTGTTTGTTAACCTATTTCTTCAATGTACTTCTTTTTGTTCGGAAATAATTCCAATTTAAGAAGGTTGTTATAGAGTATTAGGAGCAGTGATCATCAGTAGATTGCAGAAGCATATCTGAAGTGTCTTCTTTTGTTTACAGAAAAGAGAGTTAGGCCAAACTTAAATGTTTGTGGACAGTGATAAAGGCTGGTTAGGAAGTCAGTGAACTGCATTACTACAATTATAGTTGCAACTAATTATCCATGTATAACTATTTTATAAGTAGTAGTTCCTTTTATGGTAGCATAACTATGTTCCGTCACTCAATTGTTACTAGTGGAATCTGCTGCATCAAAGATCAGGGTTGGTTGAGATATTTTAGGTTAGGAAGCAATTGAAATATGCTTTCCTGAAAAACTATGCTTTCATCTTATTAAATTATCATTTTTAATTTGTTTGAGCTTATTAAATCTTTATTAACGTATGGTGCTGCTCTTTTTGTTGCTTTCTTTCACACAGATAAGAACTTTAGGCATGTTGAGGTCAAGATTTCAATCTCTGCCTGGTGCATTCAACACTTACTTGGTGCCTAACGACAAAACTGAGAAAAAGGGATTTTCCCTCTCCAAGAGTTTTAATGAGGTTTCTTTTGCAACTCACATTTTCCATCGTATATATGCTTTTCATTCTTCAGATCCATAAAGATAAATAGATTGCCAAAGACTTGGAAAAGTGAAAAATCTTATAAAATATATTCTTTTTGGATGTCTAGGTTTCACCAAGCAAGAGAAGTGAAGCTGCAAAATTCGCTCAGTTATGGAATGAATTTATATGCAGTTTTCGCGAAGAGGATCTTATAAGTGATAGGAAAAGTCCCTTAACTCATCTTTTTTGTTTTCTAGTTGGTTCTTCGTACATTGAGAATTGAACTGTCTGCACATTATTTCAGGGAGATGGACCTATTACTTGTTCCTTATTCCTCAGACCCCAGTCTAAAAGTGATTCAATGGCCACCCTTTTTGCTTGCTAGCAAGGTAAAGACTGTCAGCTGATGCACTTCTGTTTTAATTTCTTCTGCACTGATTGACTGTCTTCCATTTGCAGATTCCAATTGCATTGGACATGGCTTTACAATTTCGTTCCAGAGATGCTGACCTATGGAAGCGCATATGTGCGGATGAATACATGAAGTGTGCCGTCATTGAATGTTATGAATCTTTTAAACTTGTTCTTAATGCCCTGGTTGTCGGAGAAACTGAGAAAAGGTTGCTTATTCAGCTGATTCATAGATCTAAGAATCATTATTGTAGTTTCGTCATCATTCAACTTCATGAACACATGCATCTGAATTCAAATATATTCTTGAATATACATCAGGATCATTTGGAACTTGTTTCTTTCCTCTCTGCTACCCCCTTCTTTTGTTCATTTAGCCAGAAAACGCTTTCTCCAGCTGTAGTATGCCGTAATGCTTGGCTTTCCGGTACAGTGATTTTTTTTGTTGAATCACCTTAGGTTTAGCTCACTGGTGCTTTTGTTTCATAAGAATGGTCTTTTTTATACGTTTTTTGCTTCTTTTAAGTCCTTGAATTGGGTTATCAGAGTTCTAGTTCTTGTTGTTTTTTTAATTCTCTTTTTATGCAGTTAACTGTCTGGTTTAACCTGTGTTGTTTGTCTTTTGAAAAATAAGTTGCATTCTCTCTAATCTTTACTTCTCTCCTACCTGTTCTCCCATTTAATCTTTCTGTTGAACCATTATTTTGGTACCTCTGTGGAAGCACATATCTGCGACCCTGTATAATGTGGTGATGCAACATATCTACATGTAGTTTGTGACCTTCATGCATCATTTCAACTGTTTAATGTGGTCCTTCCAATTTCTGCATCAAATGACATCTTAATACTTCTTCATTACAAGCATATATTCTTAATCCTGTCTAATTTGTGTGTCTAGGATCATAGGAATCATTATAAAAGAAGTTGAAAACAGCATTTCAAAGAACACGTTCCTTGCGAATTTCAGAACAGGACCTTTGCAAAACCTTTGTAAGAAATTTGTAGACCTACTTGAGATACTGGTAAGTGATACACTGACTGGTGTCTGTAGCAGTGAAACTTCATATGCCGGATATTTCACTTTCTTTCTTGTTGCAGAGAGATGGTGATCCATCTAAAAGGAACAGCGTTGTCATAGCACTGCAGGATATGTTAGAAATAGTGACCCGTGACATGATGGTGAATGAAATCGGGTTAGTGAATTCTGCGCCATTTTAGGATGAGTTTTTTAGATAATATAAATGCTTAGAATTGGTGTTATTTAAGATATTCAATTTGATTTTTTGTACTGGTCTTGTATAATTGTTTCAGGGAACTAGTAGAACTTGGTCATAATGGAAGGGATTCTGGGAAACAACTGTTTGCTAATACTGACTCAAGAACAGCTATTGCATTCCCTCCTCCAGTAACAGCACAGTGGGAAGAACAGGTCATTTGATATGTGTATGATCATATGATTTGTCTTCAATTAATGGATAAACAGTGAAAGAAACATCATGTTGATTTTTTCTCAGATTCGGCGTCTGTATCTTCTCTTAACTGTAAGAGAATCAGCAGTTGAAGTTCCCACAAACCTTGAAGCACGTCGAAGGGTTCACTTTTTCACAAATTCATTGTTCATGGAAATGCCACGTGCACCTCGAGTGCGCAAAATGCTTTCATTCAGGTGCTGCTCATAATCCACTATGGCATACATCGTCAAGTTTATGGATAAATTATCTGATGAGTTTGAGCTTTCTCCTTTGAAAATTTGACTTTCCTATGGCATGCAGTAAATATTTAGATTTCTAGTCAGGTAACAATCAAATTATAAGAAGTTAATTAGTAATGTTGCATTATTATAGTCATGAAAACACACTATTAGTATGTAAAGAGTGGCAGATCGATCCATTGTACTATCATCCACACTTCAGTTTTGCAATTATATTTCTTCATATGCAGTGTCATGACCCCATACTACAGTGAGGAAACTGTCTACTCAAAAGGTGATCTTGAGATGGAAAATGAAGACGGTGTATCAATCATTTACTACCTCCAAAAGATTTATCCAGGTTTCATTCTATTATCAACTACTTGAAAATGAACTTCCTTTCAGTATGATGTTCCTCTTCCTATTTTATTGGTGTATTTTCTTGTCTATTTGACACCACTTCATTTCCTTCTAGATGAATGGAATAACTTCATGGAACGTCTTGGGTGTAAAAAGGAATCAGAGGTCTGGGAAAATGAAGAAAACATCTTGCAGCTCCGTCATTGGGCCTCATTAAGGGGACAGACTCTCTGCAGAACAGGCACCTTACAATACTTTTTCTTGTCATGTTCTTTTGAACTTAACAGTTTCCTATCGATTGTTTATTGTTACTGTTTATTCTTTTCAGTAAGAGGAATGATGTACTACAGGAGGGCCTTGAAGCTTCAAGCGTTTCTTGACATGGCTTCTGAAGGAGGTAACCCATAATATTTTTAAAGCCATTTTCCTGTGAAGAGATTTTATCTTTGGGCTAAGAACCTTGGCAGTTCTTGTAATATAAGAAATAATGAGCTACATCTGCTGAATATTCTTTAGTAAGAAATAATTGCTATCTGCTCTAAGTTTTTTCCCTTGCATATGATATGTGCTTGACATAATTGGCAGCTGAAGTTTATTCAGGCAAGCTATGGTCTACAAGTAGCCATCTGAACCAACAATAGGATCCACATAAGTGATATGTACATGTATTTGCCTTCTGATACATCTGTGGTCTGAGAGCTTTTGAGTTCTTATGGATTTAAGGTTCCTTTTAGGTGTAAAAACTCTATATACTTTTCATGCAAACACTAAAAGTTTCCCAGTTCTGTACTAGTTTTACATGTCAAGTATCACTTAGTTTATCATACCAGAATTTATTATGGTGGTTGGTTCTGTTGCATGGTAACGGGAGCTATCAATGAATGAATGGAAAAGAACTGTTTCTACTTATGTTATGTTTAAGAGATTATAGCGAGTTATATTATGCAACATGAAGAGAACACGTACACTGTTAAACAACCGACATTTTTTTGCTGCTTAGTCTGTTTTACCAATATGTTGCCTAAGGTGCTTAAAATAGGGTACCAAGTGCTTTCCTTTCTGGTAGAACACTACATTTGACTATTTTTTTGCAGAGATTCTCGAAGGATACAAAGCTGTTACAGTACCATCCGAGGAGGATAAGAAAAGCCAAAGATCATTGTATGCTCAATTAGAAGCTGTGGCTGACATGAAATTCACTTATGTCGCCACCTGCCAGAATTATGGAATTCAAAAGCGAAGTGGAGATCGGCATGCAACTGATATTCTGAACTTGATGGTCAAGTAAGTTTCTATTTTTCCAAATAAACAAGGAAAAACTAAAAGTTGTATTCTCCTATACTTTAATATACTTAGAATACTGCTGAAAATTTCTCTCTCCTTTACCTGTGCAGCAACCCCTCTCTCCGTGTAGCATATATTGATGAAGTCGAAGAACGGGAAGGTGGAAAAACTCAGAAAGTTTATTATTCAGTGTTGGTGAAAGCAGTTGATAATCTTGATCAGGTTATCAGTGTTCTTGTATCTTAAATATTGCCTGTGATTGATTCTTTGCGCTACAAGTCCTGATTCCTTCTATGACCTCTGTTTGAAGGAAATATACCGTATAAAGTTGCCTGGTGCAGCAAAGGTAGGAGAAGGAAAACCTGAAAATCAGAATCATGCAATCATCTTCTCTCGTGGGGAAGCTCTTCAGACCATTGACATGAATCAGGTGAAGTGAGACTGAGTTGAAATAGATAAAGATAAGTAGTCAGAAAATAATAACTTAATGCTTTCTCTTGCAGGACAATTACTTGGAGGAAGCCTTAAAAATGCGTAACCTTCTTGAGGAATTTAATGAAGATCATGGAGTGCGACCACCTACAATTTTGGGTGTTCGCGAGCATATCTTCACTGGAAGGTTGCATAATAATTTCTTCTAGACCCTTTGTAGTTTCATTAGGTTTTTGACATATCTAATAATGCCTCACATCTTCCAAATTGCAGTGTTTCTTCTTTGGCTTGGTTTATGTCTAATCAAGAGACAAGTTTTGTCACCATTGGTCAGAGAGTTCTTGCAAGGCCCTTGAAGTATGTTCTTCTGTTCCTTAATGCATAAAACTACTGAATGACAGTCCTGTATTTCCATATCAATGCATCATTTTTTGGAAAAACCTTTGTAGCGCTATTCAAGAGTTTTTATTTTATTTTTCCTGCATTATTCATCTATGCGGTTGGGTGAAAAGAGGGGGGATGGAGGAGTAGAAGTAAAAGTGGAGCGGTACATATCATTTCCCTTATTTTTTAAAGAATAAATAAGGTCAAGTAAAAATGGACAAATTGGAGAATGTTCCCGGTCAGCTTTCTCAATCCATCCAAAACTGGACAGGAAGAGCGCTTTTATCTGTTTTATTTCCGTCCTAATTATAACAAACAACTGGAAGTAATCACCAATATCAAATCAAAAGGGCAAGTAAGCAAGTTAGTTTCTCACAATTTCCCCCTTACCCTCTAACCTTCTAAGAACCAAATATAGGTAAGTAACTTTTTCTCTTTCTCCAAGATGGAAATGGGGAGTAGAAAACTAGTATTCTTCTATTAGAAACTAAATCAGGAGAAGTGGGGACTTTCTTTCAGTGGTTTTCTTGCAGTTAAGAGTTCACCTGGTACATCTAAATGATTTACATTTATGCTATATTCTGATTTCTGAATAGACCCTGAGATTTATTTTCTATTATACTTCGATGATTTTAGGGTCCGCTTCCATTATGGACATCCAGATGTATTCGACAGAATTTTCCACATCACTCGCGGTGGAATTAGCAAAGCTTCAAGGGGTATCAATCTCAGTGAGGACATATTTGCAGGTAACTTTTAGAAATATGTCTATTGATGCATAGACAGATCCTTGTGGGATTACACTGAGTATGTTGTTGTTGTTGTTGTTATGCATTGACAGATCACCTTATTGTTTCATAACGTTTGGCTGTATAGGTTTCAATTCAACGTTGCGACGTGGAAATATTACTCACCATGAATACATTCAAGTTGGAAAGGGGAGAGATGTTGGTCTTAACCAAATCTCTCTCTTTGAGGCAAAAGTGGCATGTGGTAATGGAGAGCAGACTCTTAGCCGAGATCTGTACAGATTAGGACATCGTTTTGATTTTTTCCGCATGCTATCCTGTTATTTCACAACTACTGGATTTTATATCAGCTCAATGGTAAGTCCTATATTTAACATTTGATGTCATTAATATATAAAGTTTAACCTCAGGTGGAATGGACTACATTACTTCAAAAATATAATATATTGCAATTACTTCAATTTCTAAGCGTGTGCGTCAATCACTTTGCTTCCGCGAAATGCCATAAAAGAAGAGATATACCTATGATATCATTTTTTTATTCCTTGCAGCTGGTAGTCCTCACAGTTTATGCATTTTTATATGGTAAACTCTACCTCGCACTGAGTGGACTGGAACAGTCCATTGTCAAAGTTGCAAGATCAAAGGGTGACGATGCTCTCAAAGCCGCAATGGCCTCACAGTCTGTCGTTCAACTTGGTTTATTGATGGCCCTGCCCATGGTTATGGAGATTGGACTGGAAAGAGGCTTCAGGACTGCTGCAGGTGACATCATCATCATGAACCTGCAGTTGGCTGCTGTTTTCTTTACTTTCTCTCTTGGAACAAAACTCCACTACTTTGGCCGCACAATTTTACATGGTGGCGCAAAATATAGAGCAACTGGGCGTGGTTTTGTCGTGAGACATGAGAAGTTTGCTGAGAACTACAGGATGTACTCGAGGAGCCATTTCACCAAAGCACTGGAAATTATGATTTTGCTCATAGCTTATGAAATTTTTGGCGTGGCTGTTACTGATTCTATAGCTTTCTTGCTTCTCAGTGGCTCAATGTGGTTCATGGTGGTTTCATGGCTGTTTGCTCCTTTCCTCTTTAATCCATCAGGATTTGAATGGCAAAAGATAGTTGATGATTGGGAGGATTGGGCCAAGTGGATAAGCAACCATGGAGGCATTGGTGTCCCGGCAACCAAGAGTTGGGAGTCTTGGTGGGATGAAGAGCAAGAGCATCTGCAGTTTTCTGGCCTAATTGGCCGCTTCTGTGAAATTCTGCTTTCTATGCGCTTCTTAATTTTCCAGTATGGAATTGTTTATCAGCTAAATGTGTCCAATAGTGATAAAAGTATCATGGTAAGTACATCTTGAATTTTCAGCTTCAATACAATATATGGAAGTGTAATTGTCATCCCACTTACATGCTAATCCTCGTTTTGATGATCACAGGTTTATGGTTTGTCCTGGTTGGTCATTGTGTTCGTCATGGTCGTTTTGAAGGTCAGTATTGGAACCTCTCTTGCATCTTGAAACCATACTTTAGAAAAAAATTAATTTAAGCTCTCCTCACAGAAGGTTGTCTTTCCATACATAGTTCTGAAACCATACTTTCTATCTGGCAGATTGTGTCCCTGGGCAGGAAGAAGTTCAGTGCTGATTTCCAGCTGATGTTCAGGCTTCTGAAGTTGTTCCTTTTCATTGGCTTCATAGTCACCCTTGTGATGCTGTTCAAATTCTTAAGTCTTACTGTTGGAGATATTTTTGCCAGCTTATTGGCCTTCTTGCCAACTGGATGGGCTCTTCTTTCGGTAACTATTTCATATCTTCAATTTTATCCGTAGAAAGGTTTCAGTGTTTGCAATTTTGCTACTAATAGTCTGTGAGATTGAGGCTACATCAGTGAGCCGTTCTTTTCAATTTTGACAGATTCATTGCATCTGACAAAAACACACTTACTTGCGTTTGACATAGCACACTAAGATAAGTGCGTGTACATATATTCTGAAACATTTGTCATCTGCCCTGCAGATAGCACAGGCATGTAGGCCAGTAGTGAAGGGCATAGGAATGTGGGGATCTGTGAAGGCTCTAGCTAGAGGATACGATTACTTGATGGGGCTCGTGATCTTTGCACCCGTTGCTGTTCTTGCTTGGTTCCCATTTGTCTCTGAGTTCCAGACAAGGCTGCTCTTCAACCAGGCCTTCAGCAGGGGGCTTCAGATTCAACGTATTCTTGCTGGTGGGAAGAAGAACAAGTGAGCTTAGTTATCGTCACACGAGACAATTCTCAATCTTTTTGGCAAAGCAGAAGTATGACTTTTACACCATTGTTCAAAATTCCACATCAAGCCTTCTGCTCCCTGGTCCGGGACATCTTGTAGAATATAAAATTTCTTAGCATATTTATAGTTTCAGAATACTACAGCACAAGATGTACAATCCTTTGTTATAAATACAAATAATTGCTCATGTAACAAGCTTGGCCGGAACTCTATCTCTTTTAGGTCAGATCCATCATTCTAGACAAAAAAGAAAAACAAGTATAAATGCGAGAAATAAAGAAAAGATACACTGTTGGAATAAATGGTCAATATGTATGATCATGAGACCATTAGTTGTTGAAAGAAAAGCGTGCAAACTTTTTCTTTCCATTTTTTTCTCCCACGAGCTAGCAAGGAGGGGAAACCACTCTCCCTTCCACCTGACACAATGAAATGGTAACCAAAAAAAAGAAAAAATTGTTCCAATAATACAAGCACAACATTATTTTTAGTTGTAACTTATTGTACTAAAGCACAAAAGAAATTAAGATACGAAAAAGGAAGAACTAGCAGATTCTCGTTTCATAGCTCACTAATGAAGCTCTTGTTCTTTACATGTATTATCCCTTTCCTCGTGACTTACCCTCTGCCACCCCCACCCTACCACCCACTACCCCTCACCACCACTCACCCACACCGTACCACCTACTACCCCAACCCACCTCACATCACCCACCCCACCCCCACCCCCACTGTACCACCCGCCACGCAACCCCATCCCACAACCACTCACCCACACCCTACCACCCACTACGCACACCCTCATTCCACAACCACTCACCTCACAATACCCACCCACCACCACCCTACCACCCACCCCACCACTCACCACCTATTTATTTTTTAAAGTTCCTATTTAATCTTTTACCTAAGTTTTATTAATATATATAAGAAAAAAGGGTCAAAAATGTCCCTCTGCTTGAGGAAAAAGACAAAAAAATATCCTCCATTACAAATTTGGGTAAAAAATATCCCTCTTGTCAATAAAATTTTCAAATATACCCTTACCCTAACGGAAATCCCCAATATAACCCGATTTTGTTTTTAAACCCGATCCAACTAAATAAAAAACGCATATGGATTACCCGCTCCTATGCCTAGTGGCTCCAGATGTAGGACTCGGGAACAAGTTGATCGCATATGGGTTTTTTCTGTAGTTGGATCGAGTTTAAATGGAGTGGGTTTAAAAATAAAATCGGGTTATTTTGGGGATTTTCGTTAAGACAGGTGTATATTCAAAAACTTTAATGATGGAAGGGGTATTTTTGACCCAAATTAATAATGGAAGATATTTTTAGCCTTTTCCCAAAGTAGAGAGGCATTTTTTACTCTTTTCCCTATATATAAACTAATTTCTAGTTAAGATTAAGGGTATGTTAGTAAACTTACAAGTGATTATACAGTACCATACAATCAAGCAAACAATACAAATGTTATTAAACCACAACAAACGATAGAATCTATACAAATATTGTGTTCATTAATACTGTACAACACCATACAGTAACATGTTGTACATTAATGAACCACGGGAAAGAACCATGCAAACGGGGGAGGGATTTGGGCAAAAGAAAAAATAAGATAGAACTTATATGACTAATGGGTAATTGATAGAATAAAAGTTAATGAAATATAAGGTTTGAAGTGTTAAATCCAAAACTCTTCAACTAACTGCACCCAACGACCAAGGTCCGCTAGCCTGCAGTACCATACCACTCCCGCAGCACAACACTTATTCCCTTGCCACAGTTCACATCAGTACTCCCTGATAAAAAAAATTGCTTGTTCCTAAGGAAGGCAAATGGAAACGAACTCTCAGGGCAGTAGCATCCTCCCACGTAGCCTGAGCTTCAGTTAAATGTTCCCATTGAACCAACAGTTGAGCTATAACGTTATAAAATAATCCTGCCACCCAAAATCTTAGGTGACAGAGAGCTCTATAAGAGTTGTAAATGTTAAGTACAGGAGCTTGTAAAATTTGAGCAAGAATTTCATAACAAGGTTTCAATAAGGAAACATGGAAAGTAAGAGCAACAGTTCAGGGGATAAGGGAAGTTTGTAAACTATAGGTCCAATGTTTTGTTGGAAACAAACCTATTAGTAATACAAAGATAAAAGAAATTATCTTTCCTCTCTTTAGTTTTGTGGGTTCTTTTCCTTTATTCATTCTTGTCTTATGTGAAATATATTTTGTCCCACATTGGTGGTGGGAAGAACTTTCTGACTCTTTAAATAGAATTGTGTATTATTAGGCTAGTAAAGAGTTAGCAAAAGGGAGTGGTCTCGCACACATGAGAATTGATCTTGCCACAAAATGAGTCGATTTTACCCTCTGAGTTATATGGCTATTTATTTTTCTAAACATTAAGAGGCGTTTCTGATTTTAATGGTCTTTATTTTCGAACATTACTCAAAGTTATATGGCTATTTATTTTTCCGAACATTAAGAGGCGTTTCTGATCTTCTCCTTTGCTATCCAGAAGTGGTCATCTGCATATATAAACCATTAGAGATTTCTCTTGTCAAGACATCAAAAAAAAAAAAAAAACTCTATTCTTCTCCGAATAATTTTCTGGGCAATATTTTGTGCAATCTCCAAATTTCAATCACGAGTGCACTCATTTGGAAGCGACTGTGGAACCTTGGAGAACAATTGGCTACACAATTTGCATCCTAGTGGGGTCAAAATCGCTTTCAAGGTAGTGACTTGCCACGACACGATTTAGTGATAATTTTGAACATTACGAGGCGATTCTGATCTTCTCCTTTGCTATCCAGAATTGGTCATCTGCCTATATAAACCATTAGAGATTTCTCTTGTCAAGACATCAAAAAAAAAAAAAACTCTATTCTTCTCCGAATAGTTTTCCGGCCAATATTTTGTGCAATCTCCAAATTTCAATCACGAGTGCACGCGTTTGGAAGCTACCGTGGAACCTTGGAGAACGATTGGCTACACAATTTGCATCCCTGTCGGGTCGAAATCGCTTTCAAGGTAGT
This sequence comes from Lycium barbarum, assembly GCF_019175385.1. Taxonomy (NCBI): domain Eukaryota; kingdom Viridiplantae; phylum Streptophyta; class Magnoliopsida; order Solanales; family Solanaceae; genus Lycium; species Lycium barbarum. The sequence continues at coordinate 14,419,912 of NC_083346.1, read as the reverse complement.
GACTTGCCACGACACGATTCTGTAATAATTTATTTACTGTTTTAAGTTGTTGTTCTGAATTAATATTGTAATATTTTTGCTGACACCTTTTGTATAATATGGTATGTACCATAATATTAAGAGAACAATTTAGAAAAATGTTGAGTAGACGTGGTAAGCTGCCATGAATGGGTAGATTTTTGTGCAATCATGTCAGCTAGACAGTGTTTACACTAAAAGCTGGTAATCTGAAAAAGACTCTGTATACTGTTGTAACAGGTCAAATTACACTTAGAAGAGTTGAATTTTTGGATTGTATTTATTAAAGTGAAATGTTTTTTCTTTAATTACATAGGGGGTAGGAAAAGGGAAAATGGGGGAGGGAATTACAACGTGGGAATTCCAACTCTTACCAACAAGGTGAAATTTCAGGTAGCCAACCAACTGAGCTACTAAGAGCCCTTCATTAAGGGAAATGTGGTTTAATACATAGTAAGAGCTTTAGGTTTTAAAAAATTGTGATTTTTACACTACGTAACCGCCCAACAAAATAATAGTCAGCAAATGTATACACATTATAATATACAAAAAATATACATATTTTGTTCATAATTAATGTATAGTTTTGTACATTGGCTAGCGATTGTAATTATTTTTGGCCGAGTGGCCAAATATGTTAAAAGCCCTTTAAAATTAAACCTTTTTATATGAGAAGAAGTTGTAAGGAAAGAAGCAAATATGACTCCCATGTCACTTCTTTTACTGCAAGGACATCCATTGAAAGTTTATTTGCTAGTTAGATAGATCCTTTGTAAAGTATAAATCCCTAATATCATCCTGTTAGTTCATAAATCCCATTCTGTGGGTTAAGATTTGGGGGTTAAATAGGATTTTGGTTATTTGGGTGCCTTCGTCTTGATTCTAATTCCATATTCGGATATGGCTAGGCTTTCATTACTTTAAGACACAACGAAAAGACTAGGCGCACAATTGACACTGCGAGTTTGTTGTTCGACCTTCTAAGTAGGTTACGGTTTACCTTATGGTGAACTTCGATTAGCGAAACTTATGTTTGGATGATATTGTCGGAGAATGCATGTAAACCTTCGAGTATGAAGTTGGGTTGGATATTGCCTTAGATTGGGCCTTGTTAAATGATTTGGGGGCCAGCCACCCCGCTGTGTTGTTGACTTATCTTGATCTATTTACTTATTGGCTCGTTGCCATGTTGAGACATTGGGTATTGGTGACAAGTGATATATCATGATTATGATATTGCGGTACTTTACTTTGATTCGATATTGAGATGAGAATTGTGATTCCATTGTGGCTTATTGTGTAGCCTGATTTATTGATACTACTTGTGTTCCATCTGTGGTACTGTTTGGGATTGAATTGGTTGTTGATATTACATTTCATCGTATGCATGCTCACTTTCATGATACGTTGATATTGCATTATTATGGTACTGAGGATGAAAAGTGAGAAAGAAATACACATTCATTTAAACACATACATTATATATCGAGTTATCTCTGGGCTGTGTGCGGAATGACTGATACGAGGTGTAAGGTGGGAAGGAGTATCATCTTTGGGTTGTGTGCGGAGTGACTGGTACATGGACTTCGCGGGTCCCCCATGGGTTGTGCTACCGAGATGTGATGTTCTATCGGTTGGAGTGCATATGCATTGCATTCATCATTCATACGTTATTGCATTGCATTGTAACTCTTGGTTTTCTGTGATATTGTTGTGATATGATTGTGATACACTGGTTCGGAATGTTATATTGAGACTTGGCACTGTTGGGTTTTGATGCTATAACATAGGTGATGACTTGTTGTGCTATGATTGTGAAATAGTGGTTCGGATTGGTTACCCTGAGACTTGGCACAGATGAGTTTAGATGCTATAACATAGGTGATGACTTACTGTGTTATGATTGTGAAATACTGGTTCGGATTGGTTGCCCTGAGACTTGGCACAGTTGGGTTTAGATGCTATAACATAGGTGATGACTTGTACCGTGGTTATTGATTCGTGTTGACTTGTACCTTGTTGTTTTACATATTTCTCTTGCTTTGTTGTCTTTATATACGTTAGCTAGTCTTAGTAGGCCTATGATACCTACCAGTACCTGTTGTTGTACTGACCTGCACTTGCTGCATTTTTTTATGAATGCAGAGTACCATGATTGTGAAATACTGCTTTGGATTGGTTGCCCTAAGACTTGGCACAGTTGGGTTTAGATGCTATAACATAGGTGATGACTTGTACCGTGGTTATTGATTCGTGCTGACTTGTACCTTGTTGTTTTACGTGTTTCTGTTGCTTTGTTGTCTTTATTACGTTAGCTAGTCTTAGTCGGCCTATGATACCTACCAGTACCTGTTGTTGTACTGACCTGCACTTGCTGCATTTTTTTATGAATGCAGAGTACCCGGTTGGATCCATTTCTTCCCCTCGTGATTGATTATCGAGGCTGTTGTCGAGTCTTTTCAGGATGAGCATGAAAACGTTCGCTGCCCGAAGACTCTTCTATTACTTATGTCTTACTTTTCGTTCCGAGACATGATTTGAGACTGTTTATGTATTATTATCACTAGTCAGACTTGTAGTATTTGACTTAGATGCTCTTGTATGGCGTGACCAGATGCTGGGGTGGATTTCATTTACTTCTGCACTTATTGTAATGACCCGTTTGGCCGTTACTGCGTTTTCGACCCTTTTGATCCTTTTTTGAGCTTTATTAGCTCATATTTGACCTGCGGGGATCGTCGGCACGCTTTTCGAGGTCATCGAAGTTGATTTGGGTAAGTTTTGGAAAATTTGGCTTAAAAGCGAAAAATGGTTGACTCAAAGTTGACTTTTGGGTAAACGGATCTTTTTGGGAATCTGTCGATTCCGAGAGGTCCGGATGATCTGTTAGAATTTGTGTGCATATTCGGTTTCCCAATGCACGCGGGTGCGTTTTGGGACTTGTTTTGGATTACTATTCTAGAGGTTTTGGAGATTGACTCGGTCAATGGGGCCCCCGATGGAGATTCTGAGACCACGAGCGCGTTCGTAGAGCATTTTTATGAGGGGTAACATATATGGCATGTTAGGTCTTACCGAGCGATAATTGGATTTTGGGTGCAAGTTATGAAATTTGAGTATGTGACCTGGTGTCTGGTGCCCGTTATGGCGGCACCAGAACTGCTATAGCGGTGTCGCTGTTGCGGCAGAAGGGCCACTATAGCGGCATTTTGATTTGCTGAGGGACTGCTGTGACGGTCTAAGTTACCGTCATAGCGGGAGCGTCGCAGAAGCGGTAATTGCTGAGTCAGAGGCCTTTTAATGTGTTAAACCCTTAGACCCTAAGTCATTTTTCCATATTTCGTTCTTGAGGCTTAAGGAGGCAATTTTGGAGGGTTACCACTTATTTTTTCTCTAAGGTATCGATCTTGTCTCTAAATCATTCATTAACTTTTCCTAATCAATAATCCATGCCTAGATTTCTCTTAAATGGTAAGAACAAAAGGGGGTTTTGTGGATTTTCTTCTCTAATGATCTTATGATGATAAAAATCTTGTTTATTTGGTGGATTTAGCATGGGTTGGCCTGATATCAATGGGTATTAGCTATTGTAACTTGAGTCTTCCATTTTCAAGGCTTAATTTGTGAATTTAAGTTAGGGTTTATACCCAAATTTGGGGGTTTGCCTAGAATTCGAATTTGAGGAAATTATTGGTTTTTCTAGCTTGATATTGATGGGAATTGATCACCTCGAACTTTAATTTCTTGTTGAGATCTTTAGATTCCTACTTTCACCTTTCTAGTTCATAAACCCTATTCCATAGGTTTGGAATTTGGGTTATGAATAGAAGTAGGGTTTGATTGATGTTTTTCTTGATTCTAATTGTGTGATTCAGATATGTTTAGACTTTCATTATCTCGAGGCTCAAAGAAAAGGGAATACCAAGGTTTGATTATTGGAGACTTTGCTATTTGGCCTTCCAGGTAGGTTACGGTTTACCCTTCGGTGAGACTTCGTTTAGCGAAGCATACATTTAGGCGATATTGTTGGAGAAAACATGTAAACCCTCGGGTATGAAGTTGGGGTGGATATTGTTTTAGGTTGGGCCCTGTTGTATGATTGGGGTTAGCCACCCTATTGTGTTGTGACTTGTCTTATTCTATTGTTGTTGACTTGATGCCACGTGGAGATAGAAGATATTAGAGACTATTGATATATCTTGATCATGATATTGTAGTACCTTACTTGTTGACGTTTGATACGAGGATAGTATTCTATTATGGCTTATTGTGTAGCCTTTTCATGATATTGTTGGTATGCCCATGCGTGGTACTTGTGATATTAATTTGATTATTGACATTGAACTCATACATTGCACGTATTCTTATCGTTCGTGATATACTATTGACACATTGATGATACTTGAGGAAACACTGTTATGAGCTAGACTCAGTTGGATGAGAGTGACGTGAGGACTATTGTCCGATAGTTGTCCTGGAATCGAGGTTGTGCGTAGCGATTGCCGAGGTTGTTGCCAAAATTGTAAGGTAGCGATTGCCGAGGTTGTTGCCGGAATCATAAGGTACATGGACTTCGCGGGTCCCTCATGGGTTGTGCTATCGAGATGTGATGTTCCATCATCGGAGTACATGTGTACACAACATATGCATTGCATACACATTTCATACATTATTGCATTGCATTGTACTATGGTTTCTATTGTGATATACGGATTCTGACTGAGTATTTTGAGACTTGCCACATTTGGGTTTAGATGCTAAACATAGGTGATGACGTGTACTTGGATTCTGGCTCGTGTTTGCCTTATACCTTATTGATTTACCTGTTTATCTTACTTTATTGACTTGATATGTGTTAGCTAAACTTAGTCGGCCTATGATACCTACCAGTACTTGTTGTTTGTACTGACCTGCACTTGCTGCATTCTTTAATGAATGCAGAGCATCAGGAGGGATCGACTTCTACTCCTCGTGGTTGACTGTTTCGAGGATTTGCTGATTTGAGTCTTACAGGGTGAGCATGTGGACGTTTGTTGCTCGAAGACTCCTCTATCTACTATGTCTTTATTTCCATTCTAAGACATATTTTTGAGGCTACTGATGTATACTTATTATTCAGACTTGTAGTATTTAGTTAGATGCTCTTGTATGACCAAACCAGATACTGGGGTGTATTTCTATTGTTTCCACTTTCTTATATTATATTTGTGAGGCTTTCGCAATTTTACTTCTTCCGTTATTTTCTATCAACTGTGAATGTGGAGTTAAGGGTTTGCCTACCGAGGTGAAAGGTAGGTGCCCGCACGACTTAGTGAGATTGGGTCATGACACTTATTTATATTATATCTGTGAGACTTATATTATTTTACTTTCTTCCGCTATTTCTATTATTTATTGAATGTTGGGTTAAGGATTCGCCTATCGAGGTGGGAAAGGTAGGTGCCCACATGACTTAGTGAAATTGGACTGTGACAAGTGAGTTCGCTTTAAAGTTCGCTCAGCAAGCCAAGGGGTACTTCGCCCCAGGCCTATAAAAGCGACACTTACACGATTTTATGTCATTTTGTACGTTCCAACTTTATTCTAAAGCCCTAAGCAGTCGTTTCTCTCCTCTCCTTATCCTCCAAAGTCAAGTAAGATCGCTCTAACAATTCCTAAGCAATTCTAACATTAATTCGTGATTAGTAACATGATTCTTCAACCAGAAAATAGGATTTCCAAGGTAAATCCTTCTCAACCGATTCAAAGCTAGAGTTTTGGTGTTCTTCATCAGAGAAGCAGTTTAGTTTATTCGATTGGAGCGATTTTATGTATATAAGGCTAACTATCTACTGTGGGAATGTTATTGATCTTCCCTAAGTTCTTCATGATTATTATGAGTTGCATCAGAAATAGAGATTATGCCCTAGTTCATGAAAAATTTAGAACCTCTATCCTTTTAGAATATAGTTTCGTAGTTGGTCATGATTATCATTCTGAATATTGTGAACTCAGTGCATAATCAGTATAGACTCATGTTTGACATCCCACAAGTCTCATTCATGAAAACTCAGTATGTTTATAAACAGTTAATGCTCTAAACTCAATAATCAGTTCATAAAATATACGTCTCATCATAGAATGTTCAGTATTCCAGTGTTATGCATTACAGTATGATTCTCAGTTCCTTAATACAAGTTGCTAAATGTTGAACACCTGTATATTTGCCCGAGGGCACAGTCTTAGCTATATGTATACTTGTCGAGGCCACCGACTGACGCACATACTTGGCCGAGGCCATATACTTGAGCACTTATACTTGGCCGAGGCCATAGCTGGATGCATTTACTTGGGCCGAGGCCACATATTTGTGCACTTATTCTTGGCCGAGGCCATAGATTATAAATCCAGTAAAACGGGTGATTCAAATTCAGAACAGGGAGTACCTATTACTTTACTTTTTTTGTTCTGTTCAGTTATCAGTTTCAGTTTCAGATTATATATACGTGTTTATTAATTTGAGCTACCCTTTCTTAAGCACCCCACTTACAGTTCTTTAATTCTGTTGTTTTACATACCAATACAATTCAAATGTACTAACGTCCCTTTTGCCCGGGGCCTGCATTTCACGATGCAAGTATTGATTTACAAGACGACGGATTGGCTCACTAGGATTCTCGTATCAGCTGCTCGGTGAGCCCCAGTTCTTTCGGGATGTTATCCTTATTACTGTCATGTTTTCAGTATTTTAGACAGATAGGTATGCGGGGGGCTTCTCCCTGTAAACAGTCAGTATTGTCAGTACTCTTCAGAGGCTTCATAGAATAGAGTAGTTAGTCAGAGTCACATGTTTTTTATGTTAGCCATGATTGACAACTTTGTTATGTTCAGACTTTGCTCAGTATTTCTGCATTCAGTGATTTATATGATCAGACTTTTAGTATATCAGCATGTGCTAGTTTTATTTCCGCATTCAGTATGTTTTGTTATCACATGTTGATTCAGCCAGCCAGTTGGTTCGCTCGGTCACAAGTAGTCAGGCACCGGGTACCGTGTTACGTCGAGGCCCAGATTCGGGGCGTGACATATCTATATGAGAAAATGTTCATGTCATACCCTCATCTTGATAGGGCATGATGGGCACCCGACTCTCATCAGAGTCGACCGAACCCCTAAACGTTCTCTTTACCAAAACCTGTTATTTCAAAAACTTTTGAAACATGGAACTTTTCAAAATAGAGATCATTGTCTTTGTACAGATTATGAAAACTTTCAATCAATTACGTACTTTTTACCAACTGAAATCATCTGAAAATACATACTCTTTTAACATCTACAAATGATTCGCACTTCTCTACGCCCTGTCCATAGGACACTGTCTGCAAAGTCTCTAGCCTATACAAAATACCATGACATAAGTACTTTGACCCGGCAACACTCCGAACTGAGATGGAGCTCGCCAATCCCGCGGGAACACCTTCTAGCAAAGTCTTCTACTCATCTGGGTGTACCTGCGTGGCATGAAACGCAGCCCCCGAAGAAAGGGGGTCAGTACGGAATATGTACTGAATATGTAAAGCATCACTGAATCATAAACAAGGATAGGCGTAATAGTAAACCAGTTTAAAAGCAACTCGGAAGTAACCTGGAATAGCATTTTGAACCGTGCCATATGGTATCTTACCCAAATTCTAGCATACACAATATAAATACGGCATACACAAATTCTAGAATACACAATATAAATATAATATCACAATAGTCCCTTCGGACAGCCGCTTCCGGCATAGTAACATAATAGTCCCTTCGGACGGCCGCTTCCGGCATAATAATGATGATGGCCCCTTCGGGCATGCCGCTTCCGGCATAATAACATAATGATGGTCCCTTCAAGCAGCCGCTTCCGGCTCAATAATAATGATTGCCCCTTCGGGCAGCCGCTTCCGGCTCAATAATAATGATGGCCCCTTCGGGCATGCCGGTTCCGACATAATAATAATGATCCTGGCCCCTTCGGGCATAATAATAATAATGATATGGAAAGTAAACATAAGTCGTAAATGAAATGAAGTAGTAAAACCTCGCACCCCCTTCGGAGTGATTTTTGAAAATCTAATTAGTAAAATCTCGCACCCCCTTCGGAGTGGTTTTTGGAAGTTTAAATAGTAAAATCTCACACCCCATTCGGAGTGGTTTTGAAAATCTAACTTTATGTTTCCTTTAGTATAAAACTAGTTTTCCTCGAAGTTATTAGTGAAACCATATGCACAACTCAATTGGCATAACGTAAACTGATGCCATATGTTATATAGCACGCTCAGACATAAGCTGAGGCCATAGCACACTCAGTGATCAGCTGAGGCCATAGCACACTCAGACTTAAGCCGAGGCCATACGTTATATAGCGCGCTCAGTCGCGTCATGAAATCATTTAGAAAAAAAAACTATTATGGACATCATGTATGCAATCAAACCCTTTTCATTTGTCTCCTTCGAGACTCACAAATTTAAATGTAAAATGCATAGGTAAGAGAAAGACCTTATGAATGTCCCCTTCGGGATTTAGGCAACATTATGAAATCGCACAACTTAAGAATGCCCCTTCGGGCTTAAGAGGTCAAAGAACTCAAGATATCCTACATCTAGGAATGAATTCATTATGGATATCGTTACGCTTCGCACTTGTCATAGATCATGCCAAAAAGAAGGAAAGGACAGCTTTACATACCTTTAGCGCTTATTCGTGAATCCTTTTCGCCTCGTCGCTCTTTTAGCCTATTTATATAAAGTAACGTTGTCGTTAGTAACTACATTTTCTGGTTCACAATTCCATAGCCCATTCCTTATAGAACTTATCCGTTAGTTCACATATTTTCGTTTTAAGGCTTTCTGTTATCTAAAGACTTAACGAAAATCGGGCAACACCTCCCCTATATATTCGCCTATCCCGAATTTCCAATTACTTTCCTGTTGACACAGAAATACCAACAACAATATATATGCACAACCATATCTTCAATTCTTTTTAATTCAACAAGAACAACAACATATCAAAACAACCCCAATTACAACATAAAAGATGCCCGAAATTCTAACGAACACCTACAATACACCAAGCAGCCCACATACACTTCTAATACATTATTTCATGTAATATTTTCAGCAAATTTCAGTGAATTACAACAGCAGTCACACGAAAATTTCATCATCTATTCATATGCAAATAAGCTACATTATTACCACAATAATCCTCACAACAACCCACAACAAATTTAACTCCAACTCTAGCCATTAATTTCCTTCATTCTCATCACATAATCCATGATATCAACAGCCAAAATATTAATTCAAATCAGTCCACCAATTTTAAATAAAACAGCCCCTACGGCTTCAACAACATTCCAACACCAACATGCATAATTTCATAGACTCAATTCATGTTCCCCAAGTTACAATCATGCTTTAACATCAACACACATAATTTCACACATACAATTTACATTTACATATTCCTCACACGTCCAACTTCATCATCAAACACATAGAAAATGATCAACTCTTACCTTAACAAATTGGCTTCTTCACTTGGCTATAATTTGTGAAATGAACTAATACTTGTTCTTGTTATCTAATGACCACCTTCACGTTGCTATGAACCTTTCTAAGGGTCGAAACACTTGAAGAAAATATATTTTTTTGAATCAACTTGGAGAACTCAATTCTGGCCGTGAGCTATAGGAGCTTGTATGGCATGTTTATGGTTTCTCCTTCACTTGAAACTTAATGGTGAATGTGTAGAACACTTTAGGGACTTATTGGTAAGAGAAAAATAGAAGGTATGGCCGTGCTATGGTGGTGGAACTGCCATGGCTGGCCGTGGCTCTCTCTCTCCTTCACTTGGTGAAGATGAGAGCCTCTCTCTCTAAGTTCACTTTGTGTAGTTGGGAAATGAGTTGTGGCTGAACTTTTGGTCAACAAGGAGACCATTTTGCTGCCCAAGAGGGTCTTACACGTTCCCCCAACTAAGAATGGGCAAAAAATCTGATTTTGTCATGTGTTTGTGGGGCCCACACGGCCACTAGTGAAAAATTTGTGAACATTTAAGTCTTAATCCACACTCAGCCCAACTTGCATCGTCCATATCTCCTTATCCCGTTATAATTTTGACGAGCGGTTTGTTGAGTTGCAAACTAGACTCGATGAACTTAATTTTACGCTTTTGAAACACCTTAAAACTCCTCATATACTAGGAGATATGCCTCCTACAATATAGGCTAAAATCGGGTCCGAGATTTTACTGAAGTTGTTCCGATTCATTTTGTTTAACTTCTAATCCTCTTCCAACCTCATGTAACCTCTTATACATACATATACACACTCATACATCCATAAAAAATCCATATACGCGTCTCGAAGGGTTTGGAGAATCACAATAACCTTAAACATAACTAGAGAACTCACAAAGCTTCGACGAAACTCTAATCGCAAAAGTATATTCATATCTTTTGTCCATCTTCTATATCATTACTAATAATATCAAATACTTTAAAAGGCCACTCACATTACCTCATATACATACTCATAACGCGATTTCAAATCCTTTAGGTTACCATGTCACATCGGGATACTTAAGGCAACCATATATATAACGATATTCTTACTAACTCGATTAACTTTCCTTGAATCTTCTTAACTCATTATTTCTTGTTTTACTTCAAGTAGCACGGATTATTATGGAGTGTAACAGTTCAAATTTAGTCCTTTACTATCGAATATGTTTTATGATTATGTGTTATTATACTTTATGATTATGCTAATCATAAAGTATATGTTACACTCCATAATAATCCGTGTTACTTGAAGTAAAACAAGAAAAAAAATGAGTTATGAAGGTTCAAGGAAAGTTAATCGAGTTAGTAAGAATATCGTTATATATATGGTTGCCTTAAGTATCCCGAGGTGACATGGTAACCTAAAGGATTTGAAATCGCGTTATGAGTATGTATATGAGGTAATGCGAGTAACCTTTTAAAGTATTTGAGATTATTAGTAATGATATAGAGGATGGACAAAAGATATGAATATACTTTTGCGATTGGAGTTTCGTCAAAGCTTTGTGAGTTCTCTAGTTATGCTTAAGGTTATTGTGATTCTCTGGACCCTTCGAGATGTGTATATGGATTTTTATTGATGTATATAAGTGTGTATATGTATGCATAAGAGGTTACATAAGGTTGGAAGAGGATTAGAAGTTAAACGAAATGAATCGGAACAACTTCAGTAAAATTTCGGACCCGATTTTAGTCTATATTGTAGGAGGCATATCTCCTTGAATATGAGGAGTTTTAAGGTTTTTCAAAAGCCTAAAATGAAGTTCATCGAGTCTAGTTTGTAATGCAACAAACCGCTCGTCAAAATGATATCGGGATAAGGAGATATGGACGATGCAAGTTGGGCTGGCAGGGCAGCAAGTTTGGACCCGACCCAAACACTCACATTTCGGCCCATGAGGCCCATTAAACTCAATAGATAAGTCACCACTTTGCCCTATATCATTTCACACGACCTAAAACAGATCCAAAACCCTTATTTTCTCTCCCAAACCCCCTTTCTAATTGAGCCATCATATAAGCTAAATCCTAGACCCTTGACATGATATTAGTTAAAGAGAAGTTGTAGCTTAAGTTTTTTTTTTGTGTTGTTAAGCAAGCAGCTGGAAAGAGGAACAAGATTCTTGAAGATTCTGATTGCTAAAGGTAATCTCAACCTTCTACTCATGTTATCAATTTGGATTAAAGGTTTAATATGGTGTATACGTGAAGGAAACGTTGATATACAAGCTAGAGAGAGAGAGAGAGAGAGAGAGCATAAGCCATGGCATTCGACCATGGCTAGCAAAATTGGAGCTCAAATTTGTTGATCCAAAAATCAGATTTTCTAGGTATTTCAGCCCTTAGGAAGGTGATAATAACGTGGAGAATTCATTTGGAGCAACAAGAACAAGTATTAGTTCATTTCACAAATTCTAGCTAAGTGGAAAAAACCAACTTGTTAAGGTAAGAGTTGATCATTTTTCTATGTGTTTGATGATGAAGTTGGACGTGTGGGGAATATGCAAATGTAAATTGTATGTGTGAAATTATGTATCTTGATGTTGAAGCATAGTTGTAACTTGGTAACATGAATTGCACGAATGTTGGAATGTTGTTGAAATGTTGTTGAATGCCGTAGGGGCTGTTTTTAATTGAAATTTGATGGATTGATTTGAATTAATATTTTGGTTGTTGTAATCATAGATTATGTGATGAGAATGACGGAATTTAATGGTTAGAGTTGGAGTTAAAATTGTTGTGGGTTGTTGTAAGGATTATAGAGATAATAATGTGATTTACTTGCATATGAATAGATGATGTGGTGTCGTGTGGCTGCTATTGTATTTCCCTGAAATTTGCTGAAAAGATGGCATGAAATAAGGCGTAAGAAGTGTATATGGGCTGCTTGGTGTGTTGTAAGTGTTCGTTAGAATTTCGGGCATCGTTATGTTATAGTTTAGGGGCTGTTTTCGGCCCAATTTGGAGAAATTGTTGGATCGTTGAAAATATTATGTGAATTATTTAGAATGTTATTGAATGTTGTTAGTATGGGTTTGGGTTAGTATTTGAATGTATAGGCGTTGATGTTGGCTTGAAGGTAAGCCGTTGAATTGAATATTTGGAAAGTTGTCGAATGATGAAAAAGAGAGTATTAATGTAATATTGTCTTTCAGATTGGTTATTGGAGTTGCTAGGTTGGTTATTGTGGTTGTTGCTGTTGATTTTGAGCGAGTTAAATTCTCGGGTTGGCCTATTTACAGGGGAAATGCTGCCGAATTTTCTGTAGAATTTAATGTTAGTTTGGAATGAATGGCTTAAGTGCCTATGTTTAATATTGGATATTCGTTGGCATATTTGTAGACCTTGGGGAGCCCGAGGCGTAGATTGGGATTTACTTTAGATTGGCTATCTTGGAGTGCGTACGAGGTATGTAAAGCGCAACTCTTCTTTCTTTTGGCACGCCATATCTTTCACCGAAAGGCTCGGATTGCTTCAATATTGTTGTAGAAGTTTATATGGCATATAATGAGTATATTTTCCATAGGCGGGCCCGATTCGGGTCAATACCCATCCGTGGGTCCCGCGACTTTCCTTTATGTAATTCGGACGACTTTTGAAAAAATTTGGTATGATTATCATTTCGAATTTCAAGTATGGTCATTTACTTATATTTGAGTCTATGATAATGATTTTATGCATATGGTTACTCATGACTCTGCTCGTGCGTTCTGTTATATCTTTCGCCGGTTCCCGGGCCGGTTCTGTTATCGTGCGCATTTTGATATACTCCGGAGTTATGCTGTGTTATGGTTCTCCGAGCTACTCGCTAATGAGGGTCGGGTTCCACTTATATTTGGTGTTATGCTGTGTATGGCGTTATGTTGTGATGTGATATGTGACGGGGATACGGAGATTTGAAACTTTCTGGTGTTATGCTGTGTTATGGCGCCATCGTCGGGTGGGCGACCATATTCTTCTGTACCCTATGCATTACTTACATATTTTTGAAAGTAAGCAAATTTTGATATGTTGGATTTGCACTTATGTTTGGTACTTCTATTTCGTTTATGTCTCAGATTTGATTTCTGTATATTCTGCTTTGCATACTCAGTACATATTTCGTACTGACCCCCTTTCTTCGGGGGGCTGCGTTTCATGCCCGCAGGTACAGACGCACAGTTTGGTGATCTACCCATTTAGGACACCCTCTTCTGCTGTTTGGAGTGCTCTTCTCATTTCAGAGCACACATTTTGGTATATATTCGTTCGCTATGTATACATGTATTTGTTCAGGGGCACGGTGGGGCCCTGTCCCGCCATATGATTCAGTTTGTCTGTTTAGAGGTCTGTAGACGTATTTGTGGGTGTGTGTGCCTACTTCTGTACGGATGTGTTTGCATGACTCTATTCGTTATGGCAGCCTCGTCGGCGTGCATTTTGTATATGTTTGTGACAGCCTTGTCGGCTTTTGACATATTTGATTGCCTTGCCGACTTTTTGATATATATATATGTCCGCATATGGTTGCGTTGAAATGTGTTCGATACAGTTTGGTACAGTTTGAGACGGCGTATAATGATTATGGGCATATATGCCATCTGTATGTATTCGATTTGGCGATGTATATTCCGCCGCCTCTTCTGATTCTGATATAATATTTTGTACGCGCAATCGCGCAAGATAATAGTCGTTCTCAACTCTGTTTAAAAAAATGATGATTTAGTTTGTATGTCCGTTTGGGTGCCCAAGTAGGGCACCAGTCGCGGCCCACGGGGCTGGGTCGTGACAGTATAAAACCTCATGCATATTCCAATTGACGCAGATGTGTACAATTAAATAAGGTGGTATATTTTAAGTGATTAACTTCACGTAATGAGCGTTTGAGAACACGCGCAGAAGATTTTCCTAAAATTGAGTCGAAAGTGTCTAATAAGAACATTTTATCATGTGCTTAAACGAAATATATTGGGAAGTCCATGGGGTTGCGATGTATTCAACCTATAATTAGTAAACGTGCATACAAACGAAAATATGATAAAAGTAATGCTTTATTTAAATTTAATAAACAACTATTCTATAATAAATATTATATTTAAATGCATGATTAATAGTATATATCCCAACAAATAGTACTATACAAAAAGAGTAAATTTCTCAAATGGTAGTAAATTTCTCAAATCATCACTCAACTTTTATCTACTACAGTTACTTTTCTTTGTTTTGTATGAATAAAGACACTTTATTATTCATTTGTTTCTCTAAAAGTCAATTACGTCGAAACTTAGATAAAACTACAGGAAAACTACCACTAATAACTTTTACTCTTTGTAAAATCATAGGAAATCTTAGTTAAAAACACCGGAAAATTACCATTAATAACTTGCTCTTTATAAAATCACTGGAAAACTTACTCTTTCTTTGTACCTAATTAACTTAGATAATTGTATCCTTTCTGCTCTATTTAACAATAGATAATCTTCAAATTTTCCAGATTTATCGAATTAACCTGCATTACTTTCTCTTGAAAAACATTACAAGAGTGGCAGATAAATGCTAGCTTTTTCTTCCTATTGTTTTCATCAAGAAATATGACATACAGGTATGTGTGTTCGGCATATATAGTGTATGTATGTGTAAAAGAGAGCATAATTGAGACCTAAAAGAGGGAATGTGATCAGGGGCATTAGCCAATTTGACTCCATTGTCTGATAATTTGTTGTGCAACGCAGTTATTACGAAGGGAAACTTCGTTAATGTACCCTTCGGCCATCTAGTTTATCAAACATGGCCGAGGTATACACTATATATACACCTCAGTTGTATATGTAGTGTATAGGTACGTATAGGTATGTATAAGTATGTATATGTTGTGTATAGATATGTAGAGTATATGTATATTTAAAATACTTTATACACTGTCTATACACCGTGTACATATTTTGTAAACTGGATAGCGGGATGGTAACTGACTGTAATTTTCCCTATTATTAAACTTATCGCTAATCTAATCTTCAACAATCATAACACTGTCAATATCCCCATTTTGAATACTGTGGATTGCAGCATCGATGCATCCGTTCTAAATGCAGATCTCTCATATCGATCTTTGCTAGAGCATAAGTTAATGAAGTGGCAAAAAAGAGTAATTTTTCCGGTGGCTTATAAAGAATAAGTTGTTAATGGTAGTTACCGGTGGTTTTATCTAAGTTTCCTGCATGATTGACTTCTACATAAACAAATGAATAGTTAAGTGACTTTACAAAACAAAGAAAAGTGATCTTAATAGATAAATTCTTAGAGTTGAGTGACCAATTGAAAAATTTACTCTATATAAAAACAAATTTATTAGCAACCAAATAGAAGATATGCATAACATATAGATCGATACCTTAACTTGGCCTAAATTGGCAACTAGCCACTCCAACTTTGAAAATGCACATATTGACACCTCAACTCGTCCCCACTATGTCTGGTTGAAAATTCGAACTTACAAAATGATCACCTAGACACCTCCAAAATTTATGTGCCACGTCAGTGTCGGCTGTCCACAAGTCACAGTGGGGATGAGTTGAGGTGTCTAGATGTGCATTTTCAAAGTTGGAGTGTTTAATTGTCAGTTGAGACGAAGTTAAGGTGTATATCTATGTATTATGCTTAGAATATAAAAGATAGCGATGATATGTAGGAAAATTTGAAGCTTTTAGAGGTAAGAATTTAGGCACAACTCATAAGTTGCTGAAAATGATGAAAAGGAATGAAACGGCCCCTAACTAATATCCACATTTTGGACTTAAAATTCTAAGTAAAAGAGAACTGGAAAACAAAAAGACCAAAAAAGTTGGTGCCCTCATAGCAAGAGGGAAATTTGTGAGGACTATATGTACTAAAAAGCACAGATAAAACTAGTGCTTGGTAAAAGAAGTGCTTAGTTGCACTACTGTCTGTTTGAAGCACAACCAATTATATTATAGCTATAAAAACAAGCGAACAAGAAAGATACCCATTCCATACAAAGCCAGTTCCAATTATAGAAAGAAATGAAACTTGCATGATTAAAGTTTCTAAACATGCAACTATTCAATTAATCAGAAAAAAACACCACGAAATCATGTTATCTCGAAAGAAGATTTCAGTCGAACTGAATATCAACGATGGGGTCCACTTCTCCCTTCCAAGAAAGCAATTGGTCATTCAATTGCTAGTTGTTGCTTTGAGTATCACTCACCGTTAACGCGCCAGTCAAAGAAGATCCAATGTGAATGCCAGGGAAAAGACTTACCCCATTCAAATTCTCTAATTGATCCAAGTGACAGCTTTTGTCTATTGTCCCATCAGTTTCAAAGCCATAGATGTTGATACAAGACCAACTCCATCGAGCTTCATGAAGATGAAGTCTTTGAAGATCATGGGAGGTCCACATAGGACGGCCTTCAAGATATGGGAGATAGTTTGGATGGAAGGATTCAAGAACGTCACATTCAAGATATGGAAGATACCTTAGGAGGCTATTTGGAGAAGGAGGCTATGCATGCAAAAGAGGCTAGTACTTAAATGCAAGCCTTTTCAAGTTTCACTTCCATGGAAGACATCCAAACAAGGCCCTTATTTCATAGAGGGTATAATTGTAATAATGTAGCGTCTTCTTTATTTCATTAGTATAAATAGCTAGTATTTTATTTCATTAGGGAGCTTTTGATGAATTGATGAATTTTTTGAGTGTTTTGAGGGTTATCTCTAGAGAGAGAAACTTGTGAGAGGCCTTTGGTAGGCTCTTGTTGAATCTTGTGTTGTTGAGAGGTTGGTTGCTTGGGAATTCAATTCCCTTGAGGTCAACTTAAGAATTTGGTGTTTCGTTTGATGATAATTTAGAGGTCTTAGTTTTATATAACTTTGGTTGCTAAATTGAATCTTAAGTTGTGTCAAATTATCTATCTTTTCTTTTCCTTTTGTTTGTCTTCTTAATTTCTCATTTCCGCGTATCCGTTATCGTATTAGATGTACTTACCATTGGTCTCGACCGAGCAGTTTTGTATTTGTATGACCTTATCATCATTTTTCTTCTCATTCTGGTCCAAAACTTTAGTGTCAATCAAATCATCAGCTTCAGCAGCAGCTACATTTTCGGAAGATGGTTGAACTAGCAATGGCTTAATGGAAGAAAAAGAGCAGTTATGGAGATTGTCTGATCTAACACGGGCTCAGTGGGAGCAAGCAGAACAGAATTTTCCACTGAGTTTGTCATTTTCGTTTAGGTTCGACGAGGTCTGTTTGGTGAACTAAACTTTTGGAGGAAGCAGTAGAGGAAGTTGGCGAAATAGCACGAGCTGGGGAACAATTAAAACTAGGTGTGGCTTCATCAGTAGATGGATAAGGAGCAATTGGCTCTACTCTTCCACCTGATAGATTTTGTCTTCAATCACTTATTCACAAATCCAGACAATGCAGGTACTTCCACTCTGCTTTTCAAGAGAAAGTATTTTACGTTAAACTCTCCCTTCAGAAATGAATGCGAATTGTCAAAAGAATTTTTCATGTACATCATATTGAATTGAGCTATGTGCTAGATTAGTAGTATTAACAACCTTTCACAATGAACTAATGATCTCTCTTCATCTGAATAACTTTAATAAAGATGATCAAGACTCAAGTTTAAATAAACAAGTCATTTATCTAAAAATGATCAGTCAAGATAGAAAGCATCTAAACTACAACATAAAGAAGTTTTACATTTCTATCATTTTTTACCATATATGTTATATCAACTGTTAAATGCTTTAGGTATTTTGTGCTTCTCATTCCATATGTTTGATCAAATTCTTTTTTTGGCCCTCATGCATCACATCCAATACATAAACCTTTAAAGTAGCCAAAATGAGTTATATAAGTCTTAAGATACTAATAAAATCAAATACAATTAGGGAACTTTGTAAGCTATTTTAAGTAAAAGGTGGTGTGAAAAGTATGAATATCAAACTACGGATGTTTTACATGGTATCATTGAAAAGTGTGTGAGTTAGCAAAAATCCATTAATACCTTTAGACTTTATACGATTGTTTACCACTATTAAATGAAGTTTAGGCATCAACTCCTTCAAATAAGAAATCAACTTTGATATAAACGCCAAGCGAAATTGCCTATTTGGGAAATCTAGATTTGGATTTAGTACGGACAAACTTAATCCTATTCGGTAATCCAAGTTCAAAGTCTACTTTAAAGAATGAATGTTGATCCACAATGACCCGAAATCCAGAATTCTAGATTTTATAAACACCTGGCGCGGGTACGTTTTTTTTTACCATTATGCCAAACCGGGTTCAAAAAAATCATAATTAACTCCAAACGCAATACGGTATCAGAGCCGAACCCTCCCTTAATACAGTGGCGGGACAAACCTCAACAAGAATGTTGAACCCTAAGGTAGTACAGTTTACCAAACAAATATCAAACTTAGATTGAATCGAACTAGATTGTAGACCTGTAAATTTCAGACATTGTTATCCCCATAAATGATAGGTGAGTCATTTTCACCAGAGGGGTATTTCACTTTAAATCACTAAATTGTTAAAACAGAGAAATAAACAAGGGTAGAAATAAAAATTAAAGGACAAAAGAAAGGTAAAAAGGGACAAACTCCTCATCTCTTTTTTTCCCTTGATTTATGAGATCCGAAGCCCACAAGTCTGACTAATTTGAACTCGTACCTAGTAAGCCCGTTAAGGAGGTAAAGCCTAGCGAAAGGTTCACCATTCCCGTTGCTCGAACCCGAGCCTACTGTTTAAGAGTTGATGGGTCCCAACTATATCACTACACTCCTTAACATCAGTTAGATAATACGGGTTACAAAGATTAACTTTCATTTTCTATTCTCTATACCATTTAAAAAAGTAAAGCAAAGCAAAAGCTAAGTTTTTTTTTTTTTTTTTAAGACATAAAAGGCCCAGATTTGATCACACCGCTTAAAAAGTTTGAAAAGAAAAATAATGTATCTAATCACAGAGTTCACCACCTTCAAATGCTGCAAATTTCAAGTAACACCAAAATCATGTACCAAAAACTCAATCTCTTCTTTTCAAACAAGCTATTAAACAGAAAAGAACTTATAAACAAGATTTCAGCAAATTTTGAGAGGAAAAAAAAATGTATATCAAGACAGATATATACTTCACCAATTCAAGTATAAAGCAAAATCATGCAAAAGATTGAAGCAAAAAGAGAAACTAAGTATATTCCCAGACATTAGTTCATAATAAATAAACATTAAACAGAAAGAAAACTTTACCAGGAATAAAATTGAACTCTCTAATGATAATGGCTTTGCATGTAACAACTCTTTGGTTCGATCACTACTAGGAAATGTAGAGAAAAGGAACTAATAGTGTTTTATAGACTTTCTTGTGCTAGTTATCTTTTTGCTGTAATTTTGCAACGTGGACTAAGTGAAGCATCCATTAGAGCGTTGCGTTTCACATTTAATTTTGACTTTTTAGAGGTGTAATGCCAAAATGAAAAGTTTGTGTCACTGGTTCTGTTGTGGCATTTAATCATAATTCACAACTGTGGATGTACATGTATTTAATATATCACTAACTCAGGATTCTCTATATGAGAAAATGTTTAAATTTAGTCAAATATGCGGAAAAGACTCAAAAATGTCCCTTACGTATTGAAAATGGTTTAAATTTGACCTCCTCTCACCTATTGGATCATAATTGCACTTGATGTTAGTTTTCCAATTAAAAATATCCCTCCTTCCCTTTATTGGACCATAATTGCCCTTAATGTTAATTTTGAGTTAAAAGTGCCTCTCCTTTTGACGGAATTATGGGGTCATGACATATGGTGGGCTTTAATTAATAGGTGGCGTTGATTCATTAGTCCACGTGACCTCAATCATAAATCCTATCTGGGTTAACCCAAAATGATTAAGAATCATTTGTCTGCACTCAGTTCCTTGTATGCTTCACGTTTTCCAAGTGAATAGATTCAAAAGACATCAATGTCTTCTTCATATTGAAGCTGTGATGTTTTATTCAAAACAAGTCAAACAAGATCCAATCGGTTCAACATCTAAGTTGATTCAACGTCTTCATCCTTTAACAATGGTCCATTCTTAGTAATTCAGTCCCAACAATTCATAACAAATAAATTTGGATTGCTCGGGGTTTTCTAGGTTAGGTCTAATATCCTCATGAACTAATAAATCAATACCACCTATTTAATTAAAATTTCACATATGTCCTTTCATAATACCATTAAAAGGAGGGACATGTTAAACCGCAAAGGGTAATTGAGGTCCAATAGGTGAAACAAGGGGCATTTTTTAACCGGAAAATTAACGTTGTGAGCAATTATGATCCATAGGTTGAAGGAGGGTAAATTTGAACCATCTTCAGTACGTCATTGGCGTTTTTTTTTACCATTTTCCGTTGAATATGTCAAATTTGGCCATCTATATTTTTTTCTTTAAAGATATTTAAATATTACAAGTTAAATAAATAAAATAATAGTGGAGATATCATAGTGTTAGCTGCGGCACTAATGGTGCAGGGAAAGGAAATGCTAGTGGTGGAAGACTGAGTGAACAGGAGAGGTAAAACGGGTAGGGACTCTGAGGTGGCATGCCAGATGGCATCCACCTCATCAAATTATTGGTGTCACGTGGGATTGGATGTCCATCTTAGACAGCCTAACGGAGGAGGAGTATATTGAACCATCTAATTAGGTAACGACAGGGTATTTCTGTACGGATAATATAACGAAAGCTAAAATCAAATTCTTTTTGCATACTAGAAGGACAAATTTGACCATTTTCCCTCTTATGACCATCAATATATTTGTTGTTAACAAATTGTTTCTTATTTAACATAATATATATAGTCAAATACAAAACTATATGGATAGACAAATATTTTATAGATAATTTTAGAGACCTCCCTCTAAGTTTGTTTCTTTAACACTTATTTTTTGGTGATTTAAGAGATTACACTTACCTCCTTATAGTTTAGATTTTTTTAGCTCTTGGCTTCCGTGTCCATAAATGTTAGATCATGTAGGTGGCATACGAGGGGAGACCCATGGACCTTAATTCTAGGGGAAGGTTGTTGGTGTAGGAACAACGTCCCACATTGTTTATTGAAATTTGAAAGACTAGAAAACTCTATATAAAGTATGGAATTAATCTTAACGGTGTGAGACGTTTTAGGAAAAACATTATAAGTTTGGACCATAGTGAAAGATATCATACCTTAATGTATCTTGGGCCGGCTTTGCCCGATTCCTAACTATTTAGATCTAGAAAATTGTTCTTGTAAATGGGTCTCACTTCATTTGTTTGTCCTTATATCCATAGGTATATTATGGGTGAGCTAAATAAATGAGTTGTCGGGGCAGAGGGAATTTTCTGTGGAGCGGCGAAATGCATAGAGATTGAAAAAAATATTAATGACGAAAGGATCTACTAGAAAAAAATACTTATGACGAAAGACGCTGCTGATGGCAATTCGCACCGATGACCACTTTATAAAGATTGATGTTTAAAAGATATGGAGCATTTGTAAAGTACTAAAAATTAGTCATCGGACCAGGGCCGTATGTAGCTTTAGAATAGCGGATTCATATGAATTCGAATTTTCAATGTGGCGTATAAATTTATGAATAAAATTTCAGTATAATTATAATAATTAATAAATATGAACTCATAACTTTAAAACTATAATAGATTCAATGCTAAATATCTTTAAAATGAACCTATAAAATTTAAATCTTGAATCTACTTGTATGATTTACCTATGTTTTATGGATATATAAAATAGTTTCCTTCCCAAGACGCCTTCACAGTTAAAAATTTCCTCGTGTTTCTTTGTAGTTTGATAACAAGCTCCCAATCATAATGTTGCCCATGGTGCCGCCTCCTATGACACCTTCACATATATATAGACACAACACCCAGGGACTCTTTCTCTTGCAATAAGGGATGGAGCTACAAATTCCAGACAAACTCAGTAACTTTGGTTCGAATCTTACATTTGTCTTATAATATTAATTGTTGAGGTAAGGTCTGCGTACACACTATCCTCCCAAGACCCCACCTAGTGAGATTATACTGGATATGATGTTGTCGTCGTCGTCTCAGAACTAGAATCCTAAACCCCCTAAACTTTAAATCCGGACTCCGTCTCTGCTAGCAACTGAAACCAATTAACTATAATTAGGGAAATACAATATCAATAGAACCTAATGAAATGTGTATTAAGTCATCTAAGTTTGTATCTTTGAATTTTATCTGGCATTAGTGAATTTAGTTCGCTCAACTTCAGGTAAGAACAAAAAAACATATTCAAAATTTCAAGTTAAATGTTTGAAAGTTCAAACTGTAACAATAATTTTGTAAAACAAGGAGGAGGAAGCATCCCGTCCGTGTTTAGATTCTTACGTCTCATCACCGACATAAGCTAAAAAGAATAAGCCGTGGTTTACTAAAGCTGCTAGATTCACAATATTTGCTAAATTGTGATTATATGTTAAATAATAGCACTAAACGTGGCTAGATTTTTAATACTTGTTAAATTGTGACTGTATTTAAACAATAGCCCTAAAAGTTGCTATATCATGCTATTTCTACGTTTTTGATACGGTGATTGTTACTTCCCCCATTTTTTTTAAGAAAAGATTAAAAAAGTTTGAGATAGAAGATCACACATTCTTATTTCCAATTTTGATGTAGGTATCATTTTTTTTTAAAATAAAAAATAAAATATAGATAATTAGGAACTACATAAAAATCACCACAAATTTTCTTATAATTAAAAATATTTAAAGAATGAAGAAAAATATTGTAGTTAGAAAAAAAAAAAAAAAAGAATACATGATTCTCTAAATAATAATAGTGCCATATAAAATAAAATAGACCCAAATACAACGCATACAATTTGTTTAAAGGAGCATACAAGTTTTGTTGTAAAAAATAAATTGAGTATAAACAGGTAGTTGCTCTGTGTCAATTATTTCCGGGAGTTTCTCTTTCCCATTTTAGTCATTTGGCATGAGATAAATTGTTTTCTCAAAAAAAAAAAAAATCAACGAATCCTGTTGCCTGTCTACCTTAGATTGTGAAAAATATTTTTATCTAAAATTAAAAAAAAAATCTAATTTTTCAAATATTTTAATTCTTATTACATATCAGTTGATATCACTTGCTTAAACTAACACAAACACATATACACCGTTTCGAACTTTTATACAAAAAATTAAACATTGTTATATAATTTATTTACGTACTTTATCTTGCATCTTACAACTTTATATACAACTAAACACTAAAAATAATGCAACAAATAATTTCTAAAATAAAATACTTTGTTCGAATTATATTTTGCTCTCATCTCAAACGCGCCCACATGTAAGACGCGAGACGTGAGTGATGAGTCAACTGTATTTCCAGAAAGCCGTCTTTATTACTCTCTGTCCGCATGACACAACTTTTTATGAGTCCGTCTAAAAAAGAATGCTATATTTTTATATTTAAAAATAATTTAATTTTATGAAATTGTTTACAGGTCATATAAATATCTAAAACTTATTTTAAAGCATAAATTCTAAAATTCTTACTTTCTTTGTTAAATAGTGTATGTAGTCAAATGGTGTTACATAAATTGAAACCGAAATATGATAGAGAATAAAATAAAATGAAGAAAAAGACAAAAATGGAAGAGCCACGTCATCCACTCGGTTTAATCCAACCACTGACTGCCGTCTCGAAAATTCCTGAGCTGTTCCTCACGGTAGCAGTGTTTGCTTTCTATTGGACTTGGGACCACAAGTGCCCACTCCCTCTTTCTTTCTATTTTGCTCCATTTTGCATCATTCTTTCACTTTGCATCTATATAGTTTTGTTTGCTTACCATTTAACTCCGAATTTCCTCGTTTGTTTTTCTTTTTGATTGTATACCTCTAATAGCTCCGATTCACTGGCCGGAATAATTCAAATTCACGTCGGATATGAGATAATGTGTCTCTATCAGAGGTGACTCTTGAGTTCAGTTGTTTTTGGTTTAATATGATATCGATAACAATAGATGATTTTTCAGTAGTTCGATCCATGATTGTAAGTTTTCGCTGACCACAATCGAAAGGAATCAAGCTATCTACCGGGATTTCGTCATTCATAGAGTGTGAACACCAGATGTGAAAATAAGAGTGAATTGTAAAGTGACGTCAATCATCACGTCATAGACCTCAATTGTCTCTAGCACCCCCTTGTTTGCATGAGGCGATCATTTAAGAGGTATCAAATGTAGTTCGACCATAAAGATAAAAAACGGAGACGGATTTATCTCTCTTTGATTGTTTCTATAAATTGATAAATGCAGGCGGTTGAAAATGAATGAGCAGTTAGATGTTTGTTGTGGCAGTGAAAAAAAGATATAAATGTCATAAAAGTTGCAGTAATACATTTAACCACGCATCTGAATCACATTTATGACGAATTTTATACTTTTGTCTTTTACGTTATTCTATACTTTATGTCAAATTAATTGTCGTATCTAATGTTCGCTTTGTTGGTTCAGAAAGCGATTTTGATCACTTTTATTTGATCAAGGTACCACATTTTGGAAATAAATATGGGTCTAGGTTTCTTATGTTACGTGATTTAATCACGATTGATCAATGGTTTGATTCCTCATGAGATTTTACATAGCTAAAGCTATTTTGAAGTATCTCAAAAGACTTGCAATAAAATAGAAAGATTTGTATCGATTAGGTGATCTCAATAGACTACTAGCTCGTTGGGGTCATATGATGATGATTCTGTTTACTGATCAAGCCCAGTTGGATACTTTCATATTGTATGATGCGATCATTTAATAGGTCAAAAATGTAGTTCGATCGCGGAGATAAAAACGGAGACAAGTTTATCTCTCTTTGATGATTTTTATAAATTGACGAATACAGACGGTTGAAAATGAATGAGCAACTAGATGTCTGTTGTGGCAGTAAAAAATGATACAATTGCCATAAAAGTCGTAGTAATACATTTGACCACCCATATGAATCACATTTATGACGAATTTTATACTTTTGTCTTTTACGTTATTCTATACTTTACGTCATATTACGCAATAGTCGTATCTAGTGTTCGCTTTGTTGGTAAATAAATTAATTGGTTAAGAAAAAGTAAGAGATTTTCATAACTTTTACTGGCCAAAATGTCGCGTTTCGAAAACACAAATGTATTTAAGTTTCTTACCTATTTCAAACATGATTGATCATGCTTTGATTCCTTATGAGATTACGCATAGCTAAAACTATTCAGAAGCATCTAGAAAAAAAATTCACCAAAATAGAATGATTAGCTCTATTAAATTCGGCAAGTAACTTTATCTTAAATTACAAAACAACCGTCAAATTTTCAAATAAATAAAAAAGTATTTATAGGGAGTAACTTCCTCACTTAACAAATAGGTCAACATGGAAGTCAAAAGCAGTGTTTTAAAAGGCAGTTCTGGGACTCGCCTCGTGAGGGTGAATATCACTTAATATTTCTTTTAAGAATACGTAACCGAATTGTGAATTTTCACTTGTCATTGGTCTTTTGTCCTATGTATCAAAATTATCATACTTTATTATTTCTCTATTTGAAAGTAATTTTATTTTTATTCATGAACGAGTTACGTTTCAATTATAATACTAATAAAGTTGTTTATAGGGAGATAAAATGAATAGTATAATAGTAATATTGTTTTAACAAATTGTGATTTTTTCATTGTTTGAAAGTTAAGATGTTAGAGTTTATTTGCATTTCATAATAGCTTTTATTTCATTGTATTATTTATACTTTTAAGGTTATATAATATATAATTACAAGTTGTAAGTGGCGTATAATGGATTGCTTTGATTAACTTTTTGTGAGGATCAAGCACACACACACACATATATATATTTCATTTATTTACACTTTTTTAATATATTTTTTATGTAATTTTACCTATTTAAAAATATTTATTATAATTATATTATTTTATGAAATACAAAAAATTAAATATCCATGGGGTTTACGTCCCGTGCCTTGAGGCTTACGCCTCACCGAGGCAAATGTAAAACGCCCCGCCTTACGCCCCTGCCTTTTTAAACACCCGTCAAAAGAACAAAATGATCATCAACTCAAATTCTTCTTCGCATTGTCACATATCAAATATACTTATTATCTTTCATATCATTTGAATGCTAAAACTATATCTAATTAAAAGAATAGAAGCAAAGATAGTCCTTGTATAACCAAGGTAGAAAATACAAAAGTACAGTTTCATTTCATTACTATACTGAATAAACTAAGTACTATTTCCTCAAGCAAAATTCTATTACTATCACTTATACTCTTTGTAAGCAAGCAACCAAACAAAGAAGCCACAAAACAAATTAGTACTATAGTATACAAATTGACAAATAGTACATATATTAGGGATGTAAACAGCAAAACACGTACAACCAACTTGGCAGGCCATTGCTCCCCACTCTCTATCTACCTTCCTATTTCCTTCTCAAAGTTTTCTTCGTCAGCTACAACAACAATACATCCCCCCTTTCACAAAAAATAAATAATCTTGAAAACCAAAAAAAAAAAAAAAAAAAAGAATCTTGAAAACCCAATATACAGATTTCACTCTTTCTTGACTCAGTTTGGTTGATCACTGAAAAAAAAAAGAATCTTGAAAACCCAATATACAGATTTCATTCTTTCTTGACTTAGTTGGTTGATCACTGAAAAAAAATGCCTGCTTGGTGGGGAAAAAAATCCTCCAAGAACAAAGATAATCCACAATCTAAAAACCTTAGAGAAAGGGATAAACCAAGGAGTTTTGATGAGTTACTTAATAGAAATTCACCAAGAAGTAGTAAAGAGTTTAGTGGTTCAGGTTATGTTTTTTCAGGGTTTGATTCAGGTTCATGTTTGGATAAAACTCATCCTTTACCTATGCCTTCAGTTTCTCCAGTTGGAAATGATCATGGTTCAGTTTCAGTTTCAAGTACTAGCTCATCTGGATCATCTGATGGTGTTCCTGTTAATAATGATCAAGCCCAGTTGGATACTTTTAGGTTGGTATTTGTTTGATTTCTGTGTAAAGTTACTTTCTTTGTGGAATTTGGTGTTTTTGTTTCTTGTTTAGATTTAGTTTGATGAGTTTTTGTTGTGGTTATTGGTGTTGGTTGACTTTAGATTGACTTGTTGTGGGTTGTTATAAAAATTAGATCTTTTCTTGATTGGATTGAATGTATATTGATAAGCTAGAGAGACTATATTGGGGCAGCTATTGTACCTAGATAAAAGGTGCTTTGTTGTGTTAAAGATTCCAACTTTTGCTTTGATAGATCAGAGGAGCTTTGTTATATGCTTTCAATTAGGTTATATTTCTGTTTCTCCAGGTGACTCTTTGGTGGATTTTGCATATTGAATCAAACGTCTTATTAAGTCGAAAATATTGTCCCAAAAGCATTTGTATACACTCTAGGCAAACACTACGGGGATGAGGTGGGGCGTAGAGGTTGTGGGTATGGTGGGGATACTTTTAGGTTGGTGTTTGTTTGGTTTCTGATTAAAGTTACTTTCTTTGTGGAATTTGGTGTTTTTGTTTCTTGTTTAGATTTAGTTTTTTTGGATGATGAGTTTTTGTTATGGTTAATGGTTATTGTGTTTAACAAATTGAATGTATATTGATAAGCTAGAGCCACTGGATAAAAGGGGCCTGTTAATAATGATCAAGCCCTGTTGGATACTTTTAGGTTGGTGGTGTTATGATTTTTTATTAAAGTTACTTTCTTTGTAGGTTTTGGTGTTTTTGTTTCTTGTTTAGATTTAGTTTTTTTGGTTTTTGGATGATGAGTTTTTGTTATGGTTATTGGGGTTGGTTGACTTTAGATTGACTGGTTGTGGGTTGATCTCAAGATTAGATCTTTTGTTGATTGGATTGGATTGTGTTCAACAAAATGAATGTGTATATTGATAAGCTAGAGAGACAGGATAAAACGGGCTTTGTTGTGTTAAAAATTCCAACTTTAGCTTTGATAAGTCAGAGCGGCTTTGTTATATGCTTTCAATTAGTTTTACATTTTTGTTTCTTCAGGTGGCTCTTGGTGGATTTTGCATAGTGAATCAAAGGTCTGATTAATGAGTCTGCCAATCACCTGCCCTTCTTTTGTTTTTATTTTCTTCCCATTTTTGTGTACCCAAAATGCTAAGCCTGTGAGATTTATGTTAAATTTCTTGATTTTTGTGCTTGCTCCTATGGTTCCGTGTGCTGTAGTTCAATTATTGATCTTTCAGGAGGCTCAATTAGGAAATTCAGAACAAATTCTTTATACATGGTATAATTGCCTTCCTTTTTTTTTTTTTTTTTTATTCTTTTCACGGAATACACGAGATGCATGAGTTACAAGTACTTTTTTCAATTTTATCCGTCCATTGTACTAGCCTAACTATGAGGACACTTATGTTTGTTGCCAGAGGACTTGGAGATAATAGGTTGAGCCCACTGGCACGAAGCCCAGTTCGTTCCAGACCCACAACTACCACATCGTCACCTTTACATCCTCGGTTTTCGAGTATTAATCTGGACTCTCCAACGGGCAAATTGGATGATGCGAGGAGTGAATGTCATCAGCTGCCCCTTCCACCTGGTTCTCCACCCAGTCCTTCTGCTTTACCAAACCCAAGACCTTGTGGTGTGGCTGAAGGCTCAACCATTAGCATGTCAAAATGGAAGAAAGGCAAGCTCCTAGGAAGAGGCACGTTTGGTCATGTCTATCTTGGATTCAACAGGTTTGTGAGCCTTCCAGCTTTTTTCTTAATCAATGACTTTAGGGGTCGTTTGGTTGCTTGTTAGGAAGTAAATTATTTATGAATTAAATTCAGCATAACTAATACTAGTTTGGTTGCACTTAGTTGCTATGTATAAAATTTAGCATAGTACAGTGTTTGGTTACCAATTTACAATTCCGCATAACTATAATATGTATAAGTTATGAGTCAATTTATGTATTATCTTATGCCAGGTATAAGATGGAATGACTAATACATGAATATTAAACCCGACATAACTAACTCTGCCTTACTAATACATGCATAACTCTAATCAGGAACCAAACGAACCCTTAGAGTTTTAACTAGGTTCAGGAGCATCATGGCTCTAGTATAGGGCATCTTATGCTAATTTTGAATTGGTGTTATGGAAGACCGGGTGGATATAATTCCTGGCGGACATAGTTAATCACGCTTTTCAACATGAACAGGGAGAATGGACAGATGTGCGCAATAAAAGAAGTCAAGGTGGTTTCAGATGATCATACATCCAAAGAGTGCCTTAAGCAATTGAACCAGGTCCCTTTTATTTTCTTTTCTGTTATCATTAATGCTCTTTTGATAAATGACCTCGTCTCTTTTCTCTACTGTTTCAGTATATTTCTGTTCATAATTTTAATATCCTCTCCTTTCAAAGTCCGTGATAAACTTTTATCTTTAATCGTTAATCTCCGGTCTTTCATTTAATATCTTCCTTTTCTATTCTGCATTTGAAACCTGAAGGATTTTATCTTTATGTGCAGGAAATCATTTTACTCAGTAACTTGACACATCCAAATATTGTTCGATACTATGGAAGTGAACTGGTATGAGTAAATGCTTTAGTTGGATGCGCATAATTATGTTATTATCGTTCTGATATTTACACGACTTAGGCAAATATGTTGATCATATATTTTTTTTTTTTTTGTAACCTAGTTGCGCTGTTCAACATAAATTTGATCTTCCCATTTAGTTCATAACTGTTTTATTTTAATTATTCCTCAGGATGAAGAAACTCTATCAGTTTATTTGGAGTATGTTTCGGGGGGTTCTATACATAAATTGTTGCAGGAATATGGGCCATTCAGAGAGCCAGTTATACAAAACTACACAAGACAGATACTTTCTGGCCTTTCCTTCTTACATGCTAGGAATACGGTTCACAGGTGTGTGTCTTTATGATACAAGTACTGATGATTCAGCTATTCTGAGGACGCTGCTAGATTCAAAGGACAATTGTTTCTTTTCAGGGACATAAAAGGAGCCAATATACTAGTAGATCCTAATGGTGTAATCAAACTAGCTGATTTTGGCATGGCAAAACATGTAAGTAGCAGCGCAATTGTGAAAGTTATTTCCTAACCATTTTTAACTGAAAGGTGTCACAAAACTAATTTCAAAACTTTGCCTTTGACTTTATTTGCACACAATAATAGGGGGAATCTGATAGACTGCTGTTGTAGGCTATACTTGCCAGTAACATCGAAAAATCTGAACTTGTCATTTGGTCCTTTTGTTTGTGATTCTATTTTAGTTATTTGGGTAAATGAATTTAGGCGTTCATATAGAACCAGTAGATGTGGTAGCCTAGCGAAAGATAAAAGTTATCTTTGTTTCTGTTGTTGTTTTTATTTCTACTTTTTTAGTCTCTTAAAAAAAATTGATGCTACTAAAAGGAAAGTGTATGATTCCTTAGAACAGTTTCTTTTTCTTGCAATTGATCCATGCACTAACATTTATAATTCCTTGGAGCAGATAACTTCATGTTCCTCAGTGCTCTCTTTCAAAGGGAGTCCTTATTGGATGGCTCCTGAGGTATGCCTTCCTCCCGTTTTCTGCATACCCGCTTTTCCTTGTCCAACATTTTTAGCAGAGACTTACTTATCATTATTCCATTTCTCTGATCTGATCAGGTGGTGATGAATACAAGTGGCTACGGCCTTGCAGTGGATATTTGGAGTTTGGGATGTACAATTCTTGAAATGGCAACCTCAAAGCCACCTTGGAGCCAGTATGAAGGGGTAAGAGTTGCAATATTTGAAAAAATGAATTTCCCGGGATCATCTGGAGAACTCAAATCTAAGTGTCTTTGATTGCCCTCTATGCAACAGGTTGCTGCCATATTTAAAATTGGAAACAGCAAAGACTTTCCTGAAATTCCAGATCACCTTTCTAATGATGCAAAAAGTTTTATAAGGTTGTGCTTGCAGCGGGAGCCGTCCATGCGACCTGCGGCTTCTCAACTACTAGAGCACCCTTTCGTTAAAAACCAAAGTACAACAAAAGTTGCTGATGTCGGTGTAACCAAGGAATCATATCCTCGCTCCTTTGATGGAAGCCGGACATCGGTAAAGATTTTGAGATTTTTGATTTGTCTAATGGACTCTCTACTTCTTTTTTCCTTCTTTTGCAAAACTATAATGAATTATCTTGGAAAAGGTGAAATTACACTCTGAACAATCTAGAAATTACTGAGTTTGGAATTTGAGTGATCTTTGAGAAAGGAACTTAAAAAAGAGCAAGCAAATGTAGAATTGCTTAAGTGTAAGTTATCCTTTCTAGAGAAATGTGGCAGTTTCTTCCCCTCGTCTGTCACGAGGAACCTACCAATTCTTGTTAGTAATTGCAGAATCTGATTAATTGATGATTAGGAATTCATAAAACTATAATCAATTGCTTTCTGATTTCAAGTAATTTTTGCTGAAAACTAAAACTGAAACTAAATTTAGATGGGTTTAGATGTTCAAAACAACAAAGTGATTTTTCTCCTTATTTTTAGGTTGGAGTTTAAATGGAATAACAAATCATTTTCCTTTTTGGTCATTCTCAAAAAGGATGAGACCTTTCTATATTTAGTAACAACTTAACTTTAAAATTCCCATTTTACCCTTAATAAGACGATTTCAAGCCACACAAATGTCTATGGCTTATTTTGGACCGCAAGTTTCAAAAGGCTTCCTTTTATTCTTAAACTCTGTGCCCAGTCAAACACCTTCACATAAATTGGGACGGAGGGAGTAGGAATGAGCATAGAATGATATCTGAGTAGAAGATATCAGCTGGACCTTTTTTTTTTTTTTTTTGGACAAGTAGATATCAGCTGGGCCTTAACTGGGTAACGTAACTGTATGGCCTTTCACAACCTTACTCTATTACATTAATTCCCAAAATTTGAAACCTTACCTACCCTTGGTAAGGAGAACCTTAAGGTATCAAAACTTGTATCCACACGAGACCCTGTAATCTTATTCTACATGGTGTTTAGTTGGGAGGACAATTCATATGAAACAATGGTTTTACAAACACAAGACGACCTAATATATGACTAACGGATGTTGCTTGATAATCTTTTTCATTGTAGTCTTTGTTCCATAAGACTATGAGTGAGCCTTTTAAGTGCATAACTTACTAAAAAGAACAATTATAAGAAGAGAAGGAATCTAACCTTGTCTACAACTTTTACCCAAATAATTATGTCTAACATGTCTTAAATATTAGTACGAGCTAATTGACGGTTTATTCAAATCAGTCTAGGTCTTCTTCCCTTGGACCGTAAGCTCTAGTTTATATGTTTCATTCTTCAATGTTAAAACCATCTACGAGCCTAATCACTATTAGGTACCATACTGTACCCAACCCAATGCTGGTAGGCTGTACCAGTTCGCTGCTTGTCTAACCAATCTGCCAGAAAAAATCATAATAGTATTTTTGATCCCTAAATTATACTAGGTAAATTCTACTTTTGGTCGTTAGGGCAGCCCGGTGCACTAAGCTCCCGCTATGCGCGGGGTCCGGGGAAGGGCCGGACCACAAGGGTCTATTGTACGCAGCCTTACCTTGCATTTCTGCAAGAGACTGTTTTCACGGCTCGAACCCGTGACCTCCTGGTCACATGGCAGCAACTTTACCAGTTACTTTTGGTCGTTGTGATTTAAAAAAAAGAAAAGAAAAAAGATTTTGATTTTTGAAACTGATCATGTATGCTTTCCATTCCCATTTCCATTTAGGCGGTTTGGTATATATCTCTCTGAAGTTCCCTATTCAATTTACTTTTTTACAGCCAGTGTTGGAGCTGCATCCCAATAATGGAAGGAATATTTCTCCTGGAAGGAATATTTCTCCCCATGAAGGGAACTATGCATCCCATCCAGTGGTCAGAGTCTCTAGATCGTTGATCTGCCCAAGGTAATAATGGCATTTTGCAAAATTAACTTAATTTATTTACTTTTAGTTTGTTTTCGGCTCAGCATCTCACTGTTCTTTTGTTGATATCCACAGGGAAAATGTAAAAACCATAACATCTTTACCAGTATCTCCGACATCTAGCCCGTTAAGACAGTATGAACCTGCTCGTAAGAGCTGTTATCTTTCTCCTCCACATCCATCGTATGCCATCGGGGGCCAGAGTGGATACGATGTGAATGATTACTCAATGTTTCAACAAAGGCCCAGCACAAGAACAACGCTTGATCCGTGGCTCGAAATCCCTCAATTTAGAGCTCAGACACCATCTAGATCCCTGAAAACGAGACCCATTCTTTAGTTCCATGTGATGTACGAGGAGAAAGTTTCTTGGATCGCACCACGCATGGGTCCCCCCAGTATTGCAGAAACTATGTGCCAATTCAGGACAATGATAGTTCTAAGTGATGCGTTTCTGTTCGATGGATGCATTAGCAAGAGCAATTTCGGGTGACCTGGGCATGGTTGCATGATGGAGGGACTGCATTTTCTTGAATATAAGATCTGTAAAATGTACTTCATTCTCAATGTAAATGCAAGATGGCCACTTGATTGAATCTACATTGTCTCTTCTAAAAGATCACTACGAGACCCGTCCCTCTTATAGTAGACTTAGCTATGAATATTCATGAAGAAATGAATGCCGGGCTTTTCTTGCATTGTGTGTTGGATTATAGGGAACTGAAAGAAAGGAAAATGATTAACAGGGGAAAAGAGTTTGTCTGTGTTGTTAGTGGCTTCAATTCTTTTGTCATTGGATAAGTGGATAAGTGAGGGACAAAAATTAAAAATGTATTTCCTTGTTTGGAGTCTTGCACAAAAAGGAGATTTTCTTTTCCAATTCTCGCTTAAAAGAGATTCGTCTCAAACGCTCAACGCCAATGACCTAATAGTAAATGAAGTGTGTTAAGGACTATGAGATCTCTCATACAAATCTGAATGGAGGCAAAGATATTGAGTGATTTTATCTCATCTCTGAATGGAGGCAAAGATATTGAGTGATTTTATCTCATCTGTTCAAGCTTTGGTGGACGGAGCTGGAACGCAATGCTTATAAAACAATGATTTGTTTCAAGAATTAGTTCTTTCTATTAAAGTATAGAACACTTACTATCTCTCTAGAAGTGGGGGAAGCAAGATAAAGTTGTTGGGGGTGGGGGTTGACTCTTTCTTAGCCCTATCTTTAAATGACTTTTTCTCTCTAGTTTCGTTCCTAAATTTTAGAACTACTTCTAGATGAACCATGAATTTACCAGCACAGAAGTCAAAGTCTTTACATATAAAATAAAAGTCCCACACAGTTAAACCATTTAAAACTTAACATAGCAGCAATTAAGGGATTTCACTTTTATCATACACAAGTATGAAGCAATATTATTGATCGGTTATATTACAAAAATAAATAATTTCAAATGTAAAGAAACAATTAATTATATTACCTAAATGGTTTGTTTAATTAATAGGCTTAGATTTCACTTTAATCCTTAAATTGACGAATTCCACAAATACGGGCGTGTCCGTGTGTGAATCAATATTATTTATCGGCTTATATTACAAAAAATATAAAAATATAAAAAGAATATTCTAAATGTTGGAACTTTTTTTTTTCTTAAAAAAAAGATTAGTGATGATTAAAATAAGGGCCCTCAATAGGTGAAGTTGAACTGCTGTGATTGTTTGACTTAATGTGATGCGAAGCTCTAGTATACTTTGGCTATCTTACTTGCTAATGAAATTCATAGTTACCATAAAAATAAAAACAAATAAGGGCCCTCCGTTGTGGTTCCTGTCTTACTAATGTTTTTCTTTTTCATATAATAGTCCCATTTGCCAAATTGGCCTACTAGTTGATTTTTGTATAGTTTGTCTCAGTTTGGTTGTATATCAAGTTAAAGCAGTTTGGTTGTATATCAATTTAAAGTCAATAGTATATATTTATCTTAACTAATAGGCTGCTTTCCCTCAATTAGCAAACTGGCTGGCTACTAACCCTTTGTACCTTTCTCCAATCATGCCTAGTTGTACAGCAGTTCTTTAATTTGTGCCTAAAAAATTGAAGACCTGGTTGATATAAAACGTTATAAATGTTAGTTCATGGATTAGGTGTTAATTTGTTTGCGTATGTTATTATATTCCTTTGCAAATTATAGTCTTATAATTTATAAGACTCTGTGTGTTTAAACTAATCATGTCTTATCAAAGAGCTAGTGGGTTGTGGCGGAGCCACCTATAGAGTCAAAGAGTCCATTGAATTCTTTTGCCGGAAAATTATACTCGTATATAGATAAGCTAATTTATACTATTTATTGAATCTCCATTGCTTAATAGTAGTATATTCTTTATATTTTTTATTTACCTTAGTAAAATTCTGATTCCGTCGTTATTAATGGGTACATTGCTTGAGAGTGAAAACAAAAAGGTGCAATTATGTCAATTGCACGGTTTGTCCTTCCAATGGACTAGTCTTTAATTTTTGCCCCTCGAATGGGTTGATCTTTAATTTTTGCCTTTCAATATTGAACTTATACTTCTTGAGGCATAACTTGTGTATATTATGATGCATATAAATTTGATTTTGAAGGAAAAAAATCATTTTTTGTGTGGATTGCCCTTCAAAGGCATTGGTCTTTATTTTTGTCCCTCAAATTATCACAAGGCAGAGTTTTGTAGCAAAATTAGGCCTATTCGGGCAAAAGTTAAACCTTAATGCAGAATTTTGAAAAATTGTAATTGATTGATTTTTTTTTTTTTTTTGCCTGAATGCAAACCTCTACCTTAAGGTAGAGTTTTGTCTTACGCCTTAAGGTAGCGTTTTGCCTTATGCCTGGAGGCAAAATTCTGTTGTGAATTCAAACTCTACTTTGCGAATTTTTATTTTATTTTTGATTGAGCGGTGTTCGAGCGCAGAACCAAGAAAATTTAGCGAAAGGCAAAAATTAAAGACCACCCCCGAATAACGGCAATCGTGCAAATTTAAAGACCAGCCCATTTGAACAACAAAATTTAAAGAGCAACACAAAATAGGGACAAAAGTGCAAATGACATTTGCACTATCAAATTAGCATTTTTTATGCACTGATTGTCCTTAATTTTTTCCCCTTCAAATTGCTATTCTTTAATTTTTGCTCTTCGCTTAAAAAGGTGATAAAAAATATCTCATGGTTCTAGGTTCGAACCCCGCTTAGTCGAAAAAAAATCGCAAGCCTTCGCGGAAAGCCTGTCTTATAAGGCTGATGTTTGTGTAAGGCAAAAAAATACTTTTTTTCTTCTTTTACTTTAAGGTAAACTTTTTTTCTCTGCTGGAATTCTACAATAGTTAGGCCTTAAGGCCTAACTTTTGCAACTAAACTTTGCCTTGCGATTCTTTTTTACTGAGCTGTGATTTGAAATCAGAATCTCGAAAAATTCAAAGCGAAGGACAAAAATTAAAAACCAGCAATTTAAGGGACAAAAATTAGAGACCACCGCCGAATAAGGACAATCGTGCAAATTGCCCTCAAATTAGTCGGTTAATGACTTAATTATAGTAACGAATCAAATTGGCGATCATATAATACCACAAATAAAGCTCACCACACAGGATTATTCCTCTATCTGAATCGTGTTTGGCAATTTTCCCACCCAACATTTCCCTCTCAAATCTCCAATCGGAAAAATGCCAATTGAAATGCTAAAAGGGTTGCCATTTTCAGTAGATACATGGAGTCCAAAATCAAGCACAAAAAGGCACCATTTCTTAACACATGCCCATAAGGATCACACTCAAGGAATCTGCACTTATGCTTCATATCCTATTTATTGCTCCCAAATCACCAAAACTCTTGTTCTACAGCATTATCCTCAGGTACCCGTCTTTTTTTTTTTTTTTTTTTTTTTAAATTTGTTGATTAAGATGTATGAAAAGTAGTACCCCGTCCGTCTCAATTTATGTGACACTATTTGACTTGACACGGAGTTTAATAAGAAAGAAAGAATCTAAAACAAACCTTAAATATTTGTGTGACTATACATAATTTTATTAAGGGTAAAAAGGGTATTTTAAAGTTAAAATGTTTCTAATTAAAGAAAGGTGACATTGTTGTGTTACAGATTAAAAGCAAACGGTGCTGCATAAATTGGGACAGAGAGTCAAACTATATGAATTTTGTCCAATATTTTTAAATGTACTTTTTTTTTTCTCGAACAAATTAACATGCAAAAAGTTGCAACTTGTAGTATTTTTTGTATAGTTTTTGAATATTTAAGTCTTTAACTGTTAAAATATTGGGTTGATCTAATCAAATTTAGCTTTGAAGATTAGTTAAATTAACTCTCGAGAAATCTCGATGCATGAAACAGGGCAACTATTAGGGGACAAAGGGAGTATTAATTATTGGTGAGACTTGAATCAATCCAAATTGGAGGAGTAATATGGAAAATCTTGTGAGCCATATGTAATTTTCTGTAGAATGTACAGATGTATAAAGCTAGTAGTACAAACCATATATTTTCATGATTTTTAAAATACAAATGTTCCTTATCATTCACACACTACCTCTGATGACTTAGTAGATTATATTTGAGAGAGTATTGAGGATAACCTATATGTTGTTGATGGAATTTGAGTGTGAAAAGGGATTTTTTTTTTAGTATCTTATTTGGTTCTTTTGCCTGTTACCCATTTGATGGATTGTCTTCGAACTGTTATTTTATTTTGTCAATGTAGTATGAAAATGTTGAAACGTTACGTGTTTTTGGACAGCTTGATGGATCATTTTTTGTGGGTATTGAGGTTGGGCAATGTATAGTGATCAAAGACCCTGATGGTGATTTCACGGTCACTGCCTTTGACGCCAATCATTGCCCAGGTGTGTATGAATCTGCAGTGAGGCCTTTCCTTTTATTTTTTCCGATTTTTTATTCTGCTTTTTGTTTTCCAGTAGATTTTTGTGTTCAAGGGAATTTGCTGGTTATATTTTTTTCTTCTGGGAAGTTTGGTACTGTTTATATTATCTACTGGGAGTTCCTTATTAGGTGTAATCTACAGTTCGGCTTATATTAAGTTTAGGTGCATCGTTAGGTGTACTTGGTAAATTTCACCAACGTTAGTCCCGTACCTTTTCGGAATGGCTATATTCTTTCATGAAAGAGTTTTTTTGTTTGAAATGTGTGACTCTTCATGCAAGGATGCGCTATTGAAAGGAAACCCTTTGCAAAGATAAGACCGGTCATGAATGGGTGCCTTTGTTGGTTTACAAATAGAAGGACTAACTGATTTTTGGATGAGATAATTGAGAAAGAGAGCTTGCAGTAAATTTTCAGATTTACAAAGTGATTTCGCAAACTTAGAATCAGAGTACCAGGGAATTCTTCAGTATTGCTAGTTGCAGAATTCAGTAGGCTTTTTTGTATCTTGGTAGAATATTTGCCATTAACTTGGTAGCAAACCATGAGTTGGACAAATAATTGTCTAAGATAGTGTTCTACACACCTCAAAGCGTTACCAATTTTC
The DNA here is from genome assembly GCF_019175385.1 of Lycium barbarum. Taxonomy (NCBI): domain Eukaryota; kingdom Viridiplantae; phylum Streptophyta; class Magnoliopsida; order Solanales; family Solanaceae; genus Lycium; species Lycium barbarum. Next base: position 14,380,754 of record NC_083346.1, on the reverse strand, counting down.
ATATATTTTGATTTATTTTCTTTTTCTCTATCAACCATCTTCCCAAACAATCAAAAAGTTATTTTAAACCACTAAAAAGAATTTCCAACATCTTTACACGACCCCACTGGTGAGGTAGTCGGATGCAACTGCTCACAATTGAAATTATTGGTGAATGGTACAGCAGCTTTAAGCTTGGGACGTGCCAGTAGGAAGCTCATAGGTTAGTAGCGGATGGGAAAGAAGCGTTTGTGCTTCAAGCTGCTTTATTTCATCCTCAACAGGGAAATGGGACTGGTCAAAATGAAACGTTGGGCTTGTAGAGGGTTATAATCTGATGCCTAGGCGAACTTATGAATAACAAGAGTAACTTTTTTGTTTTATAATCGAGGTGTCCAAGCCAGCTTGTGCAAACCTCGACTAATTCAGCGAGGTGCTTGCTACCTTCCACTAGCATAGATACCATGTAATCTGTCCACCGATGCTTGGATCAATGGGAAGAAATCCCCTATTGTATTCTTTGCTGGGATTTGAAAATGACGTCCGAATTTGAACCTGAGACCTCGTGGTTTTCAACCTACTTTATTGACCACTAAAGTGTAATGGTGGACCCACCACTGTGCGTCCACTTGTTTGTATATGTACTTTCCCTCGGTCACTTATCTGACATGTCTCAGGCTTGGTGTACTGACAACTGGTTGTATTGTTGGGTTACCAAGTTGTGGAAGTTGTGTCAAGGGACCACCTCATTTTGTTTTTGATAGGAGGTATGGGTTAATTGTACAGGAGCTACTCTTATTTTTTCTATGTTGAATGCATGTACCGAATGCAAGTTTAATGAGATCCACTTTACCTGATAAAAAGGTGACTACCTTATTTCATTTTTACGAGGTGGGAAAAACATGGTGCGGCCTCCTTTCTTCGTCCTGGACAGATGTTTTTGCTTTAGTTAGGTCAGTATTTGGCAGCTCATCCCAGCTTATCAAGGATGAGCTGCTGCTCTTACGCAACAGTCCTATCTATGAGCTAGGTGACTCATGCTTACGTACTATTGTATGGGTTTTTTTTTTCTAATCCGTTCCAGCTCTTTTTGGCACCTAAAGTGATGCTGTCTGGATGAAAATTCTCGTACTCGCAAAAATCTCACATGTTTTTGGATGGGCGTTAAGTTGATGTATGCATTTTCTAAGAAAGAGCATAAATCCTTAAGGTTTGTGAGGTTTCCTGAAAAGTTGCAACCTTTTGCTAATCTTTGGCAATACCAAGACACAAGACTGTGATATATGACTCCTGGCTTATTAGAGTCTCTACCTAGGTGCAATCTGCTGCTCTTTTCTTTATTTTTCAAGAGGTTATGTTGTATCCCTAGGTGGTCTTATAGTCAACGTGCAAACTCTGGTTGAGTGGGGGAAAACAAAGCCTTAAAGATTATATTTTGGACACACCTCAAAGCCTCAATTTCATGGTTTAGTTTTTCATCTTGCATCTTTTCGTCTACAGTACCTTTGTCGTAACAGGGTTATGATGATTAATGTTTGGCTGATGTTAACAACTTGCAGGAGCTCTAATGTTCTTGTATGAAGGCAAATTTGGAAACATCCTGCATACAGGAGATTGCAGACTCACGATTGAGTGTTTGCAACAATTACCCCTAAAGTATGTGGGCACCACCGGAAAAGAACCAAAGTGCCAGATTGATTGTATTTTCCTTGATTGCACATTTGGTCAGTCTCCATTGAAGATGCCCAGCAGGCAGTCAGCAATCCAACAGGTTTAACACTCATTCTTGTTAAATCAAGAGCCATAAGCACGACAGGAACTTCTCTTCAGCTGTTAATTTTTTTTGTAGATTATTTAGGTAATAAGAGATGAAGCCAACTGTTCCTATTGCATTCTTTGTTTGGGTGTACCTCACAAAGTACTTTTGATTTGTGTGGACCTTACAAGGTACTTTTGATTTTTTACACATTGAGATTACATGTCAAAAATCCTCTTTTTTCTTAAACACCATATCTGGTAGAAAATGGGGTTTGAGGGAATACTAGTACTTGCCCTAAATGTGTATCATTTTGGTTTCACAATCAGGAATCTTATTAGAATGGAAAAAATGTTGGAAAATTACAGCAAAAACTTGGAAATTCTCATAGCTTGTCAAGGACACTGCCCTCAAGGATATGTATCCCCAGGGTTCAACAAAGAGTTTTTCTTTGGATGTTAGAGAGAGAGAGATAAAAGACCATCTCATGAGAATGGGTAAAGAGGCTCCAATGTTATGAGAAGATTAATGTCAGTAAAGAGGATTAATAGCTAATCATGAAGCAAAGGGTTTGTTACTATTGCAAGCCGACCATTAGAATTTATTCGAAAGAATTAACCTATTAAAGACCCATTAAAATGAGATTAACAGAATGAACATAGACAAGAATTTGAACACTTCTTTTGAGATACCATTTTCATTTTTTCAACAAAAATAAAAAGCTGAAAAGGTAGAACATTCATAGGTATAAAGCGGCCTGGTGACATAAGCATCCTGAAATAAACTCCAATAAATTGTTCTGTGTTCATGACATCTCGTTATTAACATTAGCATTGACAAATAGTATTCACAAGTAACGAGATGCCAGGAACACGATCGAATTGTAGCAATCTGGTTTACATATATCTCCACCCTAGATATTTCTGGTCACTCTTAAGTGGGTCAAAAACCTTACTGCAAATAAATCCTTATTCATGGCATATCATCAAAGCCTCAACATAAGATCTACAAAGGTTGCACATCCGAAGAAGCACTGATGAGATGCCATGAATAGGATCTATTTGGAGTGGTTCTGAATTCTGTTGGATGTTTTTAGTGTTGCTTAAAGATCTTTATATAGGCGATTTGGAAGGCCTAGCATGGAAATACAATTAATTTAGGATTGACCGAATTGGGCATCTTATTAAATTTAGGATTGACTAAATAATGAAACAACGGATTCAGTTTGTTAGCATAATGCATATGGAAATTAATACAACTCCATCCATTCATTTTCTAAATCTACTCCATAGATTTCAAAATAATTTACTACTACTAATTATCATAATCAAGTTGCTGTTTTGACAAGAGTGGGAACAGAAGGAGAGGAATGGATCTTGTAGATACAAATAGTCATGCCAAAAAAAAAAAAAAAAGGAAGGTAAACATGAGATATGTATAAGTTTGCGAATTAAAATTGAAACTAATAAAATCAAAGAAATCGGAATACTTTTCCTCAAGGGGATTATAATGAACACCAAACTCATGAAATTAAATTCTCGAGTCAGGTTTTTTATTAACTTAGATTGGTGAATGGTAAGACCAGAATATGGATGTTTAATTTAATTACACGTTGTGGGTCGGAAATGAAGTTGTAGATAAGGCTGTAGCTAGGGAATGCTTTTTAGGACAAAATTCACCAGAGATGAGAATTGTTGAAGTTGGAGTGGGGTTTTGAATCAAACCTTTTGTAATGATTCCAATATGTTGAATAAAAGTAAAGAAAGTACGACTGTAGTAATGCTCTAATTGAATGCAACCTCTTTATAATTCGGTTTCACTGAACAGTCGAAAAAAGCTTGTTTTACTGGTGGGAAATTAGTTTTCAGATGCTTCTTGATTTGATTCAATTCACCCTAATAAATAAAGTTCTGTCACTGGATCTAGATAGTGCAGCTAGATACTTTAAAATGAGATGAGGAAGTTCAGGATTTTTATATACAGCAGGTTTTGTTTGTATTGAAGACATGTATTCCGTGCTATACTGTGTCCTCCGAAAGGCCAACATATTAGAAATGTCTACCTGCACAAGTTGAAGGTTGCTTCCTTGTTGGTGAATCACGGGTGAATGGTGAGAAAACATTAGAAGTTGTGAGCTTATGGTTCTCAAGTACCATAGGGGAAAAGTTTACAATCTCCTTTTTCTGGTAAGTTTGTTCACACCATGTTCTCAAAGGCGCGCTTAAACCCTGAAGCGAGGCTCAAAACATGTTGAGCGCTTCGCCTCACTTTATTTGTGCTTCAGTGTCATTGACAAGGCTCTAAGACATACTTTTCCTTGACAATGAGTCTCTCTTGAATAGGTGACTCTAGATAATTGATATTTCACTTTATCGTAATGTTTTTACAATTTCTTTGTCCATATATTTGTTGTTCATGCTTATTATTATTAGTCTTGGACTCAATATATATATATATATATTTGTAATTTTCACCACTGCGCCTTTTTTCATCAAAGCCCACGCTTTATTTGTGCTTAAAGCCCCAGCTTACCTTAGAGCTTTTTTGCGCTTTTCGCTTTTAATAACACTGGTTCACACTCTCATGGACTGCTCTCGACAGTGATTTTTCCTTAGAAACACCAAGCAACTGTTCTTGTTTAGGGTGATTCGAGAAAAGATGTGTCCCACTATCTGTTTTGCAATTAAGGTTTGTTCAAATCATTGGTATCTTGCAATCCCAGTGAATGTCCATGCTTGCCTGGAAAGTGTATTGAGATGAGAAAGGACGTGTCCTTTTGAAATGGACACTATGTTGGAAGGAATTAAAAAGGAAAAATTGTACATTCAAGCTGGAGATGCAGAATAGTCAGGTTTATCAAACTTCCACTGTGTTCAAATCAATTGCTAGAGCAAAGGCTCGCCTTTGCCATTGACTAATTCTTGGCTCGCCTTTGCCGTTGACTAATTCTTACTTTCGTCAAGTTTCTTGATATTTTATCATGCTTATCAAATACGACAATAGCTTGAGCCCCTAAATGAATCATTCCTGTTTAGTCTACAGTCTTTAACCTTTTTCTATGAGCCAGAGGACCATTCTTTTTTCTTTTAACTTGTTTGATAGATAAATATATTTAACATCACAAAACTGTTTTTATCAACAAACAGATCATCAATTGCATATGGAAGCACCCTCAAGCTCCTACAGTGTATCTGACATGTGATCTTCTTGGCCACGAGGACATTCTTGTGCATGTCTCACAGACATTTGGTTGCAAGATATATGTTGATAAAGCTAAAACTCCAGAATGCTTTCAGGCTTTGGAACTAATGGTGCCTGAAATCTTGTCTGAAGATGCATCATCTCGTTTTCAACTGTTTGATGGGTTTCCGAAACTGTACCAAAGAGCAGAAGCCAAGATCACAGAGGCTCGGTCTGATTCTCGGCATGAGCCTCTAATTATTCGAGCATCAGCACAGTGGTATGCATGTGATGATGGTATTCCGGATATCGAAAAGCAGAAAAAAGAAAGATGTGATCAACCAGTGAGAGATATATTCGGTGTCTGGCACATTTGTTACACCATACATTCATCAAAGGAAGAACTGGAGTGGGCTTTGCAACTTCTTGCACCTAGGTGGGTTGTCTCTACAACACCTAGTTGCAAGGCTATGGAGCTGGATTATGTGAAGCGTCATATTAATCAACATCGGAATTTTGATGACCCTTTCTGGCAACTTCTGGGGTTTACCACAGACGTGGAATCTGAAGTTGATACAGAATCAGCTCCAGATGTGGTTGAGGTTTCAAGCTCACCTTTGGCCAAGAGCAATGCTCAAGATTATGCGGGCAACTCCCAATCGACGACGACATCTATTAGCATTTGTAGGAAGTCACATTTGTCTCCTCCAAGCAAAACAGCCTCAGTAACATTATTTGGTAGGGCGAGGATTGGGCTCAATGGTTCTTATTTCAAACATGAAGAAAAGGAGCCTATACTTCCAGATAATGATTCTGTATTCAGAGGTTCCAACGAGTTACAGGTTATTTCTTTTAAGAACGAAGAGGTTGTGGTGGAAGCTGATGAGACCTCAGCAGTAAGTGAAGTTTTAGAGATCAGGAGTAAAGAGGAGATCTTGATGCATACAGAAATGGAGTATTGTATTTCTGAGTCAGCTGTTGGATTGTCAAAGAGTTATAATCCAAGTTTAAGAAAACTATACCGATCTATGAATGTGCCAGTGCCTCGACCCCTTCCTTCGTTAGTGGAACTTATGAATGCCACTAAGCGTGCTAGGAGAAGGCTGTAAGTTCTGCTTTTGGCTGGCATCCTCTCTTTAGTAGTTTCTTCATGTCATTCTCCACCCTCATAGCAATATATTGATACCAAGCACAGCATTGTTTACAGCAAAAAGATATAGATAGCTTATACTCGATACACCTACTCTTCGTTTTCCCTTTTTACAGGCTGCTGTGCACTGAGACCTTCCTATTACCTGCCTACTGTATATTTGTTTATACACCATAATTTTTTATGAAACATTTAGTGGTACACTTGAACAGATTTCGCTATTCATTTGTAAACTAATTCCATTCTATTCAATGTGGAAGGTATTTAATGTTAACTGATATCTTATCTCAGTTGATCTACAATGGCTTTTAATCGTTGTTGGAGTTTCTCTTGCGTACCATTACCTACTGATTGAATCAGCACCTATTGGATACTCCTTTTAAGCTTATTAAGAATCAACTTGACGATTCTTTAGTGTCAAATGAGAAGAGGATTGAGTGATCGTTAAGAATAGAACAATACATTTAGCAATCACTAAAGTAAATTCTGGAGGTGTGTCCATCCCCATCTCTCTTAATCTTCGATGAGCATTGGTCTATCTGATAATTTGATATAATCTTGTCTGGCTTGTGCTGGTCTGAAATTGTGGGCTCTCTACTATATTCTCTCGTAATCCAGCTTATCAGACTGCAAAATTTGGATTTGGTTAGGGAATCTGTGGGTTACTTTAACAACCACGGCTTTTTAGCAAAGGTATAAACTGTATCATTAAATATTACGTGCAAGGAGGTGTAGTGTATCATAAGGTTCAACATGAGATGAGACTATGCAAATTGCTATAGTATTTTGAATGATTTAAAAGGCTAATTACCTTAATTAGCATCTCTGTTGGAAGCCAAGCTGGTGCAGTTGGTATTCCAATCCATCCAATCTGTAGCATAGGCAAAGTGTCAGGTTTTATATGGACAGTGTCAGGTTGTTTGAATTAATAAAAACGATTATTATATTTTGTATATATGTTGGAAAGGGTAAAAGATGTTAGGTTCAAGATTCTAATGAAAGTAATTTGTTGTTTCTTCTTGTAGCCAATTAGTTCCCAAGAAACCGTGTTGTCTTATTTGTATCTTATCATGCGCCGTAAGAGCGTACAGTTAGAATTCCAATAATTTATGCTGAGAGACTCTCAGTATGAGATAAAGTTTACCAAGTAAAAAAATCACCTAAATATTAAGGAATTCGCGACTTAAGTAGTATAAAAAAAGAAAAGTTGAACCAAAGTAGTACAGAAAAAAAAAAAAAAACACATAAATAGGATTCACGCACGAATTTCGTGCGTGAAAGGACCAAAGTGCAAAAATGAACCCTAGGCCTTTCACGCACGAAATTCGTGCGTGAAGGAGGCTTTGCCCAAAATCACTTTCGCTTCTTTCTTACTGTGATGGAAATCTTATGCTTCTTTCTTACTGTAATGAAAATCATGATTTGCAAGTTGCAGACATTTATTATCATGATTTGCAAGTTGTACGTGCAAATGGGCTTGACAGTATATGTAAGTTGGTCAAAGTATGAAAAAAAACACTAAGTCTTTGCAAACAAAACTTACTTCGGGCACCTTTTCAACCACTAAAATGATGATTCGAACGTCTACGTATCCTTGATGTATTGGGCATACATTATTGTACGCAGAAAAAAATATCAGGTTCTATATAAAATATTGACGTTTCGGAGTCTTGACACACGACTAATCATTGGTCAAAGTATGGAAAAAAACACTAAGTGTTGCAAAAAATAAAGTTGGCCAATTTTTTTTTTTTTTTGGTACTGTTTCTATAACGCAGTATTTTACTGCGTTATAGATTTTTTTTTTTTTTGGTTCAAAGTGATTTTTTTGGGGACATTTTGATTCCGGATTCTAGTAATAGATAATGTCAAGCCCATTTGCACGTACAACTTGCAAATCATGATAATAAATGCCTGCAACTTGCAAATCATGATTTCCATTACAGTAAGAAAGAAGCATAAGATTTCCATCACAGTAAGAAAGAAGCGAAAGTGATTTTGGGCAAAGCCTCCTTCATGCACGAATTTCGTGCGTGAAAGGCCCAAAGTCCATTTTTGCACTTTGGTCCTTTCACGCACGAAATTCGTGCGTGAATCCTATTTATGTATTTTTTTTTTTTCTATACTGCTTTGGTTCAATTTTTTTTTTTTTTGTACTACTTAAGTCGCGGATTCAAATATTAAGTGTGTGTTGCAGGTTTACTATGAGTACAAAGTATTTGATTATACTTGTTTTTGTACTTAACCTGACCTATCTTAGAAATTCATCTTTCACCTATTTTAGGATTCCAATTTTTAGAATAGCGGCTAACCACACGCAGTAAGAGAGAGATTGTGATCAAGGTTCAACTCTCATCAACATCACTTCCTGTTCAAATTTTCTTTTTCCTTATTACTTGAAAATGTTGCTAAGTTATTAAAAGGAAATGTTTGCAATTTTTTTTTTCTCAGTTCTTGTATCGTTGACTATAAAAAAGAAAAGAAATAAAGACAATAGGGACTGATCAGCTAATTCTGTTTCTGTCACTAGAGGAAAGAAGAATGCAATCAATTGAATTTCGAATAGGTATACTTACGAGTGCATATTCTCCTGTCTCAAATATACGCAAATCCAACACCTAACAAGAGATACGATTAATGCAACACCTTAAATAAATAAAATCAATAAAACCAACGCATACCAAAAAATAATAATTAAAAACAATGCATTTCCAAGTGGAATATGATTAAAAGTAAAAGAGTTCTTTTTTCCTTCCAACTCTTACCGATAGCTGAATGTGGTTCAAATTTTGTAAGGAGCGCATCCTATGAACGGCCCACTGTTTGTTTGGTACGAAGGAAAATGTTTTTTTTGGAAAGTAAGTAATTTTTTAATTTATTTGTTGATGTTTAGTGAGTAAGCAAAAATTATTGTATCAAAAGTATTTATATATAATCTATGCGAGCGGTACGGACAGCGGATAGGGTGGTATTGGTGAGGGTTAGGAGATGGGGTGGATGCGGATGTCATCAATGGCGGAGTCAGAATTTTCACCAAGGGATTTAAAAATATGAAGAAGTAAATACACGAAGAAGCTAAGGAGATTCCATATTTACTATATATACATAAAAAATAATTTTAACATCATGCATATAGTGTAATTTTTTGCTGAGAGGGTTCAGATGAACCCTGATGCCTACCTAGCTGCGCCCCTGGATGTCACATTGTCACTTATGAATCTTTTTTTTTTCCTAGTTTCATCGGGGAAATAATTTTCCTCATTTTTAAGGAATTTATTTTACTAGAGAAAATATGTTCCTGAAAATTTGACTAATCAAACATGGAAAAATTGGTAAATATTTTTTAAAATGGTTTCCTCCATGCCCCCTCCCCCCCCCCCCCCCCCCCCCAATTTGACGTGATTTTGAATTAATTGATATGTGAATATCGAATACGAAATGATTAAATAAAATTGTAATTTCAAATTGCATTTTCCCTTGACATTCCTCTAGACTAGCCCTTACCAACATAGATATATTAGTGGAAAATCAGAAAATGGTACCTCACCACGGTCTTCATAAATGTAGTCCAGGCCTTTGTAATAAGGTGGATGATCCACAGACAAGTACTGAAAATTTGTAAAAACTCTGTTAGACAGTCCTCTTTTATAATTCAACAAAGATCCTTGATATTTACCGTGGCAAAATCAAGACACCAAAACTCCTTTTCCACGCCCAAATTACTAGAATTTTTTCTTAATCATGCCAAAGCAATGTGTATTAGATGTCAAATCTAGGGCTTGGGCCTAACTCACACTCCAAAAGCTAGATTAAAAGGAGGAGGGAGGATTACTCAAGCTTTATAAGGAGCCCAGAGTTCTACTCCGTCACCAATGTGTTATATTCTCTTCACCCCTCATGTATTCATGGATTGGGGGCATTTTCACCCCATCGGTTCGGGACTGATCAACTTTTTTTTTTTTTGCGTGGATTGCCCTTCATTTGGGGTGGTCTTTAAGGTTTGCCCTTCGCTAGGGACCCCTTGGTCATGGGTTTGAACCCCCGCTTAGTGATTTTTTTTTTTTTTTCCGAAAGACAAAAGTTGTAAAAAAAGGCAGAATTTCTACCTTAAGGCAGAACTTGCATGGGGTAGAATTTGCAAATTCTGCCTTTTTTCTGAACTTATGCCTTGCGATTTTTTTTTTTAATTTTCGCCTGAGTGAGGGTTTGAACCCGTGACCAAGCGGTCCCTAGCGAAGGGCAAACTTTAAAGACCACCATTTTGAAGGGCAAAACTTAAAGACCACCCCGTAATAAGGGCATTCCTGCTAATTGCCCATTGATCAATTGGTTCGGGGGCCAACATCAGATCGGGCCTGGGCCTGGCTCTGATACCATGCCAAATTAGGGACTTAAAAGCTAGCTCAAAGAAAAGAGGGGGCAATTCGCAGCATTGCCTTTCTTTTGGAGTGGTCTTTAAATTTTGCCCCTCATATTTGCGGTCCTTAAATTTTGCCCCTCATATTTGTGGTCTTTAAGTTTTGCCCTTAGCTTGGATACCTGAGGTTCTGGGTTCGAACCCCCGCTCAGGCATAAAATAAAAAATAATTTCGCAAGGCAGGGCTGGAGGGAGTGTATGCCGGATCCGACATAAAGTACTTAAGGAAAAACTAAAGTTATGCCGGAGGAGGCATAACTTTTCCTTAAGGAACTATGCCTTATGGGGCAGACTTTTAATTAAGGCATAACCAAAAGTATGCCTCATAAGATAGAACTTTTCCTTAAGGCAAACTTTTAGTTATGCCTTAAGGAAAAGTTTCGCCTTATGGGGCATACTTTTAGTTATATTTTATGGGGCACACTTTTAGTTAAAGCATAACTAAAAGTATGCCCCATAAGGCGGAACTTTTCCTTAAGGCATAATTAAAAGTTTGCCTTGAAAAGTAAAAAAATAAATAAAAAAATGTATGTCTCAAGACAAAGTCTGCCCCCTCCGGCATAACTTTAGTTTTTCCTTAAGGATTGTATGCCGGATCCGGCATAAAATCCTTAAGGAAAACCTAAAGTTATGCCGGGGGGGGGGGGGGGCATAACTTTTCCTCAAGGCATAGTTTAGTTATGCCTTATGGGGCAAAACTTTTCCTTAACGACTATGCCTTATGGGGTAGACTTTTAATTAAGGCATAATCAAAAGTATGCCTCATAAGGCAGAACTTTTAGTTATGCCTTAAGGAAAAGTTCCGCCTTATGGGGCATACTTTTAGTTATATTTTATGGGGCACACTTTTAGTTAAGGCATAACTAAAAGTATGCCCCAGAAGGCGAAACTTTTCCTTAAGGCATAATTAAAAGTTTGCCTTAAAAAGTAAAAAATAAAATAAAAATATATGTCTCAAGGCAAAGTCTGCCCCCTCCGGCATAACTTTAGTTTTTCCTTAACGATTGTATGCCGGATCCGGTATACACTCCTCCCAGCCCTGCCTTGCGAAATTATTTTTTTATTTTATGCCTGAGCGGGGGTTCGAACCCAGAACCTCAAGTATCCAAGCGAAGGGCAAAACTTAAAGAACACAAATATGAGGGGCAAAATTTAAAGACCACCCCAAAAGAAGGGCAATCCGTGCAAAAAAAAAAAATGGAAAAGAGGATTGTTTAAGCCTTATTAGGAGTCCAGAGTTCTCATTTTCCCATAATTGCATGTTTGGCCATTTACCTAATAATGAAAATTCTCAACCTTAATGTTTTATGTACTTTTCAAACTTTTTGCTTTCTTTTTGAGATGACCGTGATAGAGATCCGTTTCTAGGATGGATATCTAGTTGACTATCTAATTTTCCTTTTTTCAAAAGAGTTACTAACTTTAGTCTGATTTTTCTTTCTTTCTTATTTCCTTCTATTTCTCAGACCATCCTAGTCAATGCCATTATCAACATTGGAGCTTATTCATACTTAGTCTGAATTCATTAGCACAGACATGCATGTGGTGGGTGTAATGCTAATTGGAAATTTTTTATGTACATTTATATTTACATCAAATCAATAAATACAAAATGTATGTATGTCATACTATATTTATCACTTAGTCGTGAATTGTCTTTCATTTTAGTTATTATCCATTAAGGTTATATTTACTATGCTAATTTTAATAATTGCATTTCGAAGGTGTTACTAGAAAACAACCACTCAATTCTTGAAAAATTCAATATTAGAAGTAGAAGAAAAATAAAAAATAAAACTCACATTGATGCTGTTAAGATACTTCTCCTTATCCACCCTGACTATCTGCCCTTTCTTCACTGCCAACCAAAACAAAACATTAAACAAAAAACAAAGATAATCCTCTATAAACAAAATTTATAAAAATGAATTTACCGAAATGGACAAATATTTCATCAATAGTACTCACTAGAATATACAGGTTTTTTAGGCTTTGTTGCAGTGGCTGTTGTAGAGGAAGTTGTTGCTGCTTGTTGGGATTTTGGCTTCTCATTATTTTCTTTTGGTTCAGGGGAATCTTTTTCAGCTTTAATAATAAAAGGGGTATTTCTAAAAGGAGTATAATTAATTCTTTTTCTTGTTTGTGAGAAACATGAAGAGTATGTGAAGGAGGTGTGTGAGAAAGCTGCAGAGAAAGCCATGTCAATTGATTTTTGCTATTATTTTTGTTCGTTGGAGATGGAACTAGTTTTAGGTGTGGCCAATATCAGTGGATAAGAGCATGTCCTGTTTTTTCCTTTTTCAACGGCCAGATTTGAAGAACAAAAATAAGTCTACTCATAGATTTTCTATGCACCACTTGGTGCGGTTGGCACTTGGATCCCTTCACTCTTAACTAAAAATATAGAATTTGAATAGTGAAAATATATAGTACAAGTAGTAGGAAGCCAAGCACTTTATTTATAACATAGGCAGGCCTCTCTCTCTCTCTATATATATTGACTAGGCATTTGGACATGCAAAGTTCAATGCTTCTATTACTGATTTATATAAGTCAAATCCTTTAATCTCTTAAGACTAGTTCCAAAATAAGCAAATTAATATTCTTTCGTAACAAAAGAATACAATACATATATGGAGTAGTTTTTTCTGGAACATGGACAAATAGAAAAGTGAGAAACATAAAACTAATCCGCCTTAAAATGAAATGGTGAAGCTTATGTTTTTAATAGTGAATTTGACCGCGCTTCGCGCAGTTATATCATAAGACTCCTCGTTAAATTCACAAAACAATCTTTTAAATATTCGAGCTCTAACTATTCTAAGGATTCTTTTTGTGTTCAAATCTAAATAAATAAGATTAATTCTTAATTCATTTTATTATTAATCCTTAGTTCTTTTCTTTTTTTTTTAATTTGAATCACCTTAAAGTTTTTACTCTTCTGAAAATGCTTCTTGCAATATTGAAACTACTCTATCTTTTTCTTGTAAAGAAAGAAAAGAATTTCATTGAAAAGTTGGAGCTCTCTATGTGCATGTCTGTGAATACATAATTTTTCCTTTCTATATGTAATATATATAAGCTTGTAAGTTTTAAGAAATATAAGTATATAGTATATAAATTTATAAAAGAAAATATGATTTAGTTTAAATTTTTTATTTTACCGTTAATGAAATGATTTTAAACCAACCAAAAACTATCACATATTTAAGATCACAAATTTCAAAAATATATTTTTAAAGTTTCATGACTCGTTTAGCACGTTCATATAAAATAAATAACGGGCTGCATATTTTAAGAAACATAAATATTTTACATAACAACTCTGGAAAATAATATTCTTGAACATATATATAGTTTTTTTTCTAATGTTAGCTTTGAACATTGATCAACGAAAACTATTACAAAAGGTAGAAGAATAACAAATATGGTTTGTGTTTTATAGTAAAAACTGAAATAGGAAACAACAAATTAAAAAAAGATTTGGAAAAATATCTTACAAAGAAAATGGAAATTTTCTTATACATGATTTAGCCACTTGACGATTTATTTCGTCCGATTGGTTATCTCTTCAGCCGATTTTACAAGAGGCTTGTTTCCATGACATCAGGATATCTCTTTCTCGGAAGCATTACTTGATATTTTGTGAATTGTTGTTTACCTTCAAAGAAAGTTTCAAAAAATCAACCTACCAAACGTTTTTATGAATTGCTTTTCAAAATAAAGGTGAAAATTTTGTATGAACAAACGGGAGCTGTAATATACCAAATCCAAAATAGCAACCAAAATATTAGAATATCATAAGGTGAAGAGACACAGTTGAATATCTCACAAGAAAATTGTAGAAAACAATAGCTAGAATTAGCTGTACAATAGAAGCTTGCATAAATACTTATACATTGATTAGTTATGTAGTTGTTAGAATTGGTCTACATGATTAATGGGGTAGACTACACATGTATATAATGGACTGGTACAACCGTAAATCATTTATGAGAAAATAATAATTCTCTCTCTTCCTTCTTCACTGACCGACTATTTCCTCTTCTCCAATAACTGTTTTCCTCCATTATTAATCATCTCAAGCTCTCCATTTCAACGTGATATCAGAGCACAGTTCAATAGTGATCCGAAGCTGAGAGCGAGATAAATTGGGAGACGAAATTGGTTCGAAGAAAAGTTTAAAATCGGTTGTGAAATTTCAAAATCATAAAAAAAAAAAAAAAAGATCAAATTCAGAACCCTAATTTGAGTTTGAATCAATAAATAGATCATATCATTGGCAAATTCTCACGGTGAATCCTTCAATTTGACACAATTCTTAACTAACAATGGAAGATCTTGATCAATATGAAGCAATAATCACGGAGAAGCCAACTGAAATCCATCCTCGACATCCTTTGTATCTTCATCCACCAGACACACTATGTAGTGTTCTAATCACTCAATAACTTACTGGTCTTGAGAATTACATTATCTGGAGCAAATTTATGATTAACGCCCTATCAGCAAAAAATAAAATTGGTTTTATCACTGGAAAATGTAAGAAATCACAATTTAAGGATGATTTGGTATATGAGTGGGAGAGGTCCAATGCGTTTGTAATTGCATGGATTATGAACACGATGTCGAAGGTATTAGCTAGTGGAATGGTTCATTCGACTAATGCAGCAGCAGTTTGAAAGGACTTAATAGAGCGTTTTGCCAAAAGGGATCTCGCTAGAATCTATCAAGTTCATAGTGCAATTAGTACTTTAGCACAAGGAAGTTTGTCCATATCTGAATATTTTTCGAAACTGAAGGCTGCTTGGGAAAATTAGAGCCCGTTTGGATTGACTTATAAGTTGCTTATAAGCTGTTTTCAGCTTTTTTGAGTGTTTGGGTGACCAGCTTAAAGTCATTTTGTGCTTAAAATAAGCTAAAAAAAAATAATTGGGCCCATTTGACTTAGCTTATCTAAAGCACCTTATAAGCTGAAAACAACTTATAAGTAAGAAAAAATAAGTTAGACTACCCCAACTTATTTTTTTTTAGCTTATAAGCTGCAAACAGCTTATAAGCATAAGCCCATCCAAACAGGCTCTTACTCAGCTCTATTACCAATTACACAATGCTGTGACAAGTAAAAAGCCTATGCTGAACACATAGAGCAACAAAGACTTATGCAGTTTTTGATGGGACCATGTGAAACTTATAGTCAGGCACGTAGTCAAATATTGATGACAGTACCAGTACCATCTCTGAATCAGGCCTACAACATGCTACTTCAAGATGAGAGTCAGAGAATATAATCAAACATGACTTCACAATCCATGGAACAGTTGAACTTGAATGATACCGCAGCCATAGTGGCAGCTCAATACAATAGATTCAAAAGGAATAGTGAAGGATACTGTACTCATTGTCGTAGGACAGGACACACACACGTAATTTGCTATAGACTGGTTGGCTATCCACCTGGGCACAAACTCTACAAAAATAACCATGATAAACCCGATGAAAGGGAAAAACAAAAATCACATAGAGGCTATAAGGGATCAGTAGCACAAAATGGACAATATGGTGAACAATATGCAGGAAGAAATCCAAGGAATCATTACCCTAGAGCACATAATGCCAACTATGGAAATGGTAATGATGAGCATAGAAACAATGTCAACTATGAAGTTAGAAATGAAGGCAACACAATTAATGGGAATTTTGGATATAGAGCTGATAACGACAAGTATGGGTACTCACAAGCCAGCTCAAGCTATATACCACACCAGCACAACATGGTGCCCATGTTCTCTCAGGATCAGTACCAAGAAATATTGCAAAGGCTGGATAAAGATCAGAAACAACACTTTGATGTTGCAGCAAACATGACAAATATAAATGCTCATATCTCTACTTGCATTTGTAGTTGTTTTACTGATGCTAGTACTTCTAGATCTTGGGTAGTTGACATAGGAACCACAAATCACATGGCTTCTAGCGGACCTAATTAATGATCCTAAACCTGTTGCTCCATCTAGCTTAACCAAATTATACTTACCTAATGGTACTTTTACTCATGTCACTCATATAGGCTCATCAAGCTTATCTAATCTCCTACAATTGCACAATGTTCTTTACATACCTAACTTCAAATACAACTAACTTTCCATCTCCAAATTGACCAAAGATTTGCATTGTTGTGCATCATTATATCCTGATATATGTCTTTTCTAGGATCTTTGCAGTGGCAAGGTGAAGGGATTGTGTCACGACCCGACTAGGGGCCGCGACGGGTACCCGGGGCTAACCACCGAGCACCGCTCTTTCTATTACTCATCATAGTCATTTAACGCTCTTTTATCAAATTTATACTCAAATCACAAGAGAATCATATTTCATTTGGGAACATAAATACTTTTATATACATAAGCCTCTAGGCTATCAAAATGATAATATACACATATAGACATATATACAGTAGTGACCTTGTGAGACCATATAACCCACACTGCGCATCTACGAGCCTCTACTGGAGTGCTAGACATAAGGACGGGACAGGACCCCATCGTGCCCAAAATATGCATATATACATAAAAGAATGATCAAGCACCTCCGGAACAATGGAGTGCTCTCAATCAGCTACAGCTCCTACGAGTCTGGATCATGCTAACCTCCCTGTCTACCTGTGGGCATGAACACAGCGTCCAAAGAAAACGGACGTCAGTACGAACATTGTATTGAGTATGTAAGACAAGAGTGAAATAAACATAATAGAAGGATCATGAGCCATAAGAGGAAGATATAACCTGCATGAGTTTTGTAGGTGAATACATTTCGTACATATATCGTATACTTATGTAATCACGGTATATATATATGTCATCACATCACATATATCATCACATCATAGTCCTCATCGTTAACCCGCATCCGGGTAACCATCATATGCCGCCCACTAGTGGTGTCATGTCCGGCCATCTAGGCACGGTGTAATCATAGCAGCCCGCATTAGCGGTGACGTGCTCGGCCATCTAGGCACGGTGTAATCATAGCAGCCCGCATTAGCGGTGACATGCCCGGCCATCTAGGCACGGTGTAATCATAGCAGCCCGCATTAGCGGTGACATGCCCGGCCATCTAGGCACGGTGGAATCATATCGTCATTTAATCAATCATAGCTTCATCATTATTACACATCTCATAGGCATAACATAATCTTATATTATCGATCATCTCATAGACATATCATGACTTAGCATCATTATACATTTATCATTAAAGACATACATTAGGATTTGAAGGTAACTATGGCTATATCGGGGTGACATAAGGTCGTGAACCCCCGATCATATTATGGAGTAATCATCAACATCATATCTCACCTTGAAGGAACTAACAATCTAAGGTGAGTGTACGTAAGGAGAGACATCGATGGAAACATACTTAGAATTATTAGCTTCATGGACATCTTATTTTATACAAGGATTTCTTCATTATTATATTCATCATCATCATTATCATGCTCGTATCGTATTTCCTTTCTTAATCATATGCGTATATAGCTTGTACATTCATGGACTCATAGTCCCCATCGTATAGGAAGATCATGGAAAATTTGGAAGATTCATGCCTTAGAAAGAAAGAATTGGTCTTACATACCTTTTTCGTTTAGCTATTCTATCGCTTGAACGCTCCTTTTCGATATTCACGTCTCTACCTTCAAGAGAATTTGCATTAACATTAGCTAATAGATTACTTAAACGTACTTACTAAAGCTAAAGGAAATTGGGCAGCATTTCCTTTGTTTATACAACTTTCCTCATATAGTATATCAACTCCCAAACATCTATAATCACATTCACCATATTATAAGCAACAATCATCATTCATCCACCTTATCCATATTTCACAATTTCACTTAGATGTCTCCATAATCATAGTCATACTTCACTATTATGTTCTCTCACATTTAATGCTTAACCCATGTTCTACATGTCATTTATAACATACTTATAACTACAACATCTCAATAGTCATGATTCATTTCAACTATAACTCAAGAACTTCATTGCTATCATCTTTGTGACCCATTTCCTATACTCTTTCTACAATTCATGTGTTTCAACTTCTCATTTCCTTAATCAACATGGAAAGATCATAAAACATACCTTAGATAGTGTAGGAATAAGCCTTTAGTAGGAATACTCTTCTTGCACCAAAACCCTAATTCACTTTCATAGGAATTCCTTGACTTGGATGAACTTTAATGTGTTTCTTCCACTTGATTCTTGTTGGTTTGATGAAGTTGATGACCAATCTTTCTTGAGTTCTTGTGGATGAAGAGTGTGGAATTCTTTAGAAGTCTTGAGAGAGATAGTAAAGTGTGGGAATGAAATAACTGAAGTGGGAACATCATTATATAATTGAACTTAGTTCAGCCCGTCGGGACTTCCACGGACACTTTCACGGTCCGTGGAGCACTTCACGGTTCGTGGAAGTAGTCGTGATTCACCACTGGCCAGACGTCATCTCTGCTGGGTATTCCACGGACCAATATACGGTCCGCGGAAAGTTTCACGGACCGTGAAACATGGTCGTGGAACTCACAGCTTCTTCCGAAGTTGTCCGCGTCGTTTCGTTTGATCTCCAATCCTTATACAACCTTCTTAACACTTGTTTAATACTTCATTAATGATCTAAACATCCCTATAACTCGTCCTCAAAACCTTACCAAACAATCTTTAACACAAAAATTTACGGAACCTTTCCTAAACCTCACTTAGACTCCACTTGTCCTTATCAATTCTTATTTCATCAATTCATATAACTTCAAGATCTTAACGTATGCGTTCTAAAACCACTCGCGTTGGCTCATTCACTATGCGACGACATGAAAATTTTCAAGGTGTAACATTCTTCCCCCCTTTTTGGAACATTCGTCCTCGAATGTTAAACACTCGGGAATTCTACAAAAATTTTGCCAGAGTTTCCCCTGTAATATGGCACTACCATCCTGTCACAACAACCCATAATAATATTGCCTCACAGGGCCACAACACAATAGAAATATACATTGGCCACACACGACCAAAAGCATGAAAAGAAAGCGTACATACCTTATAATGTCAATGTTTCATCTTGAATCTCTTCAGGGGGTTGGAATAAGTGCGGGTACTTGAATTTCATACTCTCTTTTGCTTCCCAAGTCATTTCTTCTCGGTTGTTGTTTCGCCATAACACTTTGACTGAACTACTTCCTTGTTTCGAAGTTTTCGTACTTGCCTGTCTATGATGGCGATAGACACTTCTTCATATGCTAGCTTTTCTGTCACTTGCACATCATCTATTGGAACAATTTTTGTGGGGTCTCAGACACACTTGCGGAGCATTGAGACATGGAAAACTGGATGGACTGATTCAAGCTCTGAAGGCAAGTCCAATTCGTAGGCTACATGACCCACCTTGCGGATAATTTTATAAGGTCCAATGTATCGAGGACTCAACTTTCCTTTTTTGCCAAATATCATCACCCCTTTCATTGGCGACACCTTTAAAAATACCCAATCATCAACCTGAAATTCCAAATCTCGTCGGCGGTTGTCCGCATAAGATTTTTGGCTACTTTAGACTGTTAACAATCGATCTCGGATCACCTTGACCTTTTCCACTACTTGTTGGATCAACTCAGGACCTATAAAGCTTCATACGGAGCCATTTGGATACTAGAATGATAGCTATTATTATATGCAAATTCGATTAGAGGCAAGTGATCATTCCAACTACGACCAAAGTCTAGTAGACAAGCCCATAACATATCTTCCAAAGTCTGAATAGTACGCTCGACTTGTCCATCAGTCTGCGGATGAAATGCCGTGCTAAGCTTCACTTGAGTACCTAGACCTTCTTGAAAAGACTTCCAAAACTTGGCTGTAAACTGTGCTCCTCTATCTGTGATAATGGATATTGGAATACCATGGAGTCGCACAATTTCTTTGAGATACAATCTTGCATAATCTTCCGCTGAGTATGTGGTTCTGACTGGAAGAAAATGAGCTGCTTTTGTTAGTCTATCCACAATCACCCATATAGAATCATATTTTCCTCGGGAACGGGGTAATCCCACAATAAAATCCATGTTGATCACTTCCCATTTCCACGTCGGGATTTCCATTGCTTGCAATAATCCTCATGGCTTTTGATGTTCGACCTTTACTTGTTGGCAATTTGGACATTGGGCTACAAATTCTGCTATGTCTCTCTTCATGCCATCCCACCAATATATCAACTTGAGATCGTGATACATCTTGGTTGCACCTGGGTGAATAGAATACCGAGAATAGTGGGCTTCTTCTAGAATTCTACGACGCAATTCTGCAACATTCGGCACGCATAGCCTGCCTCAGTATCTAAGAATTCCATCTATGGAAACTTCAAATGGAGATTTATCTTTTCCATGAGATGTGTCTCTATAATGGCACAAATGGGGATCATCATACTGATGCTCTTTCACTTCCATATTCAGGGACGAAACCGTGGGATCATTAATACTAGTCCATGCACTACCTGAATCAATCACATGTACTCCAAGTTTTGCTAATTGGTGGAGCTCATGAATCATTCCTCTCTTTTCTGGTGGAACTTCACATAGGATACCCATGGATTGGCGGCTAAGCGCATCGGCTACTACATTTGCTTTTCCGGGGTGGTATAAAATATTCACATCGTAATCTTTCAATAACTCTAACCACCGCCTCTGCCGCAGATTTAATTCCTTTTGTTTGAAAATGTATTGAAGACTATTGTGATCTGTATAAATATCGACATACACACCATACAAGTAATGTATCCACATTTTTAGGGTATGGATGACTGCGGCCAATTCGAGATCATGAGTTGGATAATTCTTTTCATGTTTCCGCAGCTGTCTCGAAGCATATGCAATAACTCTACCGTGCTGCATCAACACACATCCTATCTCAACACCGGAAGCATCACAGTACACAACATAACCATCTGACCCTTCTAGAAGTGTTAAGACTGGAGCTGAGGTTAATCTGTCCTTCAACTCTTGGAAGCTACGTTCACAAGCATCATTCCATTGAAATTTAACTGACTTCTGGGTTAATTTCGTCAATGGGGCTGAAATAGAGGAAAACCCTTCTACGAATCTTCTATAGTACCCTGCCAATCCCAGAAAACTACGAACTTCTGTAGGCATCGTAGGCCTTGGCCAAGTCTTCACAACTTTAATTTTCTGAGTGTCGACTCGAATGCCATCATCTGAAATAACATGGCCTAGAAATGTTACAGAATTCAGCCAAAACTCGCACTTTGAAAATTTTGCATATAATTCTCGGGCTCGAAGAATTCCAAGAACAATACGTAAATGATCTGCATGTTCTGATTCTCTGCGAGAATATACCAGAATATCGTCAATGAATACTATCACAAATAAGTCCAAGAGTGGCCTGAACACATTATTCATCAAATTCATTAACACGGCCGGAGCATTCAACCCAAACGACATCACTTGGAATTCATAGTGTTCATATCTCGTTCTGAAAGCTGTTTTGGGAATATCTTCTTCTTTAATTCTCACTTGATGATAACCCGACCTCAAGTCTATTTTAGAAAACCATTTGGCACCCTGTAGCCGATCAAATAAATCATCAATCCTTGGAAGAGGATATCTGTTCTTTATCGTCACCTTGTTCAACTGCCTATAATCAATGCACATTCGTAGAGAACCATCTTTCTTCCTCACGAACAAGACTGGTGCTCCCCATGGCGATGAACTGGGTCTAATAAACCCTTTTTCAAGCAAATCTTTCAACTGTGCTTTTAGCTCTTTCAATTCTGCCGGAGCCATTCGATGAGGAGGAATAGAAATAGGCTTGGTGTCCGGCAACACATCAATGGTGAAATCAATCTCTCTTTCTGGAGGAAGACCTGGAAGTTCATCTGGAAATACATCCGAAAATTCATTCACTACCGGAACCGATTGAAAAGCTGGCGACTTCGCTTCGGTTTCATGAACTCGGACTAAGTGATAAATATAGCCCTTGGCTATCATCTTTCTTGCCTTAAGGCAAGAAATAAACCTACCTTTTGGAGATGCTGTATTACCCTTCCATTCAAGCACGGGCTCTCCCGAAAATTGGAATCGAACTATTTTCATCCGACAATCAACACTAGCATAACACGATACCAACCAATCCATACCCATAATCACATCGAAATCTAACATTTCCAGCTCAATTAAATCAGCTTTGGTCTGGCGATCACATATCACAATTACACAATTTTTATACACTTGTCTAGCTATCACGGGATCACCAACCGGAGTAGATAACTCAAAAGGTTTAATTGGCTCGGGTTTCACCCTAATACGACCAGCAACATACGGAGTAATATAAGAGAAAGTAGAACCCGGATCTATCAAGGCATACACATCATGGGAAAATATGCATAATGTACCTGTAACCACATCTGGGGAGGACTCCAGATCTTGTTGTCTGGCTAAAGCATACACACGGGGCTGAGTGGCACCTGAAGTAGATGCTACCCCTCTGCCTCTACCTTGACCTGCTGACATCTGGGGAGTCTGCCCTACCGGGCTCATTGAAGATGAACCCGTTGCTGATCCTGTGGGCCGAACTCCACTTCTACCATACCTCGAGGGACAATCTCGCATCAAATGCCCAGTCTGTCCGCAAATATAGCAAGTATCTGTGCCCTGGCGACATGGCCCCGAGTGTAATTTTCTACACTGGCTACATCGTGGAACTGGTGGTATCCTCTGACTATAATCACCCCCAAACTGAGAACCCGGAGCTCTCCAACTCTGAACCTGTCCTAAAGGAAAGGAGCTATCAAATCTCCTATCTATAAATCGTGGGGGCGCACTAGTCACTGACTGGCCGGAATGTCGGGAATAAGTCTGCTTCGATCCCCCTCTATAATCGCTACCTGTCCCCATAGATCTGGCCCTCTTGCTTTGCCTTCTATCAATGTCGCGATCACCCCTTTGCGGATGTCGTTGTCCTTCTAAATTCTGGCCATGGGCTTGTATTCGGGAAATATCCATCCCTTCTTGTAACGAAGCCGTCAAACAATGCTTGAACAAATGTGGCCCCAAGCCACTCACAAAGCGATACACTCTATCTCCCATATCGGCTACCATATTCGGGGCATATGTAGCCAAGGAATTAAATTGAAGGTTATATTCCGGAGCACTCATATTTCCTTGCTTAAGATATAAAAACCTATCCGTTCTAGCTCGACGGACCTCGGGTGGCAAATAGTGACGGATGAAAGCATCCACAAATTCTTGCCATACGGGAGGAGGCGTATTTTCTTTCCTTGATGCCAGCCAATTATTATACCACAATACCGCCACATCTCGGAGTCTATAAGATGCCAACTCCACAGATTCGGTGTCGGAGGCATGAATAATCCTCAATGTTCTCAACATCTCGTTAATAAAACCTTGCGGGTCTTCATCCGGCTTTGACCGAAAGAACTCCGGGGGATTCAAGCTCATAAAGTCACGGGCTCTGGTACTAGCTGCCCGATCACCTGAACTCACATTCTGCCGCTGTGCCTGGGCGGCAACCAACTGCGTCAATAGATGAATGGCTTCGTTCACTTGTTGACCCGAAGCAACCGGTGGAGGAACTGGAGCTGAAGCTCCTCCTTGTTCTTCTACATTGGGCGGGGTAGAGAAAGTATTAGATAGGGCCTCATTATGTGACTCGCCCTCTTCTACGTTCATTAGCGGCTCTCTCTCTACCCGCCTTTTTGTAGTAGTCTTGCCCTTCTGGGCCGCTGTAGCTTTTCCCTTTGGCGGCATTTCTGAAATCATAACACACTATTAAGAAGGGCAAATCTTACAATACAGCTCTATCGCACGATCTCTTACGATGAAAGATGGTCATTTTTCCTAAATGCCCTGTAGCCTCCTGTTTATTAGTGTGGCGCGCAACACACCATAAACAAGACTCTACTAGACACGGCTCGTAGACACTTCCTAGGACTGAACTGCTCGGATACCACTTTTGTCACGACCCGACCCGAGCACCGCTCGTTCTATTACTCATCATACTCATTTAATGCTCTTTTGTCAAATTTATACTCAAATCACAAGAGAATCATATTTCACTTGGGAACATAAATACTTTTATATACATAAGCCTCTCGGCTATCAAAATGATAATATACACATATATACATTTATACAGTAGTGACCTTGTGAGACCATATAACCCACACTGCGCATCTACGAGCCTCTACTGGAGTGCTAGACATAAGGACGGGACAGGACCCCATCGTGCCCAAAATATGCATATATAAACAAAAGAATGATCAAGCACCTCCGGAACAATGGAGTGCTCTCAATCAGCTACAACTCCTACGAGTCTGGATCAAGCTCAGCTCTCTGTCTACCTGTGGGAATAAACACATCGTCCAAAGAAAACGGACGTCAGTACAAACATTGTACTGAGTATGTAAGACAAGAGTGAAATAAACATAATAGAAGGATCATGAGCCATAAGAGAAAGATATAACCTGCATGAGTTTCGTAGGTGAATACATTTCGTACATATATCGTATACTTATGTAATCATGTTATATATATATATATATATATCTATATTATCACATCACTTATATCATCACATCATAGTCCTCATCGTTAACCCGCGTTAGAGTAACCATCATATGCCGCCCACTAGTGGTGTCATGTCCGGACCTCTAGGTACGGTGTAATCATAGCAGCCCGTATTAGCGGTGACATGCCCCGCCATCTAGGAACGGTGTAATCATAGCAGCCCGCATTAGCGGTGACATGCCCAGCCATCTAGGCACGGTGGAATCATATCGTCATTTAATCAATCATAGCTTCATCATTATTACACATCTCATAGGCATAACATAATCTTATATTATCGATCATCTCATAGACATATCATGACTTAGCATCATTATACATTTATCATTAAAGACATACATTAGGATTTGAAGGTAACTATGGCTATATCGGGGTGACATAAGGTCGTGAACCCCCGATCATATTATGGAGTAATCATCAACATCATATCTCACCTTGAAGGAACTAACAATCTAAGGTGACTGTACGCAAGGAGAGGCATCGATGGAAACATACTTAGAATTATTAGCTTCATGGACATCTTATTTTATACAAGGATTTCTTCATAATTATATTCATCATCATCATTATCATGCTCGTATCGTATTTCCTTTCTTAATCATATGCGTACGTAGCTTGTACATTCATGGACTCATAGTCCCCATCGTATAGGAAGATCACTGAAAATTTGGAAAATTCATGCCTTAGAAAGAAAGAATTGGTCTTACATACCTTTTTCGTTTAGCTATTCTATCGCTTGAACGCTCCTTTTCGATATTCACGTCTCTACCTTCAAGAGAATATGCATTAACATTAGCTAATCGATTACTTAAACGTACTTACTAAAGCTAAAGGAAATTGGGCAGCATTTCCTTTGTTTATAAAACTTTCCTCATATAGTATATCAACTCCCAAACATCTATAATCACATTCACCATATTATAAGCAACAATCATCATTCATCCACCTTATCCATATTTCACAATTTCACTTAGATGTCTCCATAATCATGGTCATACTTAACTATTATGTTCTCTCACATTTAATGCTTAACCCATGTTCTACATGTCATTTATAACATACTTATAACTACAACATCTCAATAGTCATGATTCATTTCAACTATAACTCAAGAACTTCATTGCTATCATCTTTGTGACCCATTTCCTATACTCCTTCTACAATTCATGTGTTTCAACTTCTCATTTCCTTAATCAACATGGAAAGATCATAAAACATACCTTAGATAGTGTAGGAATAAGCCTTGAGTAGGAATACTCTTTTTGCACCAAAACCCTAATTCACTTCCATAGGAATTCCTTGACTTGGATGAACTTTAATGTGTTTCTTCCACTTGATTCTTGTTGGTTTGATGAAGTTGATCACCAATATTTCTTGATTTCTTGTGGATGAAGAGTGTGGAATTCTCTAGAAGTCTTGAGAGAGATAGTAAAGTGTGGGGATGAAATAAATGAAGTGGGAACATCATTATATAATTGAACTTAGTTCAGCCCGTCGGGACTTCCACGGACACTTTCACGGTCCGTGGAACACTTCACGGTTCGTGGAAGTGGTCGTGGTTCACCACTGGCCAGACGTCATCTCTGATGGGTATTCCACGGACCAATATACGGTCCGTGGAATGTTTCACGGACCGTGAAACATGGTCGTGGAACTCACAGCTTCTTCCGAAGTTGTCCGCGTCATTTCGTTTGATCTCTAATCCTTATACAACCTTCTTAACACTTGTTTAATACTTCATTAATGATCTAAACATCCCTATAACTCGTCCTCAAAACCTTACCAAACAATCTTTAACACAAAAATTTACGGAACCTTTCCTAAACCTCACTTATACCTCACTTGTCCTTATCAATTCTTATTTCATCAATTCATATAACTTCAAGATCTTAGCGTATGCGTTCTAAAACCACTAATTATCCGTCTTATAATATTAAGAACTTCCTATTATCCTTAAACTCGCGTTCGTTCATTCACTATGCGACGACATGAAAATTTCCCAGGTGTAACAGATTGGTAGAGTGAAATGTGATCTTTACATACTTGACACTGCTATTACACTATCACCTACCAAAGCATTAGTGTCCTCCATTTCTGCTACTTCAAACTCAAATCATGCTTCTCCTCATCCTCTATAACATACTCAACTGGAACTTCCCTGACCAACACTTGGCATCAAAGACTTGGTCATGCTTCACTTCAGGTTCTACATCATATTTCCTCAATAAAGCACCAAGTGCATAATAAGGATACTGCCCCTTGTTCAGTCTGTCCTCTATCCAAACAAACTAGATTTCCCTTCTCCCATAGCACTAAGAAATCTGTATCCCCTTTTGAGATTGTACACATGGATGTTTGGGGTCCTTATAGACAATGTAATCACAATGGTTATAAGTACTTTCTCACAATTGTTGATGATATCTCTAGAATGAAATGGGTCTACTTGTTGCAATTTAAAAGTGAAGTCACTGCAAACATTACCAAATTCCTTGCACTAGTTAAAACTCAATTTTCCACTTCTGTTAAAATTCTCAGAACTGATAATGGCATGGAATTCTTTAATCACCAATGTACTTAGTTACTTATATCTCTAGGTATTTTTGTGTCCATACCCCACAACAAAATAGGATAGCTGAAAGAAAACATAGACACCTACTTGAAATAGGCAGAGCACTTAGATTTCAAGCTCATGCTCCTCTTAAATTCTGGGGTGAATGGATCCTCATGAAGTCTACCTTATAAACAGACTTCCCTCTACTGTATTGAGTGGAAAATCTCCTTATGAGATGTTCCATGGTCATCCTCCTTCCTTGACTTATCTAAAGGTATTTGGATGCCTATGTTATGCAACTAAGCCAACTTACTCTGATAAATTCTCCTCAAAATCAATACCTTGTGTGTTTATGGGATATTCCAGTACTTAGAAAGGCTATAAAGTCTATGACATTGCCACTAATTCGTTCTTAGTAAATAGAGATGTTATTTTCAGAGAATCTGTGTTTCCCTTCAAATATCCCAAAGAAACTTTTCTTCACTCTTCATTCAGTCCTTTTACCTCACATTTTCCTGATTATCCTGCCTCTGATGCTTACTTTTAATCTCATGTTATCACTCCTTCCTCTCTTCATATATCAGAAGCTGTGCTCTCTACAAAACTCTCTACATCAACTGATACACATTCATTTCCTACTTCTGTTTTGCCTCCTCTTCCTTCAAGTGCATCAAGCCCTCCTATTCCTTCTATTCCTTCTAACTCTATTCCTCCTAGTTCTATTCCTTCCACTAGTGTTCCCATAAGGAAATCTTCAAGACCTGTTAAACCACTTATCTGGCTAGCTGACTATCATCATCAATCTAATACTTCTTATCCACCCACTTATAAATCATTCATAACTACTTCCTCTTCTATCATTGAACCTACTACCTTCTCTCAAGCAGCACAGGATGATAATTGGGTTCAAGCTATAAAGCTGGAGATACAAGCTCTTTGTGACAATCATACTTAGGAAATAGTTGATCTACTAGCTGGTAAAACTCCTATAGGTTGCAAGTGGGTGTATAAGGTCAAGTATAGGGCAGATGGTTCAGTGGAAAGATATAAGGCTAGACTTGTAGCCAAAGGTTTCACTCAACAGGCAGGATTGGACTTCCATGATACCTTTTCTCATATTGTTAAGATGGTAACAGTTAGAAGTGTCATTGCATTAGCTGCTTAGCAATCTTGGCCCTTATGCCAAATGGATATTTACAATGCCTTTTTTACAAGGTGACCTTGTAGAAGAAGTTTACATGGTCTTGCCTCAGGGCTTTGGTAGCCAGGGGAGTCCAAGGTGTGTAGGCTCCACAAATCTCTGTATGGTCTTAAACAAGCCAACAGACAATGGAATCTAAAACTTACTTCTGCCCTTATTCAATCTGGATACACTCAGAGTAAATTGGATTATTTATTATTCACCAAGAAAAATGATACCGCCATTGTTATTATTTTAGTCTATGTAGATTATCTTTTGATTACAGGTAGCAGTGCCACATTGATTTAAGAAGCAAAGAATACACTCAATCACAACTTCAAAAATGAAGGATCTTGGAGATTTGAGGTACTTTCTAGGGATAGAGTTTGCAAGATCAAGAAAGGGCATACTAATGAATCAGAGGAAATATGCTTTGGAACTTGTATCAGAATGTGATCTAGGGGGAGAAAAACCAGCCTCTACTCCACTAGAGCAAAATCAAAAACTCACAAGTGCTGAGTATGACAGATATCTGTGGTCACAAGATGATAAAACACATGTTGGTGGAACATAGGATGATGAAGTATTGGCAGACAACACTGGTTATTAGAGATTGATATGTGGATTATTGTATCTAGCAGTAACAAGGCCAGATATTTCCTTGCAGTGCAGTCTTTAAGTCAGTTCATGCATGAACCAAAAGAATCACATTGGCAAGCAACACTACATATTGTAAGATACATAAAGGGACAACCACGACTTAGCCTGTTAATAAGTAGCAAAAAATCAAGAAGTATAACAGCTTTCCGTGATGCTAATGTTATGTCCCGTGTTTTCGCATATTTGGAAATCGAGAAAAATGAATAAGACTTGTGTGTTATAAGAAAATATTTTGATTCTAGATAATATGACTATGTTGGTTATGAAACTATTGGTGCTAAGTCATTAGGGAAGGCCGAGGGTAAAAATTGGAATTTCGAAAATTAGTTTCGGGAATTACAAAACGAGAGTTTTAACGAATTGGGCTCAACAAAATAAAAGAAAATTTAGGCCCAAACCACAAGGGGTGGCCGGCCATGTGCAAGCCCAAACCCACAAATAGGTCATGTGATTTGCATGTGCTCCTTATCAAGACAAGAGGAATATATATTCATCCTTAGCTATTAGAAAGTTCAAGAAATAAAACCTTGAACCATTGAGCTCCAAACAAAGCTCTCGGCCGAACCCTTTGGAAAAGAAAAAAAAAATTTCTAGCCTCCAATCTTGATCTAAAAATCTTGTCCTTCTTGTGTTGTAGTAAGTTCAAGGCGCTCTCCGACGTGATACAATTAGTTTGGCGAAAGAGCGGCGTTTGCGGCAAGTCGGAATTTCAAGAAAAAGGTAAGATTTCTATGTTTTTATGTTAGGGAATGGATATATATGTTATAGTGATTAAAGTGGCATGAAGATTATGGAATTTTGTGGTGTTTGTGAATGGCGTGTGTGTGTATAGGGGGTGTGTTTGGCCGTGAGCCATGATAGTGTGGAAGGGAGGTGAATTTGATTTTGTTTAGTTGTTAATTGCGTCGTTGTGGCATTTATGGCGTAAATGAATGTTTAACGAGTTGAATTGGCATTGGAAAATGGTTGCGGGTTCTTATGGGAATTTATATGATTTTTGTATATTCTTATATAATTGTGAAAATAAGACTTTAAATGTGGATTATGGTTGTTGTTAATGAATTTGGAATAAAACAATGCGAGTTAGTAAGTTCGTCGTAGTCGTTGACGTTTGAGATGCAATATGGAAAGTAGCGAATTGGTTGAACTTATGTATATTGTTTGGAACATAATTGGGATGTGTTTGACTAACCTTGAATGGGTGAATGAATACAATAATATGGACATTAGTTTGGTATTGCGAAGTTTGAATGAAAGTTGTCAACTTATATAGTGAGGAAGAACGTTGAAGTTAGAACGATTTAGTGTGGCTTATGATGTTTGTGATGTTTGGGCTGTTGTGTTGATGTTTATTGAGCCGAGCTAAGTCTCGGGGATGTTATATATATAGGGGAAATGCTGCCGAAATTTCGGTAGGCAGAAATGAAGTTAATGGAATTTTTAAGCTTAAGAATCTCTAATAGGTAACTTTGACCATTTGCAGATTCTGGACGAAACGGGATTTGATTTTGGGGTAAGCATAAGACGTTTCTAAGGTATGTAAAGCTTCCCACTTCTTCTTTTGGCATGTCTTAGTATGTTAGGTTGATATCGGAACCCCGGGAGCAATTCTGCTCCTCGAAATCCGATCTAGAAAACAGCTACTATTCATTCAATTCAACTGAAGCCTAATGTTCCTATTTTGGCTAGAAAGCAATCAAACGTCCGAAGCTTATGCAAATGCAATCGGATTACTTTGAAATCTTTATGTATGATCTTATAGACCCGAAATGTTCATAAATTATGTTCGCCACCTCGACTTGACCCGGGGTGGGCCCGCTGACCCCGAGATGCCTTATTTGTCCTACTAGGCTCTCTTTTTGGATAAGCTTCTACAAAGAATCTTCGATTTTGAAATTATCCTCTATGAAATAATGTTCGGAACACTATGATGTAACAAACTATGTTTTGAGCCATATGTACCACTTTGGAAACATTTTTGTGAAATAAACTTTTTTACTAACTAATTATTTGACTATTTTGGTTAATGAACTGACTTATGAAGTAATCAAGTTTTGAAAGGCTATTTTAATATACAAAGTGCATTGTTTGCTCACGACTCCGCTCGTGCCTTACTATGACTTCGTTCACCGGTTCCCGGGCCGGTTATGATTCGTACGCTCTATGATGATTCGGCCGTATGCTGTGTTACGGTTCCCCGAGGCCTCGCCATAGGGCCGGGTTTCGTTTGGAGTTATGCTGTGATATGGTTGTGATGTGATACGCTCATATGTGTGTGTTCGGGGATGTACGGAGATTTGAACCTTCTGGTGTTATGCTGTGTGTGGCACCAGCGTCGGAGTGGTGACCACGTTCCCGAGCTTTGCATGATTTTGTTTGCATTATGTATATATGTTTTTGATAAACATTTGATATACTGTTCGGCATTTCTCTCTTTTGTAGTCTGTTCGCTTTCAGTTGTGGCCTATATTGTTTTTTTGTACTCCATGCTTTACATACTCAGTACATCCTTCGTACTGACCCCCTTTCCTCGGGGGTTGCGTTTCATGCCCGCAGGTACAGACGCCGGTGATCCACCACTGTAGGCTCCACTTCTGCTATTCCGGAGTGCTCCTTTGATTCGGAGTCCACTTTTGGTATATATATCTTCTGCCATGTATATATTTCTGCATATCTGACTATTTGGGTACGGCGGGGCCCTGTCCCGTCATATGATTCTGTCGATCAGTTTAGAGGTCTGTGGACATGTCTGTGGGTTATGGTCAGTCTATATGCTTATGTGTATATGTTGTTTGGGCGATCCCATACGCCGAGGCGGCCGGTCCGCATATGTTTGTGCATTGCTTTGATTAGCCCTGTGTGGCCTCTGTTGGTGTTTGCTGTGTACAGGGTTATTCTGGTTAGTCCGAAAAACAAAGGAAACTCTGCCGAAATTTTTCTAGAAATTATCTGTATTTGGAATATAGCCTTGTCGGCTTTTGCAATATATTTGAATACGTTTGATAGATGGGTTTGGGTGCCCAGATCGGGCACTAGTCACGGCCTACGGGGTTGGGTCGTGACAAAAGTGGTATCAGAGCAGTTTGTCCTCGGAGTGTCTACAGGCCGTGTCTCGTAGAGTCTTGTTTATCGATGTGTTGTGCACCACATCTAAAAACAGGAGGCTACAGGGCATTTAGGATGTTACTTTCTTTGGAATCTTAGATCGTGCGATAGAGCTGTGCTATTAGGATGATTCTGATCTGACCCGTTCTTGTGTTTGCAGTGATGCCTTCGAAGAAGGAAACGGCGGCCCAGAAGGGCAAGGCAAGGATGGGAGAGACTAGTCAGGCACAGCGAGCTACCCGGGCTCGTGTCTATGATTTGCCTGAGGTTGTGCCTCGTTCTGAGGGGTCCGCTACACCACCATTGGTACAGCCTGGAGCAGGTCCTTCGGCAGCTCCAGAGGCCCGAGTACCCGCTCCCGAGACTCCAGCTCCTCAGCCAGGGGCGGAGGACAGGACCCTGAGGGAGGCTGTACAGTTGCTGACCACATTGGTAGCAGGGCAGGCTCGCAGACACGGGCGGAGGGACGATAATGATGATGACAGGCGTGACAGCCTGCGGGTCCGAGAATTCTTATTGTATGGCCCTCCAGAGTTTTTCGGGTCTAAGCCTGATGAGGACCCCCATGATTTCATTCGGGGGATGCGGCGCTCACTAGACTTGGTCAGGGATTCAGAGACCGAGTCAGTCGAGTTGGCCTCGCATAGACTTCGGGATGTTGCTGCTCACTGGTATGAGACCTGGGAGTTATCTAGGGGCGAGGGTGCTTCCTCAGCTACTTGGGACGAGTTTGCGACTGCTTTCACCCGCCATTTTCTGCCCCCAGAGTTGCGACGGGCGCGGGCTGATCGATTTTTACATCTGCAGCAGAGGGGTCGGAGCGTTCGTGAGTATAATCTGGAGTTTGATTCCCTGGCCCGGTATGCACCTGCCGTAGTAGCAGATATGTCCGATCGAATGCACATATATGTTATGGGGTTGGATCGCTATTTGATCGACGGCTGTATGGCAGTGTCATTGCAGACAGATATGGATATTTCCCGACTTCAGGCTTATGCGATGGGTATGGAGGACCGTCACAGGTCTGATTATTCTAGCAGAGATCGGGACAGGAGGCCGCCCAAGAGGGCTAGGTCCGCGGGATATTCTGGAGATTCTCGAGGCGGGCAGCCTCAGCAGCAGCAGACAGGCAGACAGCTTCCTCCGTCCGGTCGGAGTACTCAGTCTGGCGGCAGGAGGTTTGATAGCGCAGGACCGCCTGGGGCCGGTCAGGGCTCCAGGGCGGCAGGTTCACAGGTGTCTAGAGGCCCCAGCCAGGCCAGACCACCCAGACCCCGTTGTTCTCATTGCGGGAAGTCTCATCTTGGGGAGTGCTATCGAGCCACTGGAGCTTGTTTTTCGTGTGGTGGTCAGGGCCATTTTATGCGAGATTGTCCGTTGGCTAGCGGTTCTGGTAGTGCGGCTCAGCCGACAGGGTCAGCCGCCGGTTCATCATCTGCTCCATCTGTTGCACGCCCTGTAGGGCGAGGTATGCCAGCACCGGCAGGACGCGGTCAAGGCCGCGGTGGCGTTTCAGGTTCTAGCGGTCCCTCGAACCGCATATATGCTTTGGCCAGCCGCCAGGATCAGGAGGCTTCGCCAAACGTCGTCACATGTACATTACTGGTTTTCTCCAGATCTGTATATGCATTGATTGACCCCGACTCTACTTTATCATATATTTCCCCGCTCGTTGCTAGTAAAATTGGGATAGAGTCTGAGCCTATAGAGCCATTTGAGGTAGCCACACCCGTTGGAGACTTTGTTATAGCGAGACAGGTTTATAGGGATTGTTCTATGACTATATATGATCGTTGCACCAAAGATGATTTGGTAGAATTAGACATGCTGGAATTCGACGTTATTATGGGTATGGACTGGTTATCTTCCTGTTATGCTAATGTTGACTGCCAGAAGAAGGTAGTTCGTTTTCAGTTTCCAGGGGAATCAGTTATAGAGTGGTTCGAGTCTACAGCATCGCCGAGGGGTAAGTTTATTTCGTACCTCAAGGCTAAGAAGATGATTCAAAAAGGCTATATCTATCACTTGGTTCGTGTGCACGACACTACAGCTGAGACACCTACTATTCAGTCTGTTCCGGTCGTTAATGAGTTCCCAGATGTATTTCCTGACGAGCTTCCTGGCCTTCCGCCTGAGCGGGAGATTGATTTTACTATACAGCTGTTGCCAGACACGCAGCCTATATCTATTCCTCCGTACAGGATGGCACCGGCTGAATTGAAGGAGTTGAAGGAGCAGCTGAAAGATTTGTTGGATAAGGGCTTTATTAGACCCAGCACATCACCCTGGGGAGCGCCGGTATTATTTGTGAGAAAGAAAGATGGGTCACTGCGCATGTGTATCGATTACCGACAATTAAATAAACTGACTATTAAGAATAAATATCCCCTCCCCCGGATTGATGATTTGTTTGATCAGTTGCAGGGTGCTAAATATTTTTCGAAGGTAGATCTGCGCTCAGGTTATCATCAGGTGCGAGTGCGAGAATCAGATATCCCGAAGACTGCTTTCAGGACCCGGTATGGGCATTATGAATTCAGAGTTATGTCTTTCGGGTTGACTAATGCTCCAGCGGTATTTATGGACCTGATGAATCGGGTATTTCGGCCTTTCTTGGATATGTTTGTTATTGTGTTCATTGACGATATTCTGATTTACTCGCGATCAGCCGAGGAGCATTCAGATCATTTGAGGACGGTACTTGGTATTCTCCGTCAACAGAAATTATATGCTAAATTCTCCAAATGTGAATTCTGGTTAACTCCTGTGGCATTCTTGGGCCATATTGTCGGCGCAGATGGTATTCGGGTCGATACGCAGAAGATTGAGGCTGTACAGAATTGGCCCAGGCCTACTACACCGACGGAGGTGCGCAGTTTTATGGGATTAGCCGGATATTATCGCAGGTTCGTGGAGGACTTTTCTTCTATTGCAGCACCACTGACGAAGCTTACTCAGAAAGCAGCGAAATTTCTGTGGACCGATGCCTGCGAGCGCAGCTTGCAGATGTTGAAAGAAAGGTTAGTTTCAGCACCAGTTTTGACTCTTCCAGAGGGATCAGATGGGTATGTGGTCTATTGTGACGCCTCTGGTATTGGGATAGGTTTTGTGTTGATGCAGCATGGTCGAGTCATAGCCTATGCTTCCCGGCAGCTCAGACCGCACGAGAAGAATTATCCCACTCATGATCTTGAGTTGGCCGCAGTGATTCATGCTTTGATGATTTGGCGGCATTATTTATATGGGTTCCATGTCGATATTTATACGGACCATAAGAGTCTCCAGTACATCTTTAAGCAGAAAGAATTGAATTTGCGGCAGCGGAGATGGCTTGAGCTACTGAAGGATTATGACGTTGATATTCTGTACCATCCTGGGAAGGCCAATGTGGTAGCGGATGCACTTAGCCGCAAGTCTATGGGCAGCTTGGCTGATGTACCATCTGGTAAGAAAGATTTGGTTCGTGATATTCATCAGCTGCCCAGCCTTGGAGTTCGTCTGACAGATTCTGGAGATTCTGGGATTTCTGTTCGTGCAGTTGCTGAATCATCTATTATAGCAGAGGTAAAGCAGCGTCAGTTCGAAGATCCTATTCTGGTTCAGTACAGAGATGTGGCCCTTAATAAAGACAAGACTCCGTTTGAAATTTCACCTGAGGGGGTATCATTATATGAAGGCAGATTCTGTGTTCCGGATGTTGCAGGCTTACGACGACAAATCATGGGCGAGGCGCATAATGCACGGTATTCTGTTCATCCTGGTTCCACTAAAATGTATCATGATCTCAGGTGTTTGTATTGGTGGGACGGTATGAAGAAAGATATTGCCAAGTTCGTTAGTCAGTGCCCGAATTGTCAGCAAGTTAAAGTTGAACACCAGAAGCCCGGTGGGTTATTACAGGAGATAAAAATTCCAGCCTGGAAATGGGAAATGATTAATATGGATTTCGTTGTTGGGTTACCGCGCACTCCACGCAGGTATGATTCTATTTGGGTTATTGTTGACAGATTGACGAAATCAGCCCACTTTCTCCCAGTCCGGACTACTTATTCGGCCGAGGACTACGCTAGATTGTACATCAGAGAGATAGTCAGACTTCACGGAGTCCCTGTATCTATTATTACTGACCGAGGTGCCTAGTTTACGGCAAATTTCTGGAGGTCATTCCAGGAGGGATTAGGGACTCAGGTGAGCCTCAGTACAACCTTTCATCCTCAGTCCGACGGGCAGGCCGAGCGCACTATTCAGACGCTGGAAGATATGTTACGGGCCTGCGTTATTGATTTCAGGGGCAGCTGGGATGATCATTTGCCGCTTATTGAGTTTGCCTATAATAACAGTTATCACTCCGGCATTCAGATGGCACCGTATGAAGCCCTTTATGGCAGAAAATGCAGATCTCCTATTGGTTGGTTCGACGTGGGCGAGACTAAGTTAATCGGGCCAGATGTGATCCAGGAAGCAGTAGATAAGGTAAAGCTTATTCAGGAACGATTATTGGCTGCTCAGAGTCGACAGAAAGCTTATGCAGATAGACGACGTCGACCGTTAGAGTTCCAGATTGGCGACTGGGTATTCCTGAAGGTGTCGCCCATGAAGGGTGTCATGAGATTCGGTAGAAAGGGTAAGTTGAGCCCGCGGTATATTGGGCCGTATCAGATCGTTCGGAAGATAGGCGAGGTTGCCTATGAGCTAGACTTACCATCCGACTTGGAGGCCGTACACCCGATATTTCATGTGTCTATGCAGCGGAAATGTATCGGTGACCCTTCCAGGATATTCCCAGTGGATGACATTTAGGTAACGGAGCAGTTGTTTTATGACTAGCAGCCTGTAACTATTCTGGATCGACAGGTAAAGAGATTGTGCACTAAGGAAATGCCTTTTGTCAAAGTCCTGTGGCGCAATAACAATCGCGAGGAAATGACTTGGGAGGCGGAGGACGAGATGAAGAAGAAATACCCCTACTTGTTTCCGACGTCCACAGGTAATCTAACTTTTCAGTTTGTTGTGTTGATTGATAAAATGAATTATGTATGCCATTATTAAAAAGGGGCACTCCCGCCATGATCATAAGACCTTATAAGATTAATTTAACATTCGGGGACGAATGTTTTTAAGGGGGGGAGAATGTTATGTCCCGTGTTTTCGCATATTTGGAAATCGAGAAAAATGAATAAGACTTGTGTGTTATAAGAAAATATTTTGATTCTAGATAATATGACTATGTTGGTTATGAAACTATTGGTGCTAAGTCATTGGGGAAGGCCGAGGGTAAAAATTGGAATTTCGGAAATTAGTTTCGGGAATTACAAAACGAGAGTTTTAACGAATTGGGCTCAACAAAATAAAAGAAAATTTAGGCCCAAACCACAAGGGGTGGCCGGCCATGTGCAAGCCCAAACCCACAAATAGGTCATGTGATTTGCATGTGCTCCTTATCAAGACAAGAGAAATATATATTCATCCTTAGCTATTAGAAAGTTCAAGAAATAAAACCTTGAACCATTGAGCTCCAAACAAAGCTCTCGGCCGAACCCTTTGGAAAAGAAAAAAAAAATTCTAGCCTCCAATCTTGATCTAAAAATCTTGTCCTTCTTGTGTTGTAGTAAGTTCAAGGCGCTCTCCGACGTGATACAATTAGTTTGGCGAAAGAGCGGCGTTTGCGGCAAGTCGGAATTTCAAGAAAAAGGTAAGATTTCTATGTTTTTATGTTAGGGAATGGATATATATGTTATAGTGATTAAAGTGGCATGAAGATTATGGAATTTTGTGGTGTTTGTGAATGGCGTGTGTGTGTATAGGGGGTGTGTTTGGCCGTGAGCCATGATAGTGTGGAAGGGAGGTGAATTTGATTTTGTTTAGTTGTTAATTGCGTCGTTGTGGCATTTATGGCGTAAATGAATGTTTAACGAGTTGAATTGGCATTGGAAAATGGTTGCGGGTTCTTATGGGAATTTATATGATTTTTGTATATTCTTATATAATTGTGAAAATAAGACTTTAAATGTGGATTATGGTTGTTGTTAATGAATTTGGAATAAAACAATGCGAGTTAGTAAGTTCGTCGTAGTCGTTGACGTTTGAGATGCAATATGGAAAGTAGCGAATTGGTTGAACTTATGTATATTGTTTGGAACATAATTGGGATGTGTTTGACTAACCTTGAATGGGTGAATGAATACAATAATATGGACATTAGTTTGGTATTGCGAAGTTTGAATGAAAGTTGTCAACTTATATAGTGAGGAAGAACGTTGAAGTTAGAACGATTTAGTGTGGCTTATGATGTTTGTGATGTTTGGGCTGTTGTGTTGATGTTTATTGAGCCGAGCTAAGTCTCGGGGATGTTATATATATAGGGGAAATGCTGCCGAAATTTCGGTAGGCAGAAATGAAGTTAATGGAATTTTTAAGCTTAAGAATCTCTAATAGGTAACTTTGACCATTTGCAGATTCTGGACGAAACGGGATTTGATTTTGGGGTAAGCATAAGACGTTTCTAAGGTATGTAAAGCTTCCCACTTCTTCTTTTGGCATGTCTTAGTATGTTAGGTTGATATCGGAACCCCGGGAGCAATTCTGCTCCTCGAAATCCGATCTAGAAAACGGCTACTATTCATTCAATTCAACTGAAGCCTAATGTTCCTATTTTGGCTAGAAAGCAATCAAACGTCCGAAGCTTATGCAAATGCAATCGGATTACTTTGAAATCTTTATGTATGATCTTATAGACCCGAAATGTTCATAAATTATGTTCGCCACCTCGACTTGACCCGGGGTGGGCCCGCTGACCCCGAGATGCCTTATTTGTCCTACTAGGCTCTCTTTTTGGATAAGCTTCTACAAAGAATCTTCGATTTTTAAATTATCCTCTATGAAATAATGTTCGGAACACTATGATGTAACAAACTATATTTTGAGCCATATGTACCACTTTGGAAACATTTTTGTGAAATAAACTTTTGTACTAACTAATTATTTGACTATTTTGGTTAATGAACTGACTTATGAAGTAATCAAGTTTTGAAAGGCTATTTTGATATACAAAGTGCATTGTTTGCTCACGACTCCGCTCGTGCCTTACTATGACTTCGTTCACCGGCTCTATGATGATTCGGCCGTATGCTGTGTTACGGTTCCCCGAGGCCTCGCCATAGGGCCGGGTTTCGTATGGAGTTATGCTGTGATATGGTTGTGATGTGATACGCTCATATGTGTGTGTTCGGGGATGTACGGAGATTTGAACCGTCTGGTGTTATGCTGTGTGTGGCACCAGCGTCGGAGTGGTGACCACGTTCCCGAGCTTTGCATGATTTTGTTTGCATTATGTATATATGTTTTTGATAAACATTTGATATACTGTTCGGCATTTCTCTCTTTTGTAGTCTGTTCGCTTTCAGTTGTGGCCTATATTGTTTTTTTGTACTCCATGCTTTACATACTCAGTACATCCTTCGTACTGACCCCCTTTCCTCGGGGGTTGCGTTTCATGCCCGCAGGTACAGACGCCGGTGATCCACCACTGTAGGCTCCACTTCTGCTATTCCGGAGTGCTCCTTTGATTCGGAGTCCACTTTTGGTATATATATCTTCTGCCATGTATATATTTCTGCATATCTGACTATTTGGGTACGGCGGGGCCCTGTCCCGTCATATGATTCTGTCGATCAGTTTAGAGGTCTGTGGACATGTCTGTGGGTTATGGTCAGTCTATATGCTTATGTGTATATGTTGTTTGGGCGATCCCATACGCCGAGGCGGCCGGTCCGCATATGTTTGTGCATTGCTTTGATTAGCCCTGTGTGGCCTCTGTTGGTGTTTGCTGTGTACAGGGTTATTCTGGTTAGTCCGAAAAACAAAGGAAACTCTGCCGAAATTTTTCTAGAAATTATCTGTATTTGGAATATAGCCTTGTCGGCTTTTGCAATATATTTGAATACGTTTAATAGATGGGTTTGGGTGCCCAGATCGGGCACCAGTCACGGCCTACGGGGTTGGGTCGTGACAGCTAATTAGGCATGGTGTTCAATGACCAGGAGATCAGTTGCAGTTTACTGTGTGAAACTAGGTGAATCATTGATATCTTGGAAATCTAAGAAGTAGTCCACGGTATCAAGAAGTACTGCTGAAGCTGAATACAGAAGCATGGCAGGAACAGTGTCTGAATTGGTTTGGATTCATGGTTTGCTACTGGAGTTAGGATTAGAGGTTGAGCAGCCTATGAATCTATTTTGCAACAACAAGGCAGCATTGCAAATAGACTCAAATCCCATGTATCATGAGAGGACAAAACATATAAAGATCGATTGCCATTTTATTAGGGAAAGAATCCAAAAAGGCTTCATCAAAACAGGACATGTAAGTAACAAGGATCAGGCTGCAGATATATTGACAAAGAGCCTTGGAAAAGGTCAACATGATTTTCTGCTTAGTAAGTTAGGGATGGTTAACTTGTTCCACCACCCAACTTGAGGGAGAGTGTAGAAAATAATAGCTAGAATTAGTTGTACAATAGAAGCTTGCATTAATACTTGTGCATTGATTAATTATGTAGTTAGTTAGAATGGGTTCACATGATTAGTGGGGTAGACTACACATGTATATAATGGATTGGTACAACTGTAAATCATTTATGAGAAAATAATAATTCTCTCTCTTCCTTCTTCACTAACCAACTATTCCCTCTTCTCCAATAACTGTTTTCCGCCATTGTTAATCATCTCAAGTTCTCCATTTCAACAAAAATCTTATAGATAGTTAAATAACTCCCTTCATTCCAATGTAAGTGTCTTAGTTTGACTGGGCATGGAGTTTAAGAAACAAAGGTAGACTTTTGAATCTTGTGGACTTAAATTAAGGATGTGTAGTCCTTTAAATCGTGTGGTCTAAAACTTACCAAAACTTACTAAATATAGAAAGAGGCACTCTTTTTGGGACAGACAAAAAAAGAAAGTAAGACACTTAAATTGGACGGAGGGAGTAATAATTAGTATTTTCACAAAAAGGAATCTTTGCTTACCTCTTCATCACAAAAACCTCAAACCTTCATATTCATTAACCGGGGATATGTTTGATGTCTGAAAATGAAGCAAAAGTTTAAAAGGATAAACATAGTTTAATGACATTAAAATCACAATAACTTAGCGGGAAAGACGAACGGAAATAGGAAATATTAGAGTGGTAAATGGCGAGACTTAGTTTTTATTTTTTTATTATTTTTATTTTTTAACGGAAGCAACATGAAAGAATGCAGTAGTAATAATTGAGACGTTTATTCGTATATTTTTACAATAGGATACATGAAAAAATAGGGGAAAAGGCCAAAAATAATCAAGAAAAAGATAAAGAAAATATATAATGAGCATTATGAAATGAACACGAACCCGAATATGATCGAGGATATCAGCTGTGATTGTTGTACCCTTTCACTCATTCATGTGAAGATACAAATGGGAGAGGCGGGTTTTATGAAGTTAGATCTTTTTTAAGACCAATCAAATTATAAGCAAACAACTTTGTTATTCTCAAGATCGTTTAAACTATTCACACGAATGAATAATTTAATCACCATTATTAGACATCAAAGAAAAGGAAAAAACATCTTCCAAGAAAATATACAAGCAATCGGATTGTGCAAGTAAAATTTAATTAACAACACAATGAAATTTATTGGCCATATGCAAGAAGAAAAGAGGGGCATTCGTCGTGGGTTCATCCGTTGAAGATGACCATATTCTGAGTCATATTTGTACGTTTTATGTAGTTTCATTTGATGGCATAAATGATCACTAATTGCTAAATTCATAGTAGTGACTTTTGGACATTCTGAACCGAAAAATGATGGGTAATTAAGAGAGAATGTAATTAAGAAATGACTTTTAGGTTTTTAATATATCATATAAATAGGAAAAAATTAA
Source organism: Lycium barbarum (assembly GCF_019175385.1). Classification (NCBI taxonomy): domain Eukaryota; kingdom Viridiplantae; phylum Streptophyta; class Magnoliopsida; order Solanales; family Solanaceae; genus Lycium; species Lycium barbarum. The sequence continues at coordinate 14,338,206 of NC_083346.1, read as the reverse complement.
GAAAAATGTCAAAAAAATGAGAAAAAAGAAAAATAAGATCCTTGGTCATAGAGAGGTGCCACATCACCTTGTTTATGTCTAGCTTTATATTATATATAGATTAACGTAACTCGCGGCGAATAAATATTTATGCAATCAATCAAGCAATAGAAAGAAATGTTTGGCATTTATGAAATAAGATCGTCAAGTTACAGTGGACCGTTGCCAGATGCAGTGTAGCTGGACCAGTTTTAAATTTGACTAGTGCCAGACTTCAGTATTATCTTATTGTTAGTTATATTAGGATATTAAATTAGATAATTGAAGTATTCGAAACTGGCATATTAATCGTCACATTTCATTTTTTGATAGTCAAACTAATTGAACTTTGACCAGCATTTTAAGGTATATTTTTCACTATATTGATATGAGAAGAATTGCAAGTTATAGTACTTTTCGTGTAGTTTTTAAATATTTAAATTGTAATTTTAAAATATTAAATTAATCTAATGCAATTTAGCTTCGAAGATTAGTCAAATTGACTGTCGAAAAACGAAACATGACAACTAATTTGAGACGGAGGGAGTACTTGAATAAAAAAAAGGATTTAAGTCATTTGCATTGTATAATGATCTCTTAACTTCATTAGTGTAATTTAACATGTTATAATGAATTATATGTCAATCAATATTCAAAATTTGTAGGGCCCTATCTATATCATCTCCCAAAATTCCGACGAAGAATATATGTCAAGAGTGTTTGATTTGATACTTTTGAAAATAATAATCAAACGTGAGCTATATATTGTGTGTAATACTCACTACAGAACATCCCCTTTTCAAAACATTAGTATAAGTCCCAAGGGTTCCTCAATCTAGATTCTAGCTCAACTAACTGTATTTTCTTCACTAACATACTTCGGCTACACAATAGGGTTTCTATCAATGGTAGCATAAATATGCTACGCTCGAGACAGTCTTGATTGGTTCCACCTCTTTGAAGGGGGAGAAATTGGTAATGAAATACTATGTCGTAAGAAAGAACACTAAAAAGTTGAATAATACATGTATACACACACGGACACACGCACCGACCATCATTCTAATTATGACTTAAAAATAAAAATAAAAAGAGAAGGAACTTGGAGTTGGCGTCCGCACAAACTTTACCTTAAAGAGGGGCAAAAGAAATATTTAAACTGGGCATTCCTCAAAGCAAAAGAATATTTCAGATTAAATAAAAATATCTGCAATTATCTTTTAAATATACATCATCATCAGTAAATAAAGCATATATAAACAAAAATAAAAATAAGTAAAAGCTCAAATTAAGTTTGTCTAGACCAGCAAATGTAGTAGTAACTAAGAAGATTGCAACAGCAACAACAACAAGAAGCCGAGTAGAATCTCACCATGTGGGGTCTGGAGAGGATAGAGTGTACGCAGACCTAACCCCCACCTTGAAAGGTAGGGCGGCTGTTTCCGAAAGACCCTCGGCTCAAGAGAGGAAAACAAGAGGAAAGGTCAGATAGGGCCAAGCATATCAAAAACAATATGAAAACGAGGAATAACAAAAGCGAGGAAGTCATGGTAGAAAGGAGCATTAACTACCATAGATAAATAAGATAATCAAAGTACAAAGGCCCACAAATATAAGCAGAAATCAAATGGCAATAAACGAATGAGCAAAACTACAACTACTATGGTGAAAGGATAAGCAACCTAGCCTTTTATCCTAATCTGAGTCCTCCACAACCTCCTATCTAAGGTCATGTCCTCGGTAAGCTGAAATTGTGCCATACCCTGTCTAATCACCTCTCCCCAGTACTTCTTTGGCCTCCCTCTACTTCTCTTGAAACCGTCCATAGCCAACCTCTCACACCTCCGCACTGGAGTCTCTGTGCCTCTCCTCTTCAAATGCCCAAACCATTTCAGCCTCGCTTTTCGCATCTTGTCCTCCACCGATGCCACTCCCACCTTGTCCCGGATATTTTCATTCCTAATTCTATCCCTCCTAGTGTGCCCACACATCCATCGCAGCATTCGCATTTCCGCGAATTTCATCTTCTGAACATGAAAGTTCTTGACTGGACAACACTCCGCCCCGTACAATAAAGTCGGTCTAACCACCACTTTGTAGAACTTGCCTTTAAGTTTTGGTGGCACATTCTTGTCACACAGCACTCCGGAGGCGAGCCTCCATTTCATCCACCCTGCACCAATATGATGTGAAACATCTTCGTCGATATCCCCATCTCTCTGTATAATAGACCCAAGATACTTGAAAGTTCCTTTCTTTTGAATGGCCTGGGTACCAAGCCTCACTTCCTTGTCAGCCTCATGCGGTACGCCACTGAACCTGCACTCCAAGTATTCTGTCTTGGTCCTACTCAATTTAAATCCTTTAGACTCCAACACCTGTCTCCAACCCTCCAGCTTATCGTTAACTCCGCTGAGAGTCTCGTCAATCAGGACTATGTCATCCGCGAACAACATACACCAAGGCACCTCACCTTGTATTTGTCGCGTCAATTCATCCATCACCAAGGCGAATAGAAACGGGCTAAGACTTAATCCCTGATACAACCCCATCAGAACAGGGAAGTGCTCCGAGTCTCCTCCTACCGCCCTTACTCTGGTCTTAGCTCCATCATACATGTCCTTTATCGCTCTAATGTACACCACAGGTACACCTTTAGCCTCCAAGCTTCTCCATAGGACCTCTCTTGACACTTTGTCGTAGGCCTTTTCTAGGTCAATAAATACCATGTGCAAGTCCCTTTTCCGCTCTCTATACTGCTCCACCAACCTCCTTATAATATGAATGACTTCTGTAGTCGAGTGCCCCGGCATGAATCCAAACTGGTTCTTTGAAATAGACACACCTCTCTTTACCCTCATATCCACTACCCTTTCCCACACTTTCATAGTGTGACTTAGCAGTTTGATACCTCTATAGTTGCTGCAGCTTTGAATGTCGCCCTTGTTCTTGTACAAGGGAATCATTATACTCCACCTCCATTCCTCCGGCATCTTCGCTGTCTTGAAAATGACATTAAACAACCCAGTCAGCCACTCCAAGCCTACCCTGCCTGCACTCTTCCAAAATTCCCCAGGAATCTCGTCAGGTCCGGTCGCTCTTCCCCTGCGCATTCTACGAACCGCTCCCTTAACCTCCTCAACCTTTATACTCCTATAATATCCAAAGTCGTGACGCCAATTAGAGTGCTCCAAATCTCCCAACACAATGTCTCTATCCCCTCCTTCGTTCAAGAGTTTATGAAAGTATGACTGCCAACTCTGTCTAATGTAGGCTTCCTGTACCAACACTTGGCCATCCTCGTCCTTGATGTACTTCACTTGATCCAAGTCGTGTGCCTTCCTCTCTCTCGCCTTGGCCAGCCTAAATAGCTTCTTATCCCCACCTCTGTCCTCTAGTTTTGCATAAAGGCGTTCAAAGGCTGCCGTTTTTGCCGCGAAACTGCCAACTTTGCCACCTTTCTCGCCATCTTATACTTTTCCCTGTTCGTCCGCTTCTCTTCATCGTCTTTGCTATCTACCAACTTCACATATACCTGCTTCTTTGCTTCCACCTTCCCTTGGACTTCTCCATTCCACCACCAATCCCCTCGGTACCCACCACGGCGGCCTCTTGAGACCCCCAATACCTCTCTAGCTGCTTCCCTAATGCAACTGGTCGTCCTATCCCACGTACTGCTCGTATCCTCCTTACTATCCCACGCTCCCATAGCCATCAACTTCTCCCCCTTCTCTAGGGTACTAGACAAAGTCAAACTCCCCCACCTAATCCTTGTTCGGTCATCCACGACCCCCTTCTTCTTCTTCTTTCTCCTTATCTCCAAATCCATCACCAATAGCTTATGTTGGGTCGTAAGATTCTCACTCGGGATGACCTTGCAGTCCTTACAGAGGCCTTTATCATCTTTTCTAAGGAGCAAAAAGTCTATTTGCGTCGCAGCCACCGAGCTACGGAAGGTTACCAAGTGCTCCTCCTTCTTCGGAAAACTCGAGTTGGCTACCACCAATCCAAAAGCCTTTGCGAAATCCAGGAGTGAGACTCCTCCACCATTCCTGTCCCCGAAGCCAAATCCTCCATACACCTCGTCATAGCCCCTCGAAACAGACCCAATGTTCCCATTGAAATCTCTTCCTATGAATAACTTCTGAGTAGGTGGTATACTTACCACCACTTCGTCCAAGTCCTCCCAAAAGCGCCTTTTTTCCTCCTCGTCCAAACCCGCTTGCGACGCGTAAGCACTAATAATGTTCAAGGTGAACCCTCCAACGACCAACTTAATCGCCATCATCCTGTCATTGATCCTTCTAACCTCTACCACCTGATCTCTAAGCTCACTATATACTAAGATCCCTACCCCATTCTTATACCTCGACTTACCCGAGAACCAAAGCTTGTACTCGTCCACATCCTTAGCTTTAGGTCCTACCCATTTAATCTCTTGGACGCAAGCTTCTTAAGAATCTTAACTAACTCTATGAACTTTCCCAATAACGTCCCAATATTCCAAGACCCTACTCTCAACCTAGAAGCTCCCTCAACCCCCTTAGCACCCCCAACCCTAGCCCAATAAACCAAATTAGTAGACTCTTTCTTTAATCTAAAGTCACCCACTGTGTGATGAGGGCGGGAAGACTTGTAACTTTAGTAAACTTAAGACTGAGTAACATTAGTAAACTTAATGATTTTTCCTTTCAAATTAACAAATTAAGACTGAGTTATTAATACTCATCATTATATTGTTATCATTATTTGAAAGGTCATCGTTCTTTTTTCTTTTGAAACTGTTTACCCCCGATTCGGATAATCAATTAAATTTGTAAATGGGTATAGGATACGTGTTTTGTTCTTGATGTGTGTTGGATAAGGAAAGTGAATATTTGAGAGCGCCTTAGTAAAACGGCTAAAGACGATAGTTGGCTAGTAACACAAATGTCTGTGTATAATGTATGATACTTGATGGATGGAAGGCAATAACAACAAAAACGAGTGGCCTCGGCCGAATCAAATAACGAGAGAGATTGTATATATGAATTCTTCTATTACAAATGTTCTTAGAAAGTTAAAGGAGCCAACCCCCCCAAAGGAGGGGGATATGCCCTATTTATAGTGACCCTCCCATGGTTCTCCTACAATATGAGTTAATAAAATAATGACAACAAGGACTGTTCTGCACGGATTTGGTGGGATTGGACTGACGGCGCCGCCTGACACACGCAAGGTAGGTAGTTGACTATGGCAGGACGCTACTGGCGCGTGGCCCGCATATACCGGTCACACGGACCAACGGCTACTCGGACTAATGGCCACGAATGCTCTGGTCATCGGGCTTGGATGTTCTAACGATGTCGAAGGCAGACCTTTCGGTGCCCATGTCCAGCTCCGGTTCAAGCATTACCCCGGTCTAGGGCGAACGATATCGCCCCCCCATTCCCATTCCTTGCTCCGGCTTCGTTCCTCCGGTTTGTCTCGTATCCGGTATTATCCGTATACAGATAGCCCCACACTCTCCGGATCTCCGATCTATTGGAGTAACGCGGAGTGGATAAGCTCCTAAATCGGTGGCTCTCTCATCCCGACCTTACCTTCGTATTTTGGCGGGAACGAGCGCGTAACGCATGCCCTTTATCGGCCACGTGTCTCAACCCTGGTGGTCCACTTCTGTCAACCGCCTTTTTCACGTCGTTTCAAGTCGCTTCACATTAATGATGGGGCACGTGGCGCCATCCGATTGGTCGTCCTCGGTAACCGTTTCTCTCCCAACATGCCTATATAAGGCCTTCTACCCCTTCACTTTACCATTTTCACGTTTTGCATCCTCTTCAATCCTACTTCAATTCTGCGTTTTTTCTACTTGCTCCACACACACCCAACTTCATATCTGGTCTCCCTATTGATCTGTTGCTTCATATTGTGTGCACAAGAGTCAACCTTGTCACCGCTGTTGTCGAGTATCCTTCGTTCGAGCGTTGTTGTTTCAACTTTGCCTTTTATCGAACCATTAGTTCCTTCGTTCTTCTTAAATTTCTCTCTTCGGCCTTCTTTCCTTTATATTTTCAGGATGTCCGAATCAACTTCCCATGATGCCCTATTGGTATCGTCCCCGGGAGCCGAGCCCTCGTCCCCGGTTAAATTCGAGCCCACGGCGTCGGATATCATACCGGCCAAATTTAATTTCAACAAAGACCTTGAGGTCGAAAAGCCTTCCTCCGTCTCAGACAGGGGATTCGACGTGAGGCGGTATCCCTCATCCATCACCGAGGAGAAGCTTGAAATAGTCCGGGCCGATTGCGGGTGGGACACTCGTCCTGTTCGGGTCTTCGCCCCCAATCCTGATGAATCCGTTACCGACCACCGTGAAGGGTTTTTGTATGTTTACACATACCCTTTTACTCTCAAACTCGACCCTCCGGTGGATCCGGTCATTCTCGATATGTGTTGCATCTACGGCGTTACGCTGGCCCAGATTAGCCCAAATGTTTGGAGGGTCGTAGCGTGTCTCCGGTCATTGGCCAACAACGCCGAGAAGGAGTTCACATTAGCCCATCTGATACGCCTATACTCCCCGAGGCTGTTCCGGGGTGGCGTAATGAAACTGGCCAAGCGTAGCCGGAATCTGTTCTTTGCGAAAATGGACGAAGACAGAGACCGGGGATGGTTGGAGCGATTCGTCCGGGTGAAGACCGAGGACATAATTCCAGCCGAGCATATGCCTTTCCCGGAGAAATGGAATAACAAGCGTAAGTCCCAAGCCTCGAACAATTGCTTTGGTATTGCTTTGTCAAATTTTGATTCTTCCTTCTCACTGTTTCTCCTTTACTTTTGCTAGCCAATGGGTACGTTCCTCCGGTCATCCGGAATCTGAATGACTGGGTCACAGTGCTTCTCGCCCAGCATCCCTATGAAGACCGTACATGGGCCCACCTGTCCCATGGCCGATGGATCGCCCAAAATCACGGTAGCCCTCTATTCTTATTCTGCCGCATTCTCCTTTACTCGTTTCGTCCTCTGATTTCTGCTAACATCTTGTCTTTTCAGGTTTGCCTAAGGGCGCGGTAGCCCCCAGGTCGGAATCGGGGACCGCCCCTCTAGCATCGGCGCCCGAATTTGACACAGCAGGTTCTTCCCGCGTCCTCTCCGATGCTGCAAAAAGAAAGCGGCCCTCCGAAAAGGGGCAGACGCCTAAAGGGAAGAAGGCAAGGAGTGTTGCCCGCCCTTCGAGGGAAGAGGCAGAGCCTGATATCATTGTTCGGAGAGTCGGCTCCGTTCCCACCGTGGCTTCAATACCGGAGGAGGCGGTCTCCGTTCCGCCCTTTCCTTCCATTGGCGAAGGCCTCTTTGTTCCTGCTTCACATCCAGGTGCGGAAGAAATACTTTCACCAGCTCCTCTTCAGTTGATTGACTTTGTCGACATTTTAGGTGAAACTTCTTCGGAAGATGCTCCCCTTCAAAGAAAAAGGTCTGGGGAAGCGGTTGTTGTTGAAGCCGATAAAAGGACCGAACCAGTACCGGAGAGCGAAGCCCCCACAGGCGCGCGCCCGTCTCTTGAGCACGATTTTGCTGCAATTGTGGAGCCCTCGTCCTTTGCCGAATTTATTGAGGCCGCTCCAAGTTCATCTACCCCGGCTACGCGGGTGGATGACTTTGATGATATGTTCTCGAGAACCCCCCCCCCCCGCTACCGGGGAAGCAGCGGGCTTTGGTCATCTCCCTATTCCTCGGGCCACAAGGCCGGCCAACGTGATCTCCGAGTCAGGGGCCAGGGACAGCTTGGTAAACATCTTCCCGGCCCCGAGCGTGGAGCCAAGGAGAACCAGATCGGCCGTAGTCACCGTGCCCGAGGACTGCAGCTTTCTTTCGCGCCCCTTATTTCTGACTCGGACAAGCGCAAAATGACCGGGCTCACTTGGCAGTGCCTCATTAACGAGGGTATGCATGCAAGTAATCGGGTAAGCTCTTCTGTCATATTTATACAGTTTATCTATGGATTTTATCCTCACTTCGCCTAAGTCTTTTGACTTGTTTTACCTGTAGAGTGTGGTGTTGGTTAACGAAGCCTTCATCCGTGCCCAACATGAGATAGATGATCTTCGAGGTCAACTGGATGCCCAAGGCCGAGAAACGGAGAAATACCGGCATCTCCTTCAGGAGAAGGAGGAAGAGTTCAATTGGGCGGCCGTGCTGGCCAACCTTCATCCAGAGCTCGATGCGGCTAACGACGAAAACCGTCATTTGAAGAGTGAGCTGGCTGCTATGACCGATTATAACCGGAGCCTTGAGGCTGAAAAGATCGGCCTTAGCCAGGATAAAGCACAATTTTCTTCGAGGCTAGATGAGCTGGAGACCACGGTTTCCCGACTCCGGAGGAAGCTGGACTCGGTGAATGCTGATGCAACAACCCTGGCCGAGAAGAACCGACGGCTTGAGTCCGAGGCTGCTTTGTCCGATGAGCGCAGGAGGGTGTTTGAAGAGAAAGCCGAGGAGCGATCTCGAATATGCCAAGGCCTAAGAACCGAGCTCGAGGAGGCGACTATTGCCAATGATGCCCTTAAGGCCGGGCTGGACGCAACCATTGGTAGGATAAGTGTCCTCGAGGGGGACCGGGCTGATCTGGGAGCAAAACTGGCCAAGTCTGAGGCCGACTTGGAAGAAATATGGGGAAGCGTTGAGGCGGCCGAGGCTCATACTACTATTGTTGCCGTGTATGAGAAGTGGAAGTCTCGGCGGATCACCCTCGAGCAAGCCGAGCATGGTCTCTCGGATCTCCCGGCCCTGATACTCGAGGCCAAGAGGATGGAGGAAGAAGCCGATCGTGCCCTCGGGTCCGAGTCAGACGACTCCGAGCGAACTGCGTCCGAGCATTCAACCACCTCTAGTCATGCCGGATAGTATGGGGCTGGTGCCTTGATTTTTGCTTTTTACTTTTTGCCTTTGTAGGACTTTGTTTTTCTTTTGATGTAAGGGACATCCGTTGTATAAATAAAAAGTGCATTTTTCTTACCTCTTCGTTTGAATGTTTGTTTACTGCTTTTGCTATAGCTGTTGATCCGTTCTAGGACCGGCCGACTCGTAGTCGTTAATTCATTGTGCCCGCCGGTTTTATCCGATATTTTGGGGCCGGTGGCTTGCCAAATTTTGGCTTGGATCATAGTGATCTCATTGCCTTTGTCGAATTTCGACCAAGGTACCCGGCGTAGGGTATGCGATCGAGGCAGCGTCGAGATACGACGGTTATCGACTGGGCAAAGTGTATTTAATCGAGAGTTGTTTTCCCAACTTTTGTTAACTTGTATTTGCAAAAATGTTTGCATATCTGAGAATTTTAACTCTTTCTTGCTTAGTCGTAACAAACGTAAAATGGGACACGATTCATTGTGATCATTTGGTCCTTACATCGGAGGCTATGGCCGGTGGTCGGGCCTTAGTTTTGCCGTAGCAAATGTTGAATGGGACACGATTCATTATGATCGTTTGGTCCTTACATCGAAGGCTATGGCCGGTGGCCGGGAGTTAGTTTTGCCGTAGCAAATGTTGAGTTTCTCCGTTTGTTATAATCGGTGTCATCTTTGGTGTGGCATAGTACTCCCCTAGCACTTATCCGATCTTCAAGGTCGGGTGAGTGTTATTATGTCCCCAATCGGAGGGTGCGACACCGGGTATTCGGGTACTTGCCCTTCATATTCGTTAAGTAATACGTAGTACTCGTTGCCTCGTTAAAAACCTTGTCGGAAAACCCATTTTGGGACAAAACCGTACTAAGGAAAAGAGTGCAACACGTGTTTTCAGATCTGGGTTCTAATTTTGTCCCACTTCTGCCTTCCTGCAAAAACGAGAGAAGTTAACGAGAGAATACGGGGGGACCATACCTTAGCAGTAGTATCTCTTTAGGTGGGCCACGTTCCAGTTATTACGCAGACGCTGCCCGTCCATGGAATCCAACTGATACGACCCTTTGCCCGTTATACCGGTTATCTTATACGGGCCTTCCTAGTTCGGAGTCAGCTTTCCCTCGTTGGGGTTCTTGGTGTGCAAGGTAACTTTTCTAAGTACTAAATCTCCAACTTGAAAATACCGAAAGTTAGCTCTTCGGTTGTAATATCTCTCCATCCTTTGTTTTTGGGCCGCTATGCGGACCGATGCTCTTTCGCGCAGTTCATCCGCGAGGTCGAGCTTCACGGCCATGGCCTCCCCGTTTGAATCTTCGGTGGTATACCTGAAACGGAGGGTCGGTTCGCCAACCTCCACGGGGATGAGGGCTTCGGCTTCGTAAACCAATGAGAACGGGGTTTCCCCCGTGCTCGACTTGGATGTGGTTCTGTAAGCCCTCAACACCTCCGGGAGTATCTCCCTCCAATGATGCTTCGAAGCTTCAAGTCTCTTCCTCAGATTTTAAATTATTGTTTTGTTCGTTGATTTTTCCTGTCCATTTACACACGGGGGATACGGGGTTGACACGATTTTTTTGATCTTCAACCCCTCGAGGAAACTGTTGACCTTGCTACCCACGAACTGGGGGCCATTATCACAGGTTATCTCGGAGGGGACGCCGAAACGGCAGATGATGTGGTCCCATATGAAGTCGATGACCTCCTTCTCCCTTATCATTTCGAAAGCCTGCGCTTCAACCCACTTAGAAAAATAGTCAGTCATAAACAAAATGAAACGAGCCTTACCTGGTGCCCGAGGTAACGGACCCACAATGTCCATTCCCCACTTCATGAAAGGCCAAGGTGAGATGACCGAATGCAGCAACTCCCCGGGCTGGTGAATCATCGGAGCATGTTTCTGGCACCCGTCACATTTTCGGACAAACCTTTTCGTGTCCTCGTCCATCCGGTTCCAGTAATAACCGGCCCTGACAATTTTTCGAACCAAAGCCTCTGCACCGGAGTGGTTGCCGCAGGTTCCCTCGTGTATCTCCCTTATCACGTATTCCGTCTCCCCGGGGCCCAAACACTTGGCCAGAGGACCGAGGAAAGAGCGTCGATACAGTTGGCCGTCCACCAAGCAAAAGCGGCAGCCTTGGTCCGTAGCGATCGTGACTCCTTCGGGTCATTTGGGAGCTTACCATCACGCAAGTAGTCGATGTACTTGTTGCGCCAATCCCAGGTTAAGCCCATTGTATATATTTCAGCGTGCCCGGTTTCTATGGCCGTGTTCGATAAGTGCACCGTCGCCGCAAGGTCGATTTCCTCCCCCTCGACTGAGGATCCCAAGTTTGCTAATGCATCGGCTTCGCTGTTCTGCTCCCTTGGTACATGCTGCATGATCAATTCTCTGAATTGATGAAGTACTACGTGGGTTTTTTCGAGGTATCGCTGCATCCGTTCGTCCTTTACCTTGAATACGCCGTTCACCTGGTTTATGACCAAAAGCGAGTCGCACTTTGCTTCGATTGTTTCGGCTCCCATGCTCCGAGCTAATTCCAAACCTGCAATCATAGCCTCATACTCGGCTTCATTGTTAATTAGTCTAGCAGTTCTAACGGACTGTCGGATGACCTCCCCGGCCGGGGTCCTAAGGACAATCCCGAGTCCGGAACCTCTAAGATTCGAGGCCCCGTCTGTATGTAGAGACCAAACGCCTGTGATCTTTCCCGAGGTCAGCAAAAGTTCCTTCTCAACCTCGGGGACCATGGACGGGGTAAAGTCTGCTCCAAAATCGGCCAAGATTTGGGATTTGATGGCTGTTCGAGGTTTGTACTCGATATCGTAACCGCTAATTTCTACAGCCCATTTTGTTAATCTACCGGATAACTCAGGTTTATACATGATGTTTTTTAAAGGGTAAGTGGTTATTACACATATGGGGTGGCATTGAAAATAAGGTTTGAGCTTTCTGGAAGCGCTTACCAATGCTAATGCCAGCTTTTCCAAATGGGGATAACGGGTCTCTGCATCCCCCAAAGTTCTACTTACATAATAGATAGGGAATTGCGTACCTGATTCTTCTCGGACCAAAACGCCGTTTATCGCCATTTCGGAGACTGCTAGGTAGAGAAAAAACGGCTCATCGGCCTTCGGTGTGTGTAGTAACGGGGGGCTGGACAGATACTTCTTCAACTCCCTTAGGGATTCTTGGCACTCCGGTGTCCAATCGAAGTCGTTCTTCTTTCTGAGCAAAGAGAAGAAATGGTGACTCTTGTCCGAGGACCTCGAAATGAAGCGACTCAGCGCCGCTATCCGCCCGGTGAGCTTCTGCACGCCCTTTATGTTGTTCACGACCTCGATGTCCTCGATGGCCTTGATCTTTTCCGGGTTGATTTCAATTCCCCGGTTCGACACCATGAACCCCAGAAATTTACCGGACCTTACGCCGAAGGCACACTTCTCCGGGTTGAGTTTCATGTTGTATCTGCGGAGTACATCGAAGGTTTCCTGCAAATGCTTTAAATGGTCCTCTGTTTCCAGGGACTTAACAACCATATCGTCAACATAAACCTCCATTGTTTTCCCTATTTGTTCTTCGAACATCCCATTAACTAGGCGTTGGTAAATTGCACCGGCATTTTTTAATCCGAAAGGCATGACGTTATAACAGTAAGTCCCATAACGGGTGATGAAGGATGTTTTCTCTTGATCCTCCGGGTGCATCCAGATTTGGTTGTACCCGGAGTAAGCATCGAGAAAACTTAACATTTCATGTCCGGCCATCGCATCGATCATTCTGTCGATGTGAGGCAATGGAAATGAATCCTTCGGGCATGCCTTGTTTAAATCCTTATAATCGACACACATTCGAAGTTTATTACCTTTTTTGAGCACCACCACCACGTTAGCAAGCCAATCCGGGTATTTCACCTCCCGGATGGAGCCTATATTCAAAAGCTTTGTTACCTCGTCTTTCACGAAGGCGTGTTTTTGCTCTGACATGGGCCTTCTTTTTTGCTTCACCGGTTGAAATTTTCCATCCAAGCTGAGTTTGTGTAACGCTATTTCCGGCGATATACCTGTCATGTCTATATGCGACCATGCAAAGCAATCAGCGTTAGCTTGAAGAAATTCAATTAATTTACGCCTGAGCTCCGGGGTAAGCCCCGTGCCCAGGTATACCTTTCTGTCCGATAAGAACTCGAACAAAATGATCTGCTCCAGCTCCTCCACGGTTGACTTGGTCGCGTCTGAGTCATCCGGCGTGACGAAGGACCTGGGCGTTCCGAAGTCATCCTCTTCATGTACTGGATCCGGTCCAGTGCTCTTTAGTTGCTATTGGGGGACCTGCCCTCCGGTTGTACCCTTCTCTTCCTGAGCCGGCTTCTCGGGCAGGGGAGCTGTCTCGTCTACTGCGAACATTTCCTTTGCTGCGGGCTGCTCGCCCCGGATGGTTTTCACCCCCTCCGGAGTGGGGAATTTCAGCAACTGATGCAGTGTTGAGGGTACTGACTTAATGCTATGTATCCAAGGTCTGCCCAATAACGCATTGTATTTCATGTCCCCTTCGATCACATAGAACATCGTTTGCTGAATGGTGCCATCCACGTTTACGAGCAACGAGATCTCTCCCTTCGTGGTTTCGCTAGCCATATTGAACCCGCTGAGTACCCGAGCTACCGGCACAATCCTATCAAGAAACCTTAGTTGTTCGACCACTCTCCATCGAATGATGTTGGCCGAGCTACCTGGGTCAACCAAAATGCGTTTAACCTTAGTTTTAAAGACAAGTACAAAAATTACCAAAATGCGTTTAACCTTCCGCGTCTTCGTCATCGAAGAAAATTGAGCCCCAGGTCGAATGATCTCGGATGCGTTTTTCATGAACAATTGATACCTTGGTCCGTTTCATTACCGGTCCCCGAGGGACGTCAATACCCCCAACTATCATGTTGATCGTATGCTGGTGTTCGGCTGGTTCGACCCTTCGATGAGCTTCCCGCTCTTTGTAGCGATTTTTGGCTTGCTTGCTCAATAGGTCTCGAAGGTGGCCGTTTTTTAATAACCGGGCCACCTCTTCTCTCAACTGGCGGCAATCCCCAGTTTTGTGACCATGGGTTCCGTGATACTCACACACCATGTTAGGATCCCGCTGTCCCGGGTCTGACCTCAGCGGTTTCGGCCATCGCACATCCGGTACTCGGTCGATGGCCGATACAAGGCCCGAGGTATTGACGTCGAAGTTGTATTCCGAAATCTTCGGTGGACCCCTATGGTTGACGGAACTCCCGGCGTCGCTCCTGAACGAGAGTCCCCGACTGTTTGACGGGCGCTCGACCCGCTTGCTACCCCGACCGGAGAGGTGGTTTGGGCTCTCCCTCGACCCTTCCGACCTGAAGTTTGGTCTCTCCGAGTGGGAGTATGGCCGGAACCTCTCTTTTGACGATTCAGACTTCATTTCATAACCCTTCCTCTACTTCTCGAAACCTCTATCCACTTTTAACTTCATCGGGGAGAGCTCGCACTGATCATCCTCTACCCGAATCTTCGATTCATACCGATTGTGGACATCGGCCCACGTCACGGCCTCGTATTCCAGCAAATTTTCCTTTAACTTGGCCGAGGCAACTGAACTTAGCATGTTGAGCCCTTTTGTGAAAGCTTGTGCTGCGCATTCTTCTGGCACCGGGGGTAGTTCCATTCGTTCCCTCTGGAACCGGGTGACGAACTCCTGTAGTAGCTCATCGTCCCTTTGAGTTATCCGGAAGATATCGGCCTTACGAGCCTGCACCTTTATGGCACCGGCATGTGCCTTTACGAAGGCATCGGCGAGCATTTCGAAAGAAGTGATCGAGTGCTCGGGTAGATGGTCATACTACGTCAACGCTCCCTTCGACAGAGTTTCCCCAAATTTTTTCAGCAATACCGACTCGATCTCATCTTCTTCCATATCATTGCCTTTTATGGCACAAGTATATGAGTTCACGTGCTCGTGTGGGTCCGTGGTGCCGTCATACTTCTGTACGTCGGGCATTTTGAACCTCTTCGGGATCAGTTTCGGGGCCGCACTCGGTGGAAAAGGCCTTTGGATGTACCTTTTCGAATTCGGCCCCTTCAGTAAAGGTGGAGCCCCCGGTATCTGGTCCACCCGAGAATTGTATGTCTCGACCCTCTTTTCGATCGAATCCACCTGTTTCGCCAAAGTCTCGAGCATCTTTAGGACCTCAGTCGAGGAGCCGGCTCTGGAGCCGTCGCTCTCAACCATTCGTACTTCGTTTCTTCCGGTCCCGACTGTACCCTTTGCCTTTACCGGCCCTGCTTCACCCTTTCCGCTCTGCAGTTGGGCAATTGCTAATCCTTGCTCGGCGATTGCCGCCCTCTGCTCCTGCAGCATTTCAAAAATTAAGCGGGAAGTTAATGCCGTCGTTTGGCGCGTCCGGTTCTCTCCGGCCCTGATCCCGGGATAACGTAACAGAATGGTGAGTGTTGAGAGGATCGGTGGCCGGTATGGCGGCGTTCTCTTGATCTACGGTATTTTGCCGGTTGAGTCCTTCCCTTGAATCAACGGGGTTCGGATCAGCGGGGTTCGGCAATGTCCGCAGCCCGCTCCCTTTGTTTTCCGCCACGATCTCGGTATTATTGACATGACCGGATTGTTCGACGTCAGCCATTCGGACCGTTTTCATAGAGATGGGTAGGGACGCTTTTGGTTTTGATGAATATGGTAGAAATCAAGGCCAAAGACCACTATTATCCTAGCCCCACGGTGGACGCCAAACTGTTTACCCCGGATTCGGATAATCAATTAAATTTGTAAATGGGTATAGGATACGTGCTTTGTTCTTGATGTGTGTTGGATAAGGAAAGTGAATATTTGAGAGCGCCTTAGTAAAACGGCTAAAGACGATAGTTGGCCAGTAACACAAATGTTTGTGTATAATGTATGATACTTGATGGATGGAATGCAATAACAACAAAAACGAGTGGCCTTGGCCGAATCAAATAACGAGAGAGATTGTATATATGAATTCTTCTATTACAAATGTTCTTGGAAAGTTAAAGGAGCCAACCCCCCCAAAGGAGGGGGATATGCCCTATTTATAGTGACCTTCCCATGGTTCTCCTACAATATGAGTTAATAAAATAATGACAACAAGGACTGTTCTGCACGGATTTGGTGGGATTGGACTGATGGCGCCGCCTGACACACGCAAGGTAGGTAGTTGACTATGGCAGGACGCTACTGGCGCGTGGCCCGCATATACCGGTCACACGGACCAACGGCTACTCGGACTAACGGCCACGAATGCTCGGGTCATCGGGCTTGGATGTTCTAACGATGTCAAAGGCAGACCTGTCGGTGCCCATGCCCAGCTCCGGTTCAAGCATTACCCCGGTCTAGGGCGAACGATATCGCCACCCCATTCCCATTCCTTGCTCCGGCTTCGTTCCTCCGGTTTGTCTCGTATCCGGTATTATCCGTATACAATTTTAAAAACTCGTTCAACACTAGGCAAAAAGGCATATTACGGTTCAAAAACTGAGCCTGTTTGATATTTTAGACCTACGTACTAAGATACAACTTTTGAAATTTCAAGAATTTCCTAGTTCACATGACGATCTACCTAATCAAAAACAGTCGCACGTTAATGGGGAAACAATATGAATGACAGTAATACAGTCTGGGACCACGAATAAATAAAACTAAATTGGTAAAACTCGGTTCACGTGGAAAACAAAGAAAAGTTCATGCATTGATCAATGCTTTTATTACTCGAAATTTATAACCTTTTGCGAGTAAAAAATTACAGGCTTAATATATAGATAGCACATTAAACCTGTTAGGATGTTCTATTTAGACACCTCAAATCTTAATAATTAAGGTGTTCCAATTAGCAGAGGCGAATTTAAGATTTTAAGAGGATGGGTTCACCATTTTAAATAATATTAAAAAAAATAAAAGGAAGTGCATTTAGTTGGGTTAGATCCCACGACCTCAAGAGATTAAACCTAGCACTTAACCAATGCTCCACTCAGTCTAGTTTGACCTTATGTTCCTTCAGTTAATATTAGATATATTTTAAGAATTATATATATAATATACCGAGTTTAGTCGAGTGACCATGTGCTCACGTGATCCATTTTTAAGCATAAATTCGCCCCTACCAATTAGACATGTTCGGTTCAAATTTTGCGTATGTTTTTATTCGTCTATTACTCAAAACATGTCATCTCCTTTAATTATACGCATTTGCCTCAATAAGATGTAAAATCTCAGGCATTTTTTACTTGAGTTGATGCGTACAATTAGAGGAGATGATATATTTTATGTGATTAATTTAACTACCTAATAGACGAATGAAAACTCACGCAAATGTTTTTTCCGAAACTTCAATCGAAGGTGCTTAATTGAAACACTTTATTAGAAGTTGATGTGTTTAATTAGTTACGAGTATTTAAATAGAATATTCTCAAGTTTAAGGGGCTGATTATGTGTTAAGCCAAAATTACACGTACTCACTTTGCCCTTTTTATAAAGGGAATGCAAAGTCCATTATGGACCAATAAAAAAAGCAAAACAGAGGGAGTAAGGAATTTGAATTTTGGGAAAAATTTGGTGAAGCAAACGTTGGAGTATTTTATACTACATAGTTTACACTTTACAAATATCTAAATGTTATTTAACAAAAGCTGAATAATTCAAAGTTCAATAACGGTCCAATTAGGCTTGGTCAAGTTATATGAATTTTGGACAAGCATCGATTTCATGCTAAGGACTAAAATAAATCAGAAAAGAACAACAATTTTCTTCTCCAGATATAATCTTCCTTTTTGGACGTAATGCAGAAGAAAAGAACTGATAAAAACAAGTACGAAAAACTTTCGAAGTCTGAATGAATTTACAAAAGAAAATTAATGATCACATATTTCAATAAAATATGAGATTAATCGTTTCTTCCTGTATCTATACAAATTAATTTCCTATGTACTACAAAAATTGTGTTTCGATCTATGTCATTCGGATCTTTCATTCGATCTTTAAAAAATAACACACTTTTGCAGGATCTGATATGAGTGCGCGATACTTTTAAAGAACCCGAGCAACATAAAATTTAATTCGATATCATGAGGTTGTTTCTTGACTTTTCTCTGTGAGAAAATTAAAATCAATGACTTCTTGTTTCTTGAGTTTTCCCTGTGAGAAAATTAAAATCAATATGACTTCTTGAGATATTTGAAACTTGATCCATCAAAGCAATCCACTCTATCTTTGTAAAGGTTCATCAATTTCAATAACTCAGTAGCTTTTTCCTTAGTTTTTTCACCACATCCCACTTGTAAAACCACCAATATCTTCTGAAATGCACCTAATTCCAATGCCTCAATCACTGAATTCTCATTTCCACCCTTGCAAAGTTTCCACAGAATTGAAATTGAACGATCAGTGGCCATTTCTGAAACTCTCATAACTTTTTTGGCTAGCAATGCCATTGTCAATCCATGTTCATAAGCCTTTTGTTTCCCTTCTTGAAAGTTGCAAATACTGTCCAAAACAGCTAATGCCTTCTCTGTTATGCTCTTTTCACAATCCACAAGAATTTCAAGAACCAAAGAGACCAACCCCATGTTTACAAATTTAGCCACAATCTTGTTGTTATTTTCACTTGAGGTATATGAAACCATACAGTAAATTACCTTGAGTGAAGCTTTCGTAGCCGAAGGGCAAATCGGTACTTTCACCATTTGGAATAAAGATTCAGCCAAATCTTGGATTTCTGTTAGGACATTTGCACAACTTTGGTCATAAGAGAGCAATTCTTTCATGACTATAACTGCATTTTGCTTTGCTGATAAATCTTCACCTTTCAAGAACCTTGCCATGCAACGTAAAGACGTCGAAGATCCGAGCTTCGATGTTCCCTCTTCTCCAATAGGGAACATCCACGTCAACGCAGACAATAAATCTTTCAATAGATCCTCGCAAATTCCCACATTAACATTTGAGAAAATCTCGAAACAGGCTGCAAATACAAAACCTGTTCCACATTCCACTATGCATTTTTTGTTTCTTTCGCTCTCCTTAGCCAAAATCCTGACTCTTCCCACTAACTCCATGCATTTATTTTCGTTCCCTTGTTGAGCTTCAACCATTAGCCTCGAGCAAATCTCTGATACTTGAGACAAGTCGATGGGAATTCTTGGAGTTGGAACTCTTTCGATGCCATAGTTTTTATTTTCCACGCACCAATCTTGAATCATTTTCCTTATGGCGTGGTTCGGTATGAGATCAAAGTTTCTCAAGGGTTGATTGGTCACGGGGCACATTGAATTTCCTGCCTCGATCCATTTTTCGATGTTCTCACGATCGTATGAAATTCCAGTACACAATGTGACTGGATCTTTCATCAAATCAAGAGATATTGGACAAAGAAAATGAGATGGAATTTTAAGTTCTTTACAAGAATTCAATCTTGAAAGTTTCTTTTTTCCAGCTCTCCTATCCTTTCTACGTCTCCACGAAAAAATCATAGTGACTTTCTAGTAAGAAAAATAACAAAAATGAAAAGAATATATTTGAGAGAGTTAGAAATATTTTTTTGGTACAAACTTTTGATGTGTGTTTGTTTTTACCACTTGTTAAGAAGGAGGGGTGTGTGTATATATATATATATATATTTATGGGGTTAGGAGTTAGGGGGAAAAGAGAATATTTTTGGTAAAAGAAACATTCAAATCCGTAAGAAGGTTTGTAATACGTTGAACGTAGTAGTGAACGTTGACCGTTGAATATTTGAAGAAGATATTCAAGTCTATATTTATGTTCACAAATCACAGCTAACATTTTTAGAAATTATTTTCTTTGAATGTTTTTGTGAAATAGGAAAATGTTTAA
The DNA here is from genome assembly GCF_019175385.1 of Lycium barbarum. Classification (NCBI taxonomy): domain Eukaryota; kingdom Viridiplantae; phylum Streptophyta; class Magnoliopsida; order Solanales; family Solanaceae; genus Lycium; species Lycium barbarum. The sequence continues at coordinate 14,318,427 of NC_083346.1, read as the reverse complement.
TAAGCCGGCATGCGGTTTGACTCGATGACCAAGTCGCTAGTCAATACGGGTCGGTGGGTCGTGGCTGACCTGTCAAAGGATAGACTTTTTCTTTTCTTTTTTCTCTCTTTCAAATTAAGAGTGGACATTAAGGGTCTGTTTCGCAAGTCACATGGTAATTGGAATTGGTGTAATTACTAGGGTAGTAATTACACGGCCTAGATTATATGTTTGTTTGTCATGACGCAATTATAGTGTAATTACAAGCGTGTTGTTTAGTTGCACAAGTGTAATTACACAGTTAGTTTAATTTAAAAATAAAATTTGATTATAAAAAATTAAAATTAATATTTAGAAAATATTTGCCTTTATAAATGATCTTAAATTAGTTATTTAATAACACATTTTTTCTTGAAAATATATTAATTAATAATCATATATTTGTAACTAATATTGTAGAAAATAATTTATATATATTTTTCAAATTAATAAAATTTAATTTCAATCAATTAAAACTTAAAAGAAGACTTTTTTTTTTGTGAGAACATCATGCATTGGATGTTTGACAAAAACAATAATATTTATAAATATAATGCCATAACATTATTCAAATGTTTGACACAAAAATCTATCAACTGTAAGTGAAAAATAAACAATATGCAATATGAAATAACAAGTAAATAGTACTAACGAAAGCAACTTAAAATTGAAAATATAACCTAAATTCAAAATCCAAAAGAAAAAGTTTAACATAAACTCTTATTTCAAATTCCAACATTACATAAGTAAGTTCCAACCTCTTAATATTGGAAAGAATGAGTCATTAACAAACTTGATATATAACGAGTGACGTTATTAAAGTAGAATTTCATTGTGAATGAGGTTATAGACTTATATTTTCCCTTTCCTTTAATTAAATAATTCAAAAGAAAGAGAAAATATAAGTCTATACCCTCATTCACAACGAAATTCTACTTTAATAACGTCACTCGTTATATGACAAGTTTGTTAATGACTCATTCTTTCTAATATTAAGAGGTGCAGTTTCAAAAATTAGAATAATAACACGGTTATGCTAAATGAAATAAATAAAAAAATACGAGCAATTACATGGAATCAAAAGAGGTAAAGGTTGGAAATGAGAAGAAATGAAATGAAAAATAAATAATATAAAAAGAAAAATCTATTTTAAAAAATAAAAATAATTTAAAAGTAAAAATAAAAAAAATAAAAAAAAATAGAAATTAAAAATAAAAAAGAAATTAAAATAATAGAAATAAAAAATAAATAAAAATAAAAAGAAATTAAAATAAAACAAAAATGAAACTAACTAAAAAGCAACCTTGTAATTACAGGGTGTAATTACACCCAATTCTCAACCCTACCTTGAGAATTGGAGAGTGTAATTACAAACTCTCAATTACACTCAATTCCCATCTAACTGTGTAATTATTTGATCAAACAAACCGGCCAAACTGTGTGATTACGCCCAATTCCAATTACCTGGGTGACTTTCCAAACAAGCCCTAATTAATATCTTTTTTTCTCCTTTTCTTTTCTTTCTATCAGCGACTTTAAAAAAAAAAATCTCTTTAATTTTGTGTTGAATGAAATTCAGATGGTTCTATCATTAGATCAACCCTTGGAGAAACTGAAGTCCTATAATTAGTAAACAACTTGTTTTGCACATTGAAGAAATAATATAAATTTTATTGCAATTTTAAGACGAATTTTGTTATAAATCGATATGTTATTAATATAAATTTTTTATTTGTGGTATTTTTTATGCAATATTTAAGGTGTAGACCTTATCTTTATGATATCAATGGAACGAGATTTGGAATTAAATATATAAAAAAGTAAAACGTTTGACTAAAATGCCTTGAAATATGTCTTTGTTTTTTGGGAACGAGGGTATTATTGCTTTTGTAGCTAAAATACCAAATCCTATGTAAATTTTAAATTCATGTCGGCAGGCAGCTATACTAGTTAATTGGGCAGAACCATTTTTAAATCTCCAATTCTGCTAAAAATTAACGTTATGTATAAACTATTAACATGAGCTGAATCATAACTTGAAGTTTAAAGTTTTATATTAATCATCAAATTCATAGTTTGTCTTTTATTATTAGCTTCACAATTAAATACCTATGCATATTTAATAGATCTTTTTATACAAAGTACGTAGGATCTAAGAAAAAATATAGAGTTCGTCTGAATTCTTTCGTAAAATTGTAGCTCCACTATTGTATATATACATGGTAAAAACCTTTCCGCACATGTTGTTTAGATAAAATTAATAAATGCAAGACACATATTTTTTCATGCACACATTTATCACATATATAATCATGGTTAAGTAATGTGTATTCTTACTTTAATTTTAACTGCTAAGATTAAATTGTTTGATATAATAATAAATCAGGTGTAATGAAGTATTTACCTAAATCATTTACCGTGGATACAATTTCAAACTTTAGATATTTCATATCTTTCTTTTACCTCTTTTAGTTTCTTTTCTGAATTTCAAGTCTACTATGCTTCATGATATTTTCTTCTTTTCATATATATTTTTTCCTTTGGCGTATTCCAACTTTAGTAGACACTGATTCTTCTATTTGTTCTTGTATAAATTGCTAGTATGGAAATTTTGCTTTTACTCCTCCTGATTTTTATGTCATTCTTACATTCATGGTCTAAATAGTTGAAAAAATATTCCGGCAATAGGTATTAGCATGATAAAAGCAACGATATTAAATGTTCAAATGGTTCATATGTGAAACGAACATAATTCTAAGACGCTCCAAATTTTGAATCATGGAATGATGCTAATCCAAAGGGATTTTCTACTTCACACAAAAGATAAAGAAACATTGTTTCCTAATTAGCCGACAAGACTTCGGATACAACTAGAATGTGTTCATTCAAATACGATAATGTCAAGGTAAAACAAATTAACAGTAACATCAGAGATTTTCTTTTGAATTTTGAAAAAGGAATTATTAATTTATAGTTTTACAATATATGAGGGTTACTTTTGATGTTTTGAAACTTTCCGCAACGATTAGCTCATTTTGTCCGTTGATTTAAGGTCAAGGAGGCTTTCTCTTCCATTCAAAGAAGAAGGTAATATTTGTCAAAGTTGAAAAATTGAGTTATTTTCAACTTTTACCTTTCAAACCCACCCTATGTTAGAAAATATTTTGTGGTATCTCAAAAGGTTATTTGACAGCCATACAATTCTTTCCTTGAAATTGAATTCAAACATCACATAAATGAATTCATTTGATTAGCCTTGAATGGTAGGTAGTTAATGTGATACTATTGTCAGCTTCTCTAACGTTTATTTTTACCAAATCAACAGATCATTCTACTCTCTTTATTGCCTTTAAGTCTTCCTCTTTATTGTCATTCATTTCCTGTTTATGCTGAAGCATCGAGCCATACCATTTGATGGATACTTTCATCCAGGCGGCTCAACGGATCTCGTGGCGTAAGGTGAAATCGCATTAAGAGGCTCTAAATTTGTTTTATCAAATTTGTACACTGTAGGAAAAAAAAAGTTTGCATTCTAACCAACAAATTAATCATTTAACACAAAAATAAATAAATAGCGAATTAAAAAAAAAAATAGGAAGACCACAAAGAATAAAGTGGTGGATTATCGATGTAGGTCCGAAACTCAAAGTGAAAATTTTGATTTGGCTACCATCACAAACAAGAAAAAGAAATGAACGTACATAACATAATAGTTTAAGTTTTGAGCATTGACAGTGTCAAAAATACTTATACCTTCTGATCAACATAAACGATAATAGCAGTTCATTATGTTAAGTAGCTCTTATGGGTGAATATCTAAAATAAATTGTAAATAACCCAATATAATATGTTGAATCACACAAAAAGGAAACCGGTTCATGAATGCTTTTGTCTTTATACAGTTTCAGAGAAGATTGTAAAAGAACTTCATTATGTTGTTGATGTATATAAATTAATTCTTATATAAAAAGGTTAAAATTAAAATTGGAGTCCTAAGGCAACGGCCTCACTTGCCTAGCCTTGGAGCCGCCCCTGCTCTCATCTATAAATCAACATAAGTCCTTTGTAAGAATAGATTAATACAAAATCTTCCTATTTTACTATAGTTTGTTGAGTTTTCTTCTTTAATCGTTATTAATTTCTGTTTATACTAAAAGAGATTATTGCATCGTGGAGATACACCTATATTGGGTGAACTATCCTTAAGGACAATGTCTTTGACATGCCTCAAGCTTTCAAGAATTCTTTACGATTTTCGTGATCAAGTATTTTCTGTAAGAGTTCTAACACCCCATTAATTATTTAAACGGAGAAGGGTTAAAAATGTGCCTAAAGCACTATGAAAAATTCAAATTTGTCCTCGTTTCACCCATGAAACTCAAAACGTTAATTTTTTTTATTAAAAAGGCCTTTGTATGCAACCTTGATCTGCTTAATCTCTTTTTTTCTTTTTCTTTTTTGTCTCTGTAATCCTTAAAAAAGCTAATGCCCTTCTTAGCACTTATCTTTCCCATGTTTGAGCCATGCTAATCAACATAGAAGGGGAAGAATACTAAAGGATGATTTCACTAGTCATGCTTGGAGAACATTTTTGGGAACGTTTGTAAAATAGAAAATATGATAAAAATATTCGCGTACATTTTTGTATCAGTATCCTACTAGGAAGCCCTGTAGTTGTACGTTGTATATATTAGGATTCAACAGACAAATAGAGACAACCTTTTCTTTCGCAATATTTTATCATGTTAACAGAGCAAAACGATCCTCAATATACACGTTTTCGTTCCTGTTTAAGCCGCGAAGAACAGCACTTGAATCCATTTTTTTTTCTTCTTCGATACCTGCAATCTTTTTTTGTTTTTTGCTGGGAAAGATTGCTCTTTGGTATTAGTTGGATTTCGGCTATTTTTGTTGATACTTCACAATAAATCATTGTTTGATCATCGTGACGAAAGGATATGAAAGTTCATTGTCCAAGCTCCTGCTTCAACACGACCCGTCGTCAATCTACTATCTGAGTTCCGCAGATGGTCCGGGTATGCCAATTACTAAATATACTTTGACGAGTGAAAATTACGACATTTGGGTAAAAGCTGCCATCAATGGTCTTAAAGCAAAAGGGAAATTCGGATTTGTCAATGGAGATTATGCTCAACCAAACTCTGATAACTAGCTGAATATCAAGCATGGCGAGTGAATAATTCAGCCATATGCTCCTAGTTGTTTAATTCTGTTGAAGATACTATTAAACCAAGTGTTGCTGGATATAAAATTGCTAGACAGATGTGGAATGACCTTAAGGAAGGCTACTCGGTTGTCAATGGTCCTCAGATTAATCAATTAAAATCCAACCTCGCCTCCCTCAAACAACAAGGAACCAGTGTTGTTTCGTATTATACGAAACTCAAATCTTTGTGGGAAGAATTACCAGGCTGAAGACCTCACCTGTGGATGTACTTGTGCTGCTGCGCCCAAACTTATAAGTTGGGCTGACACCGAACTGACCCATCAACTTCTAATGGGTCTAGACTGCTCTCTTTTTGGCACTTTGCGCTCCCAAATTTTTAGCATGGTCTTTCTACTCTCAACAAAGCTTACTCATTGGTAAGCCAGGAAGAAAGGTATAAAAATATCGTTCAAGGACGCGAAGAGAGAGAGGTGATAAGCTTTGCAGCGCAAGCTACTGGTGGTGGAGGAAAAGGACAACCAAACCTCAGATATGTGTACCTCTCCTTGTTGATGAAATAAAAGGGTCGGGCCTCCTTAAGGCGTAAATTACATAAAAAAAAAAAAAAAAATCCTCTCTAGTTCACAACTAACCGAGGTTCTGGGAACTATGGAGCGCCTCTTTTGCTCCTATTGTGCGAGAAATAATCACGACTATGATCTCTGCTATCAACGACTCAGTTGGCCTGGGTCAGGCCGAGGTCGAGGATGCAGAAAGGGGCGTGGAACTGGACAACAAAACAGTAACTTAGGTCGTGGAAGAAGGCGCACACGACCACAGCATCAGCAGCAGGGCACACAACAACCAACTTCCGCAGCTAGAGGCGGTACACACTTCAGACAATCAGGGGGAGTCGGCTAGAGACATTTTTGCTCGACTAACACCTGACCAGGTCTATCGACTTCTTTCTTTGATTGAAACTTCACCGTCCGGCAGCGACAAATTGTCTGAAAAGGCGTATGCCAGTGTCTACATGCACGTATCAATACACTTGATACACATAAAAATAGGCTGGATCATTGGTTGCTTGATAGTGGCGCGTCCCATCACTTCACAGGAAATTTAAACTTGCCATTCGATATCGTTGACATTGATCCGCTGCCGGTATGTCTTCCTGATAGTACTGAAACACTAGCTATCAAATCAGGACGTGTGCAACTAACAACCAATCTTGTATTACAAGATGCTTTATATGTGCCAAATTTGTTTGGTAATCTTATTTCTATTGGGCAATTAACTGTAGATCATAAATGCCATGTGACAGTTGCTGACAAGTTGTGTGTGATACAGGACCCCACACACCGATTGGTCTGGGTGAGCGGCGAGATAGGGTGTACTATTTCCGACGTGTGACACACGAGACGCACCAGTTCGCATACTACGTGGAGACATACGAATTGTGGCATCGGCGGATGGGCCTCGTGATGTTTACTTTCGGGCTAAACAAACTAGAACTCCTTTTCCATTAAGTGATAATAAAGCCCTTGCCGTTTCTGGTTTAATTCATGTTGATATATGGGGTCCCTATCGTCGTTGTTCATCTAACGATGCTTATTATTTCTTAACTATTGTGGATGACTTTAGTAGAGCTGTTCGAGTGTACTTAATGCTGGATAAAAGTGAAGTTGAAAACTGTTGCGTGAATTTTGTGCTATGGTTCAAACACACTTTTCTAAAACTGTCAAAACACGTCGTAGCGATAATGGACTTGAATGTACAAAAGGGGGAATGTCAGATTTTTATAAAAACATGGAATATCTCTGCAAACGAGTTGTGTTGGAACTCCTCAACTAAATGGATGCATCGAAAAGAAACACAGACACATTCTTGAAGTAGCTGGCGCATTGCGATTTCAAGCAAATTTGCCTATTGCATTTTGGGGGGAAATGTGTTTTAACTGCAGTTTTCTTAATTAATCGCACTCCCACCACTCTACTACATGGAAAGACGCCATATGAACTTTTGTTTAATAAACCTCCCGCGCTTGCTTACATTAGAGTTTTTGGTTGTCTTTGCTATGCTCATTTTAAGCCTAGGACCAAAGATAAATTCGATACAATAAGCCAAAAATGTGTTTTCCTTGGTTATCCTCATGGGTTGAAAGGATGGCGCGTCTATGATTTAGAAAGTAAAGAAATTGTTGTGTATCGTGATGTCGTCTTTTATGAACATATATTTCTGTTAGGCGATGAGATATCCTCAGCTGCTATGCCTGACTTCTTAATTGAAGACGACCCTTTAACAGTTGATGAAACTTCCCCAGAGAATTCGAGGGTCCGACAGGAAGTGGTTATGGACACCGTGAATGGTAGCTCTCAAGCTAATATTACTAATAGGGGGAGTGTTAGGAATAAACCCGCCACAGAAATAATATTCACGGTTTTTACAGCAAAATAATAATGTAGCACTGTGATACGGTTAATCAACAAGAATAAAAAAAAACCAAGATTTTTACGTGGAAACCCAAAAGGAAAAACGACAGGCCGAGAGGAGCAACTAATATCACTATAGCAAGGATTTTACACTTTGTAGGTCTGAGTCAAATACTCCAAAGACCACTATACATTCAAAAGAAATTACTCTCTTTTAAGATCTTCCACCTCACTACAATAACGCTCACACTCTCTATTTTTCCTCACAAACTATTTTTCTATCTATGAATGCCTCACTCTTCTTTCTCTATTTATTTGGTGTGTTTAAAGAAGTGAGAGAGCTTCTCCTTTTATAGGAGAAAAATACTTGGCCACCAAGCACAAAAATAGAAAAAGGAAAAGAATGAAAAAATTGTCTTCGACAAATTTTTCCTTGCTCTCCAAGTTCAATTTGTAGCCAACCAAATTAGCACATGCCAATTACCACCAAATGGGATGGACTTCATCAATCTCCCCCTCCAGTCCCATTCACCTGAAGGAGGCAATGCCGGGCTTCTAGTTTGAGTGCATGCCGACAAGTTCCTTGCATAGCTCGAACTTGTCTTTTGGTACCACTTTCATGAACGTATCTGAAGGATTCTTACTTGTAGGGATCTTCTTGACCGACATAGATCCATCCTCTATTTTTTCTCGAATCCAGTGATATCTCACATCGATGTGCTTCGTCCTTTCATGGTACATAGAGTTCTTGCTTAAGTCCATTGCACTTTGACTGTCACAATAGACGACATACTCCTCCTAATGTAATCCAAGCTCTTAAAGGAACTATTTCAGCCATATCATCTCCATGCCAGCTTCTGTAGCGACAATGTATTCTGCTTCAGTTGTAGAGAGTGCGACTGTCACGACCCAACCCCGTAGGCCGTGACTGGTACCGTAGTTGGGCACCCTGACGTACTTATTCAATCGAATCACAAACAGATAGTATATACGGCCATAAATACTATATGCCGTCTCAAATTATATCAAACTGCTGCAAACACATTTTTAACATAACCATAGGCGTATACATATATCAAAAGCCGGCAAGGCTATCAAATGGCACGACGGCCCCAAAACATATACAAAGTGCACGCCGACAAGGCTGCCATAACCAAAACATATACAAAATGCACGCCGACGAGGCTGCCATAACGAGTAGGATCATACTAACACATCTGAACAGAGGTAGGCACACACACACACAAATACGTCTACAGACCTCTAAACAGACCAACAGAAACATATGGCAGGACAGGGCCCCGCCGTACCCCTGAACAAATATATACATACATAGCGAACAAAATATATATACCAAAAGTGTATGCTCTGAAATGAGAAGAGCACTCCAACAGCAGAAGATGGTGTCCTAAACGGGTGGATCACCAAAATGTGCGTCTGTACCTGCGGGCATGAAACGCAGCCTCCGAAGAAAGGGGGTCAGTACGAAATATGTACTGAGTATGCAAAGCAGAAGATACAGAAACAAATCTGAGACATAAACGAAATGGTAGTATCAAACATAAGTGCAAATCCAAATATCAAAATTTGTTTACTTTCAAAAACATGTAAGTCATGCATCGGGTACAGAAGAATATGGTCGCCCACCGGTCGATGGCGCCATAACACAGCATAACACCAGAAAGTCTCAAATCTCCGTATCCCCGTCACATATCACATCACAACATAACGCCATACACAGCATAACACTAAATATAGGTGGAACCCGACCCTCTTTTGCGAGTAGCTCGGTGGACCATAGACACAGCATAACCCCGGAGTATATCAAAATGCGCACGATAACAGAACCGGCCCGGGACTCGGCGAAAGGAATAACAGAATGCACGAGTAGAGTCGTGAGTAGTCATATGCATAAAATCATTATCATAAACTCGAACATAAGTAAAATGATCATACTTGTAAATCGAAATAATAGTCATATCAAATTCTTTCAAAAGTTCTCCGAATTACACAAAGGAAAGTCGCGGGACCCACGGACGGGTATTTACCCGAGTCGGGCCCGCCTATGGAAAACATACTCATCGTAGGCCATGCAAACTCATACGAAAATATCAAAACAATCCGAGCCTTTATGTGAAAGATATGGCATTCAAAAATTACGAAATTCTTGAAAGTGAAACCTTTTTGCGCAAAGTTCGGAGAGCGATTATTTCAAATACATAAAGGTTCATATTTCATCAAATCATACATAAGAGTGCCAAGGAACATATACGGATCATAACATGCTCGGATTTCGAATTTGGAATTCCCTTAAGGCTCTAATCTAGCCTATGTAAACTAAGGCATGCCAAAAGAAAGAAGGTTGCTTTACATACCTCGCACGCACTCCAAGATAGCCAATCTAAGGTAAATCCCAATTTACGCCTCGGGCTCCCCAAGGTCTACAAATACGCCAACGAATACCAAACATTAGCTAAGGGCACTTAAGCCATTCCTTCCAAACTAATCATTAAATTCTACAGAAAATTCGGCAGCATTTCCCCTATAAATAGGTCAACCCGAGAATTTAACTCGCTCAAAATCAACAACAACAACCACAATAACCAACCTAGCAACATCGATAATCAATTCGAAAGGCAAAATAACTTTAATAGCTCTCTTTTACACCATTCGACAACTTTCCAAATATTCAATTCAACGGCTTACCTTCAAGCCAACATCAACGCTTATACATTCAATTGCTAACCCAAACCCATACTAACAACATTCAAGAACATTCTAAACAATTCACATAATATTTCCAACAATCCACAATTTTTCCATCTATGGCCGAAAACAGCCCCCCTAGCCGAGAGCATCCCCCTTTTCACTTTGCTCATTTTCAAGTCATGTTTTGTATCACAATCCACAATATAACGATATCATTCTCATAAAATATACAAATTACATCAACGCACAATAAGCCTTAAATCAGCCCACAAAATCTCAACGTCAATCTTGAGTCATTAAATGCTCATTTCCAAACTAGAATTCATAACGACGACAATTAAAACGCTAAGCGATAGTAATGCGATCTTCGACATATTATAGGACTCACATTTGTCCACACTACACATATACATATGTTAATGGTCCTCATATATAAATATTGCATTAAATGCACAAAGTTCTCCAAATCAGTCCGCACATTCATCATATCAAACTTGGGACATTAAACTCTCATTTCCAACATAAAAGTCATCACAATAACCATTACGACGCTAAGCGATATTAATTCATTCTTGGACACACATTGGGACTATATATACGGCCACACCCACATCTATACATATACACACTTGGATGGTTCTAATCTATCTCTTCACCCTACAACAATCAACAAGCTACAAGGAACTAATTTATCAACCAATTCAACACCCATATACACGGCTAGAACACCAAACACACGGCCCAACTTCATCACACCATATTTCATGATTTTCATCCATATTAACATACTACAACATGAAATAAGAGTTCACAACACATAGAACAAGAGCAAAACTTACCTTTCTTCTTCAACACCACAAATGGCTAGGGTTTGCAATTGGACACAATGAATGGTTAGATGATCCAAACAATACTTCCACGCTACTTAGGGACCTCAATATAGTGGGTTTACACCAAAGAAATAATTTTTAGAAGGCTTGAAATGATCTTGGCTTCTCTTCCCTCTTGGCCGTGAGCTCCTTGGTGAAGCTCTTCAATTTGGGGCTTTATTTTGCTATGTGAATAATGAAAGAAAGATGACTTGAAGTCATCTTTTAAGTCCCACTTAATATCTCTCTTTGTTTATGGCCCACACATGTGTTGGACCAATTAAAATTGGCCACACAATGTGTGGGACCATCTCAATATACATGGCCACAAGGCCTTATTGGTGCAAGATTTTTAAATTCTAATTTTTATGAATTGTGGTCCCAATTTTTCCTAAGTGTTCAATGCCAACAATTTCATATATAACTTATAGCTCAAAATAAAATCAAATGGTCAAAAGTCCCGACTTCAATTCCCGAAATGGTCTTGGCCTTAAATTATCATAGTTACTCCGAGTTGTCCCAATGTATAAAAATACGGGACTTAACATCCTTCCCCCCCCCCCCCCCCCCTTTAGAACATTCGTCCTCGAATGTTAGGTTAATTCTGCGGGTCCTACCAAAAATTCGGGGGAGGTTCTTTTATAGCATCACGTACAAGTTATTCACAATTCAACTTGGTCAAACAAAGAATTTGAATTACCTGAAGGTACTGGAAATAGGTGAGGATACTTTTTCTTCATCTACTCCTCAGCCTCCCAGGTCATTTCTTCGTGGTTATTATTCCGCCACAACACTTTAACCGAAGCCACATCTTTATTCCGCAACTTTCTTACCTGACGATCCAATATGGTTATAGGTTGCTCTTCATAAGATAGCTCCTCTGTGACCTGTATATAAACTGCAGGAAAGATTCTAGAAGGGTCACCAATACACTTACGAAGCATAGAAACATGGAATACCGGGTGAACCGCTCCCAAGTCAGCTGGCAGATCCAATTCATAGGCCACATTGCCTAATTTACGAATAATCTGATACGGCCCAATATACCTCGGACTGAGCTTTCCTTTCTTGCCAAATCTCATAACCCCTTTCATAGGTGACACTTTCAGGAATACCCAATCGCCAATCTGAAACTCTAACGGTCGACGTCGTTTATCAGCATAAGATTTCTGTCGACTCTGGCCCGCTTAACAGTCGCTCTCGAATCAGTTTCACTTTCTCGACTGCCTGCTGGACCACATCTAGACCAAGTAACTGAATCTCACCCACATCAAACCAACCGATCGGAGATCTGCATTTCCTGCCATACAAAGCCTCATAGGGTGCCATCTGAATACTGGAGTGGTAGTTGTTGTTATAAGCAAACTCAACAAGTGGCAAATGATCGTCCCAGCTGCCTCTGAAATCAATAACACAGGCCCGCAACATATCTTCCAATGTCTGAATAGTGCGCTCGGCCTGTCCATCGGACTGAGGATGAAATGCTGTACTCAGACTCACCTGGGTCCCCAATCCCTCCTGAAATGATCTCTAGAATTTAGCTGTAAACTGGGCACCTCTGTCGGAGATAACAGACACTGGAACCCCGTGCAGTCTCATAATCTCCTTAATATATAGCCTGGCATAATCTTCAGGTGTGTATGTAGTCCGAACTGGAAGAAAGTGGGCTGATTTTGTCAGTCGATCAACGATAACCCAAATGGAGTCGTACCTCCGTGGAGTGCGAGGCAAGCCTACAATGAAATCCACGTTAATTATCTCCCACTTCCACGTTGGTATCTCCATCTCCTGCAATAACCCACCGGGTTTCTGATGCTCAATCTTTACTTGCTGACAATTTGGGCATTGGGCAACGAACTCTGCTATGTCCTTTTTCATACCGTCCCACCAATACAGGCATCTCAGATCATGATACATCTTCGTCGACCCTGGATGAACGGAATACCTGGCATAATGTGCCTCACCCAAAACCTGTCGTCGCAGTCCCGCAACGTCAGGTACACATAATCTACCCTTGAATAATAGTACTCCATCGGAGGTAATCTCAAACAGGGTCTGCTCTTTCTCACGAACTGCATCTCTGTACTGTATCAGAACAGGATCCTCATACTGACGCTGCTTTATCTCACCCAGAATAGAGGAGTCGGCCACTCCTCGAACAGAAATCCCAGCATCTCCAGAATCAGCCATGCGGACTCCAAGACTAGCTAACTGATGAATATCACGAACCATTTCTTTCTTACCAGACTGTACATCGATCAAACTGCCCATGGACTTGCGGCTGAGTGCATCTGCCACGACATTAGCTTTCCCTAGATGGTATAGAATATCAACATCATAATCTTTCAGCAACGCTAACCACCGCCTCTGCCGCAAATTCAGTTCTTTCTGTTTGAAAATATATTGGAGGCTCTTATGGTCCGTATAAATATCAACGTGGACCCCATATAAATAATGTCGCCAAATCTTCAGAGCATGAATCACCGCGGCTAACTCCAGATCGTGAGTGGGATAATTCTTCTCGTGCGGTCTGAGCTGCCGGGAAGCATAGGCTATGACTCGACCGTGCTGCATCAACACACAACCCAAACCCATACCAGAGGCATCACAATAAACCACATACCCGTCTGGCCCTTCTGGGAGAGCTAAAACTGGAGCTGTAATTAACTTTTGCTTCAACATCTGAAAGTCGCGATCACAGGCATCAGTCCACTGAAATTTCGCTGCCTTCTGAGTTAACTTTGTTAATGGTGCCGCAATAGAAGAAAAATTCTCTACGAACCTTCTGTAATAACTGGCCAACCCCAGAAAACTGCGTACCTCTGTAGGTGTAGTAGGCCTGGGCCAATTCTGTACAGCTTCAATTTTCTGCGTATCAACCTGAATACCATCTGCTCCGACTATATGCCCCAAGAATGCCACAGAAGTTAACCAGAATTCACATTTATAAAATTTAGCATATAATTGCCGCTGCCGAAGAGTGCCAAGCACTGTTCTCAGATGATCCGAATTCTCCTCTGCTGATCGTGAATAAATCAAAATATCATCGATAAACACAATCACGAACATATCAAGGAAAGGTCGAAATACCCGGTTCATCAAATCCATGAATACCGCTGGAGCATTAGTCAGCCCAAAAGACATAACTCTGAATTCATAATGCCCATACCGGGTCCTGAATGCAGTCTTTGGTATATCTGCCTCTCGCACCCGTACCTGGTGATACCCCGAGCGCAAATCTATCTTCGAGAAATATTTGGCACCCTGCAACTGATCAAACAAATCATCAATCCGGGGGAGGGGATATTTATTCTTTATGGTCACCTTATTTAATTGCTTGTAGTCAATACACATTCGCAGTGACCCATCTTTCTTTCTCACAAATAATACCGGCGCTCCCCAAGGCGATGTACTGGGTTTGATGAAGCCTTTATCTAATAAATCTTTCAACTGCTCCTTCAATTCTTTTAATTCTGCCGGTGCCATTCTGTACGGAGGAATAGATATTGGTTGCGTATCTGGCATCAAATCGATAGCAAAGTCTATCTCTCGCTCAGGCGGAAGACCCGGAAGCTCATCTGGAAATACATCTGAAAATTCATTGACAACCGGAACTGACTGCAGAGTAGGTGTCTCGGCTGTAGTATCGTGCACCCGGACCAAGTGATAAATATAACCCTTCTGAATCATCTTCTTATCCTTGAGGTATGAAATAAACTTACCTCTCGGCGACGCCGTACTACCCGACCACTCTATGACTGGTTCCCCTGGGAACTAGAAACGAACTACCTTTTGCTGGCAGTCAACATTAGCATAACAGGAAGCTAACCAGTCCATGCCCATAATAACATCAAATTCCAGCATATCTAACTCTACCAAATCAGCTTTAGTACAACGATCATAAATAATAACAGAACAATCTCGATAAACCTGTCTGGCTATAACAGAATCCCCTACAGGTGTAGCTACCTCAAAAGGCTCTATCGGCTCAGATTCTATCCCAATCTCATTAGCAACAAGTGGAGCAATATATGATAAAGTAGAATCGGGATCAATCAGTGCATATACAGATCGGGAGAAAACCAGTAAGGTACCTGTAACCACATTTGGCGAAGCCTCCTGATCCTGGCGGCTAGCCAATGCATATATGCGGTTCGAAGGACCGCTAGAACCTGAAGCACTGCCACGGCCTCGACCGCGACCCGCCTGTGCCGGCATACCTCGCCCTGCAGGGCGCATAGCTGAGGGAGTAGAAGATGAACCTGCGGCTGATCCCGTTGGCTGAACTGCACTACCAGAACCACTCGACATCGGACAAGCACGCATAACATGACCCTGACGGCCGCAAGAAAAACAGGCTCCAGTAGCTCGATAGCACTCCCCTGGGTGCGATTTCCCGCAATAAGAACAACGGGGCCTGGGTGGTCTGGACTGGCTGGAACCTCTGGCTGTCTGGGAACCTGATGCTCTGGAACTCTGACCGGCCCCAGATGGTCCTGCACTATCAAATCGTCTGCCGGCAGACTGTGTATCCCGGCCTGACGGAGGAAAATATCTACCTGACGACTGCTGCTGAGGCTGTCCGCCTCGAGAATCTCCAGAATACCCCGCGGACCTGGCCCTCTTGGGCGTCCTCCTGTCACGATCTCTGCCATCATAATCGGCCCTATGTCAGTCCTCCATACCCTGGGCATGGGCCAGTAACCGGGCGATATCCATATCTGTCTGTGACGCCATCGCCATGCAACTGTCAATCAAGTAGCGGTCCAATCCTATCACATACCGGTGCATACGGTCAGCCATATCCGCTACTATAGCAGGGGCATATCGAGCCAAAGAATCAAACTCCAGGTTATACTCGCGAACACTCCAGCCGTTCTGCCGTAACAGCAAGAATCTGTCAACCCGCGCCCGCCGTAACTCCGGGGGAAAAAAGTGGCCGAGAAAAGAAGTCACAAACTCATCCCAAGTAGCTGGGGAAGCACTCTCACCCCTGGACAGCTCCCAAGACTCATACCAATTGGCAGCAACATCTCGTAATCTATGCGAGGCTAACTCAACAGACTCGGTCTCTGAAGCCCTGACCAAATCCAATGAGCGCCGCACTCCCCGAATGAAGTCGTGGGGGTCCTCATCGGGCTTAGACCCGAAAAAATCTGGGGGAGGGCATGTCAGAAAATTACGAACCCTCAGGCTATCACGCCTGTCATCATCATCATCATCTCTCAGCTCGCGTCTGCGAACCTGTCCCGCTACCAAGGTAGTCAATAGCTGTACTGCCTCCCTCAACGTCCTATCCTCCGCCCCTGGCTGAGGAGCTGGAGGCGCGGCCGCTGGAGCCTCTGGAGCTGATAATGAAGCCGCCCCCTGATCCATAGTGGCAGCGGCTGGTGCTCCAGACTCCTCCGATGATGAAGACATGGCAGAGTCTGTTGGCCGGGGCGCAATATCACGCATCATCTGAGCAAGGGTCCGAGTACCCTTCCGAGCCCGGCTAGTCTCTCCGGCCGCTGATGACTTGCCCTTCTAGGCAGCTGCTGCCTTTTTCGGAGGCATCACTGAAAAGGAAACACAACAACTGATCAGAACAGAGTCATCCTAATAGCACAGCTCTATCGCACGATCTAAGATTCAAAGAAAGGAGACACCCTAAATGTCCTGTAGCTTCCTGTTTATAGATGTGGTGCACAACACACCGATAAACAAGACTCTACTAGACACGGTCTGTAGACATTCCAAGGAAAAACCGCTCTGATACCACTTCTGTCACGACCCATCCCCGTAGGCCGTGACGGGTACCCTAGTTGGGCACCCTGACGTACTTATTCAATCGAATCACAAACAGATAGCATATACGGCCATAAATACTATATGCCGTCTCAAATTATATCAAACTGCTGCAAACACATTTTTAACATAACCATAGGCGTATACATATATCAAAAGCCGGCAAGGCTATCAAATGGCACGACAGCCCCAAAACATATACAAAGTGCACGCCGACAAGGCTGCCATAACCAAAACATATACAAAATGCACGCCGACGAGGCTGCCATAACGAGTAGGATCATACTAACACATCTGAACAGAGGTAGGCACACACACCCACAAATACGTCTACAGACCTCTAAACAGACCAACAGAAACATATGGCGGGACAGGGCCCCGCCGTACCCCTGAACAAATATATACATACATAGCGAACAAAATATATATACCAAAAGTGTATGCTCTGAAATGAGAAGAGCACTCCAACAGCAGAAGATGGTGTCCTAAACGGGTGGATCACCAAAATGTGCGTCTGTACCTGCGGGCATGAAACGCAGCCCCCGAAGAAAGGGGGTCAGTACGCAATATGTACTGCGTATGCAAAGCAGAAGATACAGAAACAAATCTGAGACATAAACGAAATGGTAGTATCAAACACAAGTGCAAATCCAAATATCAAAATTTGTTTACTTTCAAAAACATGTAAGTCATGCATCGGGTACAGAAGAATATGGTCGCCCACCCGTCGATGGCGCCATAACACAGCATAACACCAGAAAGTCTCAAATCTCCGTATCCCCGTCACATATCACATCACAACATAACGCCATACACAGGATAACACCAAATATAGGTGGAACCCGACCCTCTTTTGCGAGTAGCTCGGTGGACCATAGACACAGCATAACTCCGGAGTATATCAAAATGCACACGATAACAGAACCGGCCCGGGACTCGGCGAAAGGAATAACAGAATGCACGAGTAGAGTCGTGAGTAGTCATATGCATAAAATCATTATCATAAACTCGAACATAAGTAAAATGATCATACTTGTAAATCGAAATAATAGTCATATCAAATTCTTTCAAAAGTTCTCCGAATTACACAAAGGAAAGTCGCGGGATCCACGGACGGGTATTTACCCGAGTCGGGCCCGCCTATGGAAAACATACTCATCGTAGGCCATGCAAACTCATACGAAAATATCAAAACAATCCGAGCCTTTATGTGAAAGATATGGCATTCAAAAATTACGAAATTCTTTAAAGTGAAACATTTTTGCGCAAAGTTCGGAGAGCGATTATTTCAAATACATAAAGGTTCATATTTCATCAAATCATACATAAGAGTGCCAAGGAACATATACGGATCATAACATGCTTGGATTTCGAATTTGGAATTCCCTTAAGGCTCTAATCTAGCCTATGTAAACTAAGGCATGCCAAAAGAAAGAAGGTTGCTTTACATACCTCGCACGCACTCCAAGATAGCCAATCTAAGGTAAATCCCAATCTACGCCTCGGGCTCCCCAAGGTCTACAAATACGCCAACAAATACCAAACATTAGCTAAGGGCACTTAAGCCATTCCTTCCAAACTAATCATTAAATTCTACAGAAAATTCGGCAGCATTTCCCCTGTAAATAGGCCAACCCGAGAATTTAACTCGCTCAAAATCAACAACAACAACCACAATAACCAACCTAGCAACATCGATAATCAATTCGAAAGGCAAAATAACTTTAATAGCTCTCTTTTACACCATTCGACAACTTTCCAAATATTCAATTCAACGGCTTACCTTCAAGCCAACATCAACGCTTATACATTCAATTGCTAACCCAAACCCATACTAACAACATTCAAGAACATTCTAAACAATTCACATAATATTTCCAACAATCCACAATTTTTCCATCTATGGCCGAAAACAGCCCCCCTAGCCGAGAGCATCCCCCTTTTCACTTTGCTCATTTTCAAGTCATGTTTTGTATCACAATCCACAATATAACGATATCATTCTCATAAAATATACAAATTACATCAACGCACAATAAGCCTTAAATCAGCCCACAAAATCTCAACGTCAATCTTGAGTCATTAAATGCTCATTTCCAAACTAGAATTCATAACGACGACAATTAAAACGCTAAGCGATAGTAATGCGATCTTCGACATATTATAGGACTCACATTTGTCCACACTACACATATACATATGTTAATGGTCCTCATATATAAATATTGCATTAAATGCACAAAGTTCTCCAAATCAGTCCGCACATTCATCATATCAAACTTGGGACATTAAACTCTCATTTCCAACATAAAAATCATCACAATAACCATTACGACGCTAAGCGATATTAATTCATTCTTGGACACACATTGGGACTATATATACGGCCACACCCACATCTATACATATACACACTTGGATGGTTCTAATCTATCTCTTCACCCTACAACAATCAACAAGCTACAAGGAACTAATTTATCAACCAATTCAACACCCATATACACGGCTAGAACACCAAACACACGGCCCAACTTCATCACACCATATTTCATGATTTTCATCCATATTAACATACTACAACATGAAATAAGAGTTCACAACACATAGAACAAGAGCAAAACTTACCTTTCTTCTTCAACACCACAAATGGCTAGGGTTTGCAATTGGACACAATGAATGGTTAGATGATCCAAACAATACTTCCACGCTACTTAGGGACCTCAATATAGTGGGTTTACACCAAAGAAATAATTTTTGGAAGGCTTGAAATGATCTTGGCTTCTCTTCCCTCTTGGCCGTGAGCTCCTTGGTGAAGCTCTTCAATTTGGGGCTTTATTTTGCTATGTGAATAATGAAAGAAAGATGACTTGAAGTCATCTTTTAAGTCCCACTTAATATCTCTCTTTGTTTATGGCCCACACATGTGTTGGACCAATTAAAATTGGCCACACAATGTGTGGGACCATCTCAATATACATGGCCACAAGGCCTTATTGGTGCAAGATTTTTAAATTCCAATTTTTATGAATTGTGGTCCCAATTTTTCCTAAGTGTTCAATGCCAACAATTTCATATATAACTTATAGCTCAAAATAAAATCAAATGGTCAAAAGTCCCGACTTCAATTCCCGGAATGGTCTTGGCCTTAAATTATCATAGTTACTCCGGGTTGTCTCAATGTATAAAAATACGGGACTTAACAGCGACACACTTTTGCAACTTTGACTGCCATGATATAGCTCCCCCTGAAAATGTGAACAAGTATCCAGTAGTAGGTTTACGATTATCAAGATCACCTGCCATGTCAGCATCTGTGTAACCCTTCAAGATTAGATCAGATCCTCCGAAACACAAACAGTCTCCAGTAGTACCTCTCAAGTACCTGAGTATCCACTTGACTGCTTCCCAGTGTTCTTTTCTAGGATTTTAATGAAATCTGCTAACAACACCCACTGCATGAGCAATATCAGATCTAGCGCATACCATTGCATATATCAAGCTTCCGACTGCTGACGAATAAGGAACTTTGGTCATGCCCTATTTCTCCTCCTTTGTTGTAGGACACATCTGCTTGCTCAACTTCAGATGACCAGGAAGAGGCGTGCTAACGGGTTTAGCATTCTTCATGTTGAAGCGTTCTAGTACACTTTCAATGTACTTCTGCTGAGATAGCCATAATTTTCTGCTTGTTCATTCTCGAACAATCTTCATCTCCGGATCTGTTGTGCTGGGCCCAAGTCCTTCATGTCAAATGACTTGGAAAAATCTCCCTTCAACTTGGCAATCAGCTCCTTGTCTTGTCCTACAATTAACATGTCATCCACATACAACAACAAAATGATAAATTTGTTGTCAAAAAATCTTTTTTAAGTATACGTATGGATCAGAATAGGTCTTTGTGTAAGTTTGACTTTTCATGAATGAGTCAAACTTCTTGTACCACTGCTTTGGTGCCTGCTTCAACCCATAAAGACTCTTATTCAATTTGCACACTATGTGTTTCTTTCCTGATACTTCAAATCCTTCTGGCTGCTCCATATAAATCTCCTCTTCAAAATCTTCGTGAAGAAATGCAGTTTTCACGTCCAACTTCTCCACTTCAAGATCTAGGCTAGCTGCTAAGCTCAAAATAGTTCGAATAGAAGTCATTTTGACAACAGGAGAGAAAATTTCATCAAAATCAATACCTTTCTTCTGTTCGAAGCCTTTTACCACCAATTGAGCTTTGTATCTGACCAGCTTGTCATTTCCATCTTTCTTGAGTTTGAAGACCCACTTGCATTTGAGTGGTCTCTTGCCCTTTGGAAGTTCAACCAGCTTGTACGTGCCATTTTTTTGTAAAGATTCCATCTCTTCTTGCATGGCTTTCATCCAATGGCTCTTTTCTGGATGGGACAACACCTCCTTCAGACTTTTTGGCTCCCCCTCATCATTATTGAGGACATACTTTGAGGAAGGGTACTTGATGACTCTACCCTTTGCCTTTCTAATCTCCTCAGAGGTTGAGATTGTTCTTCTTCTTCCTGAGTAGGATACTTAACTTGCTCAGCATAATCACTAAATTTCTCCCCTTGCTCAGCAATCTCGTCAGGTTGCTCCCCTGCTCGGAAACCTCGTCCGTCGTACTTTTTGCACTTCTGGGATGGTTAGAAGGAATGGTAACAAGGTTAGGGACTATATCATTCTTGTCCTTCTCTGACAGATCATCAGTAGTTCCAACTTCACTTTATCGGAAGACTATATCTCTGCTTCTGATGACCTTCTTCTTTACAAAATCCCACAGTCTGTACCTAAACTCTTCATCTCCATATCCGATGAATATGCAGGGAACAGATTTAGCATCCAGCTTTGTTCTATGCTCCTTTGGTAATGTGCAAAAGCTCTGCAACCGAACACCTTCAAATGCGAGTAGGACACCTTCTTGTTAGTCCAAACTCTCTGGGATGTCAAACTCCAATGGAACTGATGGACTCCTATTGATCAGGTAACAGGCTGTCTGAACTGCTTCACCCCAGAATGACTTAGGCAGTTTAGCCATTCTAAGCATGCCTCTCACCTTCTCAACAATGGTGTGATTCATCCTCTCAACTACACTATTGTGTTGTGGGGTTCCAGGAACTGTCTTTTCATGTCTGATCCCATGGCTTGAACAATACTCTTCAAATTCCCTTGAAGTGTACTCACCACCATTGTCACTACGGAGACGCTTTAGCTTTTGACCCGTCTCCCTTTCCACCAGAGCATGAAACTTATGAAAAACTTGAAACACTTGATCTTTGGTTTTCAAGATATAAACCCACAATTTTTGTGAAGCATCATTAATAAAAGTAGCAAAATATTTGGTACCGCCCATCGATTCTATCTCCATTGGACCACAAACATCAGAATATGCCAAACTAAGTATATTCGATTTTCTTTCGGACGATGTTTGAAATGAGACTCTATGTGGTTTACCAAATAAACAGTAGTCACAAGGTTTTATCTTTGTACCTTTGGCAAAATAAATGAGTGATTTCATGGCAAGAATTTGTAATCCTTTCTCGCTCATATCACCTGTTCTTCTATGCCACAAATCTACAGAAATCTCATCTTGAGCCGCGTTCAATTCACCTCGGCATATTTCTACATTTGTCCCGTACAACGTACCACGAGCAACTCCTTTTGCAATCACCAATGATACCTTGGTGAGTCTCTATTTTCGATTTGCAAAATAGTTCTCAGTATCTATCTCGATCCAAAGCAATTCCCGAGATCAAGTTCAACCGCAAATCAGGTACATGGCCCACATCCTTCAGAACCAATGTGCATCCGACATTTGTCTTGATACAAATGTCTCCGATCCCCACAATATTTGAGTAACTAGTGTTACCCATTTTCACAGTGCCGAAATCTCCTGCTACATATCTGCAGAAAAGGTCTCTTACCAGTGTGGCATGGTAAGATGCTGCTGTGTCAACCACCCATTCCGACTCTGAACTTGCCAAGTGCATGCATTCCTCTTCCTCGTTTATGAAGAGAACAACATTATCATTGTTTTGCACTATGGCAGTTGTGTTGTAGTCATTCTTTTGGCCACTGCTTTCACCTTTGCCCCTTTTTAGATTGGGACAATATCTTTTGTAGTGACCTGGTTGATCGCAATTGTAGCAATTTTTGGATTTTGACTTGGATCGGATCTTAGACTTCCCACGAGCACCATATCTACCATAGTTGCTGGAACCCCTTTGGTAACTCCTGCTTCTACTTTCTGTGATAAGAGCCTGTCCGTGATTTTCAAGCTTCTTTCTTATCTTCTCATTGAATAGAAGAGCTGATGTGACATCCTTCAGCTCAATTGAGTCCTTACCATGCAAGATGGTTGTTGCCAAATTGTTGTAAGAAGATGGCAATGAGTTCAAAAGCACGATGGCTTTATCTTCCTCCTCAATCTTTACACCGAGGTTAGCCAGCTGCGTGATTAATCCATTAAGCACATTTAGATGTGACAAAAAATTCGTACCTTCACCCATGTGCAGGGCATACAACTGTTTCTTTAGGTACAATTTATTTGTCAGCGTCTTGGACATGTATAGATTTTCCAATCTTGTCCAAATGCCACATACACTCTCCTCATCGATGATGTTATTAACCACATCATCTGTTAAGTGCAACCTGATTGCACTAGCTGCCTTTTCATCCATTTCTTCCCAATCCTCAACTTTCATGGATTTGGGCTTTTTGGATTTTCCCACTAGTGCCTTGTGCAATCCTTGTTGGATGAGCAGATCCCTCATCCTTCTCTGCCATGTTGAGAAACTGTTATCACCGTTGAATTTTTCTACCTCGTACTTTACTCTAGATATTTTTTTTCACCGAGTATAGTACGGCTCACCGCAAATAATATTTCTGTGAATGAGCAGAACCTGTGCTCTGATACCACTTGTTGGGAATAAACCCGCCACAGAAATAATATTCACGATTTTTACAGCGGAATAATAATGTAGCACTGTGATACGGTTAATCAACAAGAATAAAAAAAGAGCGATAATGACACCAAGATTTTTACGTAGAAACCCAAAAGGGAAAACGACAGGCCGAGAGGAGCAACTGATATCACTATAGCAAGGATTTTACACTTTGTAGGTCTGAGTAAAATATTCCAAAGACCACTACACACTCAAAAGAAATTACTCTCTTTTAAGATCTTCCACCTCACTACAATAACGCTCACACTCTCTATTTTTCCTCACAAACTATTTTTCTATCTATGAATGCCTCACTCTTCTTTCTCTATTTATTTGGTGTGTTTAAAGAAGTGAGAGAGCTTCTCCTTTTATAGGAGAAAAATACTTGGCCTCCAAGCACAAAAATAGAAAAAGGAAAAGAATGAAAAAACTTTCCTTGCTCTCCAAGTTCAATTTTGTAGCCAACCAAATTGACACATGCCAATTACCACCAAATGGGATGGACTTCATCAGGGAGTACATCTCAACCCGCAGTGGCTCCTACTTCGGAACTTGGGGCTTTAGGCCGTGGTCACAGGGAAAAACACTCTCCTTCACACTTGTAGGATTATATTTGCTCCTCGTTTCAATCAACACACCCCATCTGGCTGCAATATCGCCAAACGGCTTCCTTATGTACTCCTTATCCTCTAGCTAATTTTTTCACTTGTGCTAATTTTTCTACTGCCCATAGAGACTTTTTGTCTGCTATCACCTTGGGGAATGAGCCCCGCTCTTTTCAGGAAGCAACCAAAGATCCTCATTGGCGGGAAGCTATGGCGAAAGTGATCGATGCATTAGAAAAAAATGGAACATGGTCTCTTGTACCTCTTTCTCATGGTAAAAAAAACTTATTCGATGTAAGTGGGTGTACATGATTAAATACCATTCAGATGGGACAATAGTGCGCCACAAGGCTCGCTTGGTAATTTAAGTTAATGAACAAGAAAAGGGTATCGATTTCACAGAAACTTTTACCCGGGTAGCTAAAATGGTGTCTGTTTGCACCTTTCTTGTCATGGCCATCTCGAAGAACTGGGAGATACATCAGCTTGACATAAATAATGCATTTTTACATGGTGATTTACATGAAGACGTCTACATGAAGCTTTCCCCAGGTTTTGTCTCTTCTCAGCCAAATGTGGTTTGGAAGTTGTGCAAATCGTTATATGGACTTGGCAGTCTCCTCGCAATTGGTTTGCAAAATTAACGGCGACTCTTCGCGAATATGGCTTTGTTCAATCCCACGCATATTACACTTTATTCACCTTTAAAAAGGGTGAGACTTTCCTAGGTGTTCTTGTGTATGTCGATGATTTGCTAGTTGCTGGAAATAATTCAGAGGTATGTTCTATATTTAAGGATTATTTGGCACAATGTTTTCGTCTCAAAGATCTCGGGCCCTTAAAATATTTTCTTGGCCTCCAATTTGCTCGTAGTGAGCGGGGTCTCTTCCTGTGTCAATGACAATATACTTTGGATATTTTGGGCTAGTTTCCCCTTAACCCGTCATTCTTTAACAGGATATTTTGTTCTGTTGGGAAATTCTCCTATCTCTTGGAAAACGAAGAAGCAACCTATTGTAGCACGTTCTTCTACAGAGGCCGAGTATAGGTCTATGGCAACCGTCATAGCTAGAGGCGAATCTAGAATTTTTAAAGCATGAGTTCACCACTTAAAAAAAGAAGGAAAAATGTGTTAAGTGGGAATTGATCCCAAGACCTCTAAGTAAAAAAGTCAACCTTTAACCAAGTGAACAATTTAGCCTTCTTTTAGCATGTGTTCCAGTAGGTAATATTATACCAATTTTAAAAAATATATACATAAAATACCTGGTTTTACGGATAGAGCATGTGTTCACGTGCCCCAAATTTCCTACCTAAATTCGCCCCTGACCGCGGCTGAGCTAGTTTGGCTCAAGTCATTCTTGGCGTCATTGGGAGTTTTTCATAAACAACCAATGTGGTTGTATTGAGACAACGAGGCTGCTCTACATATTGCAGCTAATCCGACTTTTGACGAACCCACCTAGCATATTGAAATTGATTGTCACTATGTTCGCCAACAACTTATGGTGAAAAATATTGCTACAGGTTATGCGGGAACACGCTTCCAACTCGCCAACGTATTCACTAAAGCTTTGGGACATCCTCAATTTTCTTTTCTTCTTAGCAAGTTGGGCATTTCTCGTCTGCGTGCTCCAACTTGAGGGGAGTATTGGGAACGTTTGTAAAATATGGTAACTATATTTTGTATTTTTGGTCGGTAAATATTAGCGTATATTTTTGTATTAGTATCCTACTAGGAAACCCTGTAATTGTATGTTGTATATATTGGGATTCTACAGATGAATAGAGGCAACCTTTTCTTCCGCAATATTTTATCAAACATCCATATCAATGCAATTTACATAAGTTTGTTTTTCATGAATTAAAGAAACTCGAAAATTTGTAACCGTCAATATTAATAGATTCCAAACACAAACATAACTATTAGATTCCATTTAGATTCAAGCATATGAACATACAAAAACTGTGACAAACAAAAGGACAAATAACTCTATAACGTTCTGCTTGTATGCATTTTTTCTGTGACTTCAAAGCATTGTTCTCTGCCGAAACTATAATATCTTCTGTTTGCTAGCTAATTCAATAAAGTAAATGATTCGGGTAACAAAGTGAAAAGTGAATTGGAGAAGAAAGGTTCTTAAAGAAATAAGAAGGAGAAAAAGAGATTGATTGATTTGGGGTGCAGCAAAGCTTAGTTTTCTTTTCTTAATTACTTCAACGTGTTATATCACCGTAGGTGTTAGTTTTCGGTGGAAATGAGCGATTTATGTTATTTTGACTAAATGTGTTCAAGTTTTGCAAACTTAGAGGACTAATGGTGCTCAGGATTATATTGGAAGGACAAAGTTAGACATACCCCTAGAAATAAGGATAATTTTGGCCAAAAACTCAGGAATTCAAGGTCTCTTTTTTTAAATTTGGCAATTATATTTTGCAGATTATTTTTGTTTTCAAGCATTTGAGACATAATTCAGTATTTTGCTTCATTTACAATAGAGATTTTTATATTGAATCAAGAAACACTAATAATTAAAAACGGTCAGATCATGTTATAAATCAAGTCGCATGTTCTTACATTGTAACGGAAATACTGTTTTGGAATTCTAGTCCATGCTATATTATGTTCGTTTTTTTTTTTTTTTTTTTTTTTTTGGTTTCTTCTTTTCTTTAACGAGTTTCCATCTAGTAATCGACCCTTTGAAACTTGAACCAAAGCTGGAGAATAATGCCTTTTAGGGCACATTTATCAATATTTCTAAATCTGTGGATTTTGAAAAATATCTGTACAGTATTTCATCAAAAGGAACTTCGTAGAAGTATTCGGGAAAATAGCAGTTGTGTTTAATCATATTATTTATGAAGGACTTCAGATAGTAATAGATATGCAGTTTTGTGTTTCTACTCTAGTGTCAAATACTCAAATTATAAACATGGGACATGTAAATATTTACTTTAGTATTAAATAGATAAACGATTTGAAAATATATATATTGAGACTTTCATTTATTGTTTCAATTTATTTAAATAAATTAGAAAATTAGAATAAAAGAGAGGGAACAAGTAACAGGAGATTAGAACATATATTTGCTCAAGATATTATTCGTGTGAGGACGCTGAGACAATTAGTCATCTTTTTTCTATATTATAAAGTGACCGTCCAACCTTGAAATTTGTTCATCAACCTCAAGGGTACTAGGTGGGCAATGTTTACACAAACAGGGATAAATATAATATTATCCCAACAACTATTTGGTGGACAATATAGATGGACAGAAATTCAAGATGCTTAAGGATACAAGTAACCTTACACAAAAGATCAAGATGAGCTGTATTCAATCTCTTTAATTTTGGTGTAAATCAGATTATAGTGAAGATCTTGACTCAATTCGAGAAATTTTAAATTCCTTGTAAGAAGAACAAGGACTGTAATCTTAGATTTACTTGATGTAACAGCCATATTTTAGTTTCTACCACAAGCTTTGTACCGATGATTATATATTTACATACCGTAATATATTACCTTCTAAAAAAAAGGAACAAGTTACTACTCCCTCCGTCTCAAATTATTATTTTTTTTTTTTTAATTTTACATGCACCTTAAAAAATACTGTATTAATTAGAAAATGTATTTCACTACTTTACTCTTTTTTATGTCTAAGTTATAATCTCTTTCCATTAAATATTTATTCTATTTATGTGTCATGACAAAATTCTACTACTAAGAGTAAAATGGGGAAAAATAATTATTGTAACTTGAACAAAAAAAAAAAAAGTGTCTTGAACTTCTAAAAGACATAATTTGAGATTGAGTAAGATTTTGGTCATAAATGCGTCGTGGACGCATGACGTTAGTTTTTGTATATACATACTTTTTCGGTAAATATAAACTCCTTCGTAGGGTATATTTGTCCCGAAAAGAGTTTCCGCTTTGAATTTTTTTTTTTTCGCTCTCTTTCCCACAGCAGAAAAACAACTTTGCTACAATATATTTACTTCTTTTCTCAAGCCTGACCAAACATCATAATTCTCCAAAATAAATACTCCTACTTTTTTAAAAAAATCTCAAAAGATTGGCCGTTAAGCTAATTAGTTTAGATAATATCCTCAATGATTGACACAGATAAGGATGATAAGCTTCATCAATAAATTGGTCATGAAGAAAAGTTGCATGTGAAGGCTAAGCTATTGGTCCACAATTTTCAAATCTCTTTTGAATAAACTAAGGTGGACAATATGTACATAAATTGTGTACATGTGACCAGCTGTTTTTCAGAGCTAAATAAAAATATTTTCAGACCCTCATTTTCCAAATCACATGATGGATGACAGTAGAACATGATTTTGTTTTCATCCTCTCCATATTGGAGGAATAAGTTTATAATATTCCTCTTTTTTCTTTTTTGTGTGTATCACTCATTTTAGAGAAAATGACTTTGTGCTTATCTTACCAAAACTAGCTGCTATTTGTGGATATGTTATTTTTGAAAGAAATGATCGATTCTGGATATGAGAAAGGTCCCTTTAATGTCTGCTTCAGAAATATGTATTGATCTTGAACAGCTAAGACTTCCACTTCACTAATAGACTGCCACATTCTCTTTGTTTTTTTGTTTTTTTTTTTCTCGTAATAAAAATTGTATCTTTAGTCAAGCTTGCATGCACCTCGATGATTCCATCCCATACTTGTTATTTTGCATCAGCGCACGTACTAGGTGACTCCACCTATCAGGCTTTTAGCCCGATGAGAAAAAATCAGCTAGCACTATTTGGCTCTATTGAAATTTGAACATTAATCTCACGTGTTTTCCACCCACTTTATCAGCCTCTACACCATACCATTGAGCGCAACATCAAGCACCACATTTTTTCAATAACCGTGATGTCCAAGCTAGTTTTATCGAGTAACCCTATCCCACAGGGTACCACATTCACATTTTTTTCAAGAAGAAATTTGAGACTGTCTTTCTTATATCAAGGACCACTTTCTTTAGTGGAGCTCAGACATTTGGTTACTTGTGAAATTTGCTGATTGACATGATTGAATATAACATGCACCCTAATTATCTAAAAAGATTTTGCCATCATGGTAAAAGCCCATTTCACCTGAAGGTACTAAATTTTATGGCTAAGGCACATTATTCTTTCGATCTGTGATGATGACAAAGGCAGTCTGCAGTTAATCTGTAATCATAACAGAAATTTTACAGTTTGCTTGAAAAAGCATAAACCTTTATAAACAAAAGCTAACTTTATGATTTGCACACTTCAAAACCACTTTACATTTCAATACAGCTTGCACCTACTGCTTTCCTAAAAAAAAAAAAAAAGAACAATTCAAGAATACAAAAGTACCATGGTCTACTGGCAATTGATGCCATCCCTTCCCATTTCCAACCAAACCACGATGTATCCACATGGACAGTGAGAGAGATTTATCATACAAAAGAGTCTAAAGACAACAAAAATCTTAAAAAGAATCCCTATACACCACTGTTCCAAAACTAAGAATTAGTTAAAGGATCAGAGCATCCGAGTTAAAAGCAAGGGAAAAAAATAAAATTGCGAGACTCGCAGCAAAGAGGGGGGAAACAGAGAGAATGAACAACCAAACCTAGATCAAAGAGTGCCAATTACTTCTCATCTACCATCAGAAGATGTGAATGACTCAGCAAAACCGTAGGGGCGAGTAGGTATGCTAGTTTGAGTGTTATCCATGCTTGGAAGGTAAGAAGAAGAGGATGAATCCATGTGACTTGTACCTTCATAAGCTTGCCACTTCTTCAGTGCCTGAGGCAGTGACATATCGAGATCAATGCCGTATATGTCCTCTGAGCACTCATCGGATGGTTTCCAGAGCTCGACAAGAGATGAAAGAACATTGACAGCATGACCCATGTCAGGCCTTTGATATGGCTCCCTTGCAGAGCAATGTCCAGCTAGCTCAGCTACGGTGCTGACACTGGCGAGTGTTTCCTCGCTTAGGTCAATCGCGGGGTCGATTGCCTTTCTGAATGTATCTTTATTCAGATGCATTCTTCGGAACCATGTTACGAGATGCATGCTCTCCTCAGGTTGGGTTTCATCGAGAGCCTTTCTTCCTGTGATGAGCTCCATTAAAATTACACCAAAACTGAACACGTCCACCTTGGTTGTGACTCTCCCAGTTACTGGCAATTGAATCAAGACAATACATGTTTAGAAAATGATGTCTTAAATTCCACAAACTCCTATGCGCATATCATAATCAGGAATGTGAGATACAAGTAAAGAATTTGGTTGGCTATATTCGCAGATCCTTGACTTTCACTTAGCGGAAAAAGAAGGAAAACGAAAAGAGATAATTACAGTCCAATGTCTTTTGGTGGTCTAATTTATGAAATAACCAGCAAATGTATAGATTTTGTATATTTAAGTATAGATACATATAATATACATAACTAACGTATAGGTTTTGTATCTTTTGGCTAGCGCCCGTAATTAATTTTGGCCGACGGAACAAAAATGAGAAAAACCCCAAAGAAAACAAGAGGATCTTCTGTTATAGGAAAATAACACGTTTCAAGTGTGAGATTAGGCCGAAGTAGATAATGGTGGCGTTAAGCAAGATTCAGGAAAAAAATGTTTCCTGTATTGTATCCACCTTTAGAACCTAAGTGATCATAGCACTAAAGGAGTTGACAGAATCAAGGATATTTGATATATGACAATGTATGAAAGACAAGTTCTTGCCTGTGGAGTTGAGCACAAGTAGATTTGACTAAGAAAAGAGGGAAACATTAATATATACAACAGATAAATTTGCACACATAGGATAGACCTATTATAGGACGAAAGCTGATCAATGTAAAACAGGCCAAGTTCAGGGAATACACTCAATATCATCTGACTCTTATCATTCAAATGATTGCTAATTCTCCACAAGCATACAAATACTATATCAGCAATCGGCATCAGAAGACACATATAAGTAAGAAAAAAAAAAAGCATACCTGCATATTCCGGTGCCAGATATCCAAATGTCCCAGCAATCCTTGTCTCTATAGAACCTTTCCCTTCTGGAGCAAGTCTCACAAGGCCAAAATCTGCAACTTTAGCCCTCATATCATCCCCTAGAAGAATATTTGAGGGCTTCAAATCCCTGTGAATGAAACTCTGGTGGGCTAAACTATGGAGGTACTCTACACCCCTAGCAACATCTAATGCAATAGTCAATCTTTTTGTCCATTCTAGGGGCTTCTTTCCTTCCTCTGCCCAGTTGAAAAGATGCTCGCTTAATGTTCCTTGAGGCATGTATTCATAGACTAGAAGTTTTTCATTCCCATCAAGACAGTACCCGAGTAGTCCAACAAGATGCCTATGTCTGACCTTGGTCAAAACAGCAATCTCGGATTTGAATTCATTAATTCCCTTTCCAGTGATGATTCCGTTTTCCATTCTTTTGACGGCGATCTTCGTCCCATCATGCAACTCCCCTTTGTAGACCGTGCCGAACCCTCCTTGACCTAGTATGTTCTCTTCACTAAAATTGTTGGTCACATTCTTCAGTACTTGAATCGAAATCACCATATTCCCTGCTTCAACCATTTGAACATTGTCACCGGTTTCACTAGCGGAAACGGTATGAGTTTCACTAACCGCACCGACACTGACACTGGACCCCGCAACCGTGATTTTGACACTGTCATTATCGGAACCAGAATGGCGTGGATGCATCACGACGGCGTTCGGACTTTGCACTCGGCTAAAACGCTTTTGTTTGCTTTTGTACAGACAGAAAGCTGCCACTCCAATCAAACAAAGCATAAATACACCCCCAATTACAGAAAACACCACAATTCCAATCCATCGATTGGACTTTTTCCGAGCTGCTTGGGCATTTCCGTCATCCGAACCAGAGCCCGGTGAACTACCTGGAGTACCGCCTTGAGAAGTCGCATCACTTTTTTCCTTCCCGATATCAGGGTTACCACCAGTTTTCAGAATATTATTGTTCCTAAAAGCCGGTACCTTTCCGTAAATTTGGTTGTTTGATACGTCTAACTCTGTAAGGCTTGTCAATGTGGTCAGCTCCTCAGGAATTGTGCCTGTGAGATTATTATCTGCAAGAACTATTCTTTGTAGTGACTTTAGTGAAGCAAAATCAGGAGAAATGGTACCTGAAAGCCCCATTTTCTGGAAGTTTACGATGGTTACGTTACCATTGGTGCAAGTAAGACCAAACCAATCAGCACACGGATTATTTCCCTTCCAGTTCTCAGCAAACTTCCTTGGATAATTCATTGCTTTTGCAATAGAAAGCAATGTATTTACTCTAGGATCACAATCACCTGGTTGTGGCAAACAAAAGCTGTTTGTATCTTTCGTCAAATCAACAGCAACTGAATCTTTGAACTTCGGCATTGGTCCTTGAAACAAATTATTGGTCATATTAACCGCCTTCAAAGACTCAAGATTCACCAAAGAAGTTGGCACAGGACCAGTGAACGAATTATCTCTAAGACTCAATCTCTCCAAAGCCTTTAACCCCGAAAAGTCAGGCAATGGACCCGAAAATCCATTTGAATGCAACCAAACCTCCTTTAACAATGTCATGTTTTGTAAAACATCAATTCCTCCAGTAAGTTTCTGTCCATTTAACCACAAAGACTCAAGCAAGAACCCCGAAAAACTCGAAGGCAATTCACCCTCCAAGTTATTCAAAGCCAAATGTAAATTCACCAATCCAGGAAACTCATCAGGACTTAAAAAGCTAGGAATTTTTCCAGTAACATTAGCTGAATTTGCTGAAAAGTTCTTAAGTGATGAAGCATTTCTAAGACTCTCAGGTATCTCCCAACCAACAAAAGGATTATTATCAATTTCAACAGATTGTAATGATGACATATCAGTAAAAAAATCAGCTGGAATTGAACTAAACTGATTATTACTAAGCATTAACACTTGTAATGAACTTAAACCACTTAAACTAGGCAAAGGGCCTGAAATATTGTTATACTGAAGCTCTAAACGTTCAAGTTCAGTTAATTTAGCCAGTTCTTGAGGAAGTGTACCTTGAATATTCATATGACCAATTTGGATCCTGATGACCCGTTTGTTTGAACAACCAACATGGTTCCATTTACATGGATCCGGGTCAAGCCAACCCAAATCTTGAGATGGGTTTAAGCTCTTTTTCAAAGCTAACATTACTGAAACATCATCATCATTATTATTTTGACACTCAACACCTAAAAACAAGAATGTAGAAACACTAAGAACAAGAAAAGTTACAAGCTTTAAACCAAGAAGGGTGTTCATTTTTTGTGTAAAGATTGAAACTTTAAGTTGAAAAACAAGGAACAAAGGGTTGTTTGTTTATAGCAAAGTTTTGAAGAATTTTTTTTTTTTCAAGATTTTAGAGAAAGATTGTGGGGTTTTTGCAGAGAGGAAACAAAAGCATTGAGAGTAGAGAGTAAGCACGTGGAAGGTAAGGGGGACCTACAAGAAAACTGGAAAGCTAAGAATGGGAGAGTTGGATACAGAAGGAAGCACAATGACAGTAATTACAAGCTGGACGATTCTTGGGAACATGGCCACACAAAAAAAGGACAAAGTTGGCAGTTTGATTTGGTTTTGTGTTTGTCAATTTTTTTATTTTTTTTTGGGTTATATTCCAAAGTTTTACTTCCATCCGACTCAATTTAAGTGTCTTATAGCCCGTTTGGCTAAGTTTTTAAAATTTGTTTATTTTAAAAAATATTTTTTTTTAAAGTACTTTTCAAAAAAATATTTTTAGCCAAAAACAGTTTGTGTTTAGTCAATTAATTAAAAAAATACTTTTGAGCAGTCATTAGTGTTTGTCCAAGCTTTTAAAAAGTGCTTCTATTTGTATTTTTCTCAAAAGTACTTTTCAAAAAAATGCTTTTGGGTAAAAGCTGTTTTTTTAGCTTTTGAAAAACTATTTCTGCTACTCCCCAAAAGCACTTATTTTCTCCCAAAAACTTGACCGAACACCTTACTTTTTTTTTTTCAAATAAAGCACTTATTGAAAAAATAAGTACTTTTTGGGGAAAAATAAGTTTGGCCAAACAATTTTTATCCGTTCCAAAAATAGTGTCTTTTTCTATGTTTATTAAGTTGATAATTTAAATATTCTATATGATAAGTTTATAATCACAAGATTCAAAGGACATTTTAGTACATTACACACATCTCTAATTTAGGACCACAAGATTCAAAAGTCTCTCTTTATTTCTTAAATTTCGTGTCTAGTTAAATTAAGACACTTAAATTGGGACGGAGTGAGTAAATATTAATCTCTCTGTCTCAAATTATGGGTCTTTTTTTTTTTTTTTACACGGCCCTTAAGAGGAGTATTAATTAGGAGAGTTAATTGATTGATGTTTCCCTTATTTATGTCTATATTATAATCTCTTTCCATTAAATGTTTAATATATTTATGTATCATCTTCATTAATGATAGAATTCTACTAAAAGTAAAATGGGAAAAATAATTAATTGTGTTTTAAACTTCTAAAATGACATATAATTTAGACAATTATTTTTAGGAACTACGACGGATAATTTGTAACAGAGGCAATAGTATTACACATTTTCCTAGTTGTAATGATTCTTAATATAATCTTAGTAATTTATTATTCTTATTATTGTAGCCAATTTATATTCAACAAGTAATAAGTAGTTCAACCAATCATCATAAATCATTATTTAGCTCAATCATTGGGGACAAAATGAGCACATTAAGTTTGGATTTTACTCATAGATCTTACTATAATTATGATACGGTGATAAGTATTGATTCATCTTGAACTAGATATTTCAAATTAGAGCCCTAAATATGAAATTATTTTTGTTAGGAAAGCATTTTATTCATGAGACTTTGCTATGCGAATTCGAATTTAATCGAACACCACTATAAATATTAAATACCGTATGAGAAACTAAAAGAACTAGCAGGTCACATATTCTGTTGGATGATATATTATGTGCTTGAAAACAGACAATAATCTTTACAATCATACTCCCTTTGTTTAGAGAAAAGGATATAAAATGACCACATAAAAAAAATAAAAAAAGGCAGAAAAAATATGGGACTTTGTTTTTGGACAAAATAACAATGAGTAGACTTTGTGAAAATATTTCTATTTTGGGACCATGTTCATTACGTATATGATTTGCTCTCTGCATATACAAGCATCATAATAATTTGCTTCATGATGAGGGCATAAACAAGAAATTTTTATAATTTTTTGTTACTTTTACAAAAAATAAAATAAAATGGCAACATATCATTATCAGGAAGTTACGATACTTTAGTTTAAACTAGCTGATCCTGATCAACTTATAAAAAAAAAAAAGATGATTCAAATTCCGTTGAAAGAAGTATCTACATTTTGACATATGATAATTAATAATAATAGTAGTAATTTAAGATTATTAGTAAGTTGAAAAGTAAAGTTGTGCTGCAAGCTTCAATATAGTTTTTTTTCCTCTCTATAAAATACAATAGCAAAACAAGCTTCAATAAGAAGAATAACATGAGAGAGTGTTATATCTTTTCAAACATTTTTTTTCTTCTGTTAATGAAGAAAACAGATAGTATGTAGTAGTTTTATAAGAAATTTGGTGTCGTCACTATGATTAAACATATTGAAAAGGACATACCATGTGTCATATCAGTATATTAAGCTACAATGTAAATTGTAACTTAAGTCTTAAGATGTTTGATTCTGATGGGACTAATGAATAATATAAACGAAGTTATTGGTTATGAGAAAAGTTGTCAAAAGGAAGAAACAAAATAACCAAATTAAGACGGTAATTTATTCAATGTTTCTTTTCATAGATCTGCGGGATAATATCAATTTTTGGTCCCTCGAATTTTTAATAGCAATCTGCGGGATAATAGTAATTTGTAATTATTGATTTTAGTCCTTGTGATATTTGACAACTCACATTTATCTTTCAATGATTGAAATGTGTGTGCTTTTGGTCTATTTATGTTGAAAATATGTTATATGTTATATTTAAAATACTTTTAGAACTATATTAGTATCGAATATGGAGAAACAATACAAGCTTAACGTAGCACATGGTAATTCGATGTTTGAACAATTGATATTCATGTTAAATTTGTGAATATTCACAACCAACGGGCTCAAAAGTGCATATTTTCAATTAATTAAGGTCAAATGCACTTAGTCAAACATTACAAGGACTAAAGTATCATTAATTAAGAAACCAAAATACTTATTACAGAATGTGAGGGTTTTTATGCTCAATATCTTCATATTTTGCAAACATCAATTAGTACTATTTCATAAAT
This sequence comes from Lycium barbarum, assembly GCF_019175385.1. Classification (NCBI taxonomy): domain Eukaryota; kingdom Viridiplantae; phylum Streptophyta; class Magnoliopsida; order Solanales; family Solanaceae; genus Lycium; species Lycium barbarum. Next base: position 14,281,568 of record NC_083346.1, on the reverse strand, counting down.
TCTGGAAATTATGCTGTATTTCGTTTTTGGCGATTTTATGAAAAAATAGAATGGAAGAAACTATTAGAGTAACAAAATCTTAATTAGTTAAAGGCCTTCACCACAAAAGGAATATGCATTGCTGTTCTTAAGGCACTTACAAAGTTGACAAGCTGCATATATTCACTTTCTTGTTGTGGAGTTGTAAAGGGAAAATTTACACTGTATAGCTCTTAAAATATGTCCTCACCTGTATAGTAGGCTAAATTTTGCCATTAAAAATGGGAAAACACCCCAATAAGCCACTTTTGACCTTTGTAATTGAAAAATAATCACTGTTGGGGAGTTTTAGAACCAATGAATCTCTATGACATTTTTCTGGAGTTCTATATGTGAAACTTGTATCTAAAAAATAATGACTAGTATTTCTTTAAATGTAGTGCCGAAATGTAACCAATGGGTGCTACTTTTACCGTAAAAATAGTTTGATGCATTTTTCTTTTACAGAAAGAATTAAGCCACTAAACTAAGCCAATGGAAACAAAATCTAAATAGGAGATTTTGCACATATAGCCTTGTTGAGACACTATTTTAATTATATTCCCGTTAATCCAATGAGCTAAATTTATCTACAACTAGAATACTCTATCTAATCATTTAAAAGCAAAATTTAAGCTACTGAATTAATTGGGAATAGAATTTAGAGAGTGGCTTCAAAGACCACACAAATGCAATAAATTGCACGGTTCGTCCTTCAAATGGTTTGGTCTTTAATTTTGACCCTTCAAAATCGTTTAAGGACAAGGGACATAACTTGTCGATTATTCTGATGCGAAAGTATAAATTTATGCCTCATAAAAAAGTTATTTTCCTTGAGGGTCAAAAATAAGACCAGCACAAAAGAGGGACAAAACTGCAAAGATCCAATCATTTGTGCAAGAAGTAATTGGACGGTTTGGCCTTCAAATGAACTGGTTCAAATGATCGGTCCTTAAAATTTTGTCCTTCAAATGGCTGGTCTTTAATTTTTGCTCTTCAAAATTGAACTTATGTCTAGCAAGGCATAAATCCTTTCAAGGAGCTGGCATAACTTTTAGATTAAATGCGTAACTTATGCCCCTCCAGGTATAACTTCGATTTTGAAGGACAAAAATTAAAGATCAGCACAGAGTAGCAATAAAAGTGCAAATGACCCTTTGTGCAAATGTCCCACTGTAAAGGGGTCCATGTTATGGAGTTGTTAAGGGCCCAAGGCCCAAGGCCCATTGTGTTGTTTAGGATAAATTTTTCTACCTCTATCTGAGACAATCTATATATAATATAAAGTTAGACATAAAAAAGGTGATGTGGCACCTCTCTATGATCACCATTTTTATTTATCTTTTTTCTCCTTTTTTTGAATTTTCCCCTTATTTTATTAATTATTTAATTTTAAAAAGTCATCTCCATAACTCACACCACTTTATCTTCATAAATTCTACTTTTAATTAGTACTAATAATATTCATAACTCCCAAGCCTTTTATATTCATAACCTCCAACTATTTAATGTGGGCACCTAAAAATCACACCAATAATATAGCATTTCCATCCAAATAAATATGCATGTTTTGACCCATGTAAATTATTCTCTACCCTTGAAGTAAGTTTTCTTTCAGTTTTCCTGTTTTTGATATGTCTACGTTTTCCTTCATGTTTATGTTGTTAAAATTTTAGTTTTCCTTCACGTTTGCTTGGTGCTTCATGTATTTTTGTTGTACAATTTTGGGCGATTGTAGCAAATCAAATTTGCATGTTTAAAAAAATGATTTCGATTTTCCTCTTTCTTTCCTTTTGTATTTTTTTTAAAGAATTTGATTACCTTATATTAACAATAATATAGTTTTTTCCCTTCTTATATTAAACGTTAATTTTTTTACTTTTTAAAGAATTTGATTACCTTATGTCAACATATGGTTTTCCTTCTTCAATTCATATATCTAAAGTTTTCATTTGCTTAGTTAATTCTTAATTTCTTCTGATTTTTTTTCCTTTATCGGCGAGGTTAAATAACTTTTTATGTCTCTAACTAAAGTTTTACGAAAGTGGAAGTACCAGAAAAAAGTCATCACATACGTGTATGCTGCTTAAGAAAGTATGTGTATATCCATCTGCATGTGGATCAACTTTTAGTAAGCATAATAGAACACAAGAATGTAAATTAGTTTGTAGTTCATAGAATGCAATTTAATTCATAAGAAAGTTACTTAATTACAGATATGAAAAATTACCGTCCTCAAGTATTTTGTTTTTTATTGTTCATAAACGTCTTCAAAGTTTTAAATTTTCATAGAATATTAGTATCATTTATTAGGTCTAAATCTTTTGAGCTTACTACTTGAAAAAAAATACAAGAAATGAATTAGCTGTTAAGAAAATATAACATAATAGGTATTGATTTTGGGAGGAATTGAATAAGCAAAGGTAAAGAAATGAAAAGAAAGTGTGGAAAGGAAAAGGCCAAAAAATAATGTTGCAATGAATACGAAGAGGAGTGGGATTACAAGCAGAGGCGGATCTAAGATTCAAGTTTTAGGGGTTTAACATCTTAAATTTTTATTACTAAACCATTATATTTGTAAAGTTATGGGTTCATATCTACTATTTATTGTAATTTTAGTAAATGTTTACACATAAATTTATACCCCGCAATGAAAGTTTGGGTTCAATTGAACCCCAAGTTATAGAGCTCCATCCGCCACTGATTACAAAAGAGAAACACAATAAGATGGAAAATAATAGAAAAAATGACAAGAAAAAAAAATGACAGTTAATCAAGAAAAATAACAAAAAGAAAAAAAATGGGATTTCAAAAAATGTATAGAAGATAATCAGAACATGATCGAATAAATTTATTTTCTTAATTAAATTCCTAAAATTGTGAAAAAAAATTTATAACTTAAAAATATTTATTAGAAATCTTAAGAAAATTATTAAGTTGGTGGGTTAAAATTGTATGCCTTTGACAAGCCACATATGATTCTTGTGAGAGATGAAAGATGGGGGGAGTCAAAACTAACGACGATCATTTATTTGATATTAAATTTTTTGACCTAATTTTTTTTTTCCATTTGGTTCAACCTTTAAAATATAACTAGAATGACAAATAACAATTGAAGAGTAGAGAAAAAATAAAATTAATCAATGAGTGAAGATTAATCTTATTAGCTAGAAAAACTGATAATAATTATTTAGTAATGTTCGAATACTATTTTTTAATAATCGCGTGATACGCGGACAAATTTACTAGTTGGTTGTAAAAGATGGAGCATCCAATTCCAATTCTTAGGATAATGGTTGGAATAGCTCATAATTATCTTCTGGAAAATCCTTGTACAACTAATGATAAATAGTAATCCTTCTGTCTCAATTTATGTGAAACATTTTTTTTTTAATCTGTCTCAAAAAGAACATAAGTTTCTATATTTATAAAAAAATTATCCTAAAACTTCCCCTTTTCCCTTAATGAAATGATTTACAGTCACACAAATATCTATGACTTGTTTTAAAATCACAAGTTTCAAAAGTCTTCTTTTCCTTCTTAAACTTCGTGTCTAGTCAAATATATCACATAAATCAGGACGGAGGGAGTAGTATATTTTATAACACCCTCTCTGACGTGTATTTCCAACTCATTTGCCCTTTTTTTTTTCATTTATCTTTAATTTTTTAAAGAATCTCTTTTAGAAGACAAAAGAGAAAATTGCTATAAAGAAAGATAGCAAGCTAAACAAGTTGAAAAGTAGCAAGGTCTAGAGAAAGGGAGATACCGGGCTCAACATGCTAGAGAGGGAGACTAAAGCAAAGATAGAGAAATAGGCTCAATGGGTTAAGAGAGTGTGTTTGGAGTAAAGCTTGTGGCTCTACAAGCTAAATTAAAAGAGAGATGAAATAAGTTCAAAGCAATCCAATAGAACTAGTTGAGTACAATAAACAAAAGGAGATGATTGTGAAAATGAGCTTCTCAAAATTTAACTTTAATACCGTGTGAAAAATTTAAGCACTCAACATATTGGAATTCGTGGTAGGAGAATAACAACGACTCATTGTTAAAACTTTGAGGGAAACAAAATCTACCCGAGGAATAAATTTGGCTCCAGCAAAAGATTCAACAAGGGCTATATAGATTAAGATTTATCAAACTAGAGAAAGAAGGGGAGTAAATTCCCTAAAAGGTCATCCAATTATTGAGAATTACCTACAAATATCACTTTTAATTTTTTAGAATTAAAATATCACCCAATTATCACTATTTTTCTCAAAAATATATGAAACACACAAAACCGTACTTCTTTCCTAGTTGACATGTCATGTCACATAAAATTCTATTTTTTTAATAATAAATTTATTTAACTCATCAAATTCATTTAACTCAATCCAATTCAAACTCATTTAACCACCTAACTCATATCTTATATCCGTTTAACTCGGTTAGAAAACATCAAAGAAACATAACTTTTATATCCGTTTTTGGATATTTTGCATTTTGCATAAATTTATTTAACTCATCAAATTCATTTAACTCATCAAATTCATTTAACTCAATCCAATTCAAACTCATTTAACCACCTAACTCATATCTTATATCCGTTTAACTCGGTTAGAAAACATCAAAGAAACATAACTTTTATATCCGTTTTTGGATATTTTGCATTTTGCACTCTTAGTGTATACTCCCTTTTATGATTTGCACCCGATCTTTTTTTTTAACGATATGCACTCTAATTTCTATACTTTCTTACACAGCCATAAAAAAATTATTTTGTTTTATTATTTACTTTTTCTCTTTTATGTGTATACCCTGGGTTGAATAATCAGTGTTTTATGTAGTATTACCGTCATGCGTTGGATGTTGAGTTAAATCACGACCATTAGACTGTTTATAGTCGACAAACATTAAGTAAACTATTTTCTCAATCTTAATTTTCAGCTTTTAATTATTAACATAAGTTGTCCTAATCTGTTCTAACTTAGTTAATAAAAGGCAAACTTTGTTGTAAAGAGCTAATAGCCTTAGCTAAGGTACAAGGTATGGGATCAAGAATGGTCTTAAGTTAGCTCGTAATAGGACTGTTTGTACACAAGAGCAGGACCCTAATTTGAATTTATGTCCAATGAATTGATCTGATCAAGCAAATGTAACATCCCAAGTAGGTAAATTTCAAGCTTTATATGGTAAAACAAGCTATACTTACTTCTTGGTAGTTGAAGGTAAAAATGGATTAGGGTGAAAATACTCCCTTTTATAATTTGCGCACTATTCTATTTTTTTTTTTTAAGAAAATACACTCTAATCTTCGTATTTTCTTACAGAACCATAACAGATTTAATATTTTGTTTTATTATTTACAAGGGTAAACATGGGAAAATCAGTCTTCTATTGTTTCCAGTTTTTACCCTTGTAAATAATAAAACAAAATAATTCTTTTTTGGTTTTGTAAGAAAAGATTAGGGTGCATATCATTAAAAAAAATAGGATAGGGTGCAAATCATAAAAGAGAGTATATGTGAAGGGTGCAAGATGCAAAAAAATTCAAAATCGGGTATAAACGTTACGCTTCTTTGATATTTTTTAACCGGTTAAATGGGTATAAGACATGAGTTGGTTGGTTAAATGGGTTTGAGTTTGGTTGAGTTAAATGAATTGGATGAGTTAAATAAATTTATGATTAAAAAATAGAATTTTATGTGGCATGGCATGCCAATTAAGAGAGAAGGAGAGGCTTTGTGTGTTTACAATTTGCCACTAAATTCTTTATTACAAAAAGGTATGTAGCAACACCATTATTATTATTATTATTATTATTATTATTATTATTATTATTTGGTAAATAAAGATTTTATTTCCAAAATGGATGTTGAGTTACAAAGCATTGGTGACTGAGAGTTGGACAAAGGTCCCGACATTTCAGACAGGCTCACGATCAAACGACAACATGTTAGTTAATAAGCAAAGTACGACAACAAAGCAACACCGTTATTTATAATAACACAAAATGAAATTTGACTAGAAACTAGAGAACATATTCCTATATATGACATTGACTACAAAACTAATTATATATGACATTGACTACAAAACTAATTATATATGAATTAAATAAATTAACAAATATCAAATCATAAATAATTTTGGATTACTAATCTTGATTTAATTCTAACACCAGACATTCTTAATACTAAAGGGGTCGTTTGGTACACGGTATTAGTTGGGATATCCCACCACTAACTGTAGGATTAATTTTGTACCATATTTGATAGAAGGTATAAATTTATCCCAGAATAAACAAAGTATAAAGTGCATCCCAAACTTAAAGATGTGATATCCCATCTTATTCCATTAATCCTGGGATTATTTTATCTAATTAGTCCCAAGAGATGGGATAAATTAGTTTCAGGATTATAATCCCAGGATAATTTATCTACGTACCAAATTTTATCTAATTTAATTCATATATATGAATTAAATAAATTAACAAATATCAAATCATAAATAATTTTGAATTACTAATCTTGATTTAATTCCAACACCAAACATTCTTAATACTAAAGAGTTATATGTCGAAAGTGCTTCTTAAAATTACTAGTCATTACGCGCATTACGATTGTACTCTTATCAATAAGCGTGTGTCTATGTATGTATGTAAATAATATATAAATTAAAATTATATTTCGAGTTGTAACATAACAATTAAAGGACAAAATATGAATCTATGGAAATGATGAAGGATAAATAATATTTAACTAACTTAACAAAATATTGTAATTTACTTTTTATTTTATGTTAAGTTAATTATCTTAAGTAAAACTGTATCTTCTATATTTAAGTCTTTAAAGCAACCTAGCACGAAGCCTTATAGTGAAACTGACAACTAATTTTCTACAAGTGAGATTAATATTTAATTCTATTATTACTATACATGTAGAATTTTAATTAGTTTTAAAGTCTTAAATATTTGGATTTCCTATTACTTCAATGAGGAAAAGATTTAACAAACAAAATTTTAGTTGATTTCATGAAAATCCTAAATATTAGAAAAACAATTAAATGACAATTTTATTAAATGTGAATTCTACTTTTTAAATGATAAAATAATCAATCAACATTTCTCATAAAGTTTGAAGCTTGACAGATTAGAGCTAACAGAGCTAATCATGTATGAAGATTCTGCCATATATTCAAAACTTTGAATGTATTGAGCAAGAATACATAAAGGGAACAAGTTAACGTGTGTGTGTGGGGGGGGGGGGGGGGGGGGCGCTTAAATTAATTTTGACCTGCTATGAAATTGTTGGTTTCGTAAATTTTTTGGACTTTATCACATGTTGCTTATTACGAAAAGAAGGAAGACTAGAATGGTATGCGATTGTGCAGTTTATGTCATTACGAATTGAAGAGCGAGATGTTGACAATTCCAAGTTCTACTGTGCTATCCAATATGGCTTATTTTAAGTACGAAAATGGATACAAGAAGCTCATATGCCCGGTGGATCTCACAGGTTAACTTTTTTCAACTACTCCTATCATATTATGCTTAGTCTTCAAAAAGAACTTGGGCAATTGTGAGACTGGACTCATGCTTTACGACATAATATTTGTATGAATGATTCTTAACCCGAGGAATTCGCTATTAGCTCAAAAATATTCTTTGGACTGACACACGGTAGAAGTGGCTTGTTTGTGATCATTCACATTTTATTATTAAGTTGGGCATCATACTCTCTAGGGAGGACTTGAAATTTGAAACCACCAAACATCACTTTGAGAATCTTGTAAGGAGATATGAAAATCCAATTATAATTTCGAATTTGATTAAGACTCGTAAAAAGAGGCTTAGAGAACCAATTCTTTGCAACATTTGTTAATGCTAGAAAGATCTTTCTAAGGAGAATTCCACTAGACAATTCTTCATTGGGACCTAAATAAGCACTCTAACATATGTTTATATTTAACCATTCACTAGATCAACTAATAAGAACATTGAGCCACTTCTTACATTTTAAACAAAAATTTTACATTTATGTTTGATTTATTTCGTTAGATTAACTTTCATAAAATAGTTAGTATGTTAATTTATTTTCATATGATATATCATGTATTTGTGAAATGTATTTCGTAAATTATAAATATAAATTATAGAGTTAATGGCTATTCCCTCCCCCGATTTTTGTTTTTTATAAGTTTTATATTTGAACTATTTCTTGTTTTCATTATTCGTCTGGTCTATAACTTTCAAGGATTATTGATAGATGACAAAATGCTTTTTAACAATCACTTAGAGGCATGTGAGGGTAAAATGAGTCATCCATGTGATTTCTATGAGTCGGAGCCTAAAAGGTATAAAAATATACAGTATAAACTAAAAGGGGTAGTCTTTTATTTACAAACCAAAACGGGTATAACGTGGACCAGTCCACGTTATACCCCAATTATTTTTTTCAATTGTCAATCGATCACAGAGAAAATTAAAAAAAAAAAATGGTATAACGTGGACTGATCCACGTTATACAAATGGATCAGTCAACGTTTTACAAATATATGTTGTAAAACATGGACTGATCCACGTTATACCATTAATATATTTTTTTCTCCCCAACGTTTTACAAAATAGAAGTCCGGAACCAAAATGCCCCCCAAAAAAATCATTTTGAACCAAAATATCCCAACAAAAAAAAAATGTTACAAAAATACCTTTAGCGCAGTAAGTTTTGTTTGAAAAAACTTAGTGTTTTTTCCATACTTTGACCAATGATTAGTCGTGTGTCAAGACTCCGAAATGTTAATATTTTATATTGAACCTAATATTTTTTTTTTGCGTACAATAATGTAGGCCCAATACATCAAGGATACGTGGACGTTCGGATAGTCATTTTAAGGGTTGAAAAGGTGCCCGAAGTAAGTTTTGTTTGAAAAAACTTAGTGTTTTTTCCATACTTTGACCAACGATTAGTCGTGTGTCAAGACTCCAAACGTCAATATTTTATATAGAACCTGATATTCTTTCTGCGTACAATAATGTAGGCTCAATACATCAAGGATACGTAGACGCTCAGATAGTCATTTTAGGGGTTGAAAAGGTACTCGAAGTAAGTTTTGTTTGGAAACTTTAGGGTGTTCTATTTTTTAAGATTTTGATTTAAGCGTGTTATTTTTTAATCAAGACATAACTTTATTTTGAATATAAATATAATTCTAAAAAATATAGGGAGAAAAACTAGTTGTAAAGTGGTCAAACTTTAGATGGTCATAACTTTGCGGTCGGACGTCCGTTTTACGCGTTTTTTTTTTAACTTGCGTATTTTTTCGAGATCTACGCAGATAAATTGCCGCAAGGCGGTTTGGCCGAGCCGATTTAAAAAAAAACACCTTTTATCCCATTCAATTTCAATTTTCCCCCAAATTGGCCTGAAAATTTTCAATTTTATTTACTTATAAGATGATGATACGCAATAGATTTCAACGTAAAAATCCCGGGGTAATGTAGCTGTGAATGTCAATTTCACTTCTTCGGTTTCAATTTTTGAAAATAAGGCTGACTAATTTTCTCGACATACAGAGTTAACTAAAATAACCTTACAGTCAAACACTAAGTTTTTTCAAACAAAACTTACTTCGGGTTCAGGAGCGCGGACTACATCTAGAAGGAGGAATGAAATGGATATAGCTCCTGCTCGCATGGCTAGAAAGTGTAGTACGTGCAAGCAAACATGTCATAACAAGAATCGCTGCCCCGACAAAAATCAGTAGTTGTTATTGCTTGTTGGTTTTTATGTTTTTTCTTAAGTTGTACGATCGTTGTTTCCTTATGTAATCTTCCAAGAATATATAACATGTCTTGTGCCGTTTAATAGTTAGTATGTAATTTAACATTTACCACTCAGTTAATGTGTAACGTTTATTTAACTTATATTTTATTTTTTATTTATGTTCGCATATATAACACATATTTAATTATTGCATGGGTTAAAATATTTATTTCAGTTAATCACTGAAATTAACTATATGCTTTAAAAATTAAAAAAAATCAATAATTTTTTTTATTAAAAACACAGCCGAATATGATTTAAATAGAGGCAACGTCTTACAAACTATTTTGTAAAACGTTGGGGAGAAAAATATATATTAATGGTATAACGTGGATCAGTCCACGTTATACAAATAATTTTGTAAAACGTTGGGGAGAAAAATATGTATTAATGGTATAACGTGGATCAGTCCACGTTATACAAATAATTTTTTTTTTTCAGTTTCTTTGTGATCGACTGACAATTGAAAAAAAAATAGGGGTATAACGTGGACCATGTTATACCCGTTTTGGTTTATACCGTGTATTTATATGCCCTTTAGGCTCCGGACTCTTGATTTCTATTATGGCTGAAAGTCCTTCTGAACCATCACTGTTTTGCAAATTCCATACTTAAAACAATTGACTATTTTTACTACCCCCATGAAACTATTTATGAAGATTAAAGCCCCCAGATGAACATATGGCAACTTGTGATGACTTTCTGAATTACTCGTGCGAAGTGAAAAATGATGCAACGCTTGAATCTTTTAATGACTAATTAGGTTGAACATTAACACTTTTTCAATTTTATTAATTTGGATAGAAGAACCATGAAATTACATTCTCATGTACTCATAAAACTCATGACTATCAATATCATACTAAAACAATTTAGGCAAGTAAAACACTGAAGGAAAAAACTATAAAATTTGTAAGGAGAATTCCACTAGACAAATCTCTCCAGTGGAATTGATATCAACCAATAAAAATCATGTTCTTTCTGTTTTATAATAAAACTCTTTCGCGTTATCAAATTGAGCTCAGTTATAACCTGCCCTACAACCACAAACTAATGCATTACTTAAGCCATGATGTAATCTATGACTTGCAGCCGACTCTACCATCTCAATGATCCCATAAAGTGTGTAACCAGCAGCGTGCACAACCTGAAGCTTCGCCTGATATCTGCTCATTAATACAATTACTTTCCACTTTTGTAATATGTCAGCAAGCATAGTGATATAGTGACGATGCCAAACTGATGTTTGCTTGAAGTTAGCCACCAAAACGTCATGTTTTACATCATAATATTCATCTAAGACTAATATAATGTATATACAATTAAAGGACATGTGAATGCAATGCAGTTATAGACAACAGAGAACTCATTGGACAAGTAGGAACAAATGGAAATTGACTCAAAATATGTTGACCATTGAATCCCCCAACAAATTTTCCATTTTCAGCGGCAAAAAATAATTCAAGTATTGCACTTGTGGAGATGACACTCTCATTCTCCAAGATATATTTTTCAAGAAATAGATCTTCAGTACCCACAGGTTCCATGAAAATTTCAGTAAGGTACACAACATCAAACGTCTCCAAATCAGTTTTCCATTTAGGAGAACCACTAGCAAGAGAGTTAGTAACTACATACCGCACTGGCATATCTCGTTCGAGATGTTCATTAGGCATCACAAGTTCTCGACCAACAATAGGAACAAAGAGGGATTCCCAAATTGCAATTGGATATTCTATTTCCACAATTCCTTGCTTAGCAAAGGGAACTAGAAAACCAGATGCATCCCTTCGAGGAGATTTGTCAAACAAAGAGACATTATCTCGTGAATTTTCCTCTCTATATTATTTGATCCATTTGTATCATCTAACACTGTAGTAGGTACCTTGGTTTGCAAGCTAACATTTTCGCAGAAGCTATCATTAAGTTCAGGAATGCCGGAGCTAGCAACTGTGTGTGAAATTTCATCGAACACCTGAGCTTCGAAACTGGAAGAAGGTTCCTCCGCTCCTACTGATTTTGCATTCCCAATTTGAGGTGTTTCCAGGCCTTCAAGAGATGCAATCTCAGTATTATTTCCACTAAGCTATGCCAAAGAATCCACATTCTTACACTTCACTGACAATTTATCGAGCACATGGTCTGCATTTGAGCTTCCAGGGTCGTAGGCTGATGCAAAGGCAGACAACTGTGAAGAATGAGTTAGACGTCCCACCGGATACTTATTGGGTTGTTGGCGAAAATGCTGAGCAATTTTCTCCTTGAAATGCTTCTAATCATAAAATTGCTTGTTGCGAAACAACCAATTGAACCAGGTAAGAGCTTCACCATCAAGGTAAATGGAAGAGGGAGCCAATCCTTTTCGGAGAAGCCGAGATAGGTGAAGTACCGCTCAGCCCGTAAAATTCAACCTTTCGGGTTTCCACCGCTGAATCGATCTAAAATTACCATTGTCGCAGGAGACAATCCAATTTCTGTAACCCCCTATTTGGATGGTTGTTTCCCGTGGTTCATTAATGTATGGTTTTCTATGAAATCATGGTTGTATCCATTGTTCTTAAAATTATGATGTATGGTGTTGTAAACCCGTTGTGATCCCGTGGTTATATAATCACGAAATAGTTCAATTTTTGTAACCACGAAATTGATGGTTTTTGCGTGGTTACGTATTTCATTTTTCCATTATACCCCACCCTCCACCCTCACCCTAGCACTCACGCCCACCCCTAACTACCCCACCCTTCTGCCACCCATCCCCGCTCTACCACTCACCACCCCCACCCCACCACCACCCACTACCACTAACCACCACCCAACCCTATCCCACAACCAGTCACCCCACCCACTACCCCCACCCTCATGCCACAACCACCCACCCCAACCATCCACCACCTACTTATATTTTGAAGTTCCTATCTTATCATTTGATGAGTTTTATTAATAGATATAAACTAATTTCTAATTAAGAGTTAAGGGTATTTTAGTAAACTTACAAGTTATTATACAGTATCATACAGTCGAATCAAACAATACAAATGTTATTAAACCATAAAAAATAATACAATCTATCCAAACATTGTGTTCATTAATACAATACAATACAATACAACACCATACTGTACATTAATGAACCACGGAAAACAACCATCCAAATAGTGTATAACAGTTTGTCTGCTATAATGGCAAGACAATTTCTCTGTGAAATGCTTCCAATCATAGAATTGGTTGTTGCGATACAACCAATTAAACCAAGCGAGGGTTTCACCATCGAAGTAAATGTAAGTAGGTGATAGCTAGATATCCTTAGAAAAGCCATAAAAGGTGAAATGCCTCTCTGCCTGAAAAACACATAAGTTTGGATCGGATTCACCGCAAAGTCGGCTTATGGCCAGAAATTTGTGAAACCCGTCAGTCATGGAGTACAAGCAATGAAAGCACCAATGAAACAACCCGAATGTATCAACACAACACTAATATATATATTATACTTACGGAATCCAAATTACAACTGATAATTGGAACAACAAGGTAATAATGAACAATACTAATGAGGAAATCTAAGAATAACAGGGGAAGAAGGTAACCAGAAGGGGATAAGATACTAGAACATAGAAGGGGGATGAGGGGAAAACAGACCGAGCCAAAGCTTCAACATAATTCGCATAAGCCTATTGCTCCTAGAATGCGCTATTTATCAACCCGGATCCCACACATAACCAAATAATGTGGTATTGGGTAGCTTTGTTATTACTGGTCTCAGCCCATTCATAACATAATGCATAAAAGAATTAGTGTTCTTTAACCTTTACGGCAAACCCAACGACCAGCTCTTTAAAAGATACAATATATTGGAGGAGGACCCACATGTTAGACGAAGATGACAGACGCACTTTCATAAGCTCTTGAACAAAAATGAGAATAGGAGCATAGTGCTGGCTGATTTGTAGCACACGAGATTCTCCGTAATCTTGGGTATTGTAGGCCCGTTAAGGTTGAGGAGGTGTAGAGGGTTATGCGTAAGATGAGTAGGGAAAGAGTGACCAGGCCTAATGAAATCCCGGTGAAATTTTGGAAGAATGCGGGTAGGGATGACTTGGAGTGGCTTACTCAGTTATTTAATGTCATTTTTAGGTTGTCGAAGATGTTAGACGAAGATGACAGACGCACTTCCATAAGTATGAAACTTGCAAAAGTATAATAGCTTCTGAGGGGGAGGGGGGGTTGTGTGTGTAGTCATTAGCTCTCATATATACCTATATTTTGAACTCCATGAGTTAAGATATATCTATAATGAATATACATCTTCATCATCTCTTTTTGGGATATTAGCTGGCAATAATATATATCTGACGATGCTGTCGTCGGCTATTTAAGAACTAACACTATATTTGCAAAAAGAAATTAAATTAGAAATTCAAGCAGTTCTTGAAGAGTATAAGTTATATGTACTGCACGACATATTTACAGAATTAGATGACTTATAAAATAATACAAGTAAATTTATATTATAATTATTAATTAGTAATCTGACAAAGTTCACTCTTAGACGTTCCGTCGGAAACACATCGGAAATATGCTCATCGCAAACGTTTCCGACGACATATTTCTGACATAAATTTCAAATTTCTGAAGGCATTCTGATAGATTTGTCTGGTAGTTCGCCATTTCTGGTAGTAATTGATGTTAAACTATTATAATTGATTAAACTATCTTAGTAATATAAAGACGAATTACACAGTTCAAAATACCTTAGTTCATGAGATAAGAATAATAATTCTGGGATATTCATGAAATTATTTTATCCAATATTTAGTGATGATTATTATTTAGTTCCAGTATTATTTTATCCCACCATTTTAGTATAAATGGTAGAATAAGTTATCCCATATAAAAGGTGAGATAAAATATATAATCCCATAAAATATTCCGACCCACGGATCTAATATCCTTATCTATCCCATCTCACCAACCAAACAGCTCCTAAATTGCTTTCTAGAATAACTAATAACTGACCGTACTGATTGGTTTGACCAAAAATAAGATGGAGCAAGTCTAAATATTTCACACTGCTGGAGTCCCTCTTCGTTATGTAAGAACATAAAGTTATGAACAACACAAAAGAACAAAATCTAGATAGTGAAACCTTTTTTTGTGTGCAAATAGTGAAACCATTTCATAAATGCCTTGGATGTAATATCAGTATTATCAAAGAATACATATACATTTCTACTATTAAGAAGAGGCAGTTGAGGCTCACTTTCGTCGTCCGGTGGGCCCCTCTTCTTAATAGTAGAAACAACAACAAAATAAATTGTGAGCCCCTCTTTTTAATAGTAGAAAAACAATAACTAATATTTAAAAAAAATTGTGGGCTCCATATATATTAAATAACAACTAATATTAAAAAAATAATGCAAATTAATAATGTCAAAAAAAAGTACACCTCCTATTAAAAAATCAAACAATATTCGTGTAATTTCCAAAATATCTCATTAAGTCAATAATGATGGATTCATTGCCACGTGCGTATTCATAGCAAACACTAATATAATAAAGTTTTAAATACGGAACACAAACTATAATTTTATATTAATCGTGTTTTGAACATAGTATCCCATATTGACAAAATCAAGCAATATATATATAAAAAAAAAGTGAATCTCATATTAAAAAACAAACAATGTCAAAAAAAAAGTGCAAAAAAAATTGTGGGCCCCATAATTCTAATATATATATATATATATATATGCATAAAGATAGTGCAAAATTAATAATGTCAAAAAAAAAAATGCACCATCCCATATTAAAAAACAAACAATGTCAAAAAAAAAATTGTGGGCCCCATAATTCTAATATATATATGCATAAAGATAGTGCAAATTAATAATGTCAAAAACAAATGCACCCCATAAATTGTGGGCCCCTCTTCTTAATATTAGAAACAACAACTAATAGTTAAAAAAAAATATGGGCCCCATATATATTAAACAACAACTAATATTAAAAAAAAAAAGTGCACCCCCTATTAAAAAATCAAACAATATTCATGTAATTTTCAAAGTATCTCATTAAGTCAATAATGATGAATTCACTGTCACGTTCGTATTCGTAGTAAACACTAATATAATAAAGTTTTAAATACGGAGCACAAACTACAATGTTATATAATCGTGTTTTGAACATAGTATCTCATATTGACAAAATCAAGCAATATATAAAAAAAGATGAATCTCATATTTAAAAAATAAACAATGTCAAAAAAAAGTGCAAAACAAATTGTGGGCCCCATAATCTAATATATATATATATATATATATACATAAAATAGTGCAAATTAATAATGTCCAAAAAAAAAAGTACACCCCATATTAAATATATATATATATGTTTTGAACATAGTATCTCATATTGACAAAATCAAGCAATATATATAAAAAAAAGTGAATCCCATATTAAAAAAACAAACAATGTCAAAAAAAAAGGTGCAAAAAAAAAAATTGTGGGCCCCATAATTCTAATATATATATATATATATATATATATATATATATATATATATATAAAATAGTGCAAATTAATAATGTCAAAAAAAAAAAAGTAAACCCCATAATTCTAATATATATATATATATATATATATATATATATATATATATATATATATATATATATATATAAGCATAAAGATAGTGTAAATTAATAATGTCAAAAAAAAAAATGTATCATCCCATATTAAAAAACAAACAATGTCAAAAAAATAATTGTGGGCCCCATAATTCTAATATATATATGCATAAAGATAGTGCAAATTAATAATGTCAAAAAAAAAAGTGCACCCCATAAATTGTGGGCCCCTCTTCTTAATATTAGAAACAACAACTAATATTTAAAAAAAAAATTATGGGCCCCATATATATTAAACAACAACTAATATTAAAAAAATAGTGCAAATTAATAATGTCAAAAAAAAAAGTGCACCCCCTATTAAAAATTCAAACAATATTCATGTAATTTTTAAAGTATCTTATTAAGTCAATAATGATGGATTCACTGCCACGTTCGTATTCGTAGTAAACACTAATATAATAAAGTTTTAAATACGGAGCACAAACTACAATGTTATATTAATCGTGTTTTGAACATAGTATCCCATATTGACAAAATCAAGCAATATATATAAAAAAAGTGAATCTCATATTTAAAAAACAAACAATGTCAAAAAATAGTGCAAAAAAAATTGTGGGCCCCATAATCTAATATATATATATATATACATAAAATAGTGCAAATTAATAATGTCAAAAAAAAAAGTATACCCCATATTAAATATATATATATATATGTATATATATATATATATATATATATATATATATACACACACATATATATATATATATATATATATATATATATATGCATAAAAATAGTGCAAATTAATAATGTACAAAAAAAAAGTGCACCCCTATTAAAAAATCAAACAATATTCATGTAATTTCCAAAGTATCTCATTAAGTCAATAATGATGGATTCATTGCCACGTGCGTATTCGTAGCAAACACTAATATAATAAAATTTTAGATACGGAGCATAAATTACAATGTTATATTAATCGTATTTTGAACATAGTGTATATATATATATATATATATATATATATATATATATATTATCACTATCTAAACACAACTACATATATATATAGATATATTATAATCTGAAGTGTTGGGCCCGTGCGCAGCACGGGCATAAGCCATCTAGTGTTAATGAAGATATATGAACGAGAAGAAATGAGAAACAACTTGTAAGTAATTAAGGAAAATCTAGGACACGTAAAAATTTTAATGGAAAAGTCTTGATCCTTCTAGTCTCGTCTTGTTTGTCATCCCTAATTCAGATGCTTCGTCTGCATGCATGTAGGGGCGGAGGTAAGCTTTAACATGAATCCGTTGTAAAATCCAGAATCATAAAGTTCGAATTATGAATCCGCCTCAGTGTGAATGCTTGTTCCACAACGTCTTTCAGACAACCTCAAAATTTCCTCCAAATAATCAGCACCTAAATCCTCAAGAACCAATACATTTTCAGAGCTCAACTCTTTTTCCTCCTTCTTCCTACTATTACTCTTACCATTATCCCTTTTCATCATAGAATGCCATTTTTTCAAAGTCAAAACAGGTGAACATCCTTCTTCAAATCCACACTCCATCTCCATTAACGATCGATACACCATCTCCACGGGAAAATTTAGCACCGCCGTTGTCCCATGCAACGCGAATGCTGCTTGGTCATAAGCCAATGCAGCTTCTTCAGCAGTGTCGAATGTTCCAAGCCAAACCCTAACGCTATTTCTAGTGGAATCCCTTATTTCCGCCGCGCATTTCCCCCATGGCCTCCTCCTTACACCTCTATAATTAGCCACTTCTTTTAGTGACCCTTCATTCTCTTTATTGACATGGAGATTATTAGATGAATTTTGTCTAGCTTCTGACAGGACATTGAGGAGAAGCATGTCCTCAGTGTCATTCTCATTGAAACCAAGATGATGATATTGTGGATATGTGTATGATAAGAAGGATGAAGAATCCATAAATCTAGTGGCTATTGATACCAAATTAAAATAGATAGATGTTCTATATATTTCTCAATCTTTATGATTTGTTCCTACGAACTAAGGTCGAAAAGATTGAAAAGAATAAGCTGTTCACAATCAGTGATGAAGGATTTCTCGAAAAATTTAGGATTGTGTGCTTTGAGTTTTAGATGTGATATATTTGATCGAATTTGGTTTTTGAACTTATAAGGTAAGGTTTCTATATATAGAGTTTGAGATGTGCGCACACAGGAGGGGTTTGTTAATATATGATATATATATATATATATATTTTTTTTTTTTTTTAAATTGATATGGACAGAGTCCACTAATTAATCATCTAGATTTTATGGTTGAAAATTGATGGACTGAGGAGTGTAGTCCTCTTACTAGAGTAGTTATAATAGGGGCTGCAGGAACAAAATTAAAATTAACAATTAGTGCACGTGTGGTCAAATATTGGTCAAACGGATTTGTGGGGAATGGCGGCCAGCTGATGAAACCATATATTAAAAATTTAATATTAGACTGGTGATCTCAGCACTAATGACCTCTGTTAATTGGTCTTCATCTGGTCCACCTTTTTTTTTTTTTTCATTACAATTGTTTTTTGATGGTACTGTGTAATTCTCCGATACGTACATGATTAAATTATCATTTTTGAATATGCTTTAATCGAATGAATAGTTGTTTTGACTTGTCATAGTCATGCACATAGTTTTGTGTGGGGCTTTTCTCTATAGCTCGAAATAATTTGAATATTCAATCTAAAACATTAAGACAATAAGTGGAGTCTAAAATTATCATAAGTTTCTGATAGATTATGTAAATATTAATTAGAATATTTTGTAGTCTACTATTTTAGGTTAGCATATTTTGTATATTGTGTAATCTCCTATTTTAGGTTAGAATATTATTCTCCTATTTTGTATATAAACCAATTCAAGTAATGAAAGGATTCAAGGAAAATATTTCTTACATGGTATCAGATTAGGGTTTCTTTCTTCTTCCTCCTTCCGCTACGCCCTAAATCCCTACTTTTTTTCCTCCCTAAGCCGTCCCCCCCCCCTTCTCTTTTTTTCCCATGGCCGACGCACCTACCACCCCGGCTAAGCCCACGTTCCACCCGGCCCTCGCTGTCTCCAATATCAAGAATCACATCTCTGTTACTCTTGAGATGGAAAACTCACAATACGGTACATGGGCCGAGCTTTTCAAAATTCATGCTCGTTCTCACAAGGTCCTTCATCACATCATTCCTCCACCTAAAGGTAAGGAGAAACCGGCTCCCAAAACTGATGAGGAAGTTGAATTATGGACCAGCATTGACGCCACCGTGCTTCAATAGATTTATTCGACAATTTCGAATGATCTGTTAAACACTATCATCGAACTAGACGCTACTGCCATGGACATTTGGGATCGCTTGCGTGATATCTTCCAAGATCATCAAAATTCTCGGGCGGTGACTCTCGAACAAGAATTCACGACGACTTGTATAGAGGATTTTCCCAATGCCTCCGCCTATTGTCAACGTCTCAAGAGCCTTGCCGATCAACTAAAAAACGTCGGGGCTCCCGTGACGAATAGCCGCTTTGTCCTTCAACTGGTCTCGGGTCTCACTGAAGCGTACAAAGGGGTTGGGACACAAATTCTCCATGCAAAGCCGCTCCCCCCATTCACTGAGGCTCGGTCTTCCCTTGTTTTGGAGGAACGTGAACTTGTGGCTATGGTGTCTCACGGGTCTGGTTCGGTTATGGATGCCTCGGTCGACGACGCACCACTCCCCTCGGACAACACAAGCTCACGCCGAGGGAAATAAAAAAATTCCCGCGGCCAAAATTCTGGAACTGGCCGAAAGGGGGGCTCGGGCCGCGGCTCAAGCAGCGGCAAAATCACCGGTGGCCGCGGTAATTCTGCCCGAAGCAGTGGCGGTCAGCAGCAGTGGACTGCCGGTCAGCAGCAGTGGACTGGTCACTGGCAGTGGGTCCCCCAGCCCCGCTGGGATGTTCCTCCCCCCTGCCCGTACCCGAGAGCTTCTTGGGCTCGTCCGCCGCCAGTCCCGCTACGGCAGTAGGGTATTTTGGGCCCTCCTCCAGCTCAGCAGCTCTACACGGCGGCAGTGGCCCCTCCCGGGTCGTATGTTCCAACCGACATTGAGTCCGCAATGCACACCATGACCTTGAACCCGCCCGATCAAAATTGGTACATGGACACCGGGGCCACTTCTCATATGACATCCTCGGATGGTAATCTCTCGTCTTATTTTAATTTGAGCAATCAAAATAATGGTATTGTTGTGGGAAATGGTCATTCGATTCCAATTCGGGGTTGTGGTCATACTAGTTTGCCTCCCCCAAACCCCCCTTTATCCTTAGGCAATGTCTTACATGCTCCTAAACTCATTTAAAAATTAATCTCAGTACGGAAGTTTACTACTGATAATTCTGTGTCTGTTGATTTTGATCCATATGGGTTTTTTGTGAAGGATTTTCAGACGGGGATGCCACTAATGCGGTGTGATAGTCGGGGAGATCTTTATCTGGTCACCACCATCAAATATCCAACCACCACTCCATCAACCTTTGCGGCGTTGTCTTCTCCTTTTTGGCATGCTCGCTTGGGTCATCCGAGAAATTCTATCTTAGATTGTCTTAGGGTTAACAAAAGCATTGAATGTAATAAATCTAGTCTTTCTAGTATTTGTCGTTCTTGCGTTCTTGGTAAACACATTAAGTTGCCGTTTGATTCTTCTATTTCCGAAACTTTGATGCCATTTGATATTATTCATAGTGATTTGTGGACCTCTCCCGTGTTAAGTTCATTGTGTCATCGATATTATGTTCTTTTTATGGATGATTTTTCGAAGTTTTTACGGACTTTTCCTTTGGCTAAGAAATCCGATGTTTATCCGAAATTCTTAGCTTTAAAAACCCACATTCATACTCAATTTGAACGTCATATTAAAAATGTCCAATGTGATAATGGGAGGGAATATGATAATGGTCAATTCGGGAAATTTTGTGAGTCTAATGGGATGTCATTTCGTCTTTCTTGTCCACATACGTCTTCACAAAATGGGAAAGCCGAAAGAAAAATCCGTTCTATCAATAATATCACTTGGACTCTTCTTGCTCATGCTTCTCTCCTTCCTTCGTTCTGGCATCACGCCTTACAAATGGCAACATATCTTTTTAATATTTTACCAAGTAAATTATTAGGTCACGTTTCTCCTCTTCAAGTGCTATACCAAAGAAAGCCATCTTACTCTCATCTTCGGGTTTTTGGGTGTTTATGCTATCCCCTCTTTCCTTCTCCGACTATCCACAAATTACAAGCCCGGTCTACACCACGTGTCTTTTTGGGGTATCCTACGAATCATAGAGGTTATAAGTGTTATGATTTATCGTCCCATAAAATCATTATTTCTCGTCACGTGATTTTTGATGAGAATGTCTTCCCCTTTTCCAATTTACATTCTCCCACTTCTATTACTTATGAGTTTTTGGACGATGGCATTTCCCCATTGTAGTTGCATCACTTGGCTTCTACTACCCCCCTCCCACCGTGACCCAGCCCGCTGCCCAGTCCCCTCCCACCGTGACCCAGCAGCCCGCTGCCCAGTCCCCTCCCACCGTGTCCCAGCCCGCTGCCCCTCTACCCTCCGCTGGCAGTCCCCTCCCACCGTCACCCCAGCCTTCCCCTTATACCAATCTGTCCCGAATGGTGACCCGGAGTCAGCATGGTATGTTTAAGCCAAAACGCACGTTTAACTTGAATTAATACCATGGTTACGAAATCCCCTCTCCCTCGTAACCCTGTGACCGCCCTTCGCGACCCGAATTGGAAAATGGCTATGGATGATGAATTTGATGCTCTTATTAAAAATAAGACGTGGGAGTTGGTGCCCCGTCCACCTAATGTGAATGTTATTCGTTCTATGTGGATTTTCACTCATAAAGAAAAATCTAATGGTGACTTTGAGAGGCATAAAGCCCGTCTTGTAGGTGATGGCAAGACTCAACAGGTTGGCATTGATTGTGGTGAGACCTTCAGTCCAGTGGTCAAGCCGGCTACGATCCGTACCGTTCTCAGTCTTTCCCTATCAAAGAAGTGGCCTATTCATCAGCTAGATGTCAAGAATGCTTTCTTACACGGTGAGCTCAAGGAAACAGTGTATATGCATCAACCTCTGGGTTTCAGAGATCCTACTTATCCGGATTATGTATGTTTACTCCGTAAGTCCTTATATGGGCTTAAGCAGGCCCCGAGAGCATGGTACAAGCGTTTTGCAGATTATGTCTCTTCTCTTGGTTTTTCAAACAGCAGATCTGACAATTCTTTGTTCATCTACAAAAAGGGGTCCGATATGGCATACATGCTACTTTATGTTGATGATATTATTCTTACTGCTTCCTCAGATTCTCTCCAATGCTCCATTATGGCTCTCCTTGCCTGGGAATTTGCTATGAAGGATCTGGGTCCTTTGAATTATTTCCTTGGCATTCATGTCACTCGACATAAGGATGACATGTTTCTTTCGCCACGCAAGTATGCCGAAGAAATCATTGATCGAGCTGGGATGTCTTCTTGTAAGGCTACTTCTACTCTGGTTGATACTAAACCGAAGGTGAGCGGCACATCGGGTGATCCTTATGATGACCCGACTCACTATCGCAGTCTCGCAGGTGCCCTTCAGTATCTTACTTTCACGAGGCCGGATATCTCTTATGCTGTTCAACAGGTATGCTTTTACATGCATGCACCGCGACAGGTTCATATGCATGCACTTAAGCGTATCATCCGTTACATTCAGGGTACACTTGACTATGGTTTGCATCTTTATCCGTCCTCAGTTGCGGACCTTCTTTCCTACACTGATGCGGATTGGAGGGGCTGCCCTGACATACGTCGGTCAATGTCTGGTTACTGTGTCTTTCTTGGGGATAACTTGATATCGTGGTCTTCGAAACGCCAACCTACCCTCTCTCATTCGAGTGCTGAGGCGGAGTAAGAGGGGTTGCTAATGTTGTCTCCGAGTCCTGCTGGCTTCACAATCTTCTGTTGGAATTACATTGTCCTATTCATAAGGCTACTATGGTATATTGTTACAATGTGAGTGTCATTTATCTTTCGGGAAATCCGGTGCAACATCAGCGCACCAAACACATCGAAATGGACATTCACTTTGTTTGTGAGAACGTTGCGCGCGGACAGGTTCGTGTCCTTCATGTTCCTTCCCGCTATCAGATTGCCGATATTTTCACCAAGGGACTACCACAGGTCTTATTTGAAGATTTTCGGGACAGTCTCAGCGTTCGTAAACCTCTCGTTTCGACTGCGGGGGTGTGATAGATTATGTGAATATTAATTAAAATATTTTGTAGTCTACTATTTTAGGTTAGCATATTTTGTATATTGTGTAATCTCCTATTTTAGGTTAGAATATTATTCTCCTATTTTGTATATAAACCAATTCAAGTAATGAAAGGATTCAAGGAAAATATTTCTTACAGTTTCTTTAGAAATCTTTGCAGAAGATGAGTATTATAACACTCTAATTTCTGCCAGTGTAGTCCAACTATAGGGTTTGTATGTGACTCTCTTTTTTTTTTTTTTTTTTTTTTTGCTGTAAGTAAAGAGAGGTGATGCTTAATACAAGTAAACTTGCAGTAGAGGGAGGCATATTTGGTTCAGTAGGCTAATGAGTCGGTTTAGAGTAATGTTAGTGATTTGTTTGGACCAAATTGAGAGGGGGACCACCCAAACCAGCACGTGGACTGCATCGAATGAGAGACGTCCAGGGTGACAAAATATGAAGAGAGAAAACAATTGTAAAAAAGGGTTCACGCGATGGCACATATAGTGTAACTCGGTATTTTTGCAAGATGAGAGAAGCGAAACTGAGATGGTTCGGGCATGTTAATAAGAGGTGTGAGGATGCGCCAGTAAGGAAGGGCGAGAGGTTGACAGTAATAGGGGTTAGGAGAGGTGTAGGTCGGTTGAAAAAGAACTTTGTGGTGGGGGCGGGGGCGGGGGGGAGGGGGGGAGGACTGAGGACATGACATTAGATAGGAAGGTGTGGAGGTCGAAGATTAGAGTAGAAAGTTAGTCGCACCCTATGTGGGTGGGAGAGGGAGGGGGAGCTAGCCGCCCCTCCTCTTTCCCTTTTAGTAGTAGTATTCAATTATCGCGTAGTATCTTATGCTTTGATGTGTATTACTATCTGTTGTTGCACGTATTTTATATCTTGCTTGATGTCTCCTTTCTTATAATCCTGCATCGGTTACTTTTATTTTGAGCCGGGGTTTCTTTTGGAACAACCTAGCTATCTACCCCACAAAGGTAGAGGTAAGGTCTGCGTATATCCAACTCTCCCGAGACTCCACTTGTGGAATTACATTAGATATGTTGTTGTAGTATTATTTAATGGAATATAGCTATATATGTGAAAACTTTTAAAATTTCAATGAATAGTATAATTATAAATATATAAGGAATTCATAAATAATTATTTAAAAAATTAAACCAATCAAATTTAAATTCTAACCCACTTGTGTTCACACTTATAAGTGTTCAATTTCGTTCTGTCTCTTTAGCCTTTACCAAACATCGAATTACTTCATTGACCAACCAATGAATCACTACAAGAATATTGTTCGAATTTGATCATTTTATGTCATAGAATCTCACAGTATGATTCCCTATATCAATTCCAAATTAAACTCTAGTACTTTGACCTCCAAAATGTGGACGTCCCGTTTATTAATTTGACCTCAGCTTTGTTCCCCTTTTCTATATAATCTTCTATAATTATCAAAATCCATCGCCTTCAAAACATGCATGAAGAGCATAATAATGCTCAAGAACTGTCATTATAACTTCGTAAGATTATTGTCAAAAGCACATCCAAATAATCTCTAAGCAGTGCTAGAGCCTAGAATTGTATAATATCTACTGGTAAGGTTAGATCTACAATGTAATATGGGGTTTAAACACAGTAATTTTTGTCTCTAGACCTTGTATTTGTATCAAAAATTGCACTAAATATGTATAGATATGCTATGGCCTATGAACCCAATTATGTATATTAACTTGATGCCGCTGTAAAACTCATAAATTTTAAATAGTGGATCCGTCTATGTACCATATGATATAGTTTTGAGCCTCTTTAAAAGAATCTTTTAATTTTTAACATTTTTTCCGATTTTACTTATATATACTCGCAAGTGTAATTTCTTATAAAATTAGTGTGTTTCAATCTATTAATTATGGAGTTTTTCTAATCCAACTTTTTATGGGAAAATGTGTGTAATTATCATCATTTAGGTAACTTAATATTGTATGAAACGGTCGCATTATTTTGTGTATTGAAGTTAAAGTTTAAACTCTTTTCCTACTTGATTTGAGCACGTTCCATTTTTAACAATTTCTTGTAAAAACTTTGACATCAGTACGTGCACGCGCAAGGGTAATAATTATGTTATTTTTATACTAATCCACTGTGAGAAATTACTAGTATAAAATTAAAGTTGATGGTTAATAATTTTTTCTTGTCAAAAATCACTGTGAAGTATATCCAATAGTAAGAATGATACGTTCTTGGGTGAGTTCTTTCATAATTATGGTCCTAACTCTTAATGGTAAAACCATGATTATGCTGTCGTCAAAATATGTTTATTTAAATGCTTTGATGGATGATAAAGTGTGTAGGAGGGGTCAACATTATTATTACTAAGATATCTTAAAATAAAATATACTAACAATCTACCAAACCGCTTGCCACAGAAGGGAACAAAAAAGTAAACCATTCTTAGTGATGGAATCTTCTTTTATTAAAATAAAATATAATCTAATTCTTTCAAATAAACCTAAGCATAAATGAATAAATGAAAGAGCAAAAACACAAACAAATTAAATGTTCTTTTTGGTTTTAATAATATAATTTAAAGGGTACATATATGTGAACTTCTATAGAAATATGAAAGTTTATTATTTGTGGATTTGCATAGAAACTTTCATCACATACATGCTTTTAATTATTGTACTAAGGTCTATAAATTTTTTTTTTATTTGAGGATTTTCGTTGCGAAGATTAGTTTGGTGTTATACTTTGAGATAAAACTTGACAAAAACTTATAATGAAATTAGAGTATTAATACATCTGTACATCGACTCTCTGTGTGTTGATGATCGAAATTAGAATATTACTTTTTATTCATTTTTATAAGAAGTTTCCCTTCTTCGGATTTATTCGGTGAGCACAACATACTCTCGTTTAGATAGTTGATACGTTTCCGGCAACTTTGAGCCTTTTGCTTGCTTTGCATTAGCTGGTGAAATGCTTTACCGAATGCACTAATTAACAAGCATATGGTGTCGAGAAAGGAAAAAGAAATAAATTAAATAATTAAACCTAAACTTTTGTTTATTGACCAATTCATTGGTAGATAGATTAGTTGGTCTAGAAACTCAAAGGAACTTTTGTGATTTTCACGAGCATTATTTGCATGGCATTTGTTGCAATAGTTTCACGTGGTGAATGGAATTGAAATGACAGCGACACTAAGAATTCATTGAAGATGGACATAATTCCTAGTCACTTTAGTTTCCTATTATATTGGTTGGTCAACATAACTGCAGCCTCTCAGCTAGTTGAGCCCACAATAACTAAATGTCAGATGTATATTTACAATTTGAGTTTATGAAAATTAGAAAAGATAGCTTATTGAATTTTAGATAAATTATATATAAATATAAATTGTTTATTAATATAAATACATAACTAAAGTTATTGAATTTTGTCTAATTCATAGCTAAAAGAATTTTGTCTAATCCATAGCTAAAACTGCGGCCACGCCCTTGTGATCAAGAGGTTGGTAAACTTCTTGGTTTTAATGTTTTATTATTACACCCTTCTTTTTATTTTCCTAGAAAAAACAAAACAAAATAGGGTCCACTATTCTGTTATTAACCCAAAAAGATAAAGTCTTCCGTTTCCATTTATATGATGTAATTTAACTGTGCATGAAGTCAAAGAAAGAAATAAGAACTTTGAGTTATGATATTTAAAATGCCATAATATTATGTGGCTATAAAGGGTGTTTAAAATATAATAATTTGGAGGGTATATTTTAACTTGAGGTGTGAATAAACTAACCTTAAGGACATTTTGCCAACACAATAAATTAGATAATCAGGTGTATTATCCAAGATTCAAACAAGTTCTTACAATTATAATTAAACTGGGAGCAGAAACGATAGAACTTTAAAGAGAGAATAACATAACTTTAAAAAGAGATGTCATTTGAAATTTATGGTCTTATATTAGACATTGAAATTTCATGACCTTAGACACGTCATTACATTAATGTGGCTATAAAAGGTTGTCACGAATTAAGATAAAAATGAAGTTCAAATTAAATTATTCTCAATTTATTAGAATGTCATTCTTTTTCTAACGGACTAAATAATAAAATAATTTATAATTTCTCTAGTGGATGGAGTATATAAATTTAGAAAACAATCCAATATTCTTTTGTTTTTGCATTAAATTTCTGTCTGAATTTAGTGAATAATAGTTTTATTCATAGTGTTTTACCCATCAATATGAATAATTTTTTTTTTAATTTAATCAAAGTGCTAATTCCTATAGATCCATCCTTTTCTTTTTCTCTTCCAGAAGTTTTTGAATGTCAGAAATAAGTTCCATAGAAGAAGTCTTTGATTCATGGTCAAAAAGTTTCTTTATAAATTAAATATGTATGAAAGGCAAGTGGGGGAATTAAGTATGACACATTTTTGGGTTCTATAAAGGCAAGTGGGAGAATAAAGTATGACATATTTTTGGGTTCTATAATTCTATAAATGAGTGGAAGATGAATTGTGCATCATTATTGGAAGTTTGAATATTTCTTGTTTTGACTTGGATAGGGAGAAGAAAAAATTTGTCTAAGCTAGGGAATGTTAACATCAGCCAACCTAATTTTCAACAAATATTCTGGTCTTGGATTTGAATTCTTATTAACATGTTTAATCTTTTTTCTTAATTGCATGTAATGATCCGTTTGGTTGTTATAGTGTTCTTGACCTTTTTACCTCTGTTGATCCTTCCCCGAGCCTTATGAGTACGATTTGGAACCTCAAGGATGGGTGGTACGGTTCCCGAGATGATCGGGAAAGGTTTATGATGACTTGTGTGAATTAAAGCTTTAAAGTGAAAAATGTTTGGCCAACAGTTGACTTTTGGGTAAACGGACCTTTCGGGAATCCGTTGATTCCGAGAGGTCTAGATGGTTAATTGTGACTTGGTAGGATGTTCGGTTCAGTTCTCAAGGCACTTGGGAGCCTTTTGGGTTATTGGTTGGAAAGTTGGTCTTTGGCCATTGGGTGTTGACCCGGTCAAATAGAGTTCCGTTGAGAATTCTGAGACAACGAGTGAGTCCGTAGCTTGTTTTTATGTGTGAATGCATGTTTGGTTTGTATCTGTGAAGTCTCGAGTGATTGTCGGATTTCGGGATTGGACTTGTGAAAAACCAATTTTTTTTGGTGTCTGGGGTCCGTTGTAGCAGCGGGGTCTTAGCTGCTATAGTGGCTGATCGATGTTTGGGATTGGGCGCTGCAGCGGGCGGATATTCGCTATAGTGGATGTGCTGCAACGAGTGTGGTCTCGCTAGCGCGGGCTCACTGTAGCGGACTCGTGACCGCTGCAGCAGGATTACAGGATTTCCAAAATCATTAAAAGGTAGGATAATACCCTTAAACCCCTATCATTTCATTCATCACTTTCTAAGCATATTTGGGGAGAATTGAGGAGATCTTGGCTGAATCTTCATTGTGGTAAGTCTCCTAACCCAGTATTCAATAATTTAATCTTCCTAAGCTTGAATCCATTCTAGAAATCCATTAGAATCAAATAGAGAAAATGGGTTTTGATGATAACTTCTTGAAATGAGTTTTAATCTTTCTAAATGGAAATTGTTAGTAGATTTGATGAATCTATTCATAGAATTTGATGATTTCATAGCTAATAGGCTTGAATCTTCTATTTTTGTTGGTTAATTTGAAGGTTGAAAAACTAGAATTCATACCCAAATTGGGGGTTTTCACTTGAATCTCAAAATTAGCCCGTTCTTGAGTTATTTTAGCAATTGTTTAGTAGGATTGAACTCCTAGAACATGGAATTGCATATTTCACATTTGAAATGACCGTTTTACCCTTGTGGGCCTATTTCCCCTTTCTCCATAGTTGAATTTGACCCAAATGATAAGTATAGCCATATATGTGTTGTTCTTCATGATTTCTAATATGGCATTCGAATATGATTAGACTTTGAGTATATGGAGGCGCAACAAAGGGCAAGGAAAAAGTTTGACTGTTCGTGGCACCAGCTTGGCTACCTGGTAGGTTACGATTTACCTTATGGTTAGACTTCGGTTAGCGAGTCATATGTAGAGTTAGTGATTGTTAGAGAAAGCATGTTACGTCTTCGAATATGAAGTTGGGATGGATTACTTAGGTTGGTATTGTTGTTTGATTGTGGCTTGTTGCCTTGTTGTGATCTATTGGCTTGTAGCCCTGTTGGTGATACTAGACTTGATATTGATAGATCCTCATGATATGTGTTCATGTATGGCACCGTTGATATTGATAGATTCTTGTAATAGGTGTCCATGTGTGGAACGATTATGCATTGATATAGTCTTGTTGACATTGATATCATGCATGCATTCATACTTATATATTGGGATCTGCTTGCACGCTGCTACACATATATTGGACTGGGTTGCACCTTCCGCAACAAATATTGGATTGGTCAGTGCGCCACAGCAGTTACATAGACTTCGCGTGTTACACCTCGAAAATTTTCGCGTCATATGCATTGTGAGTAAACTAACATAAGCTTGGAGAGGTCATGGAACCCTTATAAGGTTAATGAATTCTCTTAACAAGTGTTAAGCAAGCTTCTAAAGGTTTCGGGATCAAGCAAATCGAAGAAAATAAGTTTGTCGAAAATTTGGAAAAAAAAGTTAACAGAATTTTGGGTCAACTTTGGAGGGGTATATCTCCTAGTATATTAGGAGTTCTAAGGTGTTTCAAAATCCTAAAATGAAGCTCATCGAGTCTAGTTTCCAACACAATAAACCGCTCGTCGATACGATATCGGAGTAGAGAATTATGGACGTTACAAGTTAGGCGAGCAGAGCAGTAATGCGCGCTACAGTAACCGACGTGCTACAGTAGCCGCGTTGCTACAGTGCACGAACCGACCTTATCCATCTATAAAAGGGTCAAAACCCTATTTTTTCACCAAATATCAGATCTAAAGGCTCAGCAACATATCGGATCATTTTGGTCATAAAAAATTGAGGGATTTGAGTGACTTTAGCTAATCAAGGCCCGGATAGTGCATAATTGTGACTATAGCATCGTTTTGCGGTGGAATTTGGCATGGATTCAAGGTGAACATCGGAGATATTGCTGTTTTAATAAGACTAAGGTATGAATCTTTCCTTATTACTGTTGCCTTAGGTTTATTTACGAAGGTAGAGCGATTAAATGAGCGTATAGTTAATTTATCGGTTAAGAAATCGGATAAACATCATATGAGATGTCTTATGGAGTATGTTGATGTTAGTGATGATGTTTTTGATGTTGCTATTGTTGTTGTTGTTGTTATTTGTTGGTAATTGCGATTTCGGGATAGGGATATAAACAGGGGAGATACTGCCGAAATTTCGGCAGATTCTAGAAAGAGTTAGTTTGAGGACTTAAGATAGGCCTATGAAGATGAGTCTAACAATAGTATAAATTTTCTTGAATATAGATTTGCGAGCCTGGGAGGCCAAGTGTTGAGTATTTAAAGTTAAGGCGTCCAAAAAGGTATGTTAAGGCTTTCCCTTTCTTTCTTTTTGGCATGATCCTATGATATGAGCGAACAACGAGTAAACGAGCTTCCATATTACTCTACTCTTAGAAGCACTAGGAGTACTTCAGTCTTTGATGTTCCTGTACCCCTATTAGGATTGTCCCTTTTGTTCATGGGTCCTGAGTTTGTATCATGATTATGTTAGTTCACATTTATGCATTGCATTCATTTACATACATGCATATTGACCCGTGACCAAAAGGCGTTATATACGCGTATATTATATGTATTTGGGGTATGGGGAAAGGGCAAGGCGTTATATATGCATTACCACCTGATCAGTTGGTGCACAGTGATGATGATTATGATGCCCAAAGGGGCCTATATGATATATGGATCAGGCCGTACGTTCCTCAGCACTATTATATGATATATGGATCGGGTCGTATATTCCTCGGCAATATTATATGGGATATGGATCGGGCCGTACGTTCCTCGGCACTATGACCTATGCATATCATACGCCCTCAGAGGCATTTTTAGTAAGCAGAGATATATAGATATGTTCAGATAATCAGACTTATAGATGTATTCAGTATGTCAGTTTAGCTTATGATTTTCAGATTTTCTTCGTGACTCCTATATGTATGTTACTCTTCTTCCTTACATACTCAATATATTATTCGTACTGACTCCCCTATTGTTCGGGGGGCTGCATTCATGCCCGCAGGTTTAGATAGCTAGGAAGACAGTTCGCATCCTTAGGCTGCTTCTTCAGCTGGATAGCGGAGCACTCCTCTTTTGCCGGAGTTGCCGTCTAGACTGGATATATATTATGATGTATATGGGTAGGGCAGGGGCCCTATCCCGTCCATAGCATGTCCAGTATGTTAGTAGAGGCTCATAGACGCTTATATTTAGTCAGACAGTGTGGCCCGCTCAGCACATGTTTAGTTACATAGTTTTATCGGGTGGCCTAGTCAGCTTGTACCCCGGTTCAGTTTAGTGATGTATGTATATATATCTTTTGAGGGTTGTGACCCTCCAGTTTATGATATCTATCAGTCAGCAGATCATGTTGTGAGCGCCCTCAGGTGGCCCAGAATGAGCATGAGCAGGTATGTTATGTATGTTTTGTAGCATCTAGGAGGTCAGCTTCTGGGTGTCCGTCATAGCCCTCCGGTTGGGCTGTGACATCGCGAGTCCCCCATGGGTCATGACTAAAAGGCGTGGAGGTATTCCACCTGGAGCGTGTATATATCATTGCATTGCATTCTCATTTACATATTCGTACTGTTGGATTTGGACTTGGTACTTGTATTTATGGTGATATTCGGACTTGGTGATCTATATTTGTGGAGACATTCGGACTGGGTATTCTATACTTATGGTGACATTTGGACTTGATAATTAGCGATTGTGATTCCATTCTTGGACATTGTTGATTGTACTTGTTGTGAGCTTGTCTATCTTTCTGTCTCTTACTCTTATATATATATATATATATATATATATGTTAGCTAACTGTTGTCGGCCTATGATGCCTACTTAGTATGTGTTGTTGTACTGATTCTACCTTACTGCATTATTTTATGAGTGCAGAGTACGAGGCTGGATCAACTTCTTCCCCTCGAGACTGACTCCCGAGGCATTGCTGACGAGCATCTAAGGTGAGCACATTATCAGATTCGTAGCCCGGATGACTCCTCCTATCTTACTTGTCTTATTCGCTACTTCTGAGATAGTATTTCATTTTGAGGCTATGTATTCAGACTTTTAGTTATGTAGTGGCTCTTGTACGGTATAGATCAGATTTTGGGATTGATGTAATATTTCTGCACTTATTTACTTATCTATTTCAGACTTGTTAGATATTTATGTTGGTTGGGTTATTTTATTATTGTTTGAAATTTGATTAACGGACGGATTCGCCTACCAGGTGGGAAAAAGGGTAGATGCCCGCACTTTCCCCGATTTGGGACATGACAATGCACGTAATATTTAAATTGATTCTTCATTTGTTTACATTACTCGATCATTAAATAGTGTTTTCATATAATCATGGCAGAGGTAAAGTTAAAATGTTAGATGCTTAATCGTATTCTTAACAAAAAATACACCCTCCATCCTAATTTATGTGGCATACTTCCTTCTTTGATATGTTTCAAAAGAATGTCATATTTTCTTATTTGGTAACAATTTAACTATCAATAAGGTTTGTTTGGGACAGAAGGATCCCCTCCACACTTCACTAGGGTTCTCGGGTTCGAGTCTTGGGTATAGAAGAAAAATCTGTTAGGTAGCCCTTCCCCTTAAATGGATCTTATGCGGCGCGAATGCTGATTAATTGGAGCTCAAATGCGGCTACAATTTACCGGATTGAAAACAAAAATGTCAATAATTTAACATTTTAAACTTCTTATTTTATCCTTAATGGGATTATTATAGCCACACAAATATTTACGACTTATTTTTTACCACAACTTGTAAGACAATTAATTCCCGAATTCATAGCAGAGATTAAGACACAACTATAAACATAATCTTGAGATAGGATAAAGAAAGTGTATCGTTCATCTTTATTGTTTGTACAGCGTTAGCAATCGGTGGTTAAGCCTAAGACCAACTTTCACGATCCACTAGCTATCACGACTGATGGGGCATCAACCATTATACCACGTATTCAAGAACAGAATAAGCTAGGGTTTTCCAATAGAGGTGGGCTGGCCTTTATTTATAGAGAGTGCCTACCCATCACAGGCAAATAGTTATTGGACCTAGCTTATCCACACACATAACAATTTAATATTAAAGTCTTTTCTTAATCAACCACTTGGGCCACGTCACTATCCTTTCAGGTTTAACCAATTAACACAAGTCCAAATTCCAACATTCTTCCACTTGGGCGCCAGTGTTAATTGATGACATAAAAATTAATTTTTCAAAAAAATTGAGGTTTTGAAATAAATATTAAGACTCTATAGTGGCCACAATACTCACATAGCCAAGGATAGAATGACCCATACAACAACCCATCTAGTCTCAATGAAAAACATTAACAACGAACCATAGCAGGCATCATACGGTTTGAAGGTATGAATCTATCTATGATCACATATGCTAGAATTTCCATCAACATGAATTAAACGTGTGTGCTAAGCATATCATCTTTCTAATTAAGGTGAAAAAAGCCACACCTCTTAGAATGACGTAATTCTCCAAGTGACATAAAAACCACATCACCTCAGGAGCCTCCATGTGACACCAAAATCATATCACCTCCACGGTCAGACCTCACTATCTAACCACATAGAATTTAAAGGAACATCTACGAGACTAGTTTCAAAGAAGACAAAAGCCAAAGGATTACCTGATTTCTTTTTAAGAGGACAGTCAGCTTTCTTATAACCTACTTGTTTGCAATCCCAGCACTAGATTTCTTTCTGAATCACAGCTTGATGGCCAATAAGATTATGATACTGACCTTGGTTACCACCAGGCTTATGATCACATGGATGATGAGATTGTTCATGTTTCTTTTTATCAAATTTGGGTCCACCTTTTCTTTCATAAGACGAATAACCAGCTAATCTAGATGAACTAGCAAGGTTCATTACGCCCTCACCTTTCTATTTTCTAACCCTTCTTTCCTCAACTACACAGACACTTTACTTATCCTTTTGTGCATTATAAGTTGTTTTAAGCTGGTCAAACTACTTAGTAAGAGACCTTAAGGATTGGTGAACAAGAAAATCATCGGTAATGGTGATACCTAAACTATTCAACGTGGTAGCAATGTTAATCAATTTCATGATGTAATCACAGACACTGCCTACAAAGTCATACCTTATGGTGAAAAGGGGATCAATCAGACTACCTATCTCAGCTTTATCATATTCATGAAATTTTCGTCTAATGGCACTCAAGAAGTTCTTTTGTTTCCATTATCCTTGATTGCACCTTTTATGTAATCAGAAAAGGATATCTTCAAGATAATAAAGGTCAATTTGTTAGCTTTTATCCATTTCTCATACTTAGCATTTTCTTTGAGCTGGTAGTAGTAAGTTCAATAAGTTTTGGTTCAGTCAATGCAAAGTCTAGACCCATTAGGCCCAACATTATTTCAACATCCTGTTTCCACTTCTTGTAGTTGTCACTAGTCGGAGTTTCGATTAAATACAATTGAGCAGTCATGTTGTTAACAGATGTAGGCAAACAACACATAAGATTAAAATAAAATCATGGCATTAGTGTATAAATATAAAGAATCAAAGACATTTATTGCACCTCTCCTTTGGGTAGAATATGCAACTGTCTCTTCTTTAATAACCAAGGAGTCAAAGACATTGATTGTATCCTCACCTTTGGGCAAGAGACACAAAATCTCCTCCTGAATTAATCCAAGAGTCTAATACATGCATTATGTCCTTCCTTTGGGATAGGGACATAAAACTGTTACACCCCGTACTTTCGTATGTTAAGTTTCTTCATGAGTTGGTTGTTATAGATTCGGAGAGCGGATTTATCTTCGAGGTCATATGAGATTAAACGTGTTCATCTTGAGTATATGAGGGTTTAAGTTCATGTTTTTCAAGTGTTGTAGGGATTACAGGATTAAGTGAATCTAAGAAATTAAGTTTGTCGAAACTTTGAGAAAATTTGGCGATTCTGGACAGGATTTTTGGTCCATATTGAGGGAAGTGTATCTCCTATAATATGAGGAGTTATGGGGTTCATTACATATCCAAATTGAAGTTCATTGAGTCTAGTTTTCAAAGTAACAAACTGTTCGTCGATATGGCATCGGAGTAGGAAGTTATGGGAGTTTTAAGACAGATTGCTCGGGTAGGCCATGGAGCTCGCTCAGCAAGCTCCAAAGTGAGGTGTTGCTCGCCTTGGGATAAGCTCAGAAATCCAAGCAACCTAGTTGAGTCGGTGGAAATGTTCCAAGTATTATATATTTGACCCACTTCGTTTTTCCCTTATTTTTCATCACCAACAGACCCTAAATACTCCGAAAAACCCTCTCCTTCATATCCAAGATTTCTCAAGGTAAATCCAAGGCCTAAAGTGAGAATTAAATGCTAAAGACTTCGGATTGTGCATTGGATACTAGTTCTTCTCCATGTAGAGGTTTGGAGAGTACTTAAGGGTGAGTAACTTCTGAGTTGAAGTGTTCTTGAGTGGTTAAGGTAGCTACCATCTCATCTGCATATTTATAGCATTGTTTAGCCTTTAAACAACTTGATTGAAAGAAGAAAGTGTGAAAGGAAGTTCAAATATGAATTAGAGACCATGTTAAATTTATGGACTGTTTGATCATGTTGTTGTTGTGTTATTGAGACAATTTCCTTGTAATTAGATAGTAGTTGAGATTGTTGTCATCTTGTTATGGTTTGTTAAAAAGGTATGTAGAGGAGAAGTGTATAAATGTCATATCTGAAGTGTATATTGGGTTATTTGAGGTGTATCTTGTAATACTTGTTGAAGTGGGTATAAGGGGCTTATATGAGCTGCTTCTTGTTGTTGTTGTTAGTTTCTACATATGTTGTTGTGACTAAGGAATAAGGGGAAACGCTTCCTATTTCGTTTTAGAATCGAACTATCGTTTGATATACATGTTATACTACCGTCATCTAAGTTGTATATGTATTACTTTGTTGTAGGATTGGCGCTCTAGTTGTGATAAGCTTGTTGTTGGGTTGCTTGACGACTTGAGGTATGTTAAGGCTAACTTTTCTTATTTTGGCATGATCCTTATGAACGAAATGTAAACGTAACGCTACTCCATAATGATTCTATTCTTAGAAGCTAGGGATGTTCCATGTTCTAGGATATTGTATTCAGTAAGTCTTTCTTCAGATTCAGTATGATTCATAGAGTCATTTATTGATGAAAATTATATCTCATAATGATGTTCGGAGATATAACGACCTTATATCGCTCTGACAGATTCAGGATGTACTCTTATCATATTCATACATTTGCATTTTGTATATATATGTGTGTGTGTGTGTGTGTGTGTGTGTGTGTGTGTGTGTGTGTGTGTGTGTATGCGTGTGTGTGTGTGTAGACCTATGACGCCTCAGGCATTATATACGCGTTTATTAGGTATTATATATATGGGGTATGAGGAGGGTGACAACGTTATATACGCACTACCACATGATGACGATGATGCCCACAGAGGCCGATATGATACGATGGGATGCCCACGAGGCTTAATAGGCGTTATATACACATATATATGTAAGACCTAGCATTTTATACGCATACATGCATGCACAGAATATTTATGCATATCATTGGCCTCAGGGGCAGTTTAGACATACAGGTTGCATTCATTTCACCCTATGTACTTTTATGGCTCTTTCATGTTACTTTCATGCCTTACATAATCAGTACTTTGTCCGTACTGACGTCCCTTTTCTAGGGGCGCTATGTTTCATGCCCATAGGTTCAAGTAGACAGGCTAACGATCCGACCTTATAAGTTGTTGTTCAGCTGATATTGGAGCCAGTGTTTAGGATGGCGAAAGGCGAGGCGTGGCGACAAGGGCTCGCCTCACGCCTCATGGCGTGGCGTGGCTAACACCTTTTGGAAGCGAGGTGAGAATTAACACAAAATATTAAAATATTAAATATGCATATATAAATACCCAAAAACTCAAATACTCAACAAAATACTAGTAAATATTTCAATTGAAAAACTAAAAGTAGATATAAGATAGTTGATAATAAAGTCTAAAAGTCTCCAACTAAGCAACTAGATAGTTAATAAATCATAAGGTCCCTGAGTGTACTGTTAGCATTGACCAAATTATAATGAAGAAACATCTATTCTTCTTCAAGATCTCCAAATTCTTCAACCACAAGAGTGTTAGCATTATATTGGTTGTCATCTTTTTCTTCCTCAGAGTCTTTATCAATTAGGGATCAACTTGAAGTTGAAGAAGCCACCCCTTTATTCTTGTTCATTTGACAACTCGCCCTAAGACCATAGATACTCTACTCACATCCACTTGCCGAAGCAACAATACCCCAAGTGAGACCGCCATCTTCTAACTCTTCCTCTGCAAGGTTTTCGGGTGCTCCAGTTACCCATTCATTTACATCCTCAATATTATCCAACCTAATTGGATCAATGGTATCGCGAGCTTTATAACGACGCTTCAATGTTCTATTGCACTTAATGTACACTAGATCATTGAGACATTTTAGCTCAAGTCTATTCCTCTTCTTGGAGTGAATCTGTGTATAAGTTGTAGAGAATAATTAAAGAATACTAATAAAATAAGGATAATGTAATATAAAATAGAATAAATCTTGTTCTCACATGTTCATAGACTCTTTAATTTCTTTCACATCCAGATGCACTACAGGTTAAGCATAGTACTTTAACAGCAAACTTTTGCAAGACTGGAACATGGTTACCATATTGCAACCACCATTCGACTATAGAAAAAATATTTCAAAAGGCATTAAGTATAATCTATAAGAAATCAAATAAGTTATAAAGACAATAAAACAACTAATTTACCTGGTGACAAACGGTCTCTACCTGTAATGGAAGATTCCTTACCAAATGTCCCATCTACTTGTTTGTACTAACCAAGCTCAATTGACATTCTATCTCTCAATCTAGGATCAGGGACCAACTTATCTAGACTTGAAATGTAGTCATCCCACACTTCTCCATCTAAAGTTTCAACAACTGCATTCTTATAATATAACTCCGGGTTCAGAATATG
Source organism: Lycium barbarum (assembly GCF_019175385.1). NCBI lineage: Eukaryota > Viridiplantae > Streptophyta > Magnoliopsida > Solanales > Solanaceae > Lycium > Lycium barbarum. The sequence goes on along the minus strand of NC_083346.1, from coordinate 14,242,533 downwards.
TCCTGCTGCATGGGAAGGTCGATGAAGTTGATCCGACCATCTTTTATCAATGATCTTAAAAACTTTTTCATACTTCCTCTCATCACCCCCAAATGCCTTTGCAATAGATTCTTTGCAAAGATCCATAGCTTCATAAAGATAGCCCTTTGGTGGTTTTTTCTCCCCATCCACCAAACGAAGTACGATAATCAAAGGACTACTAACTTTAAGTGCCTTACAAAGATCATCCCAAAATGATGGAGAAATAAGATTCCTCGCAACCTTTTTTCCCGCAATTTCCTTTGCATGTTTGCTTTGTTTCCATTCATTTGAAGTGACTAGATTCTTAAGTTTTTCTTTTGCATGTAAAAACTATGCAAAGTCAAGAAAGCTGTTGCAAATTTGGTCTTGCCCGGTCTCACCAAATTTCTTTCATTTGTAAACTTCCTCATCAAGTTTAATAGCAATGGCCTTTGACTGATGTAAGCATAGATCTTAGTGGCCTTGCTAAAAACTATAAAAGAAATACCAAATAGTTATTAAGTATAGATTGTAAAAAAAGTGGATGGCTGGATGCTATATTAAACACAAGTACACAAGTCACAACTATATTAAATTAAAGTTACCTGAAGCATACGGGTTGATCTTGAAAATGTCACGAAATATCAAATTGATACAATGGGCAGTACATGGAGTCCAATAAATATGTGGGAATGAGCCCTGCATCATGTGACCTGCTTTTACATTCTCACTAGCATTATCGGTAACCACTTGTATAACATTATCCTTTCCAATTGACTCAATAGTCCTCTAAAATAAGTTATACATTTTAGTGGAATCTGTAGAAGAGTGGCTATCATCATATGATCCAAGAAACAAACCATCTTTTGGAGAGTTGACCAAAACATTGATGACCATTTTACTATTTCATGCTGACCACTTATCCATCATATTAGAACATCCAAACTTGCTCCATTTCACTTTATGCTCCTCAACAATGTCGTCCACCTTCTGCATCTTTTTTTTTTCCAGATAAGTAACTCTAACTTCGTGATAGGTTGGAGGCTTCATATTAGGGCCACATTCTCCTATATAGTTAATGACTTTTTTAAAACTTTTGGCATTGACATAAGTAAAAGGGAGCCCTGCATCGTAGACCCATCTTGCAAAAACACCTACAACACGGTCCCTTAAAAGCTTCTGGTTCTTTCTGTACTCGAATTGTCACCTGCCGCTTCCTTTGGCTTCTGTGGATAATAAAGATTCATAGGACTTTTCCTTTTTTGAGTTTTGGAGGGACGAGGCCTTATTTCACCAACTTCATCCAAATCATCGTCACTATCAACCATATGATCAGCCACACATGTATCGAAACGCATTTGAGTTTTTACCGCATTCTTTTGTTCCATATAGGCCCTTATTTCCGCCTTGACCGATTCCGGACATCTTTTATAAGCTTTAGAATTTGTTCCAATACCAAGTAAATGTTGTTTGTGCCGGATTATTCCACCCTTGCTACTTTTGTCACAAAAATTACATATAAATTCATGTTGAGTTGGACCTTTTCTACCAAAATTCCAACCTATGTCTTTGCTATCAGAATGGGATGTTGACATGATTGAAATCTAATTATAAAACAATAAAAGGAAAAAAGTCACACAAAAATAAAAAATAACTCTGCCGGAATTGGGTCACCACCTGGCTGCCAGAAAGTTAGAATCTGCTTGAAAAAGGCTATTCTGCTAGCGGAAAAAGCCAGGAACGCCGGAAAGAAAAAAGAAATAAAAGAAAGAAGAAGAAGAAGAAGAAGAAGAAGAAGAAGAAGAAGAAGAAGAAGAAGAAGAAGAAGAAGAAGAAGAAGAAGAAGAAGAAGAAACTTACCTGAAACTGCTACTGATGGAAGAAGAAGAAGAAACTTTAATGGTGGAATATTTCTGACCAAAGGAGACGCAGCAGCTGCTATGGAGAAAATATATAAATGAAACCCTAGGTAAATATTTCTATTCTATTTTAATATAGTCAGCAACTTTAAAAAAAAAATCAAAAGGCGTCGCCTCACCTAGCCATTCACCATGCTCGCCTTGCCTCGCCATTCTCGCCTTGTCTCGCCTTCTGAAAATCGCCACGCCTTGGCTGTCTATGGCGAGAAAGGCGAGTGCCTTTCACAACACTAATTGGAGCACTCCTCTTTATCCGGAATTGCTGCTGTGTTTTTGGTACGTCATATTTTTATGTACCTATGGGGATGGTAGAGCCCTGTCCCGACCTTGTTATGTCATATACTCCAGTAGAGGCTTGTAGACAGTCATGGTATAGTCAGACGTTGTTTGGCCCTCTTGGCTATTTTTGTTGTATAGTATTTCATGATGGCCTTGTCGGCTTGCAGAGTTTTTGTCCAGCATAGTTGTATAGTATGTCTTTTCGGACTCATTCCTTTTTCAGCATATTTCTCTTATGATCTTGTAGATTCCCGTCTGATGACCCTCGAGGTCCACTCTTGTTTATGATTATGATATGAAAGTATGTTTAACGGTGCTCGGCCGGTAGGGCCCAGGTGCCGGTCATGGTTGATATGGAAGTTTTCAATACAGACACAAAAAGAAATAGTACATGAGCAATTCATACACTGTAAATTAGTAGACTTTATTGGCCAGTTATCAACTCATCTAACAATCATATATGCAAAGAATGAAAGTACTGATAGAGAGGTATTATGGAAAAAACTCATTCAGTTGGGACCTGGCATCCAAGGGGCATGGCTATTATGTGGGGACTTCAACAATGTACTAACAACTGAGGACAGAATAGGCTGCCCTATATTGCCATCTGAGACACAAGCTTTCCAACAATGCTTTGATACCCTACAACTAACTGCACTAAGGTCTAAGGGATGTTACTTTATTTTCTGTAATAAACATGTGCCAGATAGTAAAGTATATTTTAAAATTGATTGGGCATTTGGTAACCTCACCTGGCTGTCAACTTATGGTCATGTTGAGGCAGTTTTCTTGAATCCAGGGGTGTCAAATCGTTCACCAATACTCTTACAAGTGTGCCCCCACCACAAACTTACCCCAAGCTTTTCAAGCTCTATAAAATAGTACTGAATCACCCTGATTTGGGGAGTATAGCAGGGGCATCATGGAGGAAGCAACAAACTGGTACAAAGATGTTCCAACTTTGGATGAAATTGAAAACAGTAAAACTGCACTTGAAGGATCTTAATGCCAATATGGCTACTTATATCCAGAAGCTGCAACAAGCAAGGCAGGGCTTAGAAATTGTAAAAGCAAAAATTGCAACTCAACCTCTACGTAGCAACTTGATTGAGCAGGAAAAAACTATACTGGAGGATATCAAGAAATGGATTGAGGTGGAGGAGCATGTATTAAGGCAAAAGTCCAGAGCATGTTGGATTACAAGTGGTGATACAAACACTCAATATTTCCATGCTCAACTCAAGATGAGAACCACCAGGAATGCAATCACTTTAGTGTACAATGATGCTGGACAGAAGATACTGGATCCCAGTCTTATGAAAGTTGAGTTTAGAACCTTTTTTCCCAATCTAATAGGGTCTTGTGGTGACCAATTTCCATGTCCAAATGTGGAAGTCATCAGGAGTGGCCCATGCTTAGAGTACACCCACAAATGCAAGTTGATCAACCCTGTCATTGACCAGGAGGTGATTACTGCTGTAAAAGGTACGCCCACTGATAAAGCACCTGGTATTGATGGTTTTCCTTTGGAATTTTTCACTAAATAATGGGATATGATTAGGAATGATATAATGAGTGTAGTTAAAGAATTTTTTAGTATTGGAAATATGTTGACAACATTTAGTTGTACAGCAGTAACCTTTACACCCAAAGTACCCTCCCCTACTCATGTAAAAGACTATAGACCCATAGCTTGTTGCACCAATTTATACAAGATCATAACTAAAGTCTTAACCAATAGAATCAAAGAGGTTATGGGATTATTAATCAGTCCTACACAATCTGCATTTATAGAAAGGAGAAGTATTTGTGGGCAAGATGTGTTATGAATGTGGATTTAAAAAAGGCTTATGACTCCATAAAGTGGAGTTTTTTTTGGAAAAAATGCTAGTTCATTTGGGGTTTCCTCAAAAATTTAACCAATGGATAATAGAGTGTGTATCATCTATTTTATACTCCTTAGTCCTAAACGGTGGTTTAACTGACACTTTTCAAGGCAAAAGAGGGATAAGAAAAGGGGACCCTATGTCCTCTTATCTTTTTGTAATAACCATGGAATACCTCCAAAGATAACTAGTCACTTTGCAGAAACAAAAGGAGTTCGAGTATCATCCAAGGTGAAAAAAATGAGGGTGGTTCACATCTGCTTTGCAGATGACTTGCTAATGTTTTGCAAGGCAGATGTGAAGTCTATTCAAATGTTACAAGGTGCCTTTCAGAGGTTTTCTGCAGCATCAAGGCTATAGCTAACAAGGACAAAACCTCTATCTATATGTCAAGGGTTACTCCCACCTTGAAACCAGAAATTCTGCAAGTCTTGGGTTATCAGGAAGGGGAAATACCTTTCAAGTACTTAGGGGTACCCTTATCCTCAAAAAAGCTCACAATTGCACAATGCATGCCTTTGGTGGAGAAGAACACTGAGAGAATAAGGTGTTGGACTGCAAAGCTCCTGTCCTATGCGGGTAGGACTCAGTTAATCAAATCAGTTATATTTGGTGTTCAGACATACTGGGCTCAGATTTTTATTCTCCTAGAAAGAATATTGAAAATGATTGAGAGTATATGCAGAACCTATTTGTGGATTGAATTTGTTGCTGCTTCAAGGAAGTCTTTGATTTCATATGCTAAAATGTGCATGCCAAAAGCTGCAGGAGGGCAAAATATACTGAATCTTGGAGTAATGGAATCATGCTGCTATACTGAAGCAACTATGGGCTATAAGTAGTAAAAATGATTGTCTATGGATTAAATGGATTGCTAAATATTATATGAAAGGGGAAACTGTAGATTCTTGTGTTATCCCCGTTAATGCTACATGGGTGATCAGGAAAATACTAGAAGCTAGGAAATACTTGGTACAGCTGCAATCAACCCAAGGCGCAGTCTCTGGGGACCTGGATGCAATGTTATTCATGGAAGGTTCTCCATCAAGAGGATGTATCCGCATCTTATGCCTCAATATCAAAAAAGTCAATTGGAATAGCTTAGCACTACAACAAAACATCCATCCAAGACATAAGTTCATAATTTGGCTGGCAGCATGGGGTAGGCTTGCAACTGTGGATAGACTGCTCAAAATAGGAATACATGTGCCAATGGAGTGTGTGTATTGTGATAGTGCAATTGAAACCTTGGAACACTTGTTCTTTGCTTGTCCTGTGACTAAGGCTATATGGAACAGGTTGTTGCAATGGTTGGGCTTCAGCAGATCAATTGGTACTAGGCAAGAAGAATTACAATGGATATGCAACTAGGCAAGAAAGAAATCAACAATCTATCACTAGTTGTGTGTTTGCAATGCTGGTGGCAGTACTATGGACAGAAAGGAACAATCTCAGGTTTCACACTGGACAATTCAACATCAACAAGTTGTGCAGGGAGATAGCCATTCATATACATATCAGAGGGAGCAAGCTGTAGAAGTGGAAGGCAACACTGGACTTTTTGAATCATATGTCATAACTGCTGCTAGTTTCCTTGTAAAACTGTGTTATTGCTATCTGGTCACACTTGTACTGAATCACTGTAATAGATAGGTGCAACTCAATTGATAGCATAGATGGTTTTATCTTGTAATCCAGCTAGATAGTTTACATAGCTGTGGAATTTGGTGAAGTAGGTGGTCAGCTCCTACTTGGTTTTGTAATTATCACTTGGTTCCAAAAAAAAAAAGGCTTCCGCCTTTGGGTGGAAATACGATATATCTTCTCACTAATTAATTTAGCATCACTAGTATCAAAAGGTAAACTCCCAACACTAGCATACACTTATCAAGAACAATTTAAACATGGTTCATTGAGAATAAAATAATGACTCAAACAAATAGACCGCTTTGGTGGAAACTATTCATTAATTATTACTCTCAATCAATGTATGATATTACTTCACATGTACAAAGTTTTAAGAATTTTCAATGACTCCAAATAAATAGACCACTTTGATGGAAACTACTTATTAATCATAAATTCTTGTTAAATAAAAGAGTTTAATCATATGGGCTTAGATTTACCTCATGTGTATGTTATATTATTTATTCATTATTAATTCCATACTTCAACTAAACTAACAAAACACTAGCAAAATACTTTAACCAAACCAATACTAGGATCAACATTGCTGTCTCACTTCGTCAGAAAATATTAAAGTGAAACTAAAGGAAATATAATAGGATAACCTGCCGACAACCAACAGAATGTCAAGTGCTTTGATACCATCTGTAACAGCCCAACCCACTAGTGATATTGTCCGCTTTGGGCCTAGGTTCGCACTGCTTTAAAATGCGTCACTAGGAGATAAGGCATGCTTACTTATATACTCAGCACCTCTCTTGCGTTTTGTCAATGTGGGACTTTCCTACTAAGTTGGGGCGTCACATACACCCCCTCTTATGGACTCAGCGTGCTCAATGAGGTTTGCCCCACTGCATGAGATTTTCCTAGACTCAGCACTGAGGTTTGTCCAGTTGAACTATGGCCACCATCGACAAAGCTGACGTGGCTCTGATACCAACTGTAAGATAATTCATTCGCATCCATAGCAGAGATTAAGACACCACTATAAACATAATCTTGAGATAGGATAAAGAAAGCGTATTGTTCATCTCCATTGTTTGTGCAGCGTTAGCAATCAGTGGTTAAGCCTAAGATCAACTTTCACTATCCACTAGCTATCACGACCGATGGGGCGTCAACCACTATACCACGTATTCAAGAATAGAATATGCTAGAGTTTTCCCAATATCTAGGGAAAGGGGAGCTGGCCTCTATATATACAGAGTGCCTACCCATTACAGGCCAATAGTTATTGGGCCTAGCTTATCCACACAGATAAGAATTTAATATTAAGGCTTTTTATCAATCCACCACTTGGACCACGTTACTATTCTTTCAGGCGATAACCAATTACCACAAGTCCAAATTCCAACACAATTTTCAAAAGTCCCTATTTATTTCTTAAATTTCATGCACGATCAAGTACTATTACATAAATTGGGACGGAGGAGTAAATAATTAGCAAAGACAATATATATATATATATATATATATATATATATATATATATATATATATATATATATATATATATATATATATATATATATAAGAATTACGTCTTTTAGTTTAGCAGACAGTGTATTTGCACTAAATTCGTGCTTGTTAAAGATATTAATAAACCTGCGTGTGCTCTTAAATTCTTAGATGAGATAATCATACAATTCAACAATACACTTTGTAGTTTGATTAAAATCCAACTAGGAGATTTATGAGGAAAAAAACTCTGTTAACAATGCTCTAATTATAATTAGAACCATATAGATTAAAGATACAAGTCAGCTATATTAGCCGACCAACCTTAATTTGAGATTTTTCTTAAAGGTTATAGCCTATAGCGTAACACTTAACACATCAAAGAACTAAATTCTTTTTCAATTCTACAGGCTATGCCCCTGCCAATTCCCCTTGTGTATGATTACATTCATAAATCTGTTCAGAACACTGTTGCTTTATCTAATTATGAAAAATTAATAATATAGGGAATGTGTAAGCTTTTATTGAAGGCTTATTAAGAAAGATGGAAGTGCATCAATAGCCACTTGGCGAACCATTATTTAAAGCATATCTGAAGATTATAAAGTATTTAATGTTTAGCCGTTTTAGCATCAACTTCAAACTTGAAGTTGAAAATTTGAGTCTGATTTTCAAACATCAAAACATACGGGTCTTAAATTGAAAATGCCAAAGTTATACACTAAAGCTATTTTTACACAACTTTCTTAAGTGGTGCCAAAGTATCGTTTTTAGTGGAAATACTCCAAAGATAATACAGGAGGGAACAAAATGAAAAGCCTCAAGTGAGAAATGAGATGCGCCTCAAAGTTTATCTAAGCTAAGACCAGAAAATATGAAGCCAACATGTCGGGGCTGGATTACATGATTCGGGGTTCAACTTTGTTATTGGACTCTAATAAGCAGGCCCAGGCCCAACCAAGTTAGCTAAGAAGTTTTTGCACAGATTGTACTTCAAACGCGCTGGTCTTTAATTTTTGTCTCTCGTATCTGAGGTCTTTAATTTTTTTCCCATTCTGCTCATTCAATGAAAATATTTGGACTTGCTTCGCTCGACATAAGTTCTGTAACATTTATCTTTAGAAACTAAATTTTTGCTTCGGCATAAGTTCTCTCGAAATTAAGTTATGCAGCTAAGTTGTGCATATTTTTAGAATTTGTTGTAGCGTTTTAGAAACTGGAGTTATATTTTTGGGGCATATGTTCTTTTCCTTTTTGAGTTGAATAACGTGCATGTTTTTAGAGAGTTTGATGTGTTTTTGGCCATTTTTATGTGGAATTTCAAAAGCTCTGTCATGTCTGACATAACTTGTGGGATATCATGGTACGAAAATATAAATTTATATTGAGCGTGAAACTTATTCCGCGCGAAAAGTACTGAAAGATAAAAATTAAAGATCACCCAAAAGTAGGAGCATTTGCTCATATAATCTCACTAAGAAGGGGGCTATTTTCATTGTTACTACTTCGGCTGTTATACGTTTGTCTAGAACTCAATCTTGATACTAGTCCATAGCGGTCAAAGTTAGAAGCGTGAGCCTATTAGTAAAGAAAGCCCAAAATTAGAAAATATTGGACATCCAAAAGAAAGCCCAAAACAAAAATATCTACAACCCAAATAAAGACCGTCCATTTACCAATCATCTTCCCTTACCTCAAAAATATCAAAAAATGAAGATAAGGTAGTTTCCCTTATACAACCCCTCTTCTTCTTCAATCTTCAGACTTCCCACACAGCCCTCAACCATGTTTTCCCTCACAGTAAACTCCCCTAAACCTCTCTCCCTCTCCACCCCATTCCTCCCTACCCATCCCCAGTACCCCACACCCTCCATAATCCACAAACCAAATGGTCCAAATCTCAATTCAAGAACCATAACATCACTAATGATGCCACCTTCTTCTGGTGAAAGAAGACAACCTCAATACTCAACATCAGCACCACAACAACAACAACATCTTTATCAACCTTTTAGACCACCGCCTTCACCTTTACCACCTAAATTTCGCAATCTTGATATCAATTCTAAGCTTGAAGTTCTTATAAATAGACTTGGCCTTTGGTATGAATATGCCCCTTTAATCCCTTCTTTAACTAGTGAAGGTTTTATATCTTCTACACTTGAAGAAATCACTGGGATTACTGGTGTTGAACAGAATAGATTAGTAGTTGGTGCACAAGTTCGTGAAACTTTAATTGAGGCTAACTTAGATCAAGAAACACTGTCGTTTTTCGATTCCGGGGGTGCTGAGTTGTTGTATGAGATAAGGTTGTTGAGTACTAGGCAAAGAGCTGATGCTGCTAAGTTTATGGTGAGGAATGGTTTTGATGCAAAACAAGCCAATGAGTTAGCTAGGGCAATGAAGGATTTCCCGCGTAGACATGTGGATTATGGTTGGGATAAGTTTAATGGTGATTCGCCTGGTGATTGTTTGGCTTTCTTGTTTTATAGGCTAGCTATAGAGCATGCTGCTGCTGGTGCTGAGGAGTTGAGGATGGTGGCGATGGAGAAGGCGTTAAGAGTAGTCGAGTCTGAAAGTGCTAGGACTTTGCTTGTTGACGAGGTAGAAGGAAAAGGGGTCGACAAGGAGAGCGTTGTCGATGATGTGGCGATGGTTCCTTTAGTGAGGATGAAGTTAGGGGAGGTAGCTGAGTCGAGTGTGGTGATCGTTTTGCCTGTTTGTAAGGCGGAGGCGAGGGAAATGGAGGTGGAGGCAGCCCCGTGGGAGTGTGGTGGGGTCGGGGATTTTGGAGTTGTGGAGGCAGAGAAGGATTGGAGGAGATGGGTGGTTTTGCCAGGGTGGCAACCAATTGCGGGATTAGAGAGAGGTGGAGTAGCAGTGTCGTTTAAGAGTGGGAAGTTTTTGCCGTGGAGGGAGAAGAGGAAGTACAAGGAAGAGCCGGTTTTGGTAGTGGCTGATAGGGGAAGGAAGGAAGTGACAATGGATGACGCGTTTTACTTGGTGCTTGGTGGTGGCAATGGGAGCGGTGATGAGGCATTGAAAGTGGAAAGTGGGTCAACATTGAAGGAAATGGGGGTTGAAAAGAGCTTGGGAATGGTGCTTTTAGTAATCAGGCCACCAAGGTGGGAAGATGAAGATACTCAACTTATTGATGATGAGTAGGATTGGGGTAAAAATGCAGCCTTTGCTGTATATTGTCAATGGAGAAAATTTTGGGTATCACGGGAATATTTCATTTGAAGACAAGTTCAAGCTTTACTGCAAGATTCCTGATATTCATTCCTTTTTTGGGGTCAATGTGACTTTATATTGTTGTCTTAGCATTTTTAAATTACCTAGTATTTAGCAGAAACAGAGAATGTACAAATTCAGGATTTGCATGCAATGCTGAAGTGAATCTTGGATCATATTTTTGAATAAGAACACCATTTTTCCTAATGGATTTTCTCTTTTAAGTTTTATGCACTTTTGAAAATAATTGTACAACCAATTGTATGTCCTAAGATCAAATCAACAAATGTAAGTATAAGCAGGTAAACAGACAATATGGATAAAATCTCCTCATGCTCATATATATAACATTTTGATAGCAAACACCATACAAGTTTCTGCATTCTGGATTTCAGACCTTTGGCTACACTTCCAACCCCTTTTATTAAACATAATCAAGATTATCATCCCAAGTGTAAAAAGGGGTTAAAACAAGATAAGAAGGCATATTACAATGTCAGTGTGCCATTTATTTAATAGAACTACATAACTTAGCAATCCTTTACCAATACTAGCAGCTTGTCCCAAAAAAAAAAACATGCTTTTTAAGATTTTTGCACAGCCTACATGAGAAAACCTATGGATAAAATCTCCTCATGCTCATATATAACATTTTGACAGCAAACACCATACAAGTTTCTGCATTCTGGATTTCAGACCCTTGGCTACACTTCCTACCCTTTTATTAAACATAATCAGGATTATCATCCCAAGTGTAAAAAAGGATTTAAACAAGGTAAGAGGGCATATTACAATGTCATTGTGCCATTTATTTAATAGAACTACATAACTTAGCCATCCTTTACAAATACTAGCAGCTTGTCCCAAAAAAACAGCAAGCTTTTTAAGATTTTTGCACAGCCTACATCAGAAAAGCTATGGTACCGACATGTTGCTAAACACAACATTTCTCTTCACTTAGTTCTCCTTTAACTCCCCACAATCTTCGATTAAGACAGGGCATGATGTTTTCCCACTATCTGAACCCACCCTTTCCATTTCTTTGACTACACTATAGCCATCTACAACTTTACCAAACACGACGTGTTTGCCATCAAGCCAAGGTGTTGGTACTGTGGTGATAAAGAACTGAGATCCATTGGTGTCTCGTCCAGAATTTGCCATTGAGAGAAGACCGGGCGTCGTATGCATCACACTGAAGTTCTCATCAGCAAATTTTGTACCATATATTGATTCTCCTCCAGTCCCATTTCCTCTGGTGAAATCGCCACCCTGGCACATGAAGTTTGTAATGATGCGGTGAAACCCCGAGCCCTTGTAATGTAATGGCTTCCCTAACTGCCCAATCCCTTTTTCACCGGTGCAGAGAGCTCGAAAGTTTTCAGCAGTTTTAGGAGTCTTATCTTTAAACAGTTCCATCACAACTCTCCCCGCTTTGGCCTTGCCAATCAATATGTCAAAGAAAACCTTTGGATTTTTTGCCGCCATTGTTACTTCTAAACCTGCATTATAACAAGCACACACACCAATGAATACAAGCTAAAAAGAGAATCTAGTGTGACAGTGTTGGAGATTTTCATATAGCCTAACACGATAATAAACAAAACAAAGGGAAAAAGAACAATATCGAATAAATTGAGGAACTGTCCAAATAAAAGAGAAAAGAACTAGCACAACAATTAACAATCTTTTTTCTGGACTAAGCATATTATCTAGACATATACACTTGCATCCCTTCAATTTCTTTTCTTAGCACCCTTCAACTAATATTTCTTATACAGTTGAAAAAACAACATTATATTATTTAAATATACCTACAAGTAGAATAATTATCTAAAACAGAAGGTTTATTCAAATCTGTACTAATAAAACTTAGATATACAAGAACCCTCAGGGGTTGGCCTAGTGGTAATTGGCTTGAGCCTTGGGGTGCTCCCTTTCAAGGTCTCAAGTTCGAAACCCACTGGGTGCAAACAATTTCTGAGGGCCATCGGACTGGGGTAAAAATCCTGAATTACCCGTGGTGCACTTGCGGGAAACTCCTTGCCGAGGGCCTGTGCACCCCCGGGATTAGTCAGGGCTCAAAGAGACCCGGACACCCAGTGCTTAATCAAAAAAAAAAAACTTAGATATACAAGATTATACACATTTCTATCAAGAAAAAGATATCAGAAGTACAAGTTCTATCAGTCATTTTAACTGAATGATAAACTAGATAGCACACATGCTCATTTCTTTCTAAAACATTAAGCACTAATCAATCTTAAGATAAATTTCCCACCTTTGCTACAATAACATCATAAAAGAGCATTGCTTTGGGGAAAAAAAAATAACACAAACCATTTATAAATACAAATTTATAGAAAGAAGCATTTATACTATGTCACTCACAAAGGTGTAGTGGGTGCATAGTTAATCCACATCAATTGACTTAAAATCCTAAATACTTAATTTCAGTCTCATGAAAACAATTCAAGATTCACAAAATATATTACACATAAAAGTATAAAAAGGAATGTACATCACATAACCAAAATCCTCTTGATTAATTGCAGGAGTTGCAGATCAAGAGGACACCAATAAATGGATTTAGTTATATGAACATTTTAATATAGCACAAGATTTGAGCTCCACAGTGGTTTCTTAAAATTCTAACCGTGAAGCCTTCGATATGTGCTTATTCTAAATAATGGTGTTTATGAAATAAAAGAAAATATTTACTGAAATAACCAATTTGGTTAAAAAAGAAGAACATAACATACCTTTGGTTGCACAGGAAGAGTTTTGCAGATAATGTTGAGTGAGGAGGGCTTTAGTAGATTTATTTATAGGGAGAGGCTGGTGTTTTGTGTATTAGGGTTTAGGGTTTAATGTTGGTCTTTTTGCAATGGCTGTCCATCTAGTTGAGAGCATTACATGTTTTGCCCAATATTTGTTTTCAGTGACATTTTGCTTTGCCTACTTCTTTGGAATTTTAAGATCTGCCCCAAGTTTCCCAAATTTCTGATATGTTGGTACACGATTTTTTTTTTTTTTTAATTCATCTAGCATAAGGCTGGCTGGTGGGTCGGGTCGGCCCATTCCCGGTACGATTCTATCCCGATCCCTAGGTAAGGGGAGGGGATTGGGATGAGGCCGGCCTCGGGTAAAATCCCGATTGGTCCCTGACTGGGCTCACACCGGTCTAACCCGGTTCAATTTCAATAATTTTTCTTTTTTTGAATTTCCAGCCGTTTGGACAGTTGCCAGCTCGACCCCAACGGTCAAAACACAGCTATATTCAGCCCCACACCCCAAAACAGCCCCTACACCCCCCCCCCCCCCTCCCAACAAACCCAAACTTTAATAAATTATATTGTGGCTCTATTTCTAAACTATAAATATCCCTCCATGCTTATTCATTTTCATACAATTCGCTTATTCTATCTATATATGTAATATTTGCTAATCATTCAAGTTTCATAATTTTATTTTCGTGAATTGGGTAATATATGAAGCAACTTTCAAGTTTCAACATTTATTTACGGCTTACGGTTACGTCTGTTTCTACGCAGACATTTGGTTTCTCGCATTTAATTTTCCTCTTGATTAATTTTATTTCAATTACTTTTCATACTTTATTTCTATTATATTTTGAAAACTATGTCTCCTACAAAAAATTTAACAGAATTTTCACTTATTCATTAAATATTTTGTGTGCCTAATAGCTTCTGATAATTTAATTTGTAGTTTATTTTGAACAATCTGCAGTAATAACATTTTAAATTTTATTGAGGTCGCAACTTTCAGTTCATGAACATTTTTATCCGTATTCAAAAGCAGTTTTATAATGTAATTTTAGCGCACAGATACAATAACGATAATTTGCATAGAAAATCTTTTAAATTTGCATTTAAAATGTGCACATGTCATGTAGCAGCATTCATAATAAATTATTGCACAGGATATTTGAAATTTTGTATCTAAAGAATAGTGCAAATGTGACGTAGCAACAATTTATGTGATATGAATGGAAACCACTTATAATCAAGACTAGATGGCCCGAGCCCGTGCAAAGCACGGGCGAAGGTTGTTATATAAAAGTGGTTTGACTTTTGCAAGGTACTGCCTTATTCGTTTTGTAGGAGTTTAACTAAAAAAAAAAAGGAAGCAATACCATCAAGTTAAATATTACTCATAACATAATATGCTTCATATTGTGCGGAACAAAGTTATATTATTACATTGCCAAGCTTGCTAGAAAGAGAAAAGTTGTGAAATTCTTGATGTTCTTGGTGTAAGCGGGTACAATCTGGATTCAATCAATTGTTGTCGGCTGTGGAAAAGAGAAGAGAAACTTGTACAGTATCCCGATAAACCTGCAAATTGTAATGCAATGTTTAAGGTATACCATCAATCTTTGAGAGAGTTGGAATAAATGAGTGCCCAAATTAGAAAGTTAAAACAAACGTGTAAAGAAATACAGACAGAACTGAAAGATAATAGGAATAATTGGTTGCACAGTATCCCGATAAACCTGCAAAGTATTACATAAGTCTAAATCATGATAGGAAACTGGAACGTAACACATTAAGTTGGAAATGTTTTACATGTTAAAGACCAGAAGAATGAAAAGAGAAATGTAGAGATTAGAGGAAAGTGATGGTAAAACACCAACCCTGCAAAGCAAAACAGAGGTAAGCACAATATTATCGAACAAAGGGAAGCTCCCTGCAAATTTTCAAGAAATAGAAGCAGGAGAAGATAATTCCCTATTTGTTTTAATTGTTTAGTAGGAGTTAAATAAAATTAATGTAGTATGCCTCATATTATGTACATTTAATAGTGGAACAAAGTTATAGTACTACATTGTAAATGTAACTGGACTGTAGCAGCGATTGTTGGCAGTACGAGATTCATCTAGATTACTTGAAAAAGGAGGACCAAGCATGCGAAGTTACAAGTCACAACTAATACATTCATTTTGTGAAGCCAAAAATAAGATTATTCTTAATTTGCTCTAATAAACTTTAAATTTTATTCTTTAAAGTGATTTCTTTAAATACATGCTAGATATCAAATTTTATATTCCATCCTTACAAACATTGAAGTATACCTTCATGCCAAAATATATACTGATCGTATATCTAAAATTAGGCAACCAGAAAATCTCAGACTCAACTAAATAGAAAGCATGGCATCTTCAATAGACAAGTAGATGAATGTGTACCTTTACTTGAAGTAACATTATATGCTGACTTGAGCTTTAAAAGGGAAGAGACACTCTTTTGGTCTGACTCTGATCTGCATCAGAGATAAGGATGATGTTGCAGTAGAAAACTTGGTGGCAAACAAAAGAGCTAAGTCCATAACTTTTTTGTGTGTAATATAAGGAAGAAGCAGAAAAGAAACATATCATTACACCAACCGTGCCCGTGATGAGCATGGGGTTTTCCCCAACATCATTGTACATATAAGATCTAATATTGGAATTTCGTGGTGGTTCTAATTGTGTTGTAACATTATCCAAAGAAAAGGAAATATCATGCTAGAAAGACAAAAACAGTGAGATTATCAATGTTCATGTAGGTAGTCCAACTTATGCATGAGTTATGCTACAATTGGGTGAAATCTGGACTTTAACAGCTATTGACAACACATATCTCAGCTGGGTCTCCACCAAAAAAAGAAAGGCAAGAATTAGAATTGAGAATGTTGAAAGTGCAATCAAATTTGAAGTATCACTTCAGTTAAAGTTTGATGCTAGAAGTCTTTACTGAATTAGAAAAATACCAAAAGTAATGAGAAGCAAAAAAAATTTCACTTTGCCCACACACTGTAATGCCAGCTAAAATAAACACCAGCTTAACATCACTATCTCTACTGGGAGAAAATCTCTAGCAAATCATAATACCTATGGCAAAATACCCAACAGCTGAGGAGGCACATAAAAGATTTGAGGAAAAGTAAGTATACCATAAGAAAGTTGAGCCAAGAATTCCTTTTTAAAAAAATGCTAAGCAATTGACCAGAACAGGCACCCCGAAAGGATTTGGACACACAGCATACTGATTAAAGCCTTTGGTGTAATGTGCCCTCCCGAGATTTCCTAGTTAGTGTTTCATGTTTGTTGGTTCTTCATGATACATGGATGGTGCTCTTATCTGTTGTATTTTTGGTTCCACATAATATTTAGCAAAAGGCCATAAGATACCGCAAAAATGCCAAAATCTCAATTAACTGTTTATGTATCAAAGTGATAAGAGATATGATATACAAATGTTCTTACAGTCAGCTTCTATATCCACTCGATAGATGACTTGGTAGACCAAAGAGATCTCCTCACCTCCTAACACTGTTAATGACTGGTGTTGCTTTGATGCTGCAGGTGATTGCCACTTCCTTTGCTATTGCTTCCACAGTGTTTGACACTTTCTGAAATTGCCTTTTGTTTCTCTCCATCCATATTGCATGCACCCCTTCAGTATAAACTAGCCTCATAGTTTGTGCAGTTAAGTAAATTTTAATACATTGTAACAGTAACTAAAGCTATAGTATTCTTATATGATATTATTTGGAGATAGAAATCTTATAAAAAAAATTATAGTTGAAGCTATCCATTCCAAAATGGAGCAAACAATTAAAACTGGTTAATAAGTCTAGATCAACATCTTGAAAAACCAAATAATCATCATGACAATCAAAATATAGTTGACCATAAACGGTCTTGGAAAACTTGCAGTATCTTAGTTTGCATACTCTCACTTAGCATGCCATGTTCATTCAGAAGCGTTGTAACATAAAAGGAGATCTCTCCAAGTAAACAATATTCAGGAATCAATATTGAGGAAAAATATTTATCTCCAATAGATTTTGTAAAACCCAAAAGAAGAGAAAGCTTAGCTCTTTGAAGCCAATACCACTGTGAGGTCACAAAACTACAAAGCATGTCGACTGGCATGTGAAATGTACAACCAGCTAATAAGATTCCTTCAAATGTAGTCATACCGAAAATGATTTTTGTAAAAAGATAGCAGAGGGTTCAGTAAAGATAGCTTTATTCTCATGCTATACATGTCATGCTTTTAAAGTACACTTTCTAATACCAACTATAAAAGCTACAAAATCACAACTTTAAGTTGTGAAGCAGGAGCAGGCAAAACAAATGCATAATATGGGTAAAAGAAAGAGAAAATCATTTGTTTAAAGTGGAGACTTACATTGGAATTTCATAGAGGACGAATTGATAGACTAAATCCCTAAAGAAATAGGGAACATCGCCCTTCTTTGATCTTAGACAACACAGTTGTTTGAAGCTCCTCTGTTGAACACAGTCATTGCTTCAGTTGAAGACAGAAACATAGTAATATATGAAAATAAATATATAAATAAATAAATAAATAAATCGAGTCAAAGAAATAAAAATTTAGAAATAAGAAAGTAGTAAATTGGGCAAAATAAATTAAGATTAATTGAATAAATGTAATTTTTATTACCTTTGTTTGATGGACGTATATGTTGTTGGAACATGTAGTTGCAAGACAAAAAGTCAAAAGCAAGCTTCAAAAGAGAATTGATTTCCCTACAAAAGAACTGTTTAAGAATGAATAAATTTTAGTTGTGGTTGACGTTAAAAATTTGTAAAAAGAAAATTGTGGAACATTTAAGTAATGGAATAGGGTAAATAAGTTTTGATATAAATTACCTTTGTTCCGCAAAACGCAAAAGTGATTGCAAAAAAAGGTTATCCTGCAAATGTGTTTACCAGAAAGAATGAAAGAGGGTATAAAGATATAATATAAATATATTCATACAAGGAATAAGAAAGAGAATTTTTTGGTAACCTTTATTTCTTTTTTACTGGAGTTGTTGCTCCAGTTTTTGTTTCAGCTTGAGCGAGTAACGTCTTTCGGTTGGTACTTCTGTTTCTTCATCAAAGGAAACTAAATGTTTCTTTTTCCTTTTGTTGCCTTCTTCAATGTCAGTTTTTGGTGATTCAGGGAGAGAATGCACCATTTTTTCTTTTTCAGTGCAAGACAAAATGTACAATTTTCCAGATGTTGCTTGAGAACTGCGGGAGAATGATTTTATCACTTGAATTATGTAAAAGTTCTGATTTAGCTTGCTTTGAATATTCTGCATTGGTAGCAACTCATCCTGGGGAGAAATATATTTTAGCTTTTTGTTTGATCAATTGAAAAGTGAGATTGTGTAAATTATTCAGTTAGAATGCTCACCTCATTTGAAGCAAGGTCGTAAATCTCATTTGTGGTAAGGGATAATAATTTTTCTACTTCTTTGTTCATAATTATCCCAATTATTGATCTGGAAACATCTTGGAGATTTACATCAAATCTGCACCTGCAAGTGTATATGTGCAAAAGATAATATTTTTTTTTATAAGAATAGAAGTATTGTGGTAAATATTGTGTTTGGATGTATGTGTAAACTTAGAGATAAAAATAACTGCGAATTAACATATTTCGTTGCTTACAAGTCATACACAAAAAGTTTCTTTTTATTAAACTTCTGACTTCTTGTTTGCAGTTGGGACATAGTAAAACATAGCAACTTTTGAGTTTATTTGGAAGTGATACTTTTGCCTCGATGGAGAAGGAATGCCCCTGCATTAAAAGGAAATGTGACTATTTATTATAAGGATAAGTATAGGCAGAAATTATGAATTATGTAAATAGAAATTATACTAACGTCCTGTTGTGATTGAACATTTGCAATTGGGACTGTTTGTTCATCTACTGAAACGCTGATAAGAGATTCAGATTTAGATGTGCTCCTCAGACTGAAAGAAGCAAGCATTTCTCTGTTTTCTGTGACCCTATTCGAGGAAAAAATTAAAAAACTTTAGGATAATAATAATTAGGAAGAATCAAGCACAATATAGATTGGAGTAATGCGGTACCATGTGTGCAATTGTAGGCATTGGGAATAAGGGGGATCAATTTGTATTGTGGTGTTAAATTTTGTTGTCAACGATGTACCTACATTAACAAAGTACAAAGTACAAAGTAATATACCTATATTAATTTCAATAATATTTTCTTATTTATGAAATACAAACTTATGTTACTAATTTAGCTTACCATTGTACTTGGATACCCCAATACGCCTGGCAAAGATAATAGGACATTTTTGAAATTGGTCAAGGAGTTTCCTGCCTTCGTCCTCAATAATAGTTTCTTCCCACAGTTTGAAGGTCAAAGCTTGTTTGCTGGTTACATTAAAAAAGGTAAATATGTCGTATATTTTTAATTGTAAAACAATAAGGATTTTGAAAAATTTACGAATGCACTTACTCAGTATCGATGAGAATGAGTTCTTGCAATCTTTTCTGGACTATTGCAACAAACCTTGGCGGAAGGCAGCGGACAACAATTGCGAGTATATCTATTGGAAAAACAATTTGTATTTTGTTGACACCCAATTTTGTCCCACCTTTCCTCCGAAATACCTATTTTTCGCTTCCAATATTTTGGCAACTTTAAAAAATAATTGTTTGCATTTTTTTACTATAATTATTAGCTTTTATTAATACCGGCATTTCATTATCCTGTCATTATCTTTTACTACCATTACTACTACCATTATTATTACTGTTATTATTATTATTATTATTATTATTATTATTATTATTATTATTATTATTATTATTATTATTATTATTATTATTTGTTATTATTATTATTACCAGTATTATCATAATTTGCGTTTCAACCACCTTATGCATACGCATCGCATTTTATTTCGCACAATTAAATGATAGCGTTATTTATTGTTAAAATATTATTGCACGGCTATTACAACATCATATAATTTTATTACCTGAGCCCTAATAATTACATATTTTTTGTATTAGTTAATATTTTGTCACACTCAGTATATGGTTAATTAAAATAGGGCTTTTATTTATATTTAGAAGCCAAACTATTTCTTGCACTCAGTCCGTATTTTGATTTATCTGACCCAAATCAAAGCTCAATCAACTCATAAACATTTTTTGGACCAGCCCATATTTCGATTTATCAAATCCAATTTTCGGACCAGTCCACATTTCAATTTACCAGCCCAAACCAGCCCATACCCGGTCCAATTTCGACCCGCCCCTTCGTTTAACAAGGAACCATTAGGGTTCCTTGTTCATTTTTTCTTCTATAACGCCGCCCCCTCCCCTTTTCTCGCTCTCTCCCTTCTCTCCTCCATCTCCCTCACCCGCCCCATCTTCCCTTGTCCCCTCTGTCTTCTCCACCTCTCCTTGTCCCCCCACGCTCACTGCCATCCCCATTCCCCCTGTTCCCCTTGCGTATCTCTTTTATTTCAACACAACACAAAGCAAAACCCTATAAATAGTGCCGGGTTGAATCGTCTGAGGGGGGATTTTTTTTGGATTCAGGAAATTCCCCAAGAACTAAGTTCTCAGCCGCACAAATCCCTTGAAAATTTGAGTCCTTTAGCCTGAAAATTCCATAGAATTGGGGGGTTTTTTCTTTGAGTCACGAAATTTCCCAAGAATTAAAGTTTGAGCCGTCTTGAATTCCTTAAAATATTAGTTTTTAGTAGTCAGGAAGATCCAAATCAATTTTTTTCCTTTTTTTATCCGTCTTGTTACTGCCGCGAATCCGGGCATCGCAAGCTCAGATTTGAGAGTGTTCGAGCGTAGATCGGAGTTTCAAGGTCCCATTTCGCTGCACCTGCAAAAGGTCAGTAAATCCCATTTATTTCCTTGTATTTTAGTTTGATATGTTTGTGTGCTGATACGGTTGAGTTTGATGTTAGCTTAATTATTGTGATTAGATGAGTCATTATTATGTTTTGGCTTAGTTGAAATCTTGTCGGATGTTGTTGTTGTTACTTAGTTTAAGATGTTCAGCTTAGTCTGAATGTCGTTTGTTTGCATGCTGAGAATTCAATCTAGTAACTGGTATAGATTTATTTGGGGTCACATTCCTAATCAATCTGGTTAATGATCAGTCTAAACATATATAATCCTTTGTTGTTGTACATGTTAGTTTAATCCAATAAGACCTAGTCAATCTAATATAAATCATCTTTAAAGGAATACAAACATTTAAAATCAATTCTGTCCCTTTTTTGGACTTCATATTTAAAGAATAAAGTTCCAATTTGGTTGAGGTTGCTGTTTCCTTACTATGATTTTAACACTCCCCGGCCTTGAATGAAAATTTAGTTGCCATTGTTTCCATGTAAGTGCTCTCTTTCCTTGGTATGTAATTCACCTTCCCTTAGTTAGATTTCAGTAGTTGTTTGAGTGCTTTAGACTACTTATGTGATTTGCTGGGTTAGTTATGTTTTAGTTCCTGTTAGTAGTTGTTTAGGTTGTATTATTCATGTTTAAGCTTAGATTAATCCTGTTTTATAGTTCTGTAGTTATTCAGTCCCACATTAGGTATCAACTTGGGTTAGTCATGTGCTAGTCAGGTCTACATTGCTTATTTATTCTTCATTTGATTAGTTCTATATTTTAGTTTGTAGTCTGCTAATTATGTGTATGTGCTTGCCCTTAGGTTGTTCTGCAGTGGCTCATTTTATGTCTTGTTTTGGTTAGCCATAGGTCATTTAGCTTATAGCAGTTTAAGCATGGTTTGTCTGCTTAGTGATGATTGATCACAGAATAGTTTAACTGCTTAGTTGTGCCATACATGTCCAGCTTTGACTGGTTGTGCATCAGTTAACCTGTGGGTTTGCTTGACTATATCTTTATGTGATATCATATGTTGGTTAGGTTTATGATTATTCCCCATATCAATTTAGCAGAAATCTTGTTGATACGAGCATGTATGCTTATTTAGATATCTGAGTAGTTTAATATAACATTGAATGTTGTTTCAGTTTGATGTCTCTATGTGATTCATGAATGCATTAGTGCTAGTCTAGGTCACCTACAAGGGGTCTGTGTAATTGTTTGATCTGTCCTTATATGTCTGGTGTTCTCATTAAGTGATAATCTGAGTTAGAACTGGCCTTGTATGTCATTGTCATCCAAATGCAGTCATGTCCACCTGTTTTCTTGATGGTTAATCTGTGTGTGATGTCTAAGAATGTCTAATAATTTATTTGACTGATATATGAGATGTTGTCATATGTTTGAGATGTTTTGCATGAACACTTTGGCTCTGAATTTCTGTTTCATCTTAAGTGCTGTGTTGGTTTAAATTTTAAACATATTAAATAAGACCATATTTAATGACATCACTTGTATCCTTCTGTGTTTACCAATTCCTGTGATTTGAATACTTGTCCTTGTCTAAATTAAACAGTGGTCTTATATGCCTACATGCTATCAGTGATAGCTTATAGTTTTCCCTTTGTGAAATCAGTATCCCTCATGCCTATTCTTGCTCTATATTGTGCCAAAATGTTTCCAGCATATAGATGTCTTGTTACTGAACTTTAGCATAAATGAATGATTATGTACAAAGTGTTTCAGATAACAGCATATGTTAAACAGTCCATTAATCATGTTACTTTACATATATGGTTAACTATGATGTATTCTTAACTACTATATAATTTTTCCCCTCCTCCCTTGCTGTCCAGCCTTATTTGAAAGTAGTGTTTTGCAATTTCTGTCTGTTCCCAGTTTTGTTGCCATCTGGGCAGTTTCAATTAATTTTTCTGGTTAGGCAGGGGACTGAGTTTTTGTGTTTTCTTTGGTATGTTTGGTTTTGGTCTGGGACATATGAGATACCCATGAGTTTTCCTTCCCTCTTTCTGAGTAACAGAGGGAAATAGATCTCATGCTCGTTTTCTGTCAGAAATGGGAATCTTCAGTTTTACTTGTTGTTCTGTTTATAGAAAGATTGATGGTTCAACATGCACTGTGTTAATTAAAAGTCATTAAGTTGCTCATAGATTGCTATACTTAGTAAAGTATAAAACCAGATCTGTGGAGCATGTTTGGGTTTGCTGTTTGCTTGATATTTTGTTGTGATCCCTATATTGCAAGCATGTTCGATTGGTCGTGCATATGTATGTATGAGATATACATTAATTATGCACGGCATATACATAATCTGTTTTTGAGTTTATATTTGACATGTTTAACCTTATCCGTTGATTAGATACTAATCCTTTTCCTTTTTTTTTTTTTTTTTTTGTGTGCATGACCATCTCATACGAATTCGAGGGACTCGTTCTTCTCCCGCATTCGGAGTTGGGCTAAAAGCCCAACGAAATCTTTCCGAGTCATTCCCTATCAATCCTGTCCGCAGCAGAAAATAGAAAACAGAATTTATTGGGCCGAAGCCCAATAGCAAACAAATTCGCAGCAGCCTTTTAAAATGGACTGAATCCATTCCAACAGCAGCATGACTAACAGTCCGAAAATGGGCTGAGCCCATTTAACATCATTTGCTCCTCTGTTTTATTTTTTATGCCTTAATCTTGTATTGCACAATTAATACTTTATTTTGTTTGTTTGTTTCCTTAGATAAAATGAACCTTAGCAAGATTAGTAGGTTTTAGTTTTAGTAATGGGTAGTTAGTTTAAGGAAGATTAACAATTAATCCCATAAGTTTCATTTTCTGCTTTTTATATTAAAGTTATTTATGGTATCTATAATATTTACTTCTAGAATAATTGATAGCATAAATTCATATTTTGAGTTAAAGGAATCATATTTCATTCTCATTATCTTAATTTCAAAACATCACTAATATGCAAATATAAATTCCAATATGTTTTATAAATCACTCTCCAAGTTTTGAATCAATCACACATATTTTAGCTAAGTTAATAAGAGTCAATAAAAAGAGAAAGAAAATTCACTCCCCTTGCATCCTATTTATAAAAAAATAAGTCTAGATTTTTACATTGCCATATTCATATCACATGATTTTATTCAAAGTTTAAATGTGCTAAGTCCTTTCTTAAAAGTTATCACTTATATGCAAAATGTCGTATTTCCGGCAAGCTTCATTTTAAAATAGCATTTTTATTTTAAATCTTAGCAACATTTATAGTTTATTTTAAATAGCATTTGAGGTCTCTTTTTTGTGCAAATTATCCTACAAGTCTTGTTTTAAATAGCATTTTTATTTAAAGCTTCAGCATATTTCTTAAAGCTTATTTTAAGCAACATTCTTATATTTTCCTTAAAAACCTTAGCAACATTTCCTAACCCTTTTCTTGAAATTTAAAGCACCTTATTTAGCATTAATTCATTAAACTAAGTTTGGCCGGATAACCATAGTTAACGGATTCTAAAGGATGCCTAACCCCTTCCCTTTAGGATAATATAGAACCCTTACCTAGAATCACACTGATTAAGCAGATTATTAACGGAGGTTTAGCCAGCTTTACCTTAGTTAATAATTAGGTGCCCTAATTCACCTTAAATCAATTAGGTGGTGACTCCTTAAAACAAAGCAATATAGGAATCTCCAATATGTTGTACTCCCGCTTCAACCCGGTTAAAATGGGGTATGACATATTTAATAGATGAATGTGTCAAAAGTTAAACTGAAAAGAAGTAATATAACCATACTAAATTCTACGACCTTAAGCTGCTCTTTGGTAGACTGGGAGGCTTGATTGTTGATGTCTTCAAATGATGTAAGATTCAGCTTTGTGGGCGGTGGCAATTCATCCTCATCTGGACTATCTTTTTCAATTGGATCAACTATGGTTTTTTTTTTGTCAATAATCCACTCAAATGTATGCAAGGATCTTTCATATCTCAAATTTGGTACTTGTATGCGCGCACCCGTAATCAAATAGGTGTGGAACAGCTTGAATATATCTTGATAAGAGGAGATTTCATCACCGTAAACAATAGCTTTTATTTGGTCTTCCTGTGAATGATTCATAAAAAAAATAACGAAACAGATATACATAGGGTATGACAGCTTGGCGACTCCGCTGGGGACCTTTAGGTTCTTAACCATAACAACTTAGGTTAATAATTAATTTGTTGGATGTTTGGTTGTTTTTCTTTATTTTTGCCTTTATTGTTGCTTTATTTGTTTCTCTTATGTTCTTTTAAGTGATTGTTTTATTATGTGAAATCTTCTATGTAATAATATGTTACTGCTTTCTTTAACTGGCATTCCGTTCATACTTCCTCCACTTTTGGAAAACTCACACATATTCACACACTTAAAGTGGTTTCGCGGTTCGCGGCCGTGCACTACTAAATTACCCTTTAGTTGAATCGATCTTGTGGATTTAGTCGATCGGCGGTGCAGCCACGGACTTTCCACCCCCAAGTTGTCCGCTTGGGGGAACCTTGCGTCATAGGAAGCCAACTCCTAGTCAGCTTAAGATAGAGCTAAACCAAAACCCTTTTTAAGGACATGCACGAACCTAGGAGGCTTAATACCCAAGGTGTATTAAGTCCATTAGTCAGCCTTGTCCAAATGTCCGAGTGGGTCTATGACCCCAAGCGACGGTCATCACGTTATGTATATTGATTTGAAGGATAAACATGTATGTTATATGGACCGTGTGCTATTTAGGTAGAACTAACCATTTATGAACGCAGGTAGCCATGAGTCAACACAACATTTACCCGAGGTTTAGCATGGTTTTGAGCGTTCCTCCTCAACTAAAAGCATGGTGGATCGAATTGGGTGACTACGGACAACGGGTAGTACGTGGAGCGTTGGGGCATTTACCGTCTTTGATGGATATCCAACCGTGTAGAGACATCATCGAGGCAGCAACTGTGTTTTGGGACGAGAAAAGGGCCGTGTTTAGGTTTGGCAATAATGAAATGGCTCCATTGTTAGAAGAAATAGGGGGCTATGTAGAAAATGCTGCTTTGTTACGTAAGAAAAAAAAATGGCAAAATTGTGGCATGATTATTCCAAAAGAGCCTTCACCAAAAGAATTTGTTGACAGTTTCGGATTTAGGAAGGGTAAAGGCGTAGAATGCTTACAAGGGTCTACGATACCGTTTGATTACCTGTATCATAGATTTGGCTATCAACGAAGTTTCACTCATCATCAAGATGAATTCTTCTCGCATGACTCTTGGGAGCAAAAACGATGCTTTGCCTTCGCAGTATGTTTTTTAGGCACTATGGTATTCCCTAAAGGAACAACAAGAGATATTCACACCCGACTCATTACTATAACTGAAGCTCTATTTAGTGGCGCTGATGGGAAATACTACACAGTGGTCCCTATGGTCGTGGCAGATATCTACCGAGCATTAGGACGTTGCAAGCGCGGCTACAAGCATTTTGAGTGATGCAACTTGATTTTACAGATTTGGTTGATGGAACATCTTCAAAAGGTTGACAGAAGTCTAGCGCTTCGGAAGCAGACGGGTGAAAATCACGTTCAGGGACATGTTCCAGGCGCAATTTTGACTAATAGAACATTCGAAAAACCAAATTGTGTAGAAGGGTGGGTAGGACTTCTCAGCCATTTGAACGATGATTCAATTCAATGGATGTTCAGTTGGTTTCCATCCGAGGGTTTGGTGTTTCGTACGAAGATCGTGCCATTTTTAGTTTTGATGGGACTTCGGGGCTTGCAACCTTACGCCCCATTGAGAACTTTAAGGCAATCTGGAAGAAAACAAAACATACCTTTAGTGGCAGACATGGATCATTATCGATCCGACTACAAGGAAGGAAAAATTCCTTTTGCAAAAGAAGTTATCAACATGTGGAAATCGAGGGAAACTATGAAAGCAGATTCAATTGAGCCAAATAGATACCAAGCTGGATGCGAGGATAACTATCTGGAGTGGCTCAAGAGCAACGAAGGGCCTTCCTCATTTTAATTAGCTTGTGAAAGTCAATTAGTCATTGTAATAATTTCTTTTACATTGGGATTTTAAAATTCTAAACATTGTATGGGGCCTTCAATTAATAGCACATTGGGATGACATATAATTGCATGTTTTATCCTTCAAATCCGCGTTAGGCCTACCTCTGGCACAAAAGAGGTCCTTTGCATAATAGGTTGCGCTGTATTTTCTTTTATTATGTGATTTGCTTGCTATGCAATATGTGTTTTGTTTGCTATGCAATATGTGTTTCTTTCAACGTTGTTTGCTCAATGTTCACATTATTTTAAGCAACAGTCATTCGCACTATACTAACGCAGTTTTCTTCATTTTTTGAAGGTTTTATTTTACTTTTTATTATTCCCCCAACGGTTGATTCGCGTTGA
This sequence comes from Lycium barbarum, assembly GCF_019175385.1. Classification (NCBI taxonomy): domain Eukaryota; kingdom Viridiplantae; phylum Streptophyta; class Magnoliopsida; order Solanales; family Solanaceae; genus Lycium; species Lycium barbarum. The sequence goes on along the minus strand of NC_083346.1, from coordinate 14,214,931 downwards.
CCGCAAGCTGGCAGACCATCTATACTTTACAAGATCAAAAACACGAGCATCCAGCGATATGAATGATTCAGGGGCATCCGAACAAACTGGCTTGGGACTCGTCACCCTTCCAAGAGACGAACCTGAGGCTTCAGGAGGAGGAAATGATGAACTCATTGCCCAGTTGTTGCAGCAAATGGCCAATATGCAAAGTGAAATTGAGCGACTGCGAAATCTCACCAACCTGTCCATCACCCTAAACACTCCTCACCCTGAACAAAGAACAAACACGACAATCCCACCATCCTTTTCGCCTGAAGATTCGCCCGCTCCTCAGCCCTCTCCCTTAAACCCTCCGCTTTACACAGTCTATCCAAATACTACCAATCCCCAACAAACTAGCCAACAACAAACCATCTCACAACAATCGAATCCACAGCAAGCCATTCCACCCCTGATCCACTCGCAACAAACCATTCCGCAACAAACCAACATACAACAAACCACCCCGCAACCAAATGACCCGCAACAAGCCAACCCCCAGCAAATTAACTTCCAACAAACCAATTCGCAACCTTTCACTACTCCCTACATTCCTCAACCTGCAGTTACCCAAACTAGCCTACATACCCAAAACTACCAACCAGCTCACCACATACCATTGGCACACATCGCTAGCCATAACACGCAGCATGTGCCACCGGTATATGTCGCAGAGGCTCAGCCTTTCACTACCCAGTTGCAGGCCTTGCAGCATCTAGAGGTTGACCCTTATGAAGAGTTGGAAAGGGAAGCCAGGGCAAGAGCGGACGAGAATGTAGCGAAAGAGCTTCGCAGTCTGAGAGAAGCAGTTAGAAATATCCAAACCAACAAAGGATGTGAAGGACTGGAGTACGAGGATCTATGTATTCATCCTCACATCGAGTTTCCCGCTGGATATAAAGTACCAAAATTTGATATGTTTGACGGAAAGGGAAATCCTCGGGCTCACTTGAGGTCATACTGCGATAAGCTTGTCGGAGTGGGAAAAGATCAGGCCATTCGGATGAAACTATTTATAAGGAGTTTGACAGGAGAAGCACTTGATTGGTACACATACCAAGATCCGCAGAAATGGCATAGTTGGGGAGAAATGGCCCAAGAATTCATGGACAGGTTTAAGTTTAACACTGAGACTGTCCCAGATAGATTTTACTTGATGAAGCTGGAAAGAAAATCAACAGAAACTTTCCGAGAATATGCTATGCGCTGGAGAGCAGAAGCTGCGAAAGTCCAGCCCCCAATGGCAGAGAGTGAAATGACAACGCTTTTTGTACAGTTTTTAAAAGATCCCACATACTATGAGAGAATGTTAAGCGTCCTCGGATAAAAGTTTTCCGAAGTCATCAGATTGGGAGATTCCATTGAAGAAGGAATCAAAACAGGAAGAGTTACAAATCTTGCGGCCTTGCAGGCTACAAGTAAGGCAATTCAAGCAGATTCAGCTAAGAAGAAGAGGGACGGAGTGTCCCCGGTCATGGCCATCCAAGAACGAAGACCGAACCATATGTTAACTTACCAATACCCTTCATCCCAGCCTTCATACTACAGCCAATACACCCAAGCCCCTCAGCCTTATTACCAACCTCCACCCATTCCCCTTCCTGTTTACCATACCCAACCATCATATCACTCTCCTCGAGCACCTGCCCATCAAAGCCCATCACAATACCAGCCAACCTACTCACCACAACCCCAATACCAATCACCAAACCGTCCACAAAATGCACCCAGACCGCGCCCAAATGTCTAAAGAAAGCCAGCCAAGACTTACACACCGTTAGCCGAACCCTTAGCCCAACTGTATGAAAGGCTGAGAACTGCAGGGATACTCCAATCGATTCAGGGAAGAGTTCCTAATCCCATTCCTGGATGGTATGACGGGACTAAACGTTGTGCGTATCACTCAGGAGTTACTGGACATGACACCGGAAATTGTCTTGCTCTCAAGGACAAAATCGAAGCATTGATCAAGGAAGGGGTCATACAGCTTAAAGAAGCTCCCCTAAATATAAACAACAATCCGCTGCCCAATCATGGCGATGAAAATGTGCATATGATTGCTATTGACGAAGACTGCAATTTGGAAGGGACTATTGTGCCGATTAAGAAAGAGGAGAAGGTTGAATCGTCAGCTTTTGTTGCCCCAGTAATCACGGTTCAAATGAGGGCCCCATTTGAAGTGCTCACTCCAAGGCCTAGGATCACAACCTTAGTTGCTCCAGCACCTCCTCGCAACACCAAAGCAGTTCCCTGGAATTATCAGTCCGATGAGAGGGACAAAGCAAAGGGAAGATTGGTGGTGGAATCTGTTGCGGCCGGAATAACTAGATCTGGGCGGTGCTATGCTCCCGAAGAGGTAGAACGAGGGGCACCAAGTAAGGAAAATGGCCAAAATAAGACTGTTACTGAGGCTGAAGTCGAAGAATTCTAGAGGAAAATGCCAACCAAAGAATACTCTGTTGAAGAAAACGCCAGCTCAGATTTTCTTATTGGCATTGTTGATGTGTTCTGAAGCTCATAGGAACGCTTTAACGAAAGTACTGAATGAAGCCTATGTTCCGCCTGAGACTTCCAGCGAGAAACTGTCAACTATGGTGGGGGAAATCCTTGAAGCCCACAGGGTTTATTTTCATAATGATGAATTGCCGCCTGAAGGTTTGGGGCATAACAAGGCATTGAACATCACCATCAGATGCAGGGACAAATTCATCTCCAAGATATTGATTGATGGAGGTTCAGCTGTGAATATATGTCCTGTTACTACTCTACGAGCCTTAGGGATTGACGTCAGGAAACTTCGCGACAGTCAGGTGAGAGTCAAAGGTTTTGACGGAGCCCAAAGAGGTGTTGTTGGAGAGATTGACTTAGCCTTGGAAATTGGGCCTATGGAGTTCATGGTGGAATTCCAAGTAATGGACATATCTGCTAGCTACAATCTGCTGATAGGAAGGCCATGGATCCACATGGCTGGCGCAGTTCCCTCTACCCTGCATCAAAGTTTGAAATTTGTCTGGAACCAGCAAGAAGTGGTAATCCATGGAGAAGGCAGCAATTCAATTTATCCTGAAAGCTCAGTCCCTGTTATCGAAAGTGTAGAAAGGTTGGACGGGTCTGTCTTCCATATCAAGGAAACTATGTGTGCTGCTCAAGCAAGTAGGGTAAAATTTCCACAGGTGCTTATAATGGTGGCATGGGAAATGTTGAAGAATGGTTTCCAACCTGGTCGAGACCTCGGTTTGAACTTGGATGGCATCGTGGAACCGATTCAGTTACCCGGGCAGAAGGATACTTTCGGTCTCGGATATGAGCCCACTCCTGAAGAGATCGCATTGGCTAGTCTCAAAAGAAGAAGTGACATTCCCTTGCCAAAGCCTGTTCCTCTCCTGAATCATTCATTTCTCAAAGCATCCCCCGCCCAAGCATCAGAGGAAGAACCTGAAGACAGCCTCTTGGAAAGTTTTAAGAGTCTATTCATTACCGAGGAGGAAACTGAGTGCAACATGGTTTCGGATAAATGCTCCGAAGGCCCGACTATCTGGGACGCTGAGCCTGGGTGCATTTTGAACAATTAGACTTGTACCCCGCCTCCGGTTCTCCGGGAGTCTTGGTAGACAATTTGTATTAAATATCTAATGAAACAATACGATTCAAAACTGAGTCCTGAATAGTGTTTATGCTTTTGTTGTTTTGCCTCCAAACTTTTGAAAGCTCAAATGCAAAATTCAAGCTATGCTTTTATTTATTATGCCGTCTTTGTTTAATTGATTTTTCTTTTATTTTTCAGCAATCCAATTAATAAATCTGCCGATACTATGAATGTGACACATAATGAAACAAGCGAGCCCATAGTAAATGCCGAGCAAGACTCTGAAGAATACGAAGAGGATATGCAACCTGAAGGATTAACTAAGGATTTTGAATATTTTGAGAATAAGCCTAAACCAAATTTGGATGAAACAGAAACTATAAATTTGGGAAATTCAAAAATCGCGATGGAAATAAGAATCAACGTCCATTTGACTCCGTCACAAAGGGAAGAATTGATCAACCTTTTGAGAGAATATATAGATGTGTTCGCTTGGTGTTACGATGATATGCCAGGTTTAAGCACTGATATTGTTTCGCATAAGTTGTCTATCGATCCATCTTGTCCTCCGGTAAAACAAAAGAAGAGAAACATTAAATCGGATTTGAGTTAAAAAATCAAGGAAGAGATCTCCAAGCAATTTGATGCAAAGGTCATTCGAGCTACAATGTACCCCACTTGGCTAGCCAATGTCGTGCCCGTACCAAAGAAGGATGGAAAAGTCAGAGTATGCGTAGATTATCGGGATCTCAACAAGGCTAGTCCGAAAGACGACTTTCCCATCCCGAATATCCACATACTCATCGACAATTGTGCGAAGCATGAGTTGCAGTCCTTCGTTGATTGCTACGCAGGATATCACCAAATTCTAATGGATGAAGAAGATGCTGAGAACAACATTCATCACACCTTGGGGAGTATACTATTATCGGGTAATGCCTTTTGGGCTCAAGAACGCAGGTGCTACCTATATGAGAGCCATGACCACTATTTTTCATGATATGATCCATAAAGAGATCGAAGTCTATGTGGATGATATCATCATCAAGTCACGGAAGAGTTCAGATCACCTGACGGATTTGAAGAAGTTTTTCGACAGGTTGAGACGATACAATCTGAAGTTAAACCCCGCAAAATGTGCATTTGGTGTTCCTGCAGGAAAGTTGTTGGGTTTTATTGTGAGCAGGAGGGGTATTGAGTTGGACCCTTCGAAGATAAAGGTCATTCAAGAATTGCCTGCCCCAAAGAGTCGAAAGGACGTGATGAGTTTTCTCGGTCGCCTTAACTACATTAGTCGGTTCATAGCACAATCGACGGTGATATGCGAGCCAATAATCAGGTTGTTGAGGAAGGATGCTGCTACCAAATGGACTGAAGATTGCCAAAAAGCTTTTGATAGAATCAAAGAGTATTTTTCTAGTCCGCCTGTTTTGGTGCCCCCAGAAGCCGGGATACCTTTGTTATTGTACATGTCCGTGTTGGCAAATGCGTTTGGATGTGTGTTGGGACAACATGATGAAACGGGGAAGAAGGAGCAAGCAATATACTATTTGAGCAAGAAGTTCACGCCTTACGAGGCGCGATATACTTTATTGGAGCGCACCTATTGTGCCTTGACTTGGGTCGCACAGAAGTTGAGACATTATCTGTCTGCACATACTACTTATCTCATTTCAAGGATGGATCCACTTAAGTATATCTTCCAGAAGCCTATGCCTACTGGGAAGCTAGCCAAATGACAAATTTTGCTAAGTGAGTTTGATATTATATATGTTACTCAAAAGGCTATCAAAGGGCTGGCAATAGCCGATCCTCTTGCTGAAAATCCCGTGGATGAAGAATACATACCCCTTAAGACTTATTTCCCTGACGAAGAGGTGTTGTTTGTCGGGGAAGATATCTCCGAAGAATATCCAGGGTGGAGAATGTTCTTCGATGGGGCAGCAAACTCCAAAGGAGTCAGGGTTGGAGCAGTCTTAATTTCAGAGTCAGGCCAGCATTATCCCATTTCAGCAAAGCTGAGGTTTCCATGCACCAACAATATGGCAGAATATGAGGCTTGTATTCTTGGTCTCAGAATGGCCATTGATATGAATTTACAAGAACTTCTGGTTATAGGTGATTTAGACTTACTGGTTCATCAAGTGCAAGGCGAATGGACCACTAAGAACGTGAAATACTTCCCTACCTGCATTGTGTGCAAGATTTGTGTAAAAGGTTTATCAAGGTGGAATTCAAACATGTTCCAAGGACTCAAAATGAGTTCGCTGATGCTTTGGCAACCTTGTCTTCTATGATTCAGCATCCAGACAAGAATTACATAGAACCTATCAAGGTGAATGTGCACGATCAACAGGCTTACTGTTTCTATGTGGATGAAGAGTCTGATGGAGAACCTTGGTATTATGATATCAAGAAGTATCTCAAGGCAGGAGACTATCCAGAAGGCATAACCAGTGTTCAGAAGAAAACACTTCGAAGGTTAGCAAACCATTTTTTCCTAAATGGAGAAATCCTTTATAGGAGGACTCCAGATTTGGGGCTGCTAAGGTGTGTTGATGCCAGGGAAGCGATCAAGTTGATTGAAGAAGTGCATGGTGGTACATGTGGGCCTCATATGAATGGTTTTACTTTGGCCAAGAAAATTCTTCGAGCAGGCTATTTCTGGATGACTATGGAATCAGATTGCATCCGTTTTGTGCAAAAATGTCATCGATGTCAGATTCATGGCGATTTGATTCGAGTCCGGCCAAATGAATTAAATGTGACGAGTTCTCCGTGGCCATTCGCAGCTTGGGGCATGGATGTCATTGGTCCCATCGAGCCGGCCGCATCAAATGGGCACAGGTTCATTTTGGTGGCCATTGACTACTTCACAAAGTGGGTGGAAGCATCTTCGCACAAGTCAGTGACAAAAAAAGTGGTGGCAGATTTTGTTCGCAACAACATTATTTGTCGATTCGGAATCCCGGAGTCGATTATAACAGATAATGGGGCTAATCTTAACAGTGATCTGATGCGAGAGATTTGCGAAACATTTAAGATTACTCATCTCAATTCCACACCTTATCGACCTCAGATGAATGGAGCAGTTAAAGCAGCCAACAAAAACATCAAGAGAATATTGAGGAAGATGATCGATAATTACAGGCATTGGCATGAAAAACAGCCATTAGCCCTTCTCGGTTATCGCACCACTGTGAGGACTTCAACTGGGGCAACGCCTTATCTTTTGGTCTATGGGACAGAGGCGGTGTTACCTGTTGAGGTAGAGATACCATCTTTGAGAATTATCCAAGAAGCTGAGTTAAGTGAGGCTAAGTGGATACAGAATCGATACGAACAATTGATGCTCATTGATGAAAAGAGAATGAATGCAGTTTGTCATGGGCAAATTTATCAGAACAGAATGGCCAAAGCTTTCAACAAGAAGGTAAGACCGAGACAATTCAAACCGGGGCAATTGGTACTGAAACGCATATTCCCATGCCAAGATGAAGCTAAGGGAAAATTTTCACCTAACTGGCAAGGGCCTTATATGGTTCATCGAGTATTGACTGGAGGAGTGTTAGTTCTAGCGGAAATGAATGGCGAAGTTTGGCCAAAAGCTATCAACGCAGATGCCGTCAAGAGATACTACATTTAGGATCTTTCTTTTATTTTATATGTAATATTTTGCAATGCCTTTCCATGTAATAAAGATATGTTCCCTCGACGGGATACGCGAGAAACCTATATCAGGTTTGGTCTTTTGAGATAAAATTTCCAAAATTTCCATTTGTTTGTAACACGAACTACGCCTGACCTGATTCCCACGGTGGGATACGTAGGCGGCCCGCATAGGCCTCGGTCACATTATTAGTAAATCTCAGTTTTATTTCTGCTTGTAACATGAACTACACCTGACCTTATTCCCATGGTGGGATACGTAGGCGGCCCACATAGGCCTCGGTCACATTATTAGAAAATCTCAACTTTATTTCTGCTTGTAATTTGAACTACGCTCGACCTGATTCCCTCAGTGGGATACGTAGGCAGCCTATATAGGCTCGGTCTCGTCATTTTAAAAGTTACACATCGTCCTATGCCAGAAACTGGGATAAATTTTTAAGGGCATCATCGCAAGCGATATCGAGAGACGTGAAGAGTCGTGGTCAGCAGACATAAGAAAACTTCGAAGAAGGGGCATTCGCTTTGTTTCACAATGTGTCACAGTTCCAAGTTCAGCAGAAATTATTTATCACTATACACATATTTTACTATGTCTATTTTATTTTGAAATAATATGATTTTAATCAGATTGTTTATTAGTTGGCCAAGACTTAAGAATGAACGGAGGTTACAAGTCCAGACAAAGTTGGAGGCATGAAGCGCCAATAGCCAAATCGTCAAAGTCAACGCGAATCAACCCCCTCCCAAAACTTACAAAATTTTCTTTGGATGCAGATTTCCAAGTTGCGGAAGCTAAAACATGTACAGCCTTGCAAGGATGGCACGTCGAACGGTTTGAGCTTTCTTATAATAATTATGCCTTTCAAGTATCAATAACTTTCGACAGTCGCAATAAACTAACGCTTGAGTCTTGCAAATGATTTTTCAAATGTATCGACGCACAAATATTTTCTATTGCTTTCGAATACATTGTAGTATTACTTCTAAATCCCTTGCGAATGCTCGCAGGTGCACCGCACATGCATTGCTTTATTATTTTCAAATGCTCTGCGTATGCTCGCAGATGCATTGCACCGCACCCGCATTGCTTTATTATTTTCAAATGCCCCTGCGTATGCTCGCAGATGCATTGCACCGCACCCGCATTGCTTTATTATTTTCAAATGCCCCTGCGTATGCTCGCAGCTGCATTGCACTGCACCTGCATTGCTTTATTATTTTCAAATGCCCCTGCGTATGCTCGCAGCCGCATTGCACCGCACCTGCATTGCTTTATTATTTTCAAATGCTCTGCGTATGCTCGCAGATGCATTGCACCGCACTCGCATTGCTTTATTATTATTTTCAAATGCCCTGCGTATGCTCGCAGATGCAATGCACCGCACCTGCATTGCTTTATTATTTTCAAATGCTCTGCGTATGCTCGCAGATGCATTGCACCGCACCCGCACTGCTTTATTATTTTCAAATGCGCATGCATATGCTCGCAGCCGCATTGCATTGCACCTGCATTGCTTTATTATTTTCAAATGCCCTGCGTATGCTCGCAGACGCATTGCACCGCACCTGCATTGCTTTATTATTTTCAAATGCTCTGCGTATGCTCGAAGATGCATTGCACCGCACCCGCATTGTTTTATTATTATTTTCAAATGCCCTTGCGTATGCTCGCAGCCGCATTGCACCGCACCTGCATTGCTTTATTATTTTCAAATGCCCTGTGTATGCTCGCAGACGCATTGCACCGCACCTGCATTGCTTTATTATTTTCAAATGCTCTGCGTATGCTCGCAGATGCATTGCACCGCACCCGCATTGCTTTATTATTATTTTCAAATGCCCCTGCGTATGCTCGCAGCCGCATTGCACCGCACTTGCATTGCTTTATTATTTTCAAATGCTCTGCGTATGCTCGCAGATGCATTGCACCGCGCCTGCATTGTTTTATTATTTTCAAATGCTCTGCGTATGCTCGCAGATGCATTGCACCGCACCTGCATTGCTTTATTATTTTCAAATGTTCTGCGTATGCTCGCAGATGCATTGCACCGCACCCGCATTGCTTTATTATTTTCAAATGCCCCTGTGTATGCTCGCGACCGCATTGCACTGCACTTGCATTGCTTTATTATTTTCAAATGCCCTGCGTATGCTCGCAGACGCATTGCACCGCACTTGCATTGCTTTATTATGCCCCTGCGTATGCTCGCATCCGCATTGTACTGCACTTGCATTGCTTTATTAATGCTCCGCGTATGCTCGCAGGCGCACCATACCGCACCTACATTGTTTTATTATTGTCAAATGCTCTGCGTATGCTCGCAGGTGCATCGCACCGCACCTATCATTTTAATCACTGCAGTTTTTAGAGGTTTATTTTGCATTCGCTTTATTTCGATATCTATTTTTTCTGACTATTTTTATCTAGATTAAAGTTTCGCAGGAGCTTTATGCAACGTGGAACTATTTCTTCGGCAGCGAACTGGGGCCATGCGTCGGGAAGGAAAGTAGACTTTCCGACAGGGGTCTAAGATCTACCTCGAACACTTACTTCAAACTCCAACTATCCCGCTCACATTCCAGCAAACTTTTCGAGTTTCTGCCATAATACCCAGTGTCATCATAATTCGACACTGGGACAATATTTTGTAAAGATTCGCACCGATCGGGATTTGTTATTCATAGGGGCCGTAGTCATCCCAGAACTACACACGGCCTGATTCTCGTGCAGCCCGAGATATGTAGGCGACTCGGAGACCGGAGTTCGGCCGTAATTTTCTTTACCCTTAGTCCTCCAAAATCCTTTAGCCGGGACAAAATAGGCTACTAAGTCAACGTCTTTTCCCGAAAATTCTTTCATCATTACCGGACAAAGAGGGACAAGTTGTTGACACCCAATTTTGTCCCACCTTTCCTCCGAAATACCTATTTTTCGCTTCCAATAGTTTTGCAACTTTAAAAAATAATTGTTTGCAATTTTTACTATAATTATTAGCTTTTATTAATACCGGCATTTCATTATCCCGTCATTATCTTTTACTACCGTTACTACTACCATTATTATTACTGTTATTATTATTATTATTATTATTATTATTATTATTATTATTATTTGTTATTATTATTATTACCAGTATTATCATAATTTGCGTTTCATCATTTTTTACCACCTTATGCATACGCATCTCATTTTATGTCGCACAATTAAATGATAGCGTTATTTATTGTTAAAATATTATTGCACGGCTATTACAACATCATATAATTTTATTACCTGAGCCCTAATAATTACATATTTTTTGTATTAGTTAATATTTTGTCACACTCAGTATATGGTTAATTAAAATAGGGCTTTTATTTAAATTTAGAAGCCAAACTATTTCTTGCACTCAGTCCGTATTTTGATTTATCTGACCCAAATCAAAGCCCAATCAACTCATAAATATTTTTTGGACCAGCCCATATTTCGATTTATCAAATCCAATTTTCGGACCAGTCCACATTTCAATTTACCAGCCCAAACCAGCCCATACCCGGTCCAATTTCGACCCGCCCCTTCGTTTAACAAGGAACCATTAGGGTTCCTTGTTCATTTTTTCTTCTATAACGCCTAATGGTTCCTTGTTCATTTTTTCTTCTATAACGCCGCCCCCTCCCCTGTTCTCGCTCTCTCCCTTCTCTCCTCCATCTCCCTCACCCGCCCCATCTTCCCTTGTCCCCTCTGTCTTCTCCACCTCTCCTTGTCCCCCCACGCTCACTGCCATCCCCATTCCCCCTGTTCCCCATGCGTATCTCTTTTATTTCAACACAACACAAAGCAAAACCCTATAAATAGTGTCGGGTTGAATCGTCTGAGGGGGGATTTTTTTTGGATTCAGGAAATTCCCCAAGAACTAAGTTCTCAGCCGCACAAATCCCTTGAAAATTTGAGTCCTTTAGCCTGAAAATTCCATAGAATTGGGGGGTTTTTTCTTTGAGTCACGAAATTTCCCAAGAATTAAAGTTTGAGCCGTCTTGAATTCCTTAAAATATTAGTTTTTAGTAGTCAGGAAGATCCAAATCAATTTTTTTCCTTTTTTTATCCGTCTTGTTACTGCCGCGAATCCGGGCATCGCAAGCTCAGATTTGAGAGTGTTCGAGCGTAGATCGTAGTTTCAAGGTCCCATTTCGCTGCACCTGCAAAAGGTCAGTAAATCCCATTTATTTCCTTGTATTTTAGTTTGATATGTTTGTGTGCTGATACGGTTGAGTTTGATGTTAGCTTAATTATTGTGATTAGATGAGTCATTATTATGTTTTGGCTTAGTTGAAATCTTGTCGGATGTTGCTGTTGTTACTTAGTTTAAGATGTTCAGCTTAGTCTGAATGTCGTTTGTTTGCATGCTGAGAATTCAATCTAGTAACTGGTATAGATTTATTTGGGGTCACATTCCTAATCAATCTGGTTAATGATCAGTCTAAACATATATAATCCTTTGTTGTTGTACATGTTAGTTTAATCCAATAAGACCTAGTCAATCTAATATAAATCATCTTTAAAGGAATACAAACATTTAAAATCAATTCTGTCCCTTTTTTGGACTTCATATTTAAAGAATAAAGTTCCAATTTGGTTGAGGTTGCTGTTTCCTTACTATGATTTTAACACTCCCCGGCCTTGAATGAAAATTTAGTTGCCATTGTTTCCATGTAAGTGCTCTCTTTCCTTGGTATGTAATTCACCTTCCCTTAGTTAGATTTCAGTAGTTGTTTGAGTGCTTTAGACTACTTATGTGATTTGCTGGGTTAGTTATGTTTTAGTTCATGTTAGTAGTTGTTTAGGTTGTATTATTCATGTTTAAGCTTAGATTAATCCTGTTTTATAGTTCTGTAGTTATTCAGTCCCACATTAGGTATCAACTTGGGTTAGTCATGTGCTAGTCAGGTCTACATTGCTTATTTATTCTTCATTTGATTAGTTCTATATTTTAGTTTGTAGTCTGCTAATTATGTGTATGTGCTTGCCCTTAGGTTGTTCTGCAGTGGCTCATTTTATGTCTTGTTTTGGTTAGCCATAGGTCATTTAGCTTATAGCAGTTTAAGCATGGTTTGTCTGCTTAGTGATGATTGATCACATAATAGTTTAACTGCTTAGTTGTGCCATACATGTCCAGCTTTGACTGGTTGTGCATCAGTTAACCTGTGGTTTTGCTTGACTATATCTTTATGTGATATCATATGTTGGTTAGGTTTATGATTATTCCCCATATCAATTTAGCAGAAATCTTGTTGATACGAGCATGTATGCTTATTTAGATATCTGAGTAGTTTAATATAACATTGAATGTTATTTCAGTTTGATGTCTCTATGTGATTCATGAATGCATTAGTGCTAGTCTAGGTCACCTACAAGGGGTCTGTGTAATTGTTTGATCTGTCCTTATATGTCTGGTGTTCTCATTAAGTGATAATCTGAGTTAGAACTGGCCTTGTATGTCATTGTCATCCAAATGCAGTCATGTCCACCTGTTTTCTTGATGGTTAATCTGTGTGTGATGTCTAAGAATGTCTAATAATTTATTTTACTGATATATGAGATGTTGTCATATGTTTGAGATGTTTTGCATGAACACTTTGGCTCTGAATTTCTGTTTCATCTTAAGTGCTGTGTAGGTTTAAATTCTAAACATATTAAATAAGACCATATTTAATGACATCACTTGTATCCTTCTGTGTTTACCAATTCCTGTGATTTGAATACTTGTCCTTGTCTAAATTAAACAGTGGTCTTATATGCCTACATGCTATCAGTGATAGCTTATAGTTTGCCCTTTGTGAAATCAGTATCCCTCATGCCTATTCTTGCTCTATATTGTGCCAAAATGTTTCCAGCATATAGATGTCTTGTTACTGAACTTTAGCATAAATGAATGATTATGTACAAAGTGTTTCAGATAACAGCATATGTTAAACAGTCCATTAATCATGTTACTTTACATATATGGTTAACTATGATGTATTCTTAACTACTATATAATTTTTCCCCTCCTCCCTTGCTGTTCAGCCTTATTTGAAAGTAGTGTTTTGCAATTTCTATCTGTTCCCAGTTTTGTTGCTATCTGGGCAGTTTCAATTAATTTTTCTGGTTAGGCAGGGGACTGAGTTTTTGTGTTTTCTTTGGTATGTTTGGTTTTGGTCTGGGACATATGAGATACCCATGAGTTTTCCTTCCCTCTTTCTGAGTAACAGAGGGAAATAGATCTCATGCTCGTTTTCTGTCAGAAATGGGAATCTTCAGTTTTACTTGTTGTTCTGTTTATAGAAAGATTGATGGTTCAACATGCACTGTGTTAATTAAAAGTCATTAAGTTGCTCATAGATTGCTATACTTAGTAAAGTATAAAACCAAATCTGTGGAGCATGTTTGGGTTTGCTGTTTGCTTGATATTTTGTTGTGATCCCTATATTGCAAGCATGTTCGATTGGTCGTGCATATGTATGTATGAGATATACATTAATTATGCACGGCATATACCTAATCTGTTTTTGAGTTTATATTTGACATGTTTAACCTTATCCGTTGATTAGATACTAATCCTTTTCCTTTCATTTTTTTTTTGTGTGCATGACCATCTCATACGAGTCCGAGGGACTCGTTCTTCTCTCGCATTCGGAGTTGGGCTAAAAGCCCAATGAAATCTTTCCGAGTCATTCCCTATCAATCCTGTCCGCAGCAGAAAATAGAAAACAGAATTTATTGGGTCGAAGCCCAATAGCAAACAGATCCGCAGCAGCCTTTTAAAATGGGCTGAACCCATTCCAACAGCAGCATGACTAACAGTCCGAAAATGGGCTGAGCCCATTTAACATCATTTGCTCCTCTGTTTTATTTTTTATGCCTTAATCTTGTATTGCACAATTAATACTTTATTTTGTTTGTTTGTTTCCTTAGATAAAATGAACCTTAGCAAGATTAGTAGGTTTTAGTTTTAGTAATGGGTAGTTAGTTTAAGGAAGATTAACAATTAATCCCATAAGTTTCATTTTCTGCTTTTTATATTAAAGTTATTTATGATATCTATAATATTTACTTCTAGAATAATTGATAGCATAAATTCATATTTTGAGTTAAAGGAATCATATTTCATTCTCATTATCTTAATTTCAAAACATCACTAATATGCAAATATAAATTCCAGTATGTTTTATAAATCACTCTCCAAGTTTTGAATCAATCACACATATTTTAGCTAAGTTAATAAGGGCCAATAAAAAGAGAAAGAAAATTCACTCCCCTTGCATCCTATTTATAAAAAAAATAAGTCTAGATTTTTACATTGCCATATTCATATCACATGATTTTATTCAAAGTTTAAATGTGCTAAGTCCTTTCTTAAAAGTTATCACTTATATGCAAAATGTCGTATTTCCTGCAAGCTTCATTTCAAAATAGCATTTTTATTTTAAATCTTAGCAACATTTATAGTTTATTTTAAATAGCATTTGAGGTCTCTTTTTTGTGCAAATTATCCTACAAGTCTTGTTTTAAATAGCATTTTTATTTAAAGCTTTAGCATATTTCTTAAGTCTTATTTTAAGCAACATTCTTATATTTTCCTTAAAAACCTTAGCAACATTTCCTAACCCTTTTCTTGAAATTTAAAGCACCTTATTTAGCATTAATTCATTAAACTAAGTTTGGCCGGATAACCGTAGTTAACGGATTCTAAAGGATGCCTAACCCCTTCCCTTTAGGATAATGTAGAACCCTTACCTAGAATCACACTGATTAAGCAGATTATTAACGGAGGTTTAGCCAGCTTTACCTTAGTTAATAATTAGGTGCCCTAATTCACCTTAAATCAATTAGGTGGCGACTCCTTAAAACAAAGCAATATAGGAATCTCCAATATGTTGTACTCCCGCTTCAACCCGGTTAAAATGGGGTATGACATATTTAATACATGAATGTGTCAAAAGTTAAACTGAAAAGAAGTAATATAACCATACTAAATTCTACGACCTTAAGCTGCTCTTTGGTAGACTGGGAGGCTTGATTGTTGATGTCTTCAAATGATGTAAGATTCAGCTTTGTGGGCGGTGGAAATTCATCCTCATCTGGACTATCTTTTTCAATTGGATCAACTATGGTTTTTTTTGTCAATAATCCACTCAAATGTATGCAAGGATCTTTCATATCTCAAATTTGGTACTTGTATGCGCGCACCCGTAATCAAATAGGTGTGGAACAGCTTGAATATATCTTGATAAGAGGAGATTTCATCACCGTAAACAATAGCTTTTATTTGGTCTTCCTGTGAATGATTCATAAAAAAAATAACGAAACAGATATACATAGGCAATGTAAGTAATTGATTCGAAAATGTTATACATACATAGACATAAATAATTGATTTTGCTAGAAAAAGAAAGTACCTGTTCATCTTGAAAGATCATGTTCAAATAGTTTATCTTTCGGTGAGAACCTTCTCCTGGTTTGCATATATCCACAACTTGCACTTTACAGGTTCAGTCTGGTATTTCAGGAGTGATTGCATATATACCTATTCGCTGTGTCATTTTATATCCCCTAAAAAATAATTAAAATGGGTTAAACAATGGAATAGTATGATAAAGGAAGTAAGGTTGATGAAAAATGTAAATGAAAGTAATAACTTACATATGTTATATGAATATTTAGTAGCTTTTTGAAAGTCCTAGAGAATGCTTTATGGATAATTTCATTATATACTATATCATAGGTAGAATGATCATCGGGATCGTCTACTGTTGCGGGTCGGATTAATATTTTTACACAGTCTGAACGTTTTGCTCTTGATAAAGCAACATAAAGTTGACAGTGTAAAAAGATAGGTTCACGTAAATAAATTCCTACGGAATCTAGTGTCTGACCTTGAGCTTTATTTATATTCATAGCAAAACATAGTCGAATAGGAAATTGTGTTCTTTTAAATTGAATAGGAAATTTTTCGTCTTGTGAACATAACAATGGTATTCGAGGAATAAAAACATGTTTACCTTTAAAGTCACCACTTGCAATTTTAGCACTAATAATATGAGTTTTGAAATCAGAACAAAATTAAGCGTGTACCATTGCATAAACCTTCAGAAGGATTTAAATTGCGTAGTAGTATAACTGGACAATTTTGCTTTAGAACTAACTTATAAGGAGGCAAACCAGTAGGATTCAAAGTATGGAGGAAATCTTCAAATTGGTTTTGATCTTTTGGCTCTATAGTTTCATCAATTCCAATGAATGTCACAACAGTTGTGGGAAATTCATCTATGAACATCTGATTAATTTCGTTTACGAAATCATTTTTGGTCGTTAAGATAACACGTGATGTTACAGAGGATGTATCAGACATGAGCATCTCTAGATTGGGATAAACAGTTTTGAATAAAATATTTAATGAATCTTTCTCATTCGTAAAAGAAATAAGAAATGATTTTGGAACCTCGATTTTATCATGTTCATTAACTTCTTCTCTTCTATCTCCAATTCTTAGTAAATACTCACAAAATGTAGGATCTTTGCGTGCACGCATATTTTGTGTCAAACGGAATTTTTGAAGATGATCCCAGATATTTGAATACAATAAACATTCACGTATGAAATCCTTTTTTGCTCCGTTTTTCACAACAGGTAAAGTCTGTCTAAAATCGCCTCCAAAAACTACGACTTTTCCACCAAATAGTGTATTTATACCCATAAGATCTCTCAAGAGTGAATCAAAAGTCTCAACAAGTTTTTTCCTAGCCATTGATACTTCATCCCATACTATCAGTTTTGCATCTTGAATTAAAAATGCAAGTGAACTCTGTTTACTTATATTGCAACAATAATTTTCACCTACATCAATAGGAAGTTTAAAACGTGAGTGAGCAGTTCGTCCTCCAGGGAGCACTGAAGCTGCAACACCAGAAGTTGTTGTGGCTAAAGCTATAAATTCCTTTGATCGTACAGTAGCTAATAAAGCGCGGTATAAGAATGTTTTTCCCGTTCCTCCAGGCCCATCAATAAAGAATGCTCCTGGTTCATTTGAGAATATTCTATTAAGTATGGTGATGTACGCTTGTTCTTGTTCTTTATTTAGTTTTTTATATAGTAATAAATCTTCTTCAGTTACAATTATGTTTCTTTCTAAATGGGTGTCTCTAGTCTCTTGCATTATTCTAGAAGATGTAAAAGATGTAATATTTTCTGATGTGAGTTTAAATTCATTGATATTCCATCCCATTGAATGCAATATATCATTTATGTGGCTTAGAACTAAATAACGAATGTTTTTTGTTTATATGTTTGGCATAGCTGTAAAGTCTTCAGACATGGAGCTTTCAAATCTTTCCATAATCCTTTTGGATTAGCAGGACTACAATATACTAATAGTGTAGCAAATAAACGTCGTAGACTATAAGGCATTTGGTAATTTGCAGCTTCTAACATACATTCAATTAAGTTATTATCAGAAGCTAACAATCCTCTTTTTTTCTGCACATTCTCTAAATGTGTTATAGGATTTTCCGTTTACAGTCTTGAGATCTTCGTATGATTTTGGTCCTCGTATGTTCATCAATAATAGTCGAAGGTAATATCTTTCTCCTTTTGTTGGATGACAACTAATAATACGTCCAATAACATAACCTTGTCTTCGACGTGACCACATTTTATCAGTCATTGACCAAACAAAATGTTCTGGGAGTTCTTTGTACAATAAGTTAAGTTCTATGGCATGTTTATTTTTTTCGTTCATTGAAAAAAATTATGTCAACATTGTTCTTCGATTTGTAGGATTTTTAAGTATTGAATTTAGATTTGTAGTCGTTTTAAAGGAGACAAATTGTTGATTTTTAAGATGTAGCTGAAGTTGGTATACATTGGGATTCATCTCATTGATATGAAACGCAAACAAACGCCACATAGCTTCTGGAGGTGATACCCATCTGCCTGATCTATATTCCTTTATTTCATCTATGTCTGTATTATAGTGTCATTACTTTGTAGATTGAAAGCAATTTTATCATGCCCTTTACAAATGTATTTATAGAGATATTTAACAACTTTAATATCTGCACAAACTTCAACATTTATGTGACAATTAAACTTGCTTAGTAGATATGGATTGTAAGGAACTACCCATGAATTGTCAAGGTATTGGGCTCTAATTTTTACAAATTTTCCAGTATCTCGTCTCCTATATATTGGATATGAATTCTGACCTTTAGATGTTCCATTGGCATAACGTTTGGGGTATTTAAATTTACAATATCCCTTTTTCTTCATGCACGAATTTGTAGGATTTAAAGTTCCACAAGGTCCATGCATCATATGCTTAATAACCAAAGAATGTAAATATTGATTTGTATCAGGATTTGGTAGTTCGGCACAAACAATTCTATCATAAGCCTTAGGTGTCAATAATTTATACTCATCTTCAAGTATAATAAGGAAATGTGCATGAGGAAGACCTCTTTTTTGCAATTCTATAGAGTACATAAAAGCAGCAACTTTTCCGAATATACTTTTTTTTTAACTATATCAGATTTTAGTTCTTCTAGTTTTGCTTTAAATACTCGGCTTATTAAATCGGGTCTATTTTGTATTTCATCAGTTGGTAGTAAGAAATCTTCTATTTCTGGCCATGAAGGATTATATGTCATGGTCAAAAAGATATCGGGCTTTCCAAAGTGTTGTACTAATGCAATGGCATCCATGTATCGACATCGCATATCTCTAGGACCCCCAGTAAAGCTAGCAGGAAGGAATGTTTTTCTGCCAATATTTGAAGCCTCTCTTTCTCCTAGTCTTAAAAGATCAATAAGTCTTGCTAATACTTCAATTCGAAATAAATCTTGATTGAATAACAAGAAGTCTAATCTTTGTGTTTCTACTTTTATGTATTAATCTACAGAAAATTGTTGGAATACTCTCCAAGAATGTAAAGTATCATTTTCTTCATCATCTCTAATTTGAAGTTTGTAACAGTAATATTCACGACAAGATACAGTGTTCTTTTTCTGTCTTTCTTTCTGCAAAATTTCTTGTTCAATATCAAGAAATCCATCAATTGAAGACATGTTGGATACACTTGGAATGTTCTGATGTTTGCAAGAAGAAGAATTTCTAGGGAAGTTTGCTTTTTGTATAACTCTTTGAATACCACAATGCCAACCGTTTTCACCATAGGGAAACAACAAAGGATATTGTAATGCATCGTAACAACCATAGTAATAGTGAACCAGTTGGTTAGTGTTGCTATGTGTGTAAACACGAATATGTGGTGTAGAAGCAGGACTGTCTAATTCTTCATCAGTCCATATAGTTGCAACTTCTGAAACACTGGGTAAGTTGTATGTTCGTTGGTCCAAAGCAGAATCACATTTAAGTGCGATGTAGAAGTTGGATAAGTCTGGAATATGTGTTAGAGATTTTAGAAAAACGGAGTATGGATTAATTTTTAGAATATTGACTAGTTTAGCAATAACAGATCTATTGAGGTTTTCTGAAAAGGTCATTCTATTAACTATATCATTCTCATTATCATAAAAATAAAGTTGTAAATTTCTTGCATTATTATCTGTAGTAGTGAGGCTATTAAGAAAATGGTACATTGGTCCTTGAACTTTAAATGTGTAGATTCCTTGAGTTCTTTGTGCCAATTCCTTATCGTACTTTACTCCAAGTGAAGTGAATGCAAACATATTATTGTATGTTCTAATATAAGTACGGAAATGATTGGATTCATCGGAGTTGCCATAGTAGAAACTTTTTAATTCAGGAGGTAGTTGGTGTGAAACTAATTTTACTGAACCATTACTACAGCAAAAGCTTGGGGTTTCATATTGAAATCTTTTGGCTTTGCAGAATCTACAATTTGAGACCTTTTTTAAAATAGTAGGATAGGAAGGTAGTGGGTTGATATTCCAACAACCTACTTGTGTTGATTTGCGGCTTGAAATATTTTAATTTTGTAAGATCTAACGTAAATAGAGCGGCGAAGTAAAAATGAAGTTTGATTTAACCAACCAATTCGAGAAGAAGAAGGTGTCTCTTGAATGAACATAGCAGGTTGTCCCAGAGCAGGTTCTCCTGAAATCATGCTTTTCTGAGTAGAACAGTTAGGAGTAGAATTTTCTGAGAGAGTATGTCTTCTCGCAGCATATTCTACCCGACGCCGTTCTAGAAGTGCTGCCTTTTGGTCAGGCGGCATTTCTTTATAGGCAATACGACGTCTAAGATTTTTCTCCATTTGGACGTCGTTCGTCTTTCTTTTTTTGTCAGACATCTGATTTCAAAGTACTCAGTTAGAACCCCTTTTTTTTTGTCATAGTTAAAATTGAATATATTCTTACAGCACACACCCATACAATTAAAAACAAAAAATAGTAATAAAATATGAAGATAAACAGTTACAGAAATCGGATTGGTGGTATCTCTCCCCAAAAAATTATACTCACATTGATGGTATCTCTCCCTTGAGATGGCTTTTGACATGGAAGTTACTAAATAATTATTCTAATAATTCTAAATCAAATAGACTCTTAATCTTCTCACATCTTGTTAAATAAACTGATCAAATTTGGGTATACAAACTAACTCAGTAATTTAATAATAATGTGAAACCAAAGGCAAAATTACCTTTAAGTCGCAACAGTGTTCCTTTGTGCCCCTGAAGCAACTTTACTTTCCAAACACTGCGCAATCAAAATTGTAGGGCCATTATATGCCAATTAAATGGATGAAAAAAGTAGGTGATTTTATATAATATAATGGATTAAATAAAATACAAATTCACGAAATACACGCTATAACCCCAATCATAACACCAGTCAATTTCTTTTTACGACAAGAAATTGTTATTAGGTGTGCATGTCTGTGAACTTAGGTACAATAGATTTAGAAACAGAATTTCACGACATCCTCAAAATTCATTTCAGTCATCAATTCACTCTTACTTGTGCACTAAATTAATATTGCTGAAGAAGCTACATGAAAAAATTGAAAGAAAATTAAAAAGGAAAGTTGTGGTCTAGTTTAATATGGGTTTAATATGGAAGACATAGCGATGGCAAAGAGATTCAGTAAAGAAAGTGTCTAAACAACTATGACCTATTCAACATCTCAACCAATCAAATCTTCCATAAAAGAAGACAATACAATGTTTGAATGTTCTCCCATATGAGCTCATAAAAATTGTATATTGTTAACTCCTTAGGTTATACTATTTGTGTCATATGTGTTTGATAAGTTTCCTGAAAGAAATCAGTTTTTTTCATTAAATATTTAGATTTAGTTTTTGTATTTTGTAGGCCAAAAGGCAGAGGAAGCTCAAAGGGACTGTCCATATATGAGCTTCATATAGTTGAACTTTATCCTATAATAAATAAGTTGTTTCGTGGAATTGTTCAACTACATTTGTAGATTCTTTGTTTGTTCAATTATACATGTAAAAAAACACTGAGTTTTAGAGTTAGACTTGAAATTTGTGAAATTAAAAAGGTGAATGGTAGAGAATAGGTGTAAGTAAGAGTGTTGGAAGTTATGTGATAAAGATGGCATAATGATTTCGTTACTTAATGACTACAATGGGAATACAAAATCTTGGAAAAAAGTAAGACAAACTCCAAATTAATGAGTTTTACTATCCTAAACAACATCCATATTTTTGTACAATGCAGATCATTTGTTAATGTATGCCAAAAAAAAAAAAAAAGCAACCTTCTTTTTGGTGAGCTTAAGCTAATCTTTATTTTCCAAATAATTTGGTTCAGTACCATCTCAAGCATTAATATCATACAATTTGTTTTCTATGGAGCTATAACATAGTTACACCAAAGTATATGCATAGTATTATGGCATCAGCTTATATCATGGAGCTTCAAAATTGAGTATTTTTTTTCTTTTTCTTATTTGCACAAATCAAAAGGTTAGTAGTCTATCCTTCTTTAGAACTGGCACTAACATGAATATGGTAAGAACGTCTATGAAACTCTAGCCCAAGTTTAGTAGGTCTAAATAAGCTCAGCAACTATTTTCTTACTGATCGTTGGAAATCAAAGCACATTATATTCCCATTCAATCAAAGACCTCCAACAGGGAACACTAACTGTTCACAGTTAGCTTGTTCGGTAACATAGGAGTACCTCCAGATTTAAGCTCTCCCAAGTTCAAAAGATTCTTCCTACTTTCCATCGAACATCCCCCAAACAGAGAGTGTATTCATGCAATGTCTGCTTTCTTAATCTATGTTGTTCTTTTTAAATCTTGAGAATTATGGCTTGTACTTTTCTCATGAACTCTCTATTTGTTGCTTGCTAATAGGATATGTTCAAGATCTTGTGCAGTTGAGGATGGAGAATATGTGAAAGATTACTATGACTGCACCATCAATTAATGCCTATGCAATCTATGGACCAAAATAAAAATGAACTTCTTTTAGCAAAGAACTTATCTGCTACAACTTTCAGCTTTACTATATCCATCTGTTCAGCTTTTCTGGGTAGAGTGACAATTAACATCTAGACAAATATTCTTTTAATTTACATGTCAAGGGATTAGAAAGGATACTTGAGACTGAATCTATTTCTAACAATCTACACAGAATCGAATCTAAAGCAAGATAGACCAACTGATTTCTCAGTTGATATCAAGAGAAAAGCTAACTGATTTCCAGCTAAAATTTTGTGGCAATAAAAGATTAAGACACACCACGACGTTCACTCCAGCACAGTATCACAACAACAAATTACTACTCTGCTCAATAATAGCAAAATCTGCACTATGAAACACAGCATAAAATTAGAGGGGAAGTCTTAAGTTCTAGTACTATTTATTTATTTAAAACCCTAGCTAACACTTGCAAGTTAGAGAAATCAGACCCTAAAATTTTATTTTAAATAACACTGAAACACATCCATGGTTGAGAAAGCAGAGGAAAAACACAAATTGAACAAAAAAAGTAGCAAGAGAAAATCAAAGACCCAAAAGTCAGCACATAAAATAATCTAAAAGATAAATGAAAACATTTGAGAGAAGGAAAATAGAAAGAATGACAACTTACCTGAATACCTGAAAGAGAGATTAAAGCAGAATGGAGAAAAGAAAGGAGAAATAAGGCACTAAAGTGGAAAAGAAAAGGATATGTCTAGAAAAGGACTTGTCTAGGATGTGTCTAGAAGGAGAAAAAAGTTGGACAATATAAAATTACCGTAATACCCTTCGTCGTACCATGAACTTTCACTTATTAATAGTCTAAACTAAACTAGACATTTTTGAAAGTCTATTATGAAGAGAAGCTAGACAACATTCTATTTTTTTCATGTAAAATATATTGAAAATCCCTTGTATAGGTCAAAATCTGTAGACACCAATTGGACATATCAAAAGATGACACATGGCGATGGTGACAGGTCAGATTCGGGTCAGCAAGTGAGGGGCTCCGGGAAAGCATATGACGCTCCGGAGAAGTAGTTTGGTAACTGCTGCCGGAGACAGAAACGCTAAAGGACCCGGAGAAGCATGCCAACCCACCGATCAAACACCATTCAATACACAGTCGTTACAAGAAATCCCAAGTCTTCCTCGAATCTTAAATGTGCATTAATGCCCTTTATTACCATTCATTGTCACAGCATTAATATTGGTAGTAAAGAGGGCACGATTCATGGAACTTGTACCTCATAGCTCAAGTATAAATAGAGCTTCTCATTTCATTGTAAGAGGCATCTGAAATCTAATAGAAAACAAATATTCTTAAAGCAATTTATTTATTTTTGTTCTTGATTGTTCTTAAGAAGACTTTGATGTATAGTTTACCCGGATAATTTAGCTCATCATTTTGTCAAGGCTCAAGCTACTACTTTTAATTTCTTTAGCTTTCTTTATAATTATCTTGTTTAATTTCACATATTATCTCATTATTATGGTTGTATTGATCCACGTGTACTTGACCACGTTTACAAATTCAACTATACCGATTTTTGGGTAAACAGTATGACACATGTTGAGAATCAAAGCGATTTTCCACAAGTGGTATCAGAGCCTTGTGGATCAAAAACTTCTCTGATGTTGAGAGTGCTTGCAAAGTCTATTACTCCCTCCGTTTCAATTTATATGAACTCATTTGACTGGGCACGACATTTAAGAAAGAAGGAATACTTTTGAAACTTGTGGTTCAAAATAAGCCTTGAAAATTTGTGTGGCTGTAAATCATTCATAAAGTGAATTTGTTTCCAAATTAGGAAAGAGGTCATTCATTTTAGCACGGACTAAAAAGGAAATAGGTTCAAACAAATTGAAACAGATGGAGTACATACCTTTGGACGTAGAAAAATATTTTGAAGATGAAAACTACAAAGTATGGTGTACCAGACTTTTATAAGGAGAGGGGGGTGTTTGGTTTTAGGTTTTAGGATTTTAGTTTGGCCTTTTTGCTAGTTAAGAGCTTTACACATTTTCCCAACTTTGTTTTTCAGTGACATTTTATTATGCCAACTTCTTTGGAATTTTAAGACCTGCTCCAAGTGCTCAAATTTTTTGACATGTTGGTACAAGACTTTTTCTTTTCTTTCACCTAGATTCTTGCACTCTCCTCCGTCCAGCTCAAGTTTTTTTTAACGCTACATTCATCCAAAGGGAATGACAGGATTGATAGTAGGGTGGTCGATATTCTAATTTCAGCGTAAACTCAATTCAATATTTTTTACTTTATTAAATTATTTTACAAATAGAGAAATTACATAACATCACTGGACTTCACTTTTATTATACTAGTTAGAAATGTTTAGAATATTTGTCATCCCCTAAATTAGTAAAAGTGATATTCTCGTCGAAACTGGATTTTTTTTTTTTTTTTTTTTTAGTGTTTAATCGGGTTGTCCACCTTATTCCCCAAAAATAGATCTAGTCTACTTTATTTGCTGTTGCAGTGTTATCGATGAAAAAGTAATATCTATTTTCTTCTGAATATTGCCATTTTCTTATTATGACTTGCCATGTTCTACTTCTGTGCAACGACTGAATGCAATTTCAATGACTTATGAGACTATGAAATTGCCTAAGTCATAGGAATGTTTAAGTAATTTCAACATCTAACAATGTAATATTTCATTAAGACGCACAAGGAACGAAGAAAAGGTTTGGTAGTGTTTCACTTTCACTCACCATTGAATTCATATACTTGTCAAGTTTTTAGTCCTCTTTCTCAGAGCAAATACAATTATACAATCAAAACTACCGGTGACTAATTCTGCAACCAGAACGTGCCTTGCTACAGATTTCATTACTAGAATCAAATCAACCAAGCCACTGTTGACACTTTCTATCCCCACTGCCTCCAACAGCACGCCGGATGCTGATCTTCTCATTTGCATATTTTGCCTGGAGATGCTCAAAAGCATTTACATCAAGTTTCCCAGACACAGATTTCCCTTGCTTCCTCCGGACTTGCTGTTCACGTACAGAAGCCCAAAGTTTCTCAATAGCATCCCTCTGTCGGGATGTGAACCTTGAAACATTATCAAAGGCATGCTTGACTAAGATGTCAATAGATGTTTGGCACCTGACAAAAAGAAGTCACGCACTATGAGAAATGGTAAGACGGTAGCGAGCTAATTAGCTGAAATACATAACGAAGTTTGATTGTTTACAGATACTTAACCATGGGGTCTTGTAACGATTCGCGGCAATTTCTAAACAGGAAATCAAGGCTTCTCGCTGTGATCTGAGGAATCTCTTGGTTTCTTCTTCGTCTTCTCCTTTTCTTGCTTTAGTCAAGGTCACCCTCTTCCCCTTTGTGTCATCTTTCTTTGATGCGCTTGGAATCAAAGCATCAAGTCCAAATGGATCACTCTCTTCCTTATTACCTGGCTGGGGTTCTTCATTCACGGCTTCTGTCTTTTCTTTCAAAGCAGCAGCCTCTTCTACATCATCATCTTCCGTTGCAACAGGAAGATTTGAAACTGCTTCTTTAATTTTGCCCGTTGCTTTTGAAAACTGAAATATACCATAGCAGAGAAAAGAAAGAAGATAGAAGACTGTCATACTTCCAGATAAACAGGGGAAATAAATTTAGGACAAATCAAAGCTTAGTAGCAAAATTTGACCAAAATCTATGTTGCTCGGATACTTGATAAACGTGTGGATCTAGAAGTCAGACCTAAATCTTAGGGATTCCAGGATATGGATAGGAGTATGGGAACGGGTGTTAGGATACAACAATAAATGTATATTAATGACATATATAAGTATATATTTTGACAACTGAAGTTATTAAATTAAAGCTACAACAACAACAACAACAACCCAGTGAAATCCCACAACGTGGGGTCTGGGGAGGGTAGAGTGTACGCAGACCTTACTCCTACAAGCTAGTTTAATTAAATTCTTTGTAAGCACTTACTAATTATTTATAAGCTATCTCATACTGTAGCAAAGTGTTCTAGTACACCATGTGAATGTATATATGACATAAAGCCAAAACCAAACCAAGTACCAATAAACCTATACTTCTTGGCGATAGGTAGTCAAAGCACGCAAGTTAGGTTGAACAAATACCACGCGGATCCCACACCCAAATCATGTCAGATTGACAGGGGGGCGGCAATGATTTTGAAGTATTTGAGCAACATAATCCAAAATGGTCTCTCAAATACATTACAGGACTCAATCTGGTCCTTAACATCCTTCAAGTAAGCCAAAAGTACGAATTTTTTTCTCCAAACTAACAGACAATCAAAACTAAAGGGAACTTCCACATGTGCTGGTCATGTGACTAGATGAAGATGACTTGTCTCTATTTCGTTGCCTGAATTTCTAACGAAGATGGCACAGTCAAAAAGAAATCCCCAAATGGGTGATGCTAGACATGAAATTGGGGTTGTCCACAAGAGATCATGACCAATCGGCATGCAACAGTCATTCAGATCAAGCTAGCAATTCTCAATGACAAAAATGAACAGAGAACCAGCAACAACCACCAAAGGAAACATGTACTTGTTGGATTCCTTCAGGCATGAGATTTGTGACACTGTGTATTGCCTTCAAGGATCTGGGTTACTTGCTTTTTTACTTTATTTATAAGCACAAAGGAATATTATTGGTGTAAATCAACCAGCCTCAAGTAAATGCTGGGGATGTAAATCTAAAAGAGAACTTTACAATGTGTGTAAATAACTTAGAGAGTAAACTATGGCTTCCTCCTCTAAAACTGGATACTTCCTTTTTTCGTCAAGAGTGAGAGATGAGAGGAAAAGCTGTCTGCCTGTGATTAGTAGTCCATCTCAAGATTTCTGTTATGTTTTCCCTTTTTTTGTGTTCTCGGTGCTTTCTGCATGCAACAGATTCTCTTTTTTCAACAACAGTATGAAACCCCTGGTTTTCCAAACAGTTCCAATGCATTTATTTTAAAGTTCCGACGCATTAGAAACCTAAAATGAACCTCTCTCCTAAAACACTAGTTGTTTAGGCAATTTTAGGTGATGTCCAATTGATGTCTGTTAGGCTGATCTGTCTTTAATTTCCTATTCTAAGAGAAATCATCCTAAAATACGATCTGCAGGGTAAAATATTGAAGGTTTTGAGGTGAAACAATTGGTAAGATGTTTTTCCCTCCTCAACTATTCTAACCTGGTCATCTGACTGACACGTCCAGAGTTCGTCCAACGATGATGGTCGCAAAGTTGGAGACAGAAATGTACACTTTTGAACCCTCAGGGGTTGTCCTGGTGGCAATTGACTTGAGCCTTGGGGTGCTCCCTTTCAAGGTCTCAAGTTCGAAACCCACTGGGTGCAAACAATTTCTGAGGGCCATCGGACTGGGGAAACCCTAAATTAACCGTGGTGCACTTGCGGGAAACTCCTTGCCGAGGGCCTGTGCACCCACGGGATTAGTCGGGGCTCAAAGAGACTCGGACACCCGTGGCTAATCAAAAAAAAAAAAGAAATGTACACTTTTGGATAATTGAAGGATTCTTTGAGTTAAGAGTGATACTACACGAACCAAGTTAACTGACATCAAAAAGCATTTTTTTAGTGAGAAACTCCCTTAGACACCCCAAGAACTTTACAAAGCTATCTTTACACACTTCTCAAATTTTAACTACAGGTCATGGAGAGGGAAGTCCATGGAAACAAAAAAAGGACATGTATTCTGCTTCACAGCTATCCAATGCAAGCAATAATCTTACTCATGGAAGTCTCGTACAATTCCATCGACACAAGAATAATATCAAGTTCGCCACATATGCATATTGTTTATCCTTGAACTTCAATCACATGGAAAGAGCAATAAGAATACCAAAATTTTCGTGCTTTCATGAACAATAATCAGTAAAAGAGTAGATGGAATGTTTAGTTCTTAAAGTGAAATGTTTAGTTCATCTCTTTTGTTGGACAATGTTGTCCCAGTAACTAGTTCAGTACAGTTTTTGGATTTTATTAGCACTTTAGCTCTTGACTGAGACATTGTATTTGAGGCAAACAATGTTCTCCTACACTTTTGTTCTTTTGTAATTAGCCTCCTGTAACTTTGCATCTTCTTGATGCGTATCTATGAAACACATTACTTCATCAAAAAAAAAAAAAAAGAGTAGATGAATTATTAGATCTTTATGCAGGAGAAGCTAGGACCAGAAAAGCACACTTCACCTATATGCGCACTTGACAGCACTTCACACAAAACAGCAGTAACGGTTGTGTCATGTGATCTCTATAATAAAGCATCAAGTATCAAAACTCTGCAATTACAGAAGATAATCAAATACTTGTTTCCCTTTTCCCTTGTCATGTCTGATGGTGACAAATAAGTACTTTTTAAAGAAGTGAGAAATCCTCCTCCTGAGGGGTAGATAAGCAGAGCAGAATTGATTGTTTGAGTACCATTTTCACATTTACTAGCGAATCACTCTGAATATAGCATTCAGACACATTGATTTTTTCATTGATAAAGATTCAAATAAACGAATGTCATAGTCGGTCAGAAATGATTCTTAAATTTTCTAAGCTACCGGTAAACAAAACAATATTATTTGCTCTTGAAAGAAGTCAAACCTCAAAAGTAGATGATCCAGGATCATTTTAGTTTGAAGTCCGAATATCCCTAGAATGATGAATAAGTGTCATTTGAGTCAAAGTTATTGTAACAAACAGGGACAGAAGATGTCGATATAAATAAAGTAGAATAAAAGAAGTTAACCAGAAGATAACTCCTACAATTGCATTTACAACTTAGGCCAACTCCACTTATAAGAATTGTCCCACTTATAAGGATTGTCCAACATCAACCATTCTGTCTAAATTGGACCTAAGGGATGTTCATTGTTATAGTGTTTTAGTCTCTCCTGGCAGTTTTTTGGCTTTTCTATTTTGTAGATAAGTCGGTAGAAAAATTTACCAGTAAAGCCCAACTTGCATCCAATTCTGCTTCTTCCATGAAAACATACCACATCTTTAAAATACCACTTCTTCAAGTCTTTACCTAGACCGCATTAAGATTCCATTATTTGGAATTTTTGCAGTTCATAAAATCGTCGAAGCAGTACCAAGATGTAACGTATGTGTTCATCACAAGAAAATAATATGCAGTTTAACCACATAATGGGAAATAATAGCGCTTGTTAGCCATGCCAACTATGAGAAGAGGGTGCAGTTTAAGATATCCTAAAGGTTGTCAATCATAACTTGCAGATATTCCCCTTTTCATTTTGCATGTGGAGTAAACCAAAAGGGTAAGATGGAATTTGCCCATTTTTGTTCTGAAAACTAGCTAATTATAGCCTTGATGCTTTTTCAGGCACCTGCATCTAAGCCCCTTCTTCCGTGATAAATTAAGTTCATAACATTCTTCCATCAACTTTTAATCTTAAAATGTTTCACTTGAACTGACAAAAATATACATCCCAACGAAACCACCAGCCATTTTAAATACTTGCAGACCTCGCCAAAATATTATTCAATGGTGTGAAATGAGAAATTAAGTTGATTATTTAAAATTTAGCAAGGTCAAATTCAAATGTCACCTGTACTCTGTTTGGTGTTCTTTCCTTCTTTTTACCGCAGACTTAAATGAAAATGTTCTGCCTCAAACCAAAAAATTTGGTTAAATCAGGAAAGCATCAGATTCAACTTATAAGGTCAAGTCGCACCTCACAAATGCCTCCTATGAACCTAGACACCTTAGCCCCCATTCTGAGTTAAACAGAACGCGAAGGACTAGTTTTCTGACAAACAGTGAGTCCAAGCTGGTTCACAAGCAACTTGAGCTTGGCTAAACTGGGTGTCTGCTGTTTTGAAGCTCAAGATCAAAATTGTAGAGCTCAGCAGTCAGCCTAGCCAAGTAAAATCTTTTATAAGGTGAAATCACAATGTCATTACTTTATTTTTTTTAAAATCACACCATTACTAGTCTTGTAGCAACCCATTCTATATTTGGTTTCAGTTAAAAAATGTAGCAGTAATACTTCTATCACTGACATTGATATAAGCCAAGTAAGATTATCATGATGTTCTACCCAGCCAAAAAAATTATCATGATGTTGCCATCACCAAGCCTCGAGCCTCAGTTGAATTGCATTGAACTTGACATGAGAGTTCACCTTAGCTCGCATACGCTCCCTAATTCAGATTGATAAACTAGAAGATTTCCTTTCTCACCTAAATAGTTAGCAGTTGTCTCATTCATTCTCTCTTTGTAAGAGTTGGAGACTCTGAACTAAATAGTAGGCACGCAGATCATACTCTAACAGCAGATCGTGTTGCAAAGAATCTTAGTGAAGAAGTGCTGCTCGCTGAAGTGCCTTCATAATTGTTAACAAAATCGATGGCCTAGAAAGTAATAGATTGAATTCCACAATAAAAGTTCATGAGACTATCACTGATAAACTGCATAGAACTCTATTGGAATAGAGACACCGCAAACAAAACAAGACAAAGCATACCGTGAAACTCTCGTCAGTGAAGAGGTCATTAGCCACCACAGCCCTCATGATCCATGCAGTTATCATATTTTGCTGCTTCTTTGAAAGACACTGCAAGTGAAAAAATATATAATCAGATAAGTTCCAACATAAGATGTCCAACAGAGCCACTTGTAAGCAAATGATGCACTGCTCACCTCCATTGTATCTTGCACAGCTGTGAATAATTCATGGTAATCTGCTCGTACAGATGGCTCATTACAGGCGGTGAGTGATGACATTGCAGCTTCAAGAATGGCGAAGAAATGGTCACTAGTTGCAGGCTTTACACTGCCAGCTTGAATCAACTGCATTGCAAGCTTTGACGCCTTGCTAAACTTTGATGTGTTCTTTATATGTGATGCTATTTTTTGCATGGCTTCTATAACTTGTGTCTCCGAGGCATCCGTGGTTGTTTTAAACCTCAATCGTTTTTCAGGAGCAGAAGCTGTAAGTCAATAACAGTTACTCAGCTCAAATATTGACCGCCAACAACAAACAAATAGTAAAAAGTTGTAGGACAACGAAAGGGAGAAGTGCTCAAAAAGTGAATTGCTAGAATATGTATAACAGAAAAGGATAGATCAATCCATGAAATACCCATCAATCCCCAAATAATTGGGGTCGGCCATATGAATTTTCTATTGCCCATTTCATTTGCATACTAAATACTCCCTCCGTCCCAATTTATGCGATACTCTTTCTTTTTTAGTCAGTCCCAAAAAGAATGAAACCTTTCTATATTTAGTAACAATTTATCTTTAAACTTCTCATTTTACCCTTAATGAGATGATTTATAGCCACACAAATATGAAATGTCTATGGCTTATTTTGAACCACAAGCTCCAAAAGTCATCCTTTCATTCTTCAACTTCATGTCAAGTCAAACACATTCACATAAATTGGGATGGAGGGAGTAGTAAATAGGCCCATTTCATTCCAGTACTAAATCACAGAAAGATGAAATTTCATAGACTAATTTGCTTCAGCTTTTATCACTAGAGTGTAGAACGCAACAAATGGATTAAGCCTTTCTAGCTCCCAATTTCAACGTTCTTGTCAGTAACCAAAAGTGACATGAAGGATAGGAAACTTAATCAGAAAATCACAATATATACATATTGAACTTGTGACCATCAAAGGAATAGATCAAGAGTTACTCCCTCCGTCCCAATTTAAGTGTCTTACTTTCCTTTTTGGTCCGTCTTTTTGGTCTGTCCTAAAAAGAGTATCTCTTCATATATTTAGTAAGTTGACAATTCAAACGTCCTACATGACAAGTTTAAAAGCACAAGATTCAAAAAACATTTTAGTAAATTACACACCTCTTTAATTTAGGACCACAAGATTCAAAAATCTATTTTTATTCCTTAAACTTTGTGCCCAGTCAAACTAAGACACTTAAATTGGGACGGAGTGAGTACTAAAATTTCCAAAAACCACAACTTGAATGGTAGCGTCACATCTCAAATTACAAAGACCAGTTGAGTATTCCCTATTCCCTTCTTAAGCATGTGTACTAAACAAAATAGAAGCTCAAAAAGCAACCAGAATTGAAGTAGAGAACTTAAAATTAAACCATTCATTAACCTATTTGATAATACGCTAAACAAAAAACCTAAAAAGGTACTCCCTCTGTCCCAATTTATATGACTTTCTTTCCTTTGCAATCTGTCCAAAAAAGAATAACACATCTCTATATGTAGCAATAATTTATCTCTAAAATTCTTATTTTACCCTTATTGAGATGATTTCTACCCACAAAAATTTTCTTCGGCTCGTTTCAGAACCACAAGATTCAACGTCTTTCTTTCTTAAACTTTGTGCCTAGTTAAACACGCTCATATAATAGAAATTTGTATGGATAAGCAGAGAAAATTAACCAAAAGATCACTATATATACGCATCAAACTTGTGACCATGAATGACAAATCTCACTAATAAAGGAATCATGCATCATCAAAGGAGCAAAAAAGGAGCTCAAAACAACCGGAATTGCAGTAGAGAAACTTAAGAATCAAACCATCATACGCCAAACAAAAAGGCAGTAGGCACAGTTGGGATTTTGAGAGTCAAACAGTTTAATTTTGATGATAAATTCGGGCATGAAGTTTTTCTAAATAAAATTTTCATGTTTGGAACCTTTGTAAAAGGTACTACTATATATCACAATAATTGATAACACAACATATTTAGACTTGTTTGAATGTCGTAATTAGAGAGGTGCCCACATAAATAGACTTACTTTCAGGTAGTGATGGTAGAGGTGGTTTAGTACGTTTAAGGGCACTCTTCAAAGCAGGTGGAGCTGGTAGTGGTGCCTCCGTTGGAGTGACGGCGGAACCAGCCGGAGGGGGCAAATCTTCGAACAGCTCTCCCCCCATTTTGTGACCTTGTACTGCCCAAAGCCAAAAGCTACACTTGGAAGAGGAGGAGGTGTTTGTTTGATATAGTAATTTCAATTTTAATCATGTCTTCTCTTTTAAAAAAAAAAAGGAATTTCACTTTTATGTTCAAGGATAACTTTTTCATTTCAATACCTATAAATTCAAAAAGTATTTGAAAAATTTAAAGTTTCTCTTTATTTTTCTAAACTCTACACTCAACAACATACTCGCTGTAGTCTCACAAATAGGGTTTGAGAATGTACGCATAGCTTATTCCTATTTTGATGGGGGTAAAGAGGTTGTTACCTTCAGCTCGAAAGAAAATAAAAAGGATTTAAAGAAAAATATGACAACAAATAGCAGGATAGAAAGCAAATGAAGCAACAGATAATAATACATGTTGAAGAAAACAAACTAAGCAATTACTAACTAGTACTACTAAATAAGGAGAACAATTGGTATACCTACTGACCTTCTGGTCTAATCTTCGACCTCCACACCTTTTTATTTAGGGTTATGACCTTAGTAAGTTGAAGTTGTGTCAACGTCCTGTCTAATCACCTTTTCTCAGTTCTTTTTGGGTCTACCTCTACTTCTCGTAACTCCTGTTATAGTTAACCTCTTACACCTCCTTACCGGTGCATCCACACACCTCCTATTCATATGCCTGAACCATCTCATTCTCACTCCTCTCATCTTGTCCGCCTCGGGCGCCACTTCCACTTTGCCCCCTATAACTTTGTTTCTAATCATATCCCTCCTAGTATGCCCAGACATCTATTTGAGCATCCTCATCTCTGCGATACTCATCTTCTGAATGTGGACGTTCTTGACCGGCCAGCACTCTACTCCATACAATGAAGTAAGTCTAACCACCACTCTGTAGAATTTACCTTTAAGCCTTGGCGACACATTCTTCTCACGCAGTACCCCCGAATGCGAGGCCCCATTTCACCCACCCCTCCCCCCTAATACGATATGTGACATCCTTATCAATCTCTAAGTCTCCTTGAATTAAGGACTCAAGATGCTTGAAACAACCTTTCTTGAATATGACTTGTACATCAATCTTCACTTCCACCTCACCTCCTGTATCACATCATTGAACTTGCACTCTAAGTACTCTGTTTTAACCCTTCTTAACCTGAAGCCTTTAGACTTAAGAGTCTATCGTCAAACTTCCAGTTAAATTAGATTAAAAGATAGTGCATAAAATGAAAAGAAGGGAGTACTACAGTAATTATAATAAATATACACGTATGTATTGGTAAACCTCTCTATAACAATTATCCTCTATAATAGCATTTTACTATAATAGTAAAAAGAATTGAATCTATTTTTCTATTATATTTTACCTCTTTATAATTATCATCATTGTATATATAATAACACTGGCCAGCAGTATAATGGTATACTCTTCGTAAAATTACTTCTCTATTATGATCCACTCAAATAGAATTTGATTTTGTCTTTCACTATAATGGTGCTCAATCTAATAGATTTTACTAAATTTTTTACTACGTTTTTATTCATTTCTTTTCCTAACCCCGAACTAAAGGAGTGTAAATACATTTGTTCGTGGTCTCAATTCTATTCAAACTGCTATGAATAGAAGTAACAACTAAATCTTTTCAAGAAAGTGGATGTTAGTGCTTGTGCATATATAAAACAAAGTCACACCAATTTTTCGTGAGATTTGTGCTCCAACTCATCATCATAAAAAAAGAAACATATAGGTCAAACTTTTTGCATGCCCAAATTGGAACCAGCACTTAGCTATATATGTGAAATTGTGAATTTCATGTTGCATTGTGCTCCACTACAGAGTCCGGAGCCAAAATGGGCAGTTCGTGATCCATGCAACGAAATAGGTGGTTTTTTTTTTTTTTATTTCGTGAATAAAAAAGAAAGTGATTTGTATTTTTTTTTTTTTTTTGCAATTCTTGAAATAATGAAAGTGATTTGTATTTTTTATTTTTTTTTGCATTTCGTGACACAATTCACGAAATAGATGTTTTTTTTTATTTCGTGAATAAAAAAGAAAGTGATTTGTATTTTTTTTTTTTTTTTGCATTTCGTGAATCAATTCACGAAATAGCCTTTTTTTTTTGCAATTCTTGAAATAATGAAAGAAACTGTTTTTTTTTTTTTTTTGCATTTCGTTGCCCAATTCACGAAATAGCCTTTTTTTTTTTTTTTGCAATTCGTGAAATTAATGAAAGAAACTGTTTTTTTTTTTTTGTATTTCGTTGTGCAAGTCACGAAATAGCCTTTTTTTTTTTTTGCAATTCATATAAAAACAAAATTGGAATATATATATATATATATATATATATATATATATATATATATATATATATATATATATATATATATATATATATATATTTCGTTGATACATGAACGAAATAGGATAATTTTTTTTTTATATTTCGTTTATATAAAAACGAAATAGGAAAATATAATTTTTTTTTTTTGGTATTTCATAATCTAATGAACGAAATAGGTTTTTTTTTTTTTTTTTTTTTTTGCATTTCGTTTATGTTCCAACGAAATAGGAATTTTTTTTTATTTCGTTCATATTCCCTTTTTCTGCTCCCCACTTTTACCCTATATTATTTTACCTTATCCTCTCCATTCTCCATTCTCCCTTCTCCATTTTCCGTTCTTCCTCTACCTCCATTCTTTCTCTTCTTCCGTTCTTGATTCTTTTCTTCTTTTTCTAATAATCCTATCACAAGGATTCCTCAACTTTTGCTCCATAATCTTCTTCAAATTGAGGTAATTTATTAATTTTATAAGTTTTTACATATATTTTTTGATTTAGTCATTATAAATTAGTTCACATTTATTTTTTTGATTTATTTATATGTTATACTTAGTGTAGTAGACTATAATTAAAAAAAAAAAAGTTACAAGTTTAATTAATCAATAGTTGGTAATTTCAGTCGTTGCTTCAATTAAAAAAAGTTTTTAAAAAATGTTAGTAGAGTTTATCGGTCAACGAACTACAATTAAAATACTTAAAAAATCGTTGAAGCTACTGATTAAAAAGGTATAAATTTATATTATAAAATGTTATTTTAGTTAGTCATTTTCATAGAACAACAGTTAAAAAAAAAGATGAAGAAATTGTGAGGAAAGTAAGATTGTTAAATATAACATAAATATATTTGTATCATTTGTTGGGTCATTTTCTATGTTCAAATTGTGACTAGTCGTTGGAGATTATTTTCTGTTGATAAGCATGAAGAATTTTTAATTTTCAAATTAAAAGTATAAGATCAAGAAACTGTGAGGAAGTTGGAGTTGTTTTTGAAGCTAATAGACAAAAATAGCATGTCTTTTTTTTTTTAATACCAAAATGGGTATTTCGTTGGATAACTGACGAAATACTATTCCGATCCGTTAAAAAATATATATATATTTTCCTTGCATCCCCTCTCCAGTCATATGCTTTGTTTTAAATAGAAAAAAAGTAGTTATATGTAAGATGAATACTATTATGGCAATTAATTATGAGCTTAACCAAAAGTTTAATTACATTTCGTTCACCCCATAGGGAACTGCAGTTATTTTTTGACAGTTGTACTCTTATTAAAAAAAAAAAATCTTTTCTCACGTGATAATATATCTTATAGTTTGACCTTTATTGACTTTCCTATTGAATATATAGTAAACAATTTTGTAATGTGTTGTCCATTATTCTAATAGCAGTGGCTTGGTGTTGCAATGTTATAGATATGGATCGCCCCAAAGTCACTGTACATCCTGGTCCAGAAAACTATGATTTATTAATACTCCAGCATGAGCATCGATCCCAGGCTGTGTGGGATGGAACATTGACTGGAAAGAACGCATGTTTAACTATACGTCGTGCGGATCATGAATTCTGGAATCACGTGAGGCAATACCCTTTACATAATCGCATCCTTAATTACTTTGAGAGGTGTGGATTTGGGGGAGTTTTAGTAATAGGTAATGTGCAGTATGATGAAGGAATCATCACTGCACTTATTGAGAGATGGCGTCCAGAGACGCATACATTTCATATGCGGACTGGCGAATGTACCATCACACTGCAGGATGTCGAGGTGTTATATGGCATTCCCGTGGATGGTCACCCATTGGTGCAGAAAAATGTTAAAAATATAACTAAATCAAGGTGGCAGGAATTGATGTACGACCTTACTGGTTGGTTGCCCGGAGAAGAAGCAATTATAGGTAATTGCTTGTTGCTAATAACACAATTATCTAATCATTTGGAAACCTTGATTGCCAATAATAATATTATTGATGAACACACTGATGAGGCTGAGGTACAAAAGAGGGCCAGGTTGTACCTGCTTTGGTTGATTGGTGGCAATATATTCCCTGATAATAGTGGTTCAAAGCTTAGTTTACACTTTTTGCTTGACATAATAGACCTTGATGCAATAGGCGGGAAAGCTTGGGGAGCAGCAACATTATCATACTTGTACAGTTGTTTATGCCGTGCTTCGATGGCCAATAGCCGTGATATTTGTGGATTTATTGCTTTGTTGCAGGTACGTGAATTTCAATAATATATTGCTCTACTTCAGTAGAAATAAGAGATCAAGCAGCATTCTTATAACCACCATTACCCAAATTTTGAAAAATGAAATTAGGAATCGAAAGTCGAGCTTTATTATAAACACTAAATGTACCACTATATATAATGCAATCTGGAATATTAATATTTGTGTATAATTCTAAATGTCATCTAACCATATTTCCTTGAGTTGCCACGCTAACAATTTAAAAGTATTGCTTGATACACGTTTAAATAGTCAACTTCTCTGCTATCTTTTAAATGATATTTTAGATTTCCTAGTGTTATAATTTGTATAATAAATCATTAAAAATTATAATATTGTCGAATATCTTGCACAATAATATTAGCGCATTATCGGAACCCAACCATAACAATATAATTTTCATATGTATTTTCGGGTTATTTTATTTAATTCAAAAAATATTTATATAGTTAAATCTACTTATACAGGTTTGGGCTTGGGAGCGAATAATCCCGATGCAGCCATTACTTTGTCCCCCAAGAGTAAACGAACGAGATATTGTATTTGCGCAGAAGTGGACTCGTCGTGGAGTTCGTGAAAGCGAGGTACGAGCTGTGCTAGTGGTTTGTAGGGATGTTTTAGACAACCTAACTAATGATCAGGTATTTTTCCTTTTAAATTTTTTTGATAAGAAATGTGAAAAATATAACAACAATAGAGTTTTTATAGATTTGTTCATTTTTTGCTTAATCGTACTATGATAATGGGTTAATTTTATTTTAATTTGTTATAGCTAATTTGCTACAACTTGCTACTTGTTGTGATATTTTTTAGATCCCATTTCTTCTTTTAGCATAATTAGTATTTTGTCTAGGTTTGTTTTAATGGCTAGAAGGTTACTAAAGTATTTTATTTTGTTTTTATTTCAATCAAAATTCATTATGGAATTTTCAAGTTAGCCTGTTCTTGTTATGCTTTGGAACTGAATAAAAAAGAAAGTGCTCCTAGTAAGGACTTGGTCATGATACGCTTTCTACTATTGAGTATTTTTTATTCTTCATTTGCACGGTTTGGAAATGATGAAATTTTGTGTATTTAGAAAGAAGGAAATTGCTTGAATGTTCTAATCTTTACTTAACTGAAAATGCATAATGGATGTTTGTTGTAATGAGAAAATTTATAATTTGCAGTATAAATTATAAATGACTGTATAATATTTTTGCTATCGTAGTTTGTGTGGGAGCCTTATACAAAGGCCATCAATGATGGACTTCCGGAGTGGTGCCGACGTGGTCAAGACATTTGGATGGTGCAGTTGCCACTCATTTGTGGGATCTACCGAGAATGGCACATGGCGGGACGGGTCAATAGACAATTTGGTAAGGAGCAGTCTGTTCCGGGACCAATCCCCCCACATAGACCATTTCATTTTTCACTGGACAAGCGATTTAAGATAAGTCAGGAGATGGGGGAAAAATTTGAGGAAGCTGAATATTTGTGGGAACGCCGTCGGGAACTAATAGTTGAAGCTCCATATACTACTGTAGCTCTCGGACCGGATTCTGAATATTTTAAATGGTACCAGAGGTACTCCCGCACCTTGATAGGAAATCCAGAACGTACCGTGGATAGGGGATACCAACACCTCGCAGGGAGGCACGAAGCACTAGTACGTAACTTTTGGTGCATGTCAAGATAAATAGACAGTTAATGATGTACTATATAGTTTTCTAACATTTGAGTAGAAACAAAATTACTGGTAGTACTAATTAATATATCTTGAAAAATAGTCTAAGAATTTGACTTACTACACTCATCCAATGCCAGTATTCAGGCAAATTTACCATGAAAATCTTAACCTAGGTGCTTCGATTTTTATACTTTATCTCTTTCGTTATTTAGCAAAAAGACTGTATAATAATAAATTGACCATGATTATGAAAGTAATTTAATTATATTTTCTAACTAAATCATCATATAAAGGATTTGGAACCGATTTACATGCAAATATCAGTGGCTTTCTTACGTCACTGTTTGTTATATATTTTTTTGTAGGCTCGTGGAATTCATGGAGTTAGACATTTGGCTTACAGTGTTCAGGAAAGTCCGTTAGAGTGGCCTTCAGATTCTCAGGGTATGAATGCATTGATGCAAAGGTTTATTAACATGTCGACTGAGTCTCTGAATGCTGCTGCAATGGGGACGAGGTTGACATTTGATCCCGATTATATACCACCAACAGTTTATGTGGCACCGCCTAAGTTGCCAACTGGTCGTCGGGATCGTGCAAATGTACGTCGTGCTGGTAACCAACGGGGTCGAGGTCAGGTAGCGCACCAGCTTATTGATGACGATCAAGTTGACGATCTAGAGCCACACCCAGACCCGGCTCATGCATTCTGTTGTAATGTCGGCCCATCTATGACTGCTTCCTATCATCCACCTATGCATTTACCCACCCCACATCACCCATCCAGTCCACATGACCCACATACGAATTTACCTAGCCCATATTATCCGTCAATGGAATTTTCCGACTATCCGACCATGGATATGTCTGGCCCATCTATGATTCGGTCGGAGGCTCCATTTAACTCATCTAATATGGTCACTCCACAAGGTTTCACCCCATTTAGACCTTCCTCGCAACCTTGGAGCCAACAGGCTTTGGACAACCTCCTTTTCCAAGTTCCTCAGACTAGTACCTCATCTCGACCTCCAGCTAATTTTCCCTGTGATGGAAGGAGGCTCAGTT
Source organism: Lycium barbarum (assembly GCF_019175385.1). Classification (NCBI taxonomy): domain Eukaryota; kingdom Viridiplantae; phylum Streptophyta; class Magnoliopsida; order Solanales; family Solanaceae; genus Lycium; species Lycium barbarum. The sequence goes on along the minus strand of NC_083346.1, from coordinate 14,174,020 downwards.
TTACTGATGCATATGCACCTACGCCAGATGTTCAGGACTTAGAGGCACAGGTTCGTTTTGAATTTAAATTTATATATATATATATATATATATATATATAATTTAAGTGTCGCATTAAAAAGTAACTTTTATTTTGTATGATATTTATAGGGTGCGGAAGGGATGCATGAGGGGGTTCCTCCGCGCAGATCTCGTAGGGATCGCCGACCAACACAATGTGGCACTGGTGGGAGGAAAAGATGCACACGTAGGGATGCATGAGGAGCTTTAACAACTTATTTTGAAAATTTATTGTGTATCTATGACTATATATGACTTATTATAGCGACATATATTCCGTCAATATGAATTATGGTGTATTTCTGACTAATTAGACTTCTATATGAATTGTTTTTTTAATAAATATGAAAATTGCATGTGGGGTTTAGACCTTTCTGCACCATGTATTTTTCTATAAATAGTCTTCCATAGTACCTTATTCATCTCACCACGCTAAAACAAACTCTTTCAAAATGTCATCGTGGAATCCATTCTTCTGGCAACGCGGCCCAATGACATATCACCCAGGTGACATTTTTGAGTCAATGGGTAGGAAATGGGTTTTGGAACGTGAATTTGAGTACTCACTTAATCCGAGCGAGCGCTACAATAGACAATACATTAGCAAAATGAGGAGAGAATGGAATTACCGCCTAGATGAAGCTCATAATATTGAGACCGATTTAAGAAGTCGTGGCCTGCATCGTCCAAAATGCCGTGCAATAGGCATGCCGCTCACATCACCCGAACAACTGAATGTTGCATTGAACCGCATTCGCGAAGAAAATAATAGGATGCGTGTGCGATGGTTGCGTTTGGAGGGACACAAATTGGGGTTAATTGTTACCCCTGATTGGAACTCAGACTGCGAAATGTCTGATGAAGATGATTTTCCATAAGAATTTTCTGTTGTTATGTTGGCTAGTTAAGTATTGTATTTGTACCTTTTCATTTTTCAATGTTATTTCAATTTGTATTTTATGCGAAATGTTATCGTATTCATCTTCATCTTCATCTTCATCTTCATCTTGCTCTCCATCTCGTCCATCTTCATTATCGAGTGAGCGATTTCCCGCCTCCATCCGAGAGCGTCGTAGTCCAAGCCCCACAGTTCACAGCGTCGTAATCCAACTCCCCTCTCCTTTATGTTTTTTTTTTTAAAACCATCCGTTGAAAAAAGATTTTTTAGACATTAATGAAGTTAGTTAGATTGAGATATAGATAATCGAATACGATGAATATTGGTTGAAAGTTTATATTTTTTTGGTTGAAATAGTCCGATTATTTATAAATTGGATGAATGCAATTGTAAGAAAATGTTAGCTCTTTCAACTGCCAAGACCAAGGAATCCGTATAAAAAAAATTGGAATTTGACTTGTCCATGCTAAAAAATTGTCCTTGCATTTCGCAAAGTATGCAACGAAATATAAAAGATATATAACAACAATGATTCTTAAAGTATGCAACAATGAATTGAAACCTACTAAATAGCTTCCTTTTTAGCTTCTTTTTAACGTATGCAATAATTCTTGGAGAAAATTAAATAAGTGTACAATGCTTCTGCTAAGATATGCAACAATGAATTGAAACCTACTAAATAGCTTCCTTTTTAGCTTCTTCTTAACGTATGCAATAATGCTTGGAGAAGATATATAACAACAATGCTTCTGCCAAGATTCTTAAATTGAATTGAAACCTACTAAATAGCTTCCTTTTTAGCTTCTTTTTAACGTATGCAATAATGCTTGGAGAAAATTAAATAAGTGTACAATGCTTCTGCCAAGATATGCAACAATGAATTGAAACCTACTAAATAGCTTCCTTTTTAGCTTCTTTTTAACGTATGCAATAATGTTTGGAGAAAATTAAATAAGTGTACAATGCTTCTGCCAAGATATGCAACAATGAATTGAAACCTACTAAATAGCTTCCTTTTTAGCTTTTTCTTAACGTATGCAATAATACTTGGAGAAGATATATAACAACAATGCTTCTGCCAAGATTCTTAAATTGAATTGAAACCTACTAAATAGCTTCCTTTTTAGCTTCTTTTTAACGTATGCAATAATGCTTGAAGAAGATATATAACAACAATGCTTCTGCCAAGATTCTTAAAATGAATTGAAAGTTATTGCCTATCTTTTTTTTAAAACTTTTGACTTGTACATGTAAAAAGCAAAGAAATTTGTTTCCAAGTCAAAAATAAATTGAAAGCTATTGACTAGCTTCTTTTTAGCTTATGACTTATCCATGTAAAAAGAAAAGGAATCCATTTCCAAGTGAAAAAAAATTGAAAGCTATTGACGAGCTTCTTTTTTAGCTTCTAACTTGTCTAATTATCTAGATTTGCATTTCGCAAAGTATGCAACGAAATATAAAATCTAGGAAAATATAACTGCAACAATGCTTCTGACAAGATTCTTAAAAAAAATTGGATTTGACTAGTCCATGTAAAAAGAAAAGAAATAATTTCCAAGTAAAAAAAAATTGAAAGCTATTGACAAGCTTCTGACAATTTTTTATCCTTGCATTTCGCAAGGTCAGCACCAAAATATAAAAAACTTAAATTTGACAAGTCCATGACGAAAAGTTATTTATAAACTTGGATTACTCCAATTTATTATTTTACATTTTCGGTGCATATGCAACGAAATGCAACAAAATTTACATTATAAAAAACTCTAACCGGTCATTGTTATCTTCGGGTGAGCGTTTACAAGCAAGAGCCATTTTTTTTTATTTTGCATTTCGTAAATTATCCAAAATCTTCGATTGAGACTTAAAAATCCATTTACTATCCAAAAAATGTCGAACAAAAAAGAGAACACTCCTGGAAGCTCTTTCTCACCTTTTGCTTGGCATTCCCGGAAAACAGAAATGATAGCTCAAGTTCAGAGTCACCCAACAGCGACTGGGGAACATAGGATCCATATGATTTTGAGATGGACATGTACAACCCGCACATGCTTGACGAACGAGAGGATGATTTTCGGATTCTGAAAAAATCAGATCCATGTGAGTACTACTGCGGATTACGCCATGAATGGGAGCATAGGTACCATGAGTCAAATATGCTCATGAATGAGCTTGAGCAACTGGGGGCACCCAAGCCACGTCGATTCTCTGTATGGATGGAACGCAGGGATATGGTAGAATATGAGATAGCTGTGAAACAAATTCGAAAGGAGAATAATAGGATGTTGGTGAGACGTTGTAGGTACTATATCCTTAAGCTCGCTGAAGAACAAGCTGCAGCAACAAATCGAATGCTAACAGAACATGAAAGAGCAAGTGTTTTAGCATACGAACTTTACAAATCAGATGATGACATGCCTAACGAACTCCCTTAGACCAACTATGTGTTATGTTTTTTAATTTTCAATTATAATGTAATTTTATGTTCATTCAATAAAGTGTTGTGTAAGTTCTATCCAACAATAACTGTCAAATTAAAGACAAAATTAAACTCTACAATACGAACCGTTTATATTTTAAAGTAAGGACGACAACATATTATTGAAGGACGACAACATATTATTGAAGATTACATAAGATAACAAAGATTACATAAAATAACAATAACATAGAACTCATGAAAAAACTTAACAGTAAACAAGCAACAACAACTACTGAGTACGATTGGGGCAACGATTTTTGTTATGACCGGTTTGCTTGCAAGTTCCACACCTCCTAGCCATGCGAGCAGGAGCAATATCCATTTCATTCCTCCTTCTAGTTGTTCTCTGGGCTCCAAAAGTTCGCTCGTATGCAGTGTTTGCAATTAAACAGAAGAGACTTGCAGGCCAATATGCCTCATCACCCAAGGGAGAAAACTTTCCACTGTATGTTTGCTTGTAATACCTACAACTGTAGTACTTGCTAACATAGTCCTTAGGCTGACTTTTACGAATCCGACAGAATTTAATTGCATGGGAACATGGCATGTGGTAGTTTTTCCATTTCCCACACGAACATTTTTTTCCATTGTCAGAGACTTTATGGACATTTCCACCCTTACCTTCGTGTGCAAATGTCAGAATCTCGAAGACCCCAGTCACAATATTGTAGTTCATCATATCAGTGTGCATGGCGGCCCTATCCCAATATTCATGGAACTTCTTATCAACACCGGGCGGCCAAGTCTACTTATTTACCATTAGCAGAGCAGCAAGGGCGCTTCTTTTAACAAAATGATCAACAAGATTTTTAAAGGTCAAGCGAACCATGGCAGTAACAGGCAATCCACGGGCTTTCTTCAATAAACCGTTGTAAGACTCAGAGACATTTGTCGTCATAGCACCCCACCTATAACCACCGTCCTTATACAATGTCCATTTTTCCTTCGGAAGCTCGCTTAACCACATATGCGCTGCAGGTGACAAAGTTTTGATTTGTTGCATCCTCATTTGGTATTTCTTCTTCTGGTGCTCTGTAGCAGCCAACCACATTAGCTTCTCAAGATCAGAGTTAAGAAACTTTTTGTTAAAGTTGCTTTTTAAATGTCGAACACAAAATCTATGATGTGTGGTGGGTGGCTGTAACCAGTCATGTGTCATTACACATTGCAAGATCCCTTGGTGACGGTCAGAAATTAGTCCAATGCCTTTTCTATGACAAACAACATGTCTCCATAATAAACTGAGAAACCAAGTCCATGACTCATAGCTCTCACGTGCTACTATAGCATATGCAAGTGGAAATATATTTCCGTTTGCATCAATGCCAACAACAATCAACAATTTCATCTCATACTTACCATAGACATGGGTGCCATCTATTGAGATGACCGGCCTGCAACTTTTGAATCCATCGATACTTGGTTTAAAGACCCAGAAAAGATACTTGAAGATGTGTTCGGCTTGCATTGTAGTTGACTCGTGTGTCCACTCAACAATAGTGCCCGGATTGAAATGTTCTAGGCAGCCATGTATCGAGGCAATGCCCTAAAATAACCTTCGAAATCACCATACACCATCTCAAACTAGGAGTATAGTGATGGATGCCTTTTATAGTTTCCTGAACAAACTTAATACTGATTTGTGCATTGATCATAACATATGGTATCAACGAAGTAGCAATAATGTTTCTATTCAAATTGAAATGATCCTCTGTATAATCATCCGTATCACAATTATGTGGCTCAATCATTTTTCCTGCTTTCCACATACCACTTCCGATCAACGAAAAACGGATCATCCAACTACAACCTTCCTCATGCCGCTTGCAAATAACCTTCCAAAATGTACCTTTGGCTTGATCTGTTTTATATTTTTTTTGTGGGCTATATTATAGAGCCTCACTGCACCTTTCATTTGCTTCTTGCTGTGAAATAACATACCTATTTGCATGTACAAGAAAAAAATATCAACTTCTAATTACACCAATTAAAATCACAAAATTCAAAAATAATATATTATTACAAAAATTAGTCGCACGAAACTAACCTGATTTGATAACTTTAGGATTACTAGAATTCCAAAGTGCAGCTCGAACAGACCCGTTATCTCTCATGTATGCAAAATCTTCCGGTTCTACTTCTTCTGTATTATCCAAATATGGGATCACATTTGAATGATAATTATCACAAACATTACTGGGGGCCGCAACATCTTCATCAGAATCATCACCGTCAGCAGACGATTGATCATCGTCCGTCCCTTCATGATCTAATGGACTATCGCTATCCGACTCATTTATTATATCATTAGCTAAATCGTTATTGCTCACAATTTGTGTGAGTTGAGTCAACGTAGGGTTATCTTCAAAATCGTTATGCCTATAAATAAGAAAAATTCATAGAATTTACGAGTCAAATACAATTATACAATCCATGAATAAAGTGAATAAAATATGATTATATTTACCTATCACTGTCCAATTCACTTGGACCAGGATGTGAAGGGTGTCGTACATTACAATTCAAATTATGCAACTGCGTAGTAGCATTATTTGGTCCACCCGTCTCACGATTCTATCCACTCCAATCAAAGTTATGATCGTGCGTTGAAGCCATACCATCATATTGTGTACCATAATTAGTTGTATCATTTGACTGACTACCAAATCCTACAATTGTTTGTTGTTAAACTACACCCCTTGAAAAACCAATATTCAAACTTGGGAGATAGGTAGTACCTCCAAAATCGAACTCATTGTCGGTCGGTACTTCGACCTGGGTAAAGCGTTGAACTGTAGCATACATGTCAAGCGCCGCTATGCATATGTGATTTTTAAAAATCTCAGGACAACGAAGAAATGACGATAAAGATTCATCGTCCGTAATTGGCATCTCACCATAAATTGGTGAACCATCGGCTGTAAATGAACTTGGACATCGTCCGGTTATAACCACCGATAGTTCAGGATCATTTACGAACATTTTACTCCTTAAGACGCGTTGCAGACGATCATATTTTAGGGAAATTGGAAACCTTTGCCTATTTCAGGACCACGGTTGTATCTAACCGAACCTGCTTCATACACAACTTCACCACCCCAAAATAAATACACTTTAACATGAGTTTCCGTCATCTTTTATGAAATATATGAGAGAAAAAATAAAAGTTGAAGGATATGAAACAGATAAGAGAAAACAATAGATGAAAGATATGAGATGGATAAAAGAAAATTGAAAGACTAAGGATATACCATAAGTAAAGATAGGACAATATTTATAAATGAAGAAAAGTAAAAAATTTCGCAAATTAAGTCACGAAATGTAAAAGACATTATTTTGACAAGTATTCAATGCTCGTCTGAAACTGATTGAACCAACAGAAATGAACAAAAAAATAAAATTAAAACCATAGCGATATGGAAAGCAGAAAAACGGTAAAAAAATGGGGGGGGGGGGGGGGGTTTCGTTATATACCTGCGAAATGGAACAAAACATTTCGTTGGTATATAAACGAAAAAAAAAAATTATTTTCCTATTTCGTTTTTATATAAATGAAATACAACAAAAATATATATATTCATCTTATTTCATTGGTATATGAATGAAATAAAAAATATATATATATAAATATATATATATATATTCCTATTTCGTTTTTTTATTCACGAAATACAAAAAAAAAAAAAAAAACCTATTTCGTTCATTAGATTACGAAATACCAAAAAAAAATATATATATATTTTCCTATTTCGTTTTTATATAAACGAAATATAAAAAAAAAATTATCCTATTTCGTTCATGTATCAACGAAATACAAATATATATATATATATATATATATATATATATATATATATATATTTTTTTTTTTTCCAATTTTGTTTTTATATGAATTGCAAAAAACAAAAAAAGGCTATTTCGTGAATTGCACAACGAAATACAAAAAAAAAAAATCACGAATTGCAAAAAAAAATGGCTATTTCGTGAATTGGGCAACGAAATGCAAAAAAAAAAACAGTTAATTAATTTCACGAATTGCAAAAAAAAAAAAAAAAAAAAAAGCTATTTCGTGAATTGGGCAACGAAATGCAAAAAAAAAAAAAAAACAGTTTCTTTCATTATTTCAAGAATTGCAAAAAAAAAAGGCTATTTAGTGAATTGATTCACGAAATGCAAAAAAAAAAAATACAAATCACTTTCTTTTTTATTCACGAAATAAATAAAAAAACAAAAAAACATCTATTTCGTGAATTGTGTCACGAAATGCAAAAAAAAATAAAAATACAAATCACTTTCTTTTTTATTCACGAAATAAAAAAAAACATCTATTTCGTGAATTGTGTCATGAAATGCAAAAAAAAAAAAACAGTTTCTTTCATTATTTCAAGAATTGCAAAAAAAAAAAAAAAGGCTATTTCGTGAATTGATTCACGAAATGCAAAAATAAAATAAAAATACAAATCACTTTCTTTTTTATTCACGAAATAAAAAAAATAAAAAAAAACCACCTATTTCGTTGCATGGATCACGAACTGTCCATTTTGGTCTACAAAAAAAAAGCATACCATTTTTATCTAATGGCTGCAAAAATAACCCATTTTGGCTCCGGATTCCTCCACTACATACTACATAGTAACCAAAGATCATCAATAGGTTGCCTTTGACAAGTAATTTTTCCTTTTTTTTATTCTGGATGAAGCTCAATATTTCACCAACACCCAAGAGATACTGCAATCTATTGAACTATTGCTTCTTGGCACCGTAGCTATCTCTTGATACACCAAAGCAGCCTCCTCGATATGAGACACACTATTGCCATAAGTTGTGATAAATCAACATCCAATATAATTGGGCCAGTAGAAAACTTCTTTAAATAATGCAATCCATGGTCAGTGTTGCTCGACAAAATTACTCGATACCCACTACTAAAAAAACTGCATTTTTCGACCTAAAAAAAGGGCAATTTCCGACCTCATGAGGTCGGTTTTGGGCAAAAACCGACCTCAAAATTAGGTCGGAAAAGAGTGGGTCGAAAATATTACCGACCTCATGAGGTCGCCAAAAACCGACCTCATGAGGTCGGTAATTTTTTTTAGTCGGATATTAATTATATGAAATACCGACCTCATTATGTCGGTAAATTATATTAATAATATAATGATATTATTTTACCGACCTCATGAGGTCGGTAATTTGCAATTCCCTGAAAAATTTTGCAGAAAACCGACCTCATGAGGTCGGTAATTTGCAATTTCTGAAAATATTTTGCAGAAAACCGACCTCATGAGGTCGGTAATTTGCAATTTCTGGAAATTTTTTGCAGAAAACCGACCTCATGAGGTCGGTAATTTGCATTTCCCTGGAAATTTTCCAGAAAACCGACCTCATGAGGTCGGTATTTTATATGTGTCTGGGCCCAAAACCGACCTCATGAGGTCGGTACTCTGCAAGAAAAATGGTAGCACCTAGCTGTTATTCCAGTTGCCCACCTGTCAAGATGAAAATAATTTTACTTTCAACTAAAACCAGCTCAAATAGCTGCCAACAATACACCAACAACAACAACAACAACAATACACCAAACTACTATAAATACGTAAAACATTAAGCTACTATTACAACACATATATTACAACCACCAATTCATCAAATTCAATTCGAAACTACTTCAAAGTTGAATAAAAACATCAATCAAACATTCACAAGAGACATTAAGCTACTTCAACTTTCGCAAACATCAAAACAACACTAAACTACTTCAACAATTGTAAACATCCACAAAACATTAAACTAGTTTACACTAAGTTAGTATACAACATTAGACTACTTCACCCCTCGCAAACATCGACAAAACACTTACACAATCCACAAATCATATGGAGGTGGAAGACTATATGAAATGCCATTCATGAGGGGATCATGAGGCAATGGAGCGCTGCGTGGTGGGAGACGTGGCGACGGGCTTCTATCTCTAATCGCAAGGTTTTCTGGTGGTCTCCGGGGAACCCCCGTCTCCTTAGCTTTCTTTGTTTTCTTACTCCTCTTTTCACCTGCCATCTATACAATAATGTATGTAAGTATCGCAAATATAAATAAATAGAAAAGGGATAACTTCAAAATTTGTTTAAATAATTCACCTATTTAACTAAAATCAACGAACTACGTAGTACAAATTATTTGACAACAGAGCAGTTACAAGTTTAATAATAATTCTATTAGAATTTATAAAGTGGAGCAGTGCTTGGAAATGTTACAGATATTCTTGACCCCTAATTATATGTGTTTGTTGTTCCTTTTAATATCACTCTGTAATTTACTACTACTCCTACTATCATTAAATTTGTACATTGAACTGGGAATATGTCAGTAGAGATAGTTGAATCTAATCTAAGTTTACCATGATACAGCCCCAACACATCCAGTCTAATCAAACAAAAAAGTATTCAAAAGCTAGCCTCAAGCAATTAGGAGTTTGTTTGGGGTAGAAATATAAAGAAGTTCAGCAAAATTAAATAACTTTGCAGAGAAGTCATTCTCTACCTGACTTCAGCTCTAAACAACAAAAGAATACTAGCATTTTTCTATCATTGCTACAACTTAAAAGGAGCTAACTTATTTAGCATTAACATATCACATTGGATCTTGACCACATTTCACAGCACATTCTCTCAGTATGGATGTTACTATTCTTTAGAAGTTTCTTAGATTCCATAGATGTTAGTCAAGCAGTTATACAGCAAATAAACCAAATCTTTAGCATGATCAACTGATTCCTGTCCTCTTCTAGTCAATAAGCTGCCAAGCTTTGGTTAACGAAGAATAGTGTAACCATGCTTCTCAACATTAGTCCAATATGAATTTCTCATACTTTTTTTAGATCAATGGTTTAGACAAGTGGGAAGAAAGAGAAGATGCAAAAGAAACCAATTGAAATTCATAAGAAACCAATTGAAATTCATACAACATATTAGGAGGATATCTCTGCATTTGAAGTGAACTTTAGAATGCTGGAAATATTGTGTTCAAATTATTATTAGATACTAAACAAACAACTGGTGTCTGGAGTATGTTGTTTATTAAAGTCCTTTCCAATTAGAGTCAAGCATGAAGCAACCTTAACCAAAATAAATAGCTCATAATAAGAGTTGACCAACAACATCATGAAGTAATCCAGCTAAAAGGCTGCATTCTGAGAAGCTTTCAAGTTCTAATCACATTTGATATCAAGAGAGTGTTCCAAAACAGACATATACTTGAATCGGATATAAAGACAATGCATAAGAACATATTAAGTCGATCATTCAATTTGTACATTGAACTATAGGTATATGCATTGAACTCATTAACATGTTACAGTTATCAGAAGCTTCAAGCAATAAATGTCACGCAAATAAATAATTACCAGCAGTATCCCATAACCCTAGATTGACAGTGGCTCCATTGACAACTACATTTGCACTGAATTTGTCGAACACAGTGGGCACATAATCCTGTCAAACAATTGCATGAATGAGGGAAGAGCAATTGATGTTAAATTAGGGAAAGATGAAGGGACTACTTCTCGGAATATAAAAACTTAGATATTTTAATTGACAAACAAAAAAGAGTAGATTCTATGCATGTAAAGTCATATGTGATAATACAACATTTTCCCTCAAAACCACAAAAGATGTAAATGCATCAAAGAGCAAACACCAGACAATCAGATATAATTATCACCAAGTTCATATTGAAGTAAATTCAATATCTTCTCTTCCTTACATTTAAGGCTAATTATGACAATTTTATTTAGAAGGGACATGTGATGAATTTGGTAAGAAATAACTCAATATGCTTATCAAAGTATAACACAACAAAACAAACATGTAAACCAAGAAATATTTGTGTAAAAATGACGAAAAAGGTAAAATTTAGCTAGTAACAAGATATCAAAGCCACGCACTGTCTACATGATGTTTATCAATATATACTCACGAATAAGGCCTGAAATGAATCAAATTATGGATATAAGAGAATAAACAGAGAAAATGAGGCAAGAGGATGAATGCAATTTTACAAGGTAATACACATTGAAAAAGGAAAAAACTAGAAAGAAAAAAGGAGGAGAAAATAAGCTGTGTATTTTCTGGAAGATGATCAGAAAATGATTATCCAAGATAAAACATTTTTCCAGAAACATCTTTTCCTTTAAGTCCCATTTCTTTAAAAACACAATTTTTTTTTTTTAATATCATTTTCCAGGTTTGATGTAAATGCAAGTGACGTACGGTAATGATAAGATACACAAATTGAATCTTTATTAAACTTTAGAGCAAGGATTTACAATAATGTATAAGAATTCAGCAACAAATTGGCTTCTTTTTGCACCATAAACCTAACACACACTAAAACAAGGGTATATGGACCTTAGAGAGCAAGAGATTGAAGTACTCTTTTGGCTAAATGTGCCTTAGAATCAAGAAACCATCACAAATTCAGAAAATTTAAAACCAAACACATGAAAAAAAGGTACAATTCTCATTAGACAGGACTGTAAAAGCCCATAGCACCCGACATTGTCTTTGGCATGGACATAAACTTCCCAATTTGCGAAAACAAGAATGGTCTTGAATGTCAGGCTTCCCTACTTTCTTATGAACTAGTGGAAATAGATTTTTTTTTTTTTTTTTTAAAACTTGGAAATAGAAATTTTCTCCCTGTAACTTTCTTCCATCAAATTAACAGCACAATGCCAAATATAGAACATTAACCATCATCAGGAGCTTTCTAATTACAACGCAATATTAATTAAGAAAAGAAAGAAAGCATACCTCAAATGATTGGCTGTGGACGCGACGGCGACGACAGTACTGATTAGGGACGGTGGCGACGGTGATGACAGTACTGATTAAGGATGGCGGCGACGATGACTCCCTGCAATGATGGTGATATCGACGACGTATTTTTAGGGTTAGACAGAGAGGGGGAGTGAAAACGTGATAGGGAAAGAGAGAGAGAAGGGTTTATTTGAGTCTGTTTTAATTTAATTTATTTGCCCAATTATACCGACTTCATGAGGTCGGTATATTTAATAATTTTATTTTTAATTTAAAAGAATACCGACCTCACGAGGTCGGTATTCTTTTAAATTAAAAATAAAATTATAATATTAGGCATCAAATAAATTTCCGACCTACTGAGGTCGGTACATTATTTTTTCAAATTTTGATACAAAATTACCGACCTCATGAGGTCGGTTTATGTTTAAAAAAATTGAAAAATAAATATTACGACTTTACCGACCTCATGAGGTCGGTTTTTTTCCGACCTCAATTGAGGTCGGTTTTTTGAGGTCGGAAAATCCTGTTTTTTAGTAGTGACCTATATTGATGAGAAGAAACAGGACACAACGATACAATTAATTAAGATGCACATAAGTTGGATCATACACAATTGTTGTAAAGAAAAGATATTGTAATTGATGGTTAGATTGCATAAAAAATTAAAAATCTAAGTATAGGTGAGGTTTGTATTGTGATATCAGATGTCAGAATAAGTGTCCTTTAAGGTTTTGGCACATAGAAAATCACTTGATAGCATAATTAATCATAAGAATTATTTGACTAAATTACTCGTATCTCTCGTCAAATTACTCTTCATCTAGACTCAAAATATCCAGTAAAATGTGTATAGATCATTTATTGGAGTTAGGGTTGTTTTGAAAAAATAATAATTTAATGTCTTGTTGGTTTTCTAAAGCACACTTATTTTGGACCAAATTAAACTCTTACATCGACCATGATTCTGTAGCTATTGAGATGGATCAATTAGTCCAGTGCGCACACTCATTCTTAATTTAACTAAGCCAATCACTCAAAAAAATGATGTGCTATTAAAAGACAGAAAATCAGCCCTTTCATGGTACTTAATGATAGCTAATTGTGGCTTAATTCTACCAAACTCAAAAGATGCTCTCCTTCCCCTTTTCAATGTCTTATCCATCCACAAAAAGCCTTTTCATAAGGATGTAAGGAGATCTCTCTAATCTATGCCTTCTAGAAAATTAGCAACATTCCAAGAAATAATTAAATTAAACAGTAATAATTAATAATTTTCTTTGATGAAAAAAAAAACTGTAATAATTTCTTAACTTGGAACCCATTTCTTGATAGACTTGCCTCATCTATATATAATAACTACAACAACTTACCCAGTGTAATTTCATAAATGGGGTCTGAGAAGGATAGAATATATGCAAACCTTACCCCTACCTTTATAAGGTAGAGATACTGTTTTTGATAGACCCTCAATTAAAAAAAAAAAAAAATCAAAGTAGGCTTGAAAAGAAAACAATGAAAGCAAAATGGGAAACAACAAATAGTAGTAAAAATTGAAGAATAAAATGCTACTAGAATACTAACTAATATTACCAAAATAAGGAGAATATAAGCATAGGAGACTAGCCACCTGCCTCTCTCTCTCATACAAGTATGACAACACTGGGTTATCAACTACCCTTCCTTTTAAGGGTCACGTTCTCAGCTGAATATGTGTCAAGCTTTGTCTAATCATGCTCCCCCCCCCCCTCCCCTCCTCAGTTCATTTTCGGCCTATCTCTACCTCTCCTAAAACTTTCTATAGCCAACCACTCGTATCTCCTTACTAGTGCATCTGTGCACCTCCTCTTCACATGCTCGAACCAACTCAGTCTCACTTTCCTTTTCTTGTCCACCAGGAAGGTCACTCCCACCTTGTCATGTATAAATTTGTTCCTAATCTTATCTATCCTAGTGGGCCCATAGATCCATCAGAGCATTCTCATCTCTGCTATCTTCTAAACATTGAGCATTCTTCACTAGCCAACACTCTGCCCCATAAAACAATGCAGGTCTAACCACCACTTTGTAGAACTTACCTTTAAGCCTTGATGACACGTTCTTATCACACACTACCTCGAACGCGAGCCTCTATTTCACCCACCCCGCCGATACAATGTGGCCGATACGATGTGCGACATCATCATCAATCTCCCGGTTGTCTTGAATTATAGACTCAAGATACTTAAAACTTTCTCTCTTAGGTATGACTTGTGCGTCTCAATCTCTTCCACCTCTGTGTCATGTGTTACATCACTGAACTTGCACTCCAGGTACTCTGTATTAGTTCAGCCTATCATTAACTTCACCATGCGTCTCATCAATCAATACTATGTCATCTACCAATAACATACACCACGACACCTCCTTTTAGATATGCCGCATCAATTTGTCCATCACTAAGAAAAATAGAAACGAGCTAAGAGTCGATCCTTGGTGCAACTCCATCATGATCGAAAAGTGTTCTAGGTAACCTCCGAATGTTCTTACTCGGGTTTTGGTTCCATGGTACATGTACTTAATTGCTCTAATGTAAGTCACGAGTACGTACACCTTTAGACTCTAAGCATCTCCATAGAACATCCATAGGAACTTTATTGTATGCCTTTTCCAGGTAACACCGTGTGTAAGTCTCTCTTCCTATCTCTATACTGCTCCAGCAATCTCCTTACAAGATGAATAGCTTATGTAGTTGATCGCTCCGACATGAATCCAAATTAGTTCTCGGAGATAGACACCCTTCCTCATCCTCTCATCTATCTATACTTAAGGAAGGAAATTGGACTCGAATCACCCATGTGGCTGAATTCAGTTTCATGTCAAAATAATAAGTGGATACGTAGATATATAATTAGTTATGTATTTGAAAATTAAATAAAAATGGGAAGGAATACAATGGCAACTCTTCCTAATCGTTCTACCTATTTTGTGTGACAACAAGTGTCTTTTCCAAAACTCTGAATCGTTTTCTTTTCCCTTCCCCATTAGCAAAACTCTGAATCGTCTTCTTCTCTCTAAAATTCCCGAAAAGTTCCGTGGAAGATTATTGCGAAGATTTTTTTTCTCTAAACAGTGTTAGTCCTCCGTAACGAATAAGTACTATTTTAGACAGTAAAATTTTCAATATAATTCGTATTTCATGTCATCTGCTTACATGATAGACTAATAAAACGAATACGATGATTATGTGAACAGTGTGTTCGTGTTTTTCCTCAATTAATTAATATGCATCATCAACTAAATGCAGTAGTGCAATTCCTAAGCACTTTACCAATCCAAATGGCTACTATTCATTATCAGTAAAAGCAAAAAAGTACTACAGTTCCTAATAATATCTGCGTCAAGTGCCTCTTTAATTATAATAAGGTAAACAAATGAATAACTGTTAAACACACAAAAAAATATTAAGCCGCTACATTTTTAACACAAGTGCTCTCAACTATAGTGTTTCATGAAATGCCAAAAAAGTAAAGAATTAACTATTTATTATACCCTACTTGTGACCAAGTGATGTGGGACAAACATAATGCATCGTCCACTTTATTAGGAATATAAGCCAAACAATCTTCATCTTTACAAATTCAAGGCTCATAATTGATTCCAATATAATACTCAACTAGTTAAAATAACCCTCTAATTAACATATAGTAACTGCGCAATATTTCTAGAAAATAAGGGTTAATATATTAATTGTTTTTCTCATTTCGATCATTAGTATTTATTTCACTACTTTCGTCCTTCTTAGAGCACTCCCACATGGATGGGAGTAAATTATCTTTCGAAATGTGGATTTGTTATTTCCTGCTCGACTATTTTCCAAATAAATTATGGAAACACCAATTATTAATTAATTTACTTGTCGGATTCCTCTCTATTTCAAGTGTAGACATTTATAGTGGACGGTTGCCGATGGAAATTAAAATATTTGTTCGTACCTGATATTAATTAATAAAATCATCCAAAGTATTTTAATCTGAAAAGGTACAAATTAAGGTAGGGATATATATCACTTAGCCATCACTAATAACAAAAGTTTGTGCAAGCTTAACTCTTGTTTTAATGATGATGTATTTGCTTTCCGCGAAGTTAAAATTTGTGCATCCTTAGGATGTATGCGTCTAACTTTATTGTGCCCACACATTGTACTTTCTCTAGAAAAAAAAAAAACAAAACGTTAAATGATCAACAACAACAAACCCTATATAATTCTATAAGTGGGGTCTGAGGATAATAGTAGACCTCACCTCTACCATTTTGAGATAGAAATATTATTTCCGATAAACCCAAAAGAAAAGTATCACAGCTCTGTTATAAGAGAAGTAAGATAAACAAATAGCAAAATAAAACAAATGCAACAATAGAGGGCTGTGGGCAGAGGGTCTATCGATAGCAAAAACGTTAAATGATCGATGCTTTGACCACTATATGAAGCTCACTGTTCAGAAAAATTCAGATTTAGTTTGCATTTAGACAGATCCGCTAAGAGGGTAAAGCATTCCCCACTAAAATAAATTTTATTTATGAAGCTCGAACCTGAAACTTCTAATTACGGGTAGGGAGACACCAATCATCCCATTAATTACACTACTCCATAATTATATGTAATGTGAGTTATAAATTATATACACTAACCGTACAAAAAGAATGTATATTGTCACTAGCTCAATTCAATTTAACCAACTATAACAGTTTATGACTCTATCTTTTAAGTTATTGAATCAAATTTGATATAAAAGGTACCTATTATTACAAATTGACTTGACTTAACGTAAAAAATCAATACTGCCAAATCACTTAAGTAAAATACTAAAATAAAATCATGTAGATAGATATACGTTTATACTACTGCATTGGGAGGAAGAGATAACGTGCAACCCACTACCTCACGCGCACAAGACCCCACGCACACAAACCCTAATTTCCAAGAGACCCTTCTCTCTCCACAGCTCTCTTTCCCATTTCTCATTTCTCAAGAGCCTTTAGCTACTACTCCTTCCATTCCAAAATAGGTGTCTTTTTAGGCTTTTTATTTTGTTCCAAAATAAATGTCACTTTAGAATTTCAATAAGAAATTATTTTATTCTTTCAAACTTACCCTTATTTATTATCAAGAATCATTAAATAACTTTTTTTTTCTAAGCATTAATTATGAGTAAATTGGTAAAACACTCCTAATTTTCTAGGAGTGAGCAATTTCTTAAGGTGTGTGCATAAGCCAAAAGAGACACTTATTTTGGAACCAAGGAAGTAGCATTTCACCCTTTTGACACAATTTTGTTCACGTCTTCGTGTGTTCCTTAGAGTCCCCACTACACCCTTCTTCTTTGAGGAGGAGCCAAAATTTGAAGTTTATGAATTTAGGATACTATAGCTCGTTATTGTATTTTACTTAATAATTTATACTGCCTCCGTCCCAATTTTTTTGACATTTTTCGAGAGTTAAATTTCTTAATTTTGACCGTGTGTTTGAACATAGAATCTTTAAATTGTTTGAAATAAATTTACATATTTGGAAACTACGTAAGAAATACTATAAGTCACCATAATTAATAATTTAAAATATTTAAAAAATATATGAAAAAATTACGATAAAAAACAATTCGTTTGATTATCAAAAAACGAAAAGTGTCAAACTGATTGTGACTGAGGAAATAAGTATTAAATGAATTTTTAAAACATAGTCCCTCCATCCCAATTTATGTGACACTTTTCGCTTTTCAAGAGTCAATTTGATTAAACTTTAAAGCTAAATTGGATTAGATTAATTTAATATTTTAACATTAAAATTTATATATTTGAAAACTAGATGAATAATACTATAAGTTGTAATTTTTCATATCAATTTGGTGAAAAAATATATTTTAAAATATTGATCAAAGTTGATGCAGTTTGAATTTGTACCATATATGAATTAAAATTATTAAATTTGTCCGAACACATACTTTGGTCTCTAGCTCCGCCCCAAACCCCAAAAATAAAAGCGAATATACTTTTAAAACAAGGCTTAAAAATATACTCCAAAGAGTAACCCACAAAGCTTAACTCTTTCTTCCTGTTCCTTAATTATCATCATCACTCTCATTTCTCTCTCTATTCCTCTCTCCTTTCTCTGCTCTTATGATCATCTCTCTCTTAGCTGATCCTTGTTGACTTATTCAATCATCTTACTCACATCCTTAACAACAACAACAAAAAAACCTTCGTCCCAAATTCTCAATCTTTACAAAAATCTTGAAATTAGATTTTACATAACAGAGAGAAAAAGGGCCAAAAAAACTTCTTTTTCCCTAGTTTAAATCTCTCCTTTGGACCTCAAAAACTCATTTCTCCAACTAAAAAACCCCATTTTTGAGCTAGTTTCTAATTAACAACATGGCAAACCCATGGTGGACAGGTCAAGTAGGTTTACAAGGAGTTGAAACGTCATCCTCAGCTGGCTCACCCTCCCTCAAGAAACCAGATCTAGGCGTATCTATGAACGACCATAGCGGTGGTAGTGGCAGCCACGACGAAGATAGAGACCACTCCGACGACCCTAAAGAGGGTGCAGTCGAAGTAGCCACTCGTCGACCCAGAGGTCGACCAGCTGGCTCAAAAAACAAGCCAAAACCCCCCATTTTCGTGACAAGGGACAGCCCTAACGCGCTTAGAAGTCACGTGATGGAAGTTGCAAATGGAGCTGATGTAGCTGAAAGTATAGCACAGTTTGCTAGGAAGAGACAAAGAGGTGTTTGCGTGTTGAGTGCTACTGGAACTGTTACTAATGTAACCCTAAGACAACCTTCTGCTCCTGGTGCTGTTATGGCATTACACGGACGTTTCGAGATCTTATCGTTGACTGGCGCCTTCCTCCCTGGACCTGCTCCTCCTGGATCAACAGGTTGTTGAATTGTGCAATCATTTCATTTAAAGTTTAAACTGACAGAAAATCACACTTTTAAATGATGTACTTAATTATGTTGTGTCTCTAACACTCCTCTTGCCTGCTCTAATATCGTATTGAATTGTTTGACCGTTTCAATTAAGCTGTTACAGAGAGAGCGCAATACTTAGTTATTTTATATATGTGTCAACATGTGTTTTGTCCGCTCTAATTTTCTGTTGAATTAGGTGACCAACTCATCTACAAGTTTAAATTGTTAGAGATAACACACTTTTAATGATAGAATTTACTTATGTTATGTCTCAACAAGTCTCTTGCCTGCTCTAATTTCATGTTGAACTATGTTTGACCCTTTTATCTTCAACCTTAAAATGTTAGAGAGAACACTTGCAATTACAATACTTATGTATCAAACGCCTCTTGCTTGCTATGAATTGTGTGACTCGTGGAAACTTTAATTAAATTGTTAGAGAGTACAATTCATAAATTACTTAATTAGATGATGTCTCGATGCAGGTTTGACTATTTACCTAGCAGGAGGACAAGGACAAGTTGTGGGAGGAAGTGTAGTAGGGTCTTTAGTAGCATCAGGACCAGTTATGGTGATTGCATCAACTTTTTCTAATGCTACATATGAGAGGCTGCCGTTGGAGGAGGAGGAAGAAGGCGGTGGACAGGTGGCACAAGGACAACTTGGAGGTGGCGGTGGTGGATCGCCGCCGGGAATGGGCAGTGGTGGTGGTGGAGGGGGACAACAACAAGGTGGTGGTGGTATGGGTGATATTCCATCTTCAAATATGCCAGTATATAATTTGCCACCAAACTTGCTACCAAATGGTGGACAATTGAACCATGAAGCATTTGCTTGGGCACATGGACGCCCTCCTTTTTAATTTAGAGGTAATTTGATGATAATAATAATAATTCAAGAAAAGAGAAAAAGTGAGAGGAATTAGAGCTAGCTTCTTCCTTTTGATTATGTTGTATGGTAAAAAAAAAAAAGTTATTTGAGGTCTAATTTCTGTACATTAATTTTCTTTTTGAATTTGATTCAACATGATGGGGTTTTCCCCTACTTCAATCTTCTTCTTCTAGTTCGATCACCATCATATTCTTGGTTTTTGCTTATTGATAGATAAAATGTTTTGAGTGATTTTATTTAATTTCTTCGTGGTTTTATTATCCCTATATAATATAATTCTCACCATAGCATTTTAGGGTTTCTCTCTTTTTTGTTTCCCTTGTCCCTATGTTTTGTGTTTCTTATCTGTCTGTAAATTTTGTATTTTCTCATTTTTTGTTCTTTGAAATCTAAGGATCAAATATAAGTTTATATTTAGGTACTTATATTTAGGTACGAGATATAATATTCAGATTTATCAGGGTTTCCCCTTTCTTATTTTCCACAAAAAAGATACTTTTAAAGGATAAAGATTCTTATTAAAGATATTATATTTCATAGTCTCCCTCAGGCCAACCGAGTTAATAACTGCCAATAAAAAAAGCGATATAATGAGGGTTCTTAATTATAAGTCATTAGGTATCCAGACTTAACTAATCTAATTTTTGTGGTTTATTTATTTCTGTAAATTCAAACAAGATTCATGCTTCTCATTTTAAATATTGTACAACAAGCCATTTTCCTGGAAGTAGCAACTCATTATTCATATACTTATGGGTGGAGCTAGGGTATCGAAACTGGTTCATCCTAACCTTCTTCGTTCAAAAATTATATATATACACAAGGTCAGAAATATTTTTTAGGTATATATTAGATGTTGATCGAATCCCCTTGGTTTCTTCTTTATTTTTTTATATTTTGATTTTCTTATAAAAATTCCGACTTCGCCGTTGCATCTGTATTTAATTTATTATTGTATTAAATTAAAAAAAAATCTAGTGTTTGATATACATAATTTTTATTACAGTGAACAGAGAATCTTAGGAAATAGAGTTTGCTGACTTCATGGAGAAATGGTGCTTTTGATGCAACTAGCAGTGACCAAATAGAAGAATGTGGAGATATATATACATAGTCTCTCTCTCTTTCTCTATTCTAGATCTGAATTTCGGGATCTTATGACAAAACCTGTCTTCTTTTTCAGTTTACACAATAAATGGCTCCCATAGCTATCTCTATATACTATAAGAGATCATCCTATTATTCTGTTCCTTTTATATTACTACATTTTCATTCATATATAGGATTGACATTATCATGTTTAAGGATTGGAACACAAAAGATGCAGGCCAAGTGAAAGATGTAGGCCACAGCTTTTTCTATACAACAAATGGTACATGCATGTAGACACACTATGTACATTCATGTATCATTTTTTTTTGTCATCAGAGCGACAAAAGGTTGAATCTCAATGAATTGTGGGTGGCAGCAAAGCTACTCCGTATCTTTAATGTAACTGAGCCTTTAATAGTTACTAGACTATTATCTTTAATTTATCATCCGGCATTCGAAATCCTATGTACTGATAGCTTGAGTAATTTGCATTTGCGTTGTGTACTAGAGTTCATTGAAGAGGGAAGTGTTTCTATCAAGAGTATTAATTCTCAATTTCCAAAGCTTGAATTTTAAATCTTTGATATATTAAGAATAGAAACATCTCATCAATCCATCCCTCCACACACCTCATAGTTAATATGTTATTCAAATGTAAAAGAAGTCATATTGCTCTATCATTTGAGCTGATCAGAGAATTTGACAAAGTTTGCAATTTCAATATACGTAATACTTATTTTCACTAGCTTACATGGTGCCTACCAGATGGTCTATATGCATGTGATTTGGACTTGGAGTTCAATTAATTAATTTCTATATTTAGCGAGTGTAAATGAATTACTTATAGTATCATACCATTATTTAAAAGATTCTCTTATATGTGTGTAACTTTTCATCATAAGTGAAATTAGTTACTTTGAAAAACAAGACAAAATGATCAACTAACTAGCTAGGCTGCTACGACAACTTAAACACACCAATAACGTAAAAATCTCATTTACTAGTGTGTATATATATACAAGTTAAAATCTTAGAATTAACAGTAAAATGGTCACCTGTCGATGATGCGGAAAATCCTTGGATAATTGTATAAAAATTGGATTTTAAACTACAATCACATAATTGAATGTAAACATGAATTCTATGAAACTTCGAAGAATATTATGTGAAAAGAATTGAAATAATTAAATGGTGGTTAAAAGGAAGATGATAGATTTTGTTTCAAAGGAAAGGATGAAAATGTTATTATCAGTCAAGACTTTTTGACTAGGTCAGAAGAAACATACTTAAAATTTAATAAAACCACAATAGAGCCCATACTTGCTCAAGCTAAGCTTGGATATTATATTCATTAAACAAAAATCATTCAATACTTTTTCTAAAGCGAAAAAAAAAAAAACTGCAAGAGACATGTACCTACAATATTCAACTACTGTCTTGTCGTTTATATAAAGCCCAACAATATAATACTGTAAGCACATAGTAATATAATAAACCTAGCTAATGGCGCATCAAACTGTAGGGGCGGATCTATTTAACATGAAATAACCCGTGGTTCACGTAAACTCAATAACTTTTGTTCAGATTTTTATATATATAAATATAAATTAAATATCTATAAATATTTAATGGCGAACCTAATTATATTATTATATAATATTTTAAAATTACGATACGAACTCATAAACTTTAAATTCTAAATTCACCCTTGAGAACCACTACATATTAAAAAACATTCGTTACTTGAGGATTTTCACAATCAAAGAATAGTCTCTTCTTCTTTGGTGGAACTTTTCCCATATAAACACGTCATGATGTTTCATTCACGAGGTATTGCTTTTTATACAACTATACAGAAGATTAAAGATACTCGTACGATCCTAATTTATGCTACATTTCTTTTAGGCTATTCTGAAAATAATATTATTTCTATTAAGAAAATTAATTTGAAATATTTTATTTACCTTTAAAGAGATGATTTATAACTATATAAATGTCCAACACTTATTTTAAATCATAAATTATAAGAAAATTATTTTTTTCTTAAATTTTGTGGCCAGTAATCTAATATATCCAGATAAATTGAGACGGAAGATATATGCCGTAGAATATATGAAAAAGGACAAACATATGACGAAATAGAAAAAGGAAAAGATGAGTGTTTTGTTTGAGTGCTGCTACAGTTGGCACAATAATGGAATATTTATTAGACAATAAACTGAGGGGTTTCTATCACTTTACTGGTGCTTATAGGATTAATTAAATGATTAAATTAGGTTAGTGTTTGTTGTGGTCAGTGATTCCTGATTAAACAATTGTTAATTAGCTGGTGAACAGACGACCTTTAGTAGCTCACTAAAGCTAATGTATTTTAATTTATTAAATTTATTTATCCAAAGTACCATTAGACTAGTGTTCTAATGAAAATGGAGTACGTATGGGGGATTAGTGTGCACGTCACTGTTGGAAATTACTTGTTTGGAATTAGCTAAAGAAGCAGGTAACCTGCCTATTAAAATAAGATTTTAAAGTCATATACCATTTGATAGAGCAATAAATACTTAACAACATTTTACTTATCGGAGGTTACTTATCATTTCTTCTATAGTTTACCAATTAATATAGCTACTCTCTCCGTCTCATTTTAAATATCATTTTAATTAAAAAAAAATTGTCCAAAATATATAATTGTCACTTTAGAAATGCAAAACTAAAGTTGAAAACGGTTACAACTATACCTTTAGCATTAAAAAAGTAATAATTCTTTTTAATAGCGCTCAATTCTCCAAGAACATCTAATAAATAGGGATAATTTAATAAACTATATCTTGTATTTATTATTTTTCTTAATGGACGTGAAAAGAGCTAAAACGAAAATCAAAATAAAATGGATGGAGTATTAAACAATTATGCCTTCCGTTTCATAATAAATATTTTTTTAGCTTATGCACACTCCTAAAAAATGAAGAGTGATTTTATTAACCTACCCCTAATTAAATGCCTACAAAGGGAAAAACTACTTAATGATTTTTCTATTATATGTAAATAAGGGTAATTTTGAAAGAATAAGATCAATTTTTTCTTGAAATTCTACAGCATCACTTATTTTGAAACAAAATGAAAAGCATAAAACACCACTTATTATGAAAGAGAAGTAGTACTTTTTATGATTTGGCAGTTTTAGATAATATTTGCACAATCAATGCTCGAAAGTAGGGGTGTTCATGGTCGGTTTGGGTCGGTTATTGATTAAAACCATGACCAAACCAATTTAATCGGTTTTTAAATGTCTAAAATCATAACCAAACCAAATAAAATAATAACCACCGGTTTGGTTATTGTCGGTTTGGTTCGATTTTTCGGTTTATGACTAGCAGCCATGAGACTTATCAGTAAAACATTAAAAAGTTGAAAAAGACATGTCTTTTTTTTTGTTCAAACGATAACTTTTATTTATAGTTTAAGGTGAAACATACATCATAGAAACATTTTCACTATTAGTGATAGTGTAGTACTCAAGTTACCCAAAGTTGCTAAACTATTACATATAGAGCTAAAAACTAACTTAGTAGTGGCTGCACCATTTTTGTCACCTTAATACACGTACCTGGAAATAAAGTAGAGCATAGAAGCTTTTAGTTGTTGTTACAAACATACATATTAATTAAACATAAAGATTACCTAAAATTAAAATGAAAATATATGAAATAAAAAAAAAATTGTGTAATGATTCCAAACTTTGGGGCAGTACTTGCATTTTGCCCTCAATTCTCCCATTTTATTAAAAAAACTTTGTGTAATAATCCTAAACTTCAGATGTTTTTCTATCATTATCCTCAAGGCTAGGGTCTCGACTACATGAGAGCTGTTCTTTTCAGCTTTTTAGGAGGATTACCCACGGAAGAAGTATTAGGGCATTACCATGTGCTTAAGTTGCAGCAAATGCTGATGTTACTGAAGTATCTTCTATAGAAACCTCCAAATCTAAAACCTCTGTCCTTTTCATATGAAAAATATTAGAAGTTTAGGACCCATTCAGACAAGAAAAAAGAAAGGTATAAATTCAAAAAAAAAAAAAAAAAATCTAAAATCAAATGGCTGACAAAGAAAGGCTAAAAATTTAAGTTAAAGGCATTAGACTCTAACATGAGCTTCTGTTAGTAGGTTTACGCTGAACACTTAAAGAGTTAAAAGACTTAAAGACATGGGCTTGGACATATTCTTAAAACATTTTTTTGCGCGGATTGCTCTTCTTTTGGAGTGGTCTTTAAATTTTGCCCTTTAAATTTGTGGTCTTTAAATTTTGCCCCTCATATTTGTGGTCTTTAAGTTTTGCCCTTTGCTTGGAAAGGTGGGCGAATACATGAAGTTCTGGGTTCGAACCCCCGCTCAGGCATAAAATAAAAAAATAATTTCGCAAGGCAGGACTGGGGGAGTGTATGCCGGATCCAGCATACAATCTTTAAGGAAAAGCTAAAGTTATGCCGGATCCGGCATAACTAAAAGTCTGCCCCATAAGGCAGAATTTTTCCTAAGACATAGTTTAGTTATGCCTTATGGGGCAGAATTTTAGTTAAGGCATAACAAAATTATACCCCATAAGGCAAGAACTTTTCTTAAGGCATAGATTTTGCCTTATAAGGTGAAGTTTAAGTTATGCCTTAAGGAAAAGTTCCGCCTTATGGGCATACTTTTAGTTATGTCTTTGGAGCACACTTTTTAGTTAAGGCATAACTAAAAGTTTTCCTTGAAAAGTAAAAAAATATATATATATATATATATATGCTTCAAGGCAAAATCTGCCGGAGGGGACAGACTTTTAGTTAAACACAATTAAAAGTCTGCCCCCTTCGGCAAACTTTTTGTTAAACACAACAAAAAGTCTGCCCCCTCCGACAGACTTCTAGTTAAGCACAACTAAAAGTCTGCCGGAGGGGGCATAGCAAAATTTAAACTTTGCCTTATAAGACAAACTTTTAGTTATGCCTTAAGGAAAACTTACGCCTTATGGGGCATACTTTTAATTATGTTTTATGGGGCACACTTTTAGTTAAGGCATTACTAAAAGTTTACTTTGAAAAGTTAAAAAAAAATACATATATATGCTTCAAGGCAAAGTCTGCCCCCTCCGGCAGACTTTTAGTAAAGCATGACTAAAAGTATGCCGGAGGGGGCATAGCGAAATTTAAACTCTGCTTTGCAATTTTTTTTTAAAATTTTTGACTGAGCGAGCGTTCGAACCCGGAACCTATGGGTTTTAGATGAAGGACAAAATTTAAAGACCACAAATATGAGGGGCAAAATTTAAATACCACCCCAAAAAAAGAGAATTGCCCTCTTAAAAACATGGGCCTTAAACAATCATGTGAAATAAGTAGACCAAAAATCAAATTAATGATTAAAAGGTATATTTATAATTATTTATAAAAAACTAATATTATACATATAAATAATTATAAAATATATGTATATAATTTATCGGTTTGGTTCGGTTATTTTTTAATAGAACTATAACCAAATCAAATTTCAATTTTTTATTCGATTTGATTAAATTTTCGATTTGGTTTTGATTTTAAGCAAAATCTTGAACAGCCCAACCCAAAAGTAAACTCTTAAAATAAAATCTAGTCAAGGTGGTCCGTCTTTGAAGTTGCAAATGTATACATTTTAGAGGTCCTTCCTTTGATGAATGCTAAACTTTTCAAGTTTGTGTTCAGGCACCCTTGTTGCGCGCCTTTCATGTAATTTGTTCCCTCCTTGTATGTTTGTCTTTTATTTAATTACAAAGTATTTTTGCACTCTTTATAAAAGTTTTAATTATAAAGATATTTCGTCAAAAAATGAATTGTATCCTTTAATTTACATCTTGAACATTTAACTTGATTAATGCTTATTAATTGAATTAGTAAGGTAGGTAGATTTGGAGGGGAAAAAAAAAAGGATAATAGATGACTTTTTGTTTCTAAGACGTCAAATATTTTTAGATAAATTTTATTTTTCAAAACAACAGATTTAGATTTGGAGGGAGTATATAATTGGAAAAGCTATCAAAAGGAGGCAGTCATCGGCGCACTGGAGCATACTTGATATCTTATTACTTAGTTATTATCGTGATTCATGGTCAACAGGAAGATTCTGTATAGTATTTGGGTCGGAGAGCAACTTTAAGGGCGTAACTTCCTTAAAAATGAGGAAAATGACTTAGATGAATTAAAGAAAATAAGTTTTACAAGTGACATTCCACACCAATCGTATTCTCCCCACCCTCGAACACATCCTATCCCTACCCACACTTAGTTCGCATCTCCACCACCCCCACCCTCACTTCCATATTATATACAAATATTTTGGATAGTATTTTTTCGCTTATGTATCAAACACAAGAAAATAAGTAAGAAATCACTTATTTTTCCGGAAATTGTTTTCTTGATATTTTTCAGAAAATATTTTCCCTGAAAAATATTTCCTTCCTACCAAAGACACCCTATAGTGATACTAATATATGTGGAATAATGAAGAATAACATACCTGATCTCCCATAAATAATAAGAGCAAGAAGTTACAAACAAATTCTAATTTATAAGTGGAATCTAGCTAGGTACAACGTAGGCTAATTAAGATCAATATTGTTTTTTCTTTTTGAGATATCGATTTTATCTACTAGCAAAAATCATCAACATCTCTTCTCTCGACATGCAGTGCCTCCTCGACATCATGGTTGGAGGAAAGACCATGAGTTGTGTTTGATTTTCAAAGCCATCGATCAATTTTAAATAACGGCAAAGGCTCAAATATGCCCCTGAACTATACGAAATTGCATATATTTGCCCGTCGTTAAAAGGTTGGTGCAAAGATGCCCCTAACGTTTTTTTTTTTGGCTATATATGCCCTTGAGTTAACGGAAAATATTGGAGGGCATATTTGTTCAGTTTGCATAGTATAGGGGCATATTTGATCCATTGAAATCCGTGAATATTATGACACAAATAGTTCTCAGATTTTTTTGTAGTGCACTTTATGCTAGCCAATGATTTATTGCAACTGCATTTTGAAACTCCACACTTATCGTACAACCCCTCACTTTTCTCTCTTATTCTTTCACTTGTTTATGAAATGTCAGAAGCTTCGAGTTCTATAAATAGTTGTGGAAGGGTTTGTGGATGTGGAGTTGTGAAAGGGTTTGTGGACGTGGAGTTACTGCACTCCATCTCACTTATGGACTTCAAATAATTCTACTAAATTTCGATTATGCGTGAAATTCGCGAAAGAGCCAAACCACATTGAATGTTATGTAAGAAACTGTATAAATGCTTAAAATGTGATACTCTTTCTATTATTATTGTAAAAAAATTTAGCACTGCGGGAGACATTTTTTCATGTGTCATAAGTCTAATGTAAGTTATCTCCTATTTTATGTTTATGTTTTATTGCGGCAATTGTTGCATCCATTATCGTGTAGATATTGAGACTGAGAAGACGAAAAATATCCAGAAAGAACTATCCAGATCATCAACAAATTGAAAAATAAAAATGGTATTATCATTAGTAAAAAAATCTTTTGAAAAGGGGAAATGGTGCTCTTGTTTGTGAAAACAGTCTTTAAAAGATAGTTGTAATTGCATCTGTTCTTTTAGTTGTATAATTTTGATGTAATGCAATGGTGGATGGATTGTAATTACAAATGTTTTTTTATGTTTTGGAATGCAATGATATTTTGTACCATAATATTCACGAATTTCAATGGATCAAATATGCCCCTATACTATGCGAACTGAACAAATATGCCCTCCAATATTTTCTGTTAACTCAAGGGCATATATAGCCAAAAAACAAACGTTAGGGGCATCTTTGCACCAACCTTTTAACGACGGGTAAATATGTGCAATTTCGTATAGTTCAGGGGCATATTTGAGCCTTCGCCGTTTAAATAATGTAATATTCTCAACTCTCTCGCTGCTTATGGTTCCTCACATATGGAATATAACTCGGTTTTTTTTATTTTTTTATTTTTTATGTTCATCACTTCATCCTCCTCCTTCTTTTAATTTGTTTGAATTCCTTTCTCGTGCAATACAAATGAATTTCACTCAATTACATTATTTTTACGAGGGCTTTATCTAATCACTTTGAATCCGCTGATCAGGAAGAGAGAAAGGAAAGGTTTTCCGGCTAGTCTCCACCCTCCCCCTAATGATGAAGTAACGGGCGAGGGGACCCTTACCACGTATGTGCCTTTATTTATATTCGGAAGTGAAGCAATATACCGTGCTTCTTTCAAACCAAAAAAAAAAAAAAAAGGAAAACTCTCTTTGAGAAAATATGAATATATATATTGTACAATGTCTTAGACGCGAACATAAGAAAAGGTTCACAGTGAGATATGTAGCATCTAAGTTCTCAAACTATAAGACAAGGGCAGCATAAACATGTTTAATCCGAAGCTCTTAGGATAAATTTCCCTAACCAAGTTTAATACTTCTTCATGTTTAAAGACCACCCCAAATAAAGGACAATCCGCGCAAAAAAAAAAATTATGCATAATGTGAGAGAGGCAAAACTTTTGTTGTCCATTAGGCATAAGTAGTGGACATAAATTAGTTTTGCCTATAAGGCAAAAGTTCCAAATATTTCAAGACAGTAAACCTGCTCAATTGACCATAAGTTCTGCTTTATAGGAAGGTTAGAATTTATGCCTAATGGGCGATTGAAGTTCTTCTCAGTGAATTGTTTCAAGTTAATAACATTTTTTAAATATTTTATTAAGCAGGGACGAAAATTCAAAACCGGACGCTTTTAAGGATACACGCATCATTTCCCAAGAACATTGACCCATTTGTTTATATAACTACTTGCATGAGGCCCGGGCCCAAACCCATGATATAGAAATAGTAATTTTAATTTTAAAAAAAATATAACTTAGTGTCACATTTTTCTACTGCATAATTAATTTAATCTAATGCTGCATTAATCATTTCTTGTTGATAAGTCTTTAAAATTATTAAAGTTTCTTAGTCACATTATTGAATATATTTTTTTTTTAATATTTATGAGGAGGGAGTTTGGAAGGAGAATTAGTAAATACAAAGGGATGCAAAATTCAATATTCTATGGTACATGATTTAAAGTATGAAAAATAATTACGACTCGCTGAGGATCATAAATTGAAAAGTATTAAGATTTTTATGAATTTGTGTGCAGATAATTTCTTTAGTTATGAATGATTTTTTTCCCCCGTATTTATTAAGTTTTAGTTTCACTCATAATTTCATGTGTCGAGGTTTTATGCTAGTTAAAATGTGGCGATTTAAGGTTTATTTTAAATGAAATTAAGGGAAAAATAAATTCATAAAATGAACCTCAATGATCAATATATTGTGCTTAAAAATATTCATTCTTGGTTAAGCAAACCAGAGATTTCAAAATAAAAATAAAAATGTGTGGACTAATAATGCTACCTTCATTTTCTAATATTCTATGACACCAATTAATAACTTTTACTTTAGTATTTGTAATAGGGAAAATGACCTAATAATACTAATTAAGACTATAAATTACAAAATATAAGGATACTTTTCCTTATTTACAAAATATAACAATTTAATTACTAAACATACCAGATTTGGGATTAATGTGTTTTTCCATGATTTTGGGCCCTTTTTTAGGAACATAATCTGGATTTGAATTTTTGGCTTAGCATAGCACGTTTTTTTTTTTTTTTAAAAGATTAGTACAGTACGATTCAGTTTCACTTTTAAAGTCTTTTTCAAAGAAGATTTTTCTCTCTCCTGTACTCTTTCTCTCTCTTCCCATCATCAGCATCAAAAAGATTTTTTCTCTCTAGTTCCCTCTTCTTCTCAATCTCTCTAACTTCTCCTATGTAGCAGAATCGTACTCAAACCCAAACTTTATATTTTTTCCTAATAACAAGCATTTTCATATTCATGACAAACAATTATTTTTTGATGTTTCTTGGCTACTAGAAAATCCTACCCAATCTCCATTTTTTTTCTTATTCATCGTTACTGTTGAAGCAATGAGTAAAAAAACTTCAATGGAGTCTCCTACTCATAAAAGCAACATGCTATTTGCCTCATCCAGCCCAAAAATAGGGCCGATCCCCGACTTTAATTTGCATGCATACACTCAAAGTCCTGTTAAGGAAGGTGGAAAATCACCTATTGTTACAGTAGTTCATCAAAAAATGCCTTCCCGAAATCATGCTAAAAGTAAGGGGAAAGAAAATTTGCCTGCAAATTCCAAAGAAATAGTCTACGATTCTAATTTTGAAGGCGAATTTGGTTGTCCTACTGTTAAGAAAAATAGGATTGACTGTGTGGAAATAGCAAAAGGTTTTGACAAAATTGAGGCTCCTATTGTTGTTAAAAAAAGGTTAACAAAGGTGAAACATCAAAGGGGACGCGTGACCAATCAAAATTGAAGGTATAAAACAAGTATTTATTTTTTCAATTGTTGTTTTATGGTCAAAATGATTGGTATGAATTTTGTATAGAAAATGGTATCTTTCATTTTTATTTTCGGGTTTATTATTTTGGGAATGAATATTATTTTAAGTATGAATAAAAAGTGTATGAAAATGGTATGTTTCATTTTTATTTTTGGGTTTCTTATTTTGGGGATGAATATTGTATAATTTCGGTATTTTTTAGTATTTTCATTTTTACTTTTGGGTATGAATTTTGTTTAGAAAATGGTATGTTTTCATTTTTATTGTTCGTTTTATTATTTGGGTATGAATATTGTATAATTTGGGTATGAATTTTGTTTAGAAAATGATATGTTTCATTTTATTCTTGGGTTTATTATTTTGTGCTTAATGTTGAGAAAAAAACAGAACATTGTGCTTAATGTTGAGAAAAGACATGATTTTTTGTGGATTTTGACTTCCAAATTTTGATACGTTTGTTATATAAGATGTAATTTTGAGAAATAGCCCTCTTTGAAAAAAAACTCAAATTGCTAATTAAATAGTCAAAGTTGTTAGGGGTGTGAATGTGTTACCAGCACATCCATAATTAGGATATTCATGTTGGCAGTTTTTTACTTACAGTTGCTTAATGGAACAAGAGGTTTTGTTAATATTTTGGGTATGAATTTTGTATAATTTTGGTATATTTTAATACATAAACCTAAGCCATATTTGCAAGGCATATTTCATGTATATTTTTATTATTTGTTCATATGTGGTTAATACATATCCTCTTATTTACTTTATGAGAACAGGGTTGTTTCAACAATGTGATGTCCTTGAATACTTAATGTATGAAATGTATATCTTTCAGTTAATTGTAATTGCTTCTTTTAGTCTTAGTTTAACCACTGTTATTGGATTCCATCAACTGAATATGGTAAACAAGCCTTTCAACCTTAAGGGTTCCTCTAAATATTGTCAAATTATTTTGTATGAACTTTTATAGAAAATGGTAGTTTTCTATTTACAAGTAGGTTCTTATTATTTGTGTATGAATCTTGCTCTTGAATTTGTACAGTAATAATAAAAAAAATTGTTATTTATTACATATTCAGGTGAAGAAGAAGCCAATTCGTTTTTGTTGTTACACCAACATCAAAGTTATTGATAATATAAAGGGTCGACTTAAGGGAAAGCACTTGCAGATGTTTAGGGATTCTCCATTTGGATATTTTCTTGATTTATCGAATATCAAGGTTCACCCACAGCTCATTCTCAGCTTGATGTATGTGGAGACCAAAAACGATAGGGACGGTATGTTTATCGTCACGTTGAATGGGAAGGAGCTCTATTTTGGCATAAGAGAGTTTTTCATATCAGTGGTTTGAAATGCGGCATGCCGAGTGATTTCGTTTCGGACCCTAATTCACCAAACCGATTAATGAATAGTTACTTTCTTGATCAAAAAAGAGTAGCAAAGAGTGAGTTGATGAGGATTTTTGAAGGAAAAACTAGTGTGGGGGATGACGATCTTGTGAAAATCGCCATTCTGTATTTTATTAGCACATTCCTATTCTCAACTGAGACTTCGAAAGCTTATGTATCTAAGTTGTACTTTGACTTAGTTGAGAGTGGTGAATACAGACGCTATTCTTGGGGAAATGATTGTTTTAAAGAAACACTTGGTTCTGTTAGTCACAAGTTGAGTGGTGATCCATCATATTATATGGTTGGGGGCTTTCCACTTGCTTTGCAAGTATGGTTCTATGAGTGTTGCTCAAAGGTTGACATGAGAAAATTAAGAATCCAATGGCACAAGTAAATGCACGGACTTTGCAAGAGTGGGCGCAACCTAAGATGAACGTGTCGGATAATGTTATTGCATGTTCCACCAGTGGGAGCAGCAAATTTTGAGGTCAAGAAGACTATGCTACAAATGT
This sequence comes from Lycium barbarum, assembly GCF_019175385.1. Lineage (NCBI taxonomy): Eukaryota > Viridiplantae > Streptophyta > Magnoliopsida > Solanales > Solanaceae > Lycium > Lycium barbarum. Next base: position 14,140,462 of record NC_083346.1, on the reverse strand, counting down.
TGCAAAGCAAGGGACAATTTGCTAGGCTAAGTTCTGTATGAAATATGTATATAACTATATAAATTTTGTATAATGGTCATGTTGGTTTCTGGAGATCAAATACAATTACAACAACATTGTTTACAACTTTCATACAATATCCATACAAATTTAATAGAACTACAAAGACATACAAACTTAAAATACAAATTTCATACAACTCAACATACAATTATAATACAACTTGGATAGAATATTTACCTCGATCACCTTTATATTATACACATTATATACATATTACATACAACTAATACATGTGAGATTTTTTACCACTATTGTTACGCCAGTAAACATTTGATTTGAACACATAAGTAATACACTTATGATACAGTTGTATGGAATCTAAATGAAAGTAGTATATTGCTATGGCGTGAACATGTGATCTTGATTATCCATGTCTTCTTCAGCAACTTTTCGACTGATCTTGGCAATCTCTTCTTCTCCCTTATCTTCTTGATTATACAATCCAAATCTTCATGATTTCTCACTAGTAAATCTCCATGCCCTAATTATAGTATCGTATAACCAACAATCGAATATCAGATTTTGGTCTATTGGTATTGTTATCTCTCTTAAATACCTGTAATCAACAATATTATACACAGAACAATATATATATGGATGAGTAATTCATAAATAAAACACAGAACATGCAATATATATACATATAACATATAGTTTACATACATTTGAAAGAAAGAGAGAAGAAGTGTATAGACAAACAATCTTACACCCATACACAATACATACAATCTATAAATATTTGACAGAAAAGGCGGAAGAAGTCTACTACATGTTTACATACACACGTTATACAAATACTATACATTCAGGTTAAACTTTAAAAATAAGATACAATTTCTCGATAAAGATTTCAGGTGACCTTTATAAGGATATATACAATATCCATACATATTTCATACACATAAATTAACTAGACAATTAACACAATTTAATACACAAGAACTAGGACTGAAAATCAGTCAAAGCTAGCTCAAATTTTACCCAAATAGCCTCAAAATTTAGATCCGGACTCCCTTCGACCTTCCAGTTCTTTTGACATATCACCCACTCAAAATGAAACTCATTTGTGGCAAAACTTGAGCTTGGATCTCTTTTAATGGCTGACAATGAAGTTTTTTTCGAATTTGGTTCTTCTATTTTTAACTTCTTGAAAAAATCTTAAAATAAGAACTGAACGAAATCATGGGTGAAGTTAAGAGAGAGTTTTTTTAGTCATTCTTTTTTTTTTTGCATAATAAATGGAATCCAAAACAAAAATAAACTAGACTACTGTGGAAAGTTGACGCTTACTAAACTGAAAAGGGGAGATACCCTTAGCAATGGGTAATTCGTGGGTTGATGAAGATGAATATGTGGTTGAAGTTGAGTGAAGGATAAAAATTTGAATGAAAATTGCATCTTCAAACAGTGGTGTAAAGAGAGGAGCTTTTGAAATTAAAAAGATTTTGATGAAGAAGGAAACTGAAATCATGTTCCAACCGTGATGTGGAGAATCTGCCGCTTAATGGATTCAATCTCAAACTTCCATGAATCGTGGATGAAAATGGGGAGAGAAAATTGCAAGGAGATATTATGAGGAGAGGGAATACTGAACGGTTACGTGATTTATGGCTTTTGCTTTACTGAATAGTAACTTTTTTTTATTTTACTGTATTTGATATTTTGTATAGGTTTTGTAAGTTTTCTAATGTTAGGTTTTGCAAACTTAAAAGTATTGTTATGTTTTGTAAATACACCCTCTATCTGTGTATATATATGTTTTTCTCCCTTTGTAATATATCACAGATCTTTCTACGGCTATAGATAAAATCATTAGCAAAATCTTCTTATGCGGTTTTAAAAAGTTAGTTAGGAAAAAAAAAATGAATTACATAAGAATCGCACTGATTCAACACAAATAAAATATGACATCGTACAATCACCAAAATTCATGATAGTTATAACCTCTTCAAAATGATAATTGAAATATATGTTTCTCTATTATTTCCTCCATTCAATTTATGTGGCATCATTTGACTTGACACAAAATTTAAGAAATAAGAAAGACTTTTAAAATTTGCAGTCTAAAACAAACCTTAGATATTTGTGTGCACTATAAATCATTTCGACAAAAAAGAAATTTTAAAGTTAAGTTGTTTCTTATTATGAAAATGTGACTTTTTTTTTTTAAACGAACTGTAAAAAAAAGGGCGTCACATAAATTGAGACGAATGAAATAAGAGATAAGAAGAAATTCACAAAAAGTTACACCAATTACAAAGGCCCCGGTGGATTGTGTTAAAGAAAATGAATGAGAGAAAAAATGAGAATACAAATATAAAAAGTAACATCCACTTGGAGCAATTTCATAGGGATCCAATGGTAATGTGAGGACGATCATTTTTTTTTATTGCCGCATATATATCCAGTCAAATCTCTCCATAACAGTAGGGTCTGGAATTTTTGGTTGTTCTAGATATGGTTGTTATACACATGTAATAATATTTGACATTTAAATAATAGTTAACTGCCATAGTAAAAAAAAATGCATAAATTTTTTATTTTTATTTTTTAATGTTATAAAAATAATAAAAGTATTTAAATTTTAAATCTAAAAAATATGCATATATCACTAACTAAACATTAAAGAAAGTTAATACAATTTCAATAAATTCATAACTGAATGTATAAAGTTTTAAGCTGTGAGACACACATTTTAAATCTACTTAAAAATTAAATTCTTTGTAGATTGATGAAAGAAATTTATAATTATAGCTTGTCTCTTTGCTTGCTCTAAAGAATAGGATTCATACTCCTTATTCACATTATTTTCCTTTTTGAAAATTATTTATAAATAAAAATAGAAGACAATGATGTTTTTAGATTACAAATATGTATTCATATGTAATAATTTGTCATAAATATAGTATATTAAAGTATCAAATTAAATATTTGGCTCTACACTTATTATTAGTAATCATACATATTTTATTTTAAAAAGATGATTAATTATTATATTGCTAAAAAAAAGATAGTTGCTATGTGGGAGTAATTTTACAAAGAGTGTACTCTTATAAAGTTGACCGTTGCTGTTATAGGTAAAATACTGTTATAGAGAAATAAAATATAACATATAAAATCAATTCCGAATTTTTTTTATTGTTATATAGAGATGTTATACGCGGATGTTGTTATAGAGAAGTTTCACGGTTAGTAATACCAACTCTGTCAAGGCAATTCGCAGAATTGCCCTTTTTTTGGGGTGGTATTTAAATTTTGCCCCTCATATTTGTGGTCTTTAAATTTTGCCCTTCGGCTAAAACCTATAGGTTCCGGGTTCGAATCCCCGCTCAGTCAAAAAATTTAAAAAAATTTGCAAAGAAGAGTTTAAATTTCGCTATACCCCCTCCGGCAGACTTTTAGTCATGTTTAACTAAAAGTCTGCCGGAGGGGGCAGACTTTGCCTTGAAGCATATATACGTATTTTTTTTTTAACTTTTCAAGGTAAACTTTTAATAATGCCTTAACTAAAAGTGTGCCCCATAAAACATAACTAAAAGTATGCCCCATAAGGCGTAAGTTTTTCTTAAGGCATAACTAAAAGTTTGCCTTATAAGGCAAAGTTTAAATTTTGCTATGCCCCCTCCGACAGACTTTTAGTTGTGTTTAACTAGAAGTCTGCCGGAGGGGGCAAACTTTTAGTTGTGTTTAACTAGAAGTCTGCCGGAGGGAGCAGACTTTTAGTTGTGTTTAACTAAAAGTCTGCCCCCTCCGGCAGACTTTGCCTTGAAGCATATATATATATATATTTTTTTTTTTTTTTCAAGGTAAACTTTTAGTTATGCCTTAATTAAAAAGTGTGCCCCAAAAACATAACTAAAAGTATGCCCATAAGGCGGAACTTTTCCTTAAGGCATAACTTAAATTTTGCCTTATAAGGCAAAGTCTATGCCTTAAGAAAAGTTCTTGCCTTTTAGGCATAATTTTGTTATGCATTAACTAAAATTCTGCCCCATAAGGCATAACTAAACTATGTCTTAGGAAAAATTCTGCCTTATGGGGCAGACTTTTAGTTATGCCGGATCCGACATAACTTTAGCTTTTCCTTAAAGATTGTATGCTGGATCCGGCATACATGCTCGCCTATCATGAGTTTGACTTGCGCTCTAAAGCTGTCTTTTTGAGGAAGACCGGAGAGAACCTTTATGACATTCTTGTGGATAAAGCAGTCGGTGAAGCTTTTTCTTATGTTGTTTAAGACCCCTTATCGGGAAACTCTGGCAAGGTATATTATTCCTTTTTCCCAGTGGGTGCAGGCTTCATCGAAAGGCTCTCCGCCTCGTGGCATTATTGAGTTCGCTTGCAAACAACACTTCTCCTCTCCCCCAGTCCTGCCTGGCGAAATTATTTTTTTATTTTATGCTTGAGCAGGGGTTCGAACCCAGAACTTCATGTATTCGCTCACTTTTTCAAGCAAAGGGCAAAATTTAAAGACCATAAATATGAGGGGCAAAATTTAAAGACCACAAATTTGAAGGGCAAAATTTAAAGAGCAGCCCAAAAGAAGGGCAATCCGCGCAAAAAAATGACTCTGTCAGTCATGACCAAAACTTGGGCTTTATTGACACTTGGAACCAACAACATGACTGCTAGCATTTGGTTTCTAAAAGTTTTTGAGTAGCTTTTCTTAAAACATCTTAATTTGTTTTCGAAGACTTTTCTCAGCTCAACACCATTGGTTCGATTTAGCTAACCAGTAATATATTGAATGTATTCTACAATGCATATTATTTCTAGATGATATTAGTTAATCGATAAAACTCGCAAAAGAGTCACTTAAAAATTAAAATTAAGGAAAAAATAGTCTAGAAAATAAGAGTTATACAATCAAAATGAATGTGACGAACATTTGAATTTTAAAATGGATGTATAATCGTACGTTTGAATAAGATCAGAGATAATCACGTCAAACACGGTGCAAAAAACACACGTATAGCATAAAAATCATTCTTTTCACTGAAGAAAAATTACACATTTGATTGGCAAGCCTGAATTAGCTAATGGTCCAAAAAGAGACAATTCTACAAATATCTTAATGTTATAAAATAATAACTATAAAGTAAATATACAGAAGAAATATGTAGAGAGAGAATATGTAGAGAAATATCAGATTATCTTACTTCTGCTCTTTCAACATTGCATCTGTGCATCTATTTATAGAGAAACAGGAAATGAGATATTTTGAGATATTTTGGGATATTTTGGATATCCACTATTTGGGATATTTTTGACACTCCCCCTTGGATATCCATTAATAGATGATGTGTCTCGTTAAAACCTTATTAGGAAAAACCCTGTGGGAAAAAGTCCTAATGAAGGAAAAAGAGTGCGCATATCTAATATTACGCTTTGAGAGTTGCCTCATTAAAAACCTTACCAAGAAAACCCAATGGGACAAAACTTGGTTAAGGGAAAAAGAGTACAACACGTATTTCACTCCCCCTGACGAAGACCAAGATTCAGATGTCGGAGTCTTCGCATTCCAATCTTGAATATCATCTTCTCAAGAGTTGAAGTTGGCAAAGATTTAGTGAACAAATCTGCAGGATTGTCACTTGAACGGATTTGTTGCACATCAATATCACCATTCTTCTGGAGATCATGTGTGAAAAATAACTTTGGTGAAATGTGCTTTGTTCTATCTCCTTTTATGAAACCTCCTTTTAATTGAGCTATGCATGCAGCATTATCTTCATATAATACTGTTAGTATTTTTGTATCACACTTCAAGCCACATCTTTCTCTGATGAAATGTATCACTGATCTCAACCACACACATTCTCTACTTGCTTCATGAATAGCGATTATCTCAGCATGATTTGAAGAAGTAGCAACAATGGACTGCTTGGTCGATCGCCATGATATAGCAGTACCTCCGCATGTAAACAGATAGCCCGTTTGAGATCGAGCTTTATGTGGATCAGATAAATAACCTGCATCTGCATAACCAACAAGATCTGTACTACCTTTGTTAGTATAAAACAGACCCATATCGCTAGTTCCCTTCAGATATCGCAATATATGCTTAATCCCGTTCCAATGCCTCCGTGTAGGAGAAGAGCTATATCTTGCTAGCAAATTAACAGAAAATGCTATGTCAGGTCTTGTAGCATTAGCAAGATACATAAGTGCACCTATTGCGCTAAGATATGGTACTTCAAGACCAAGTAGCTCTTCGTTTTCTTCCTGAGGTCGGAACGGATCTTTGCTCACTTCAAGTGAGCAAACAATCATAGGAGTACTTAAAGGATGCGAATTGTCCATGTAAAACCGATTTAAAACTTTCTCAGTATAGGCAGATTGATGGATAAAGATCCCTTTTGCGAAATGTTCAATTTGCAGACCAAGACTGAGTTTTGTCTTTCCGAGATCTTTCATCTCAAATTCTTTCTTCAAATATTCAATTGCCTTTTGGAGCTCTTCTGGAGTTCCAATGAGGTTTATGTCATCAACATAAACAGCAAGTATTATGAACCCTGATTTTGTTTTCTTAATAAAAACACATGGACAAATGACATCATATATATATCCTTCATTTATCAAGTACTCACTTAGGCGATTATACCACATACGCCCTGATTGTTTTAAACCATATAATGATCTTTGTAATCTGATTGAATACATTTCCCGAGACTTTAAACCAAATGCTTCAGGCATTTTATATCCTTCAGGAATTTTCATATAAATTTCATCAAGTAAGCCACATAGGCCATGACAGCATCCATCAGTATAAATAATGTGACATCTTCTGTTGTTTGGACTGCTGGCCCAATAAACATTACGTCTACCAAGATGCATCATTTTACTTGGTAATTATTCTATGTCAACATGCTTTAAGAGACGTAGAAATCAAATCCTTACAACCTTATACAATATTGCGCGCTATATTGTATATTGTCGAGAAGATATCATGTTGTATCGGTTCGCAATTCGACATAACTTACTGAGATCTCATCACTTCATTATTTTCAGGTACCTGAACCTCCCATAAGGTTTATGAAGTGTTGTGTCGTAGCTCTTCAAGAGCACATTGCCTCCTTATTATGATCATTTGTTCCTCCCTTTTTCAAGGATTATTATATTTGGAACCGATTGGTCTACCATGCTCCATGCACGTTGTAGACTTTGTCCTTCAGGGACATTAAGAGCATATTTTGTAGATGAAATATGAAATAGTTGGGTCAGGAGGCATCCAATGCCAAACCAACTTAGATATAAACCAGCATTATCAAGATGATTGTCTTGATTACATATTCTGAAAATTGTGCTTCCAACTCAATTATTTTGAGCAAGCAACTTTGTAAATGTCAAACTGCCAGTTGACAATAAACATACATGTGACCGTCTCATAGATGCATCTATTTAAGACATCACATTGCATGTGAAGGGGCCCACACTCACCTTTTATATTTTTCAGAATTTTGGGGATTCAGTCCCAACATTAGCTGGTGTAATCAACTTATCATGAGAACAAGCAACACAAACAAATTCTTGAAGAATCTTCTAGTTCTTCAATATGTTTTTAATATTCAATTAGCACATCAGATTTAAATCAGGACGATCAAAATGGTCTTGTCAACTGATAAAATTATCTGTACCTGTAAACTTCAAGTTTACTATGACGAGTGCTATTTCTTTTAATAAACTTCTGGTTTGCTGTTGCATGAAATTTTATGTCAAAACTTCTGGTTTATTGTGACATGCGATCTCATCATGCTCGGGTAACGCTTTTACACACGCGACCCTACCCGTAATAAGTTGGAGATATTCAATCTTCCAATCATCTGTAGTCTCAATATGATGACCATTTTTCTCGCTAGTAAACTTCAGGTTTACTATAATTTATTTTCCGATCGAAATAATTATGATCTGAGATGAATGGTACTATCATATATAAGCTCTTCGAGAGACATTAATTTGTTCACCATAATCATATATTATTTGGACACTGCTAGTGTCATGATACTTGTAAATAAATAATTAGCTCTTCTGGAGCCTTTGATCATTAATTTCTATTACCAAAAATTGTATTAATATTTCCCCTTTTTTTTACGCAAGTAAGAAAAGTATTTCTCATCTTTGAATATAGCATGCGTTGTTCCACTATCAATTACACAAATATCTTCATGATTGGTCATTGATCCAAATAATATTTGAGGATTTTCCATATATTCTTCAAAACGAAAGAATAGGCAAAGTAAACACCGAAGTAGATATTTTGATTAGACAAAGTATTACACACACTTTATTACATATATATGGAAACATAACCACAATAGCTAATACAAACGACATGTATGAAATATCTAAGTTAATACAGATCCATCACCGATCAGATGATCTATTTTTCCTTCAGGGAATTCAAAGAAATCTGCCACATCTAGATGCATAGGCTCAACATTATCTTCAGAAATAAAATTTGCTTCGGCATCCTTTTCTGCCCTTTTGAGGGAGGCTTGATATAGCTCAACAAGGTGCTTTGGCGTACGACAGGTACGTGACCAGTGCCCTTTTCCTCCACATCGGAAGCAATTATTTTCTGAATTTTTCTTTTGCACAACTTCATGCTTTTCATCCTTCCTTTTACACTGCTGGTGGTCAAGGGTATTATATGGTGCAAAACGAGAATCATGATTAAAAATCCCTTCCTCGACCACGACCATGACCACGACTGGGGCCACGACCTCTTCCACGCCTAGAATGGCGAAAATTTGCCTCATTCACTTCAGGGAATGGGGCAGTACCAGTGGGTCGGCTTTCATGATTTTTCATCAATACTTCATTATGTTGTTCAGCCACTAGAAGATGTGAGATTAAATCAGAATATTTTTTGAACTTCATCTCTCGGTATTGCTGCTGCAGGAGCATACTCGAGGCAGGAAAAGTGGAGAATGTTTTCTCCAGCATATCAAGATCAGTAATATTTTCACCACATAATTTCAATTGAGAAATAATTTTAAACATAGTAGAATTGTATGCCTTAACAGATTTAAAATCTTGGAACCTTAAATGGAGCCAATCAAAACGTGCTTGTGGAAGTATGACCAACTTCAGGTGATCATATCTATCTTTCAGATCATTCCACAGCGTAAGAGGATTTTTAACCGTGAGATATTCCATTTTTAAATTCTCATCAAGATGATGGCGGAGGAATATCATTGCCTTAGCACGGTTTTGGTTTGATGCCTCATTTTTATCTTTGATGGTGTCTTCCAGACCCATCGCATTAAGGTGAATCTCGGCATCAAGAATCCAAGACATATAGCTATTGCCGGATATATCTAAGGCTACAAATTCACGTCTAGAAAGATTTGCCATTAGTAATGGAAAACAAAGAAATCAATACCTTCGAGGCTTGTAAAGTATTTGCTCGAGATGACAGAGTCTCGTGCTGATAACGTGTTATAAAATAATAACTATAAAGTAAATATACAGAAGAAATATGTAGAGAGAGAATATGTAGAGAAATATCAGATTATCTTACTTCTGCTCTTTCAACATTGCATCTGTGCATCTATTTATAGAGAAACAGGAAATGAGATATTTTGAGATATTTTGGGATATTTTGGGATATTTTGGATATCCACTATTTGGGATATTTTTGACACTTAAATCGTTGTCATTACACCACCTAGTTGTGTTGTGGAATTCTCTAATTGTCCACATCAATGTGTTTTATGTGGTCTAAATTTCCTTAAATATTTAAATCGTTAACTTTTGCCGGCGCACGCCTTGTTGGTGTTGTAGTACTGTTTGTTAATCATTCACATCAATAATTTTCTCTTTGGAAACAAATTAGTCACAAATTCTCCTAACTCTTTGATTTTTCCAAGGTTACTACTATTACTCCCTCCGTAACAAATTATTTATCGTGATTACTAAAAATTATTATCTCAAATTATTTATCGTTTTAGAAGTTCAAGTCATAATTAATTATTTTTTCATCATTTTACCCCTAGTAGAATTTTGTCATTAATGAAGATGACACATAAATAGAGTAAACATTTAATGAAGAAAGATAGTAGCTTAGATATAAATAAGGGTAAAATTAGTCGAATGCCCCTCCTAATTAATATTTCTTAAGGGACGTGTAAAAGAAGACGACAAATAATTGGAGACGGAGGGAGTATTAAAGATGGAGATATGAAGGTAGTACACCAGTACTCAAACAGTAACACCAATAAATGTTTTTGATATCCCTCCTAATATCTCTTGTATCAAAATTCCACTCCAGAGTTTCATCCTCTCTTTTTGTGTTTTAAGAAAGTAAAAGACAATAAAAGGTTGAGAAAAAACAAAATAATTAACCAGATTGACATATTGATTTGGAGTTCAAACTCATCCCAAAAATTAAAATAAATTACCGTAAAAACCATACTGTTTAACATATTATTCCCAGTCCAACTTAAAGGAAAGGAAGAAAAAGAAAAGTTTGATTTTGTAAGAAAGGGACCACACAAATACAACAATTATTGGGCTGCTTTAAGATGACCAAGCCACCACTAACAAGTCCAAGTTATCTAGATTCTTGCAGAATGTATGCTGAATAGCTGACCTTACATCAGTTAGTAGCTTCCAAAAAGGAGAACAGATCTATGGTAAACACTTACCCGCAGCCAGTGTTTACACCAAACAAACAAATGCCAGCCAGTGTTTACACCAAACAAACAAATGCAGAACACAAATCGGTGATTACACCAAACAAACAAATACAAGACACGAGCTGCTGCACACACAAACGAAAACGAATGCAGGACACAAGCTGGTGTTTACACCTAACAAACGAATGTAAAACATGTGTCCTGCATATAAACAAATCTGAGTATCTTTTGGTTGTGGCATAATTGCCCATCTCAAATCTTTCAATTCCTAAGAGGTAGCCTAGGAGAGGCTCCAAAATTCACATGTATGCAGGAATAAGTACAACAGGACACCAACTTAGACAATTAACATTCAACACTTACTGCATGACAGAACATATATAAAGGCACCATCTCCTTCCAAACTCTGATATAAACACACAAGGCAACCATCTCCTATATACTTTTTGCCTGTAGTCCCTAGTTCTATATTTATTAACACTTACCTTACTCAAAAAAGGCAACCATCTCCAATATTTTAGGACCAAAATGGAGCTGAAAAAACACCTACAGCCACATGCAGTACTCATACCACTTCCTCTTCAAGGCCATATAAATCCATTCACACATCTAGCCATGAAGCTTGCCTCAAAAGGTTTTACCATCACCTTTGTCGGTACAGAATCAACTCACCAGCAGATAGCTACAGCTCAGTCGCTTAAAGATGATGACAACCCTTTCTCCCATGCACAGAAATCCGGTCTTGACATTCGTTATGCCAAAATTAACGATGGCTTTCCACTGAGTTTTGACAGGAGGGCCAACGCGAGCCAGTTCATGGAAGGTCTCACTCATGTTTTCCAAGCTCATGTGGATGACTTCATTGAAAATCTAGTCCTCTCGAAGCCAAACCCACCAATTTCTTGTTTAATAGCTGATAGTTTCCACGTGTGGGCATCAATGATTGCCAAGAAATATAATCTTGTCAATGTTTCATTTTGGACTGAACCAGCAACAGTGCTTACAGTCTTCTATCACACGGACCTGCTCAAGAGTAATGGCCACTTCGGGTGTCATGGTATGAACCCCATTTCATGAAGCTATTACTGTCTTATTTCTGACTACCGAGCCTGTTTATACAAGCTTCTTGGAGGCTAGAAGCACTTTTCTTTCTCTCTAAAAACATTTATTTCTTAGATTTGAGGTGTTTGGCCAACAAAAAATAGAGCATTTATTTCTTAGATTTGAGGTGTTTGGCCAATAAAAAATAGACTTTTAGGAGCAGCAGTAGCAGTTTTTCAGCTGTTGGAAAAAAAGCTATAAATTTCTGATTTTCCACAGAAGCAGAAAGATTTTTTTTTTTTTCAAGACAAATATAACCCTACCATAAATATATATATACACCAAATAATACATATCTCTCTCATTAAATACAAACTTTTTTCTTCTTTTGGTTTCCGCCATGCCCTTTTCTTTTATTTCTTTTTTCTATCTCTCTTTTCCTGACACTTGTCCTTTATCGTAATTTGACACTCAAAAGCACTTTTTGAAAAGATGGGCCAAACACAATCTACTTATCACTTCATGAAAACACTGTTTAAGGGAACTAGCCAAACACAAATTGCTTTTTTTCAAAAGTGCTTTTTTGAAAAGTAGTTTTGATAGAAGTGCTTCTCACAATAAGCAGCTTTTGGCAGCTTGGCCAAACAGGGTCTACATTACATAATCAATTAGCTAATGACTTATCATTTTGTCCAGATAAGTATGAAGACACCATTAGATACATACCAGGAGTTCAAGCCATCAAACCACAAGATTTACCTTCATATTGTCAAGATGCTGATGAAAGCGCCCGTTATGTGTTCAAGTGTATTGAAGATGCAAAGAAAGCAGACTTTGTCATTGGTAATACAGTGCAAGAACTAGAGTCTTCCACCATCTCAGTTTTACAAAAACAGCAGCCATTCTATGCAATTGGGCCAGTCTTCCCCACAAGCTTCAGCAAGAGAACAATGTTAACGAGCCTGCTAACAGCATCAGATTATACCGACTGGCTCAATAGCAAACAAGATGGTACAGTGTTATACATCTCATTTGGTAGTCTTGCTAATCTGAGTAAACAGGATATTCTGGAAATTGCACAAGGCATCCTGATAAGTAAGGTGAGTTTCATTTGGGTGCTACGTCACAATATCTTGGTTTCTGGAGAAAGAAACGTTTTGCCTATTGGATTTGAGGAAGAAACTGCAGATAGAGGATTGGTTGTGCCATGGTGCTCTCAACTAGGAGTACTATCACATCCAGCAGTTGGAGGGTTTTTGACTCATTGTGGGTGGAATTCAATCTTGGAGAGCATATGGTGTAAAGTTCCGATGGTGTGCTTTCCTGTTTTGGCGGATCAACTTACTAACAGGAAATTAGTGGTTGATGATTGGAGGATTGGTGTGAATCTTTGCACTGGAAGATTAATCAGGAGGGATGTAGTAGCGGAGAATATTGGAAGGATAATGAGTAAATCAGATGAATCGAGGAAAAATATAGACAAAACGAATATGGCCTTTCAGAATGCACTTTCTGATGAGGGATCTTCAGAGAAGAATCTCAACCAATTCACAGAAGACATGAAGAACAAGATTTCTCAGAAAAATTGAGATGGCCAGCAAGAGCTTGCTATCACATTCGCACTTACCAACTTTGGTTCTGCAAAGCCAGAACTTAGCAAGTAATGTATTAGTTTTAAAATAATTGTTGCGAGGTGACTAATGATATGACATACAAGTACTACACCTTAAACTAGTTGGTTCAGCTATATGAACCCTCAAAATTTGTTCCATTTGCAACCCCTTTGGAAATATTACGAATGGTATTTCTTTCCTGTATTTCAAATACTTCGTATAGTGCCCAATAAATTATTGGGGCTTCTTTTAATGGTTTCAGTACCTGCAGGATTATTAGCAGTACTTTTTGTAGAGAATGTTAATAAATTCCAAAATTCATTTCGCCGTCCAGTAGCGACGACTGTCTTTTTGATTGGCACCGCAGTCGCCCTTTGGTTGGGCATTGGTGCAACATTACCGATTGATAAATCCCTAACCAGTTGAACAATGACATGCATAATTGCAAGAATAGAAAAACTGCTCAGCAGATACATGCATACCATAAATGTAGCATGGCAGTATCCTCTATATTCCATGTTTGAATGTCTGATAAGGACAAGGTAAAAAAATTTAATTGAAAACACACGTCTTTTACTTCCAGCCTTCAAGTTTGACTTACTTTTCACAATTAAATTCTCTTCCAAAGGAACAATAATAATTCACCCTTGAGAAGCTTCTCAAACTAAACTGCACCATCATAGTGTAAACTGACCTTAAAACAGCCCCAAGCTCAAGATAACAAACTGCTGAAGTCAACACAAAGAATATGACCAATCAAATTTTTGCTCATCTTTTTCTGCATCTCATCATACAATCACAGCACTACTTCATATGTTTCACGAGACTAAGTGCCTCTCTGCATGCATAGCTAGAAAAAGACTGAATCTTTCATTCAAAGGAATCTCAGGCACTGACATTATACTCAAGTATTCCACTTCTACACTTAGCTCTGTTGGAGGACGATTTAAGGGTTAAAAATAGTTAAAAATAACACATGTTTATCTTCTTCTTTTTTCAGTTTCTTAAACTCAAAGAACATTAATGTAGCTTCTTGCAAGCTCACTTTCTGACATCAAAACCACGAGGTCATTAACCTAAGTGGCCATGTGGCTTCTGGAACTTCCCATGAATCCATACTCTTCGCATGATCTTCCCATTCTGTCGATTCACTGACTGGACACAACAATATTCAAGCTCAAGCTGCAAAAAGGTCCATAAATATGTTAGCGTTTATTGGTAATGAAACCAAAATCCCTGTCTGTAGTTCCACAAAGTAGCCCATGGGAAATAAATATCTCACTGAATCCTGTGCCACAGAAGAGATCTCTTACATTATCCAAGCAAAAGAAGTAAGACCTTGTTCCATCAGAACGCATGTACTCCCTGTATCCTACTCTTTGCTCTGGCTCGAACCGAAGCATGGTCATATCATAAAGACCTGATTTTCACACTCCCAGAATTCAGATACTAGGAGAAAAACTAAACAGATCCCGTCGTTCAAAAAATACGAACTTAGATCAGGCTATACCATAATCTCTGAATAACAACAGCCCTCCGGGCTTTAGAATGGAGAAGCATTCTGTGATTGCTCTCGACATCCTGTGAAGTGGCACTGCCGATAGTGTAAATATCTGGCAGATTACGAATAAAATATCCATATACTTAGATATTTGATTTTTGTAGAAACCTATACAGTTGTGAATAAAAAGGAGCCTTGATTATAGACGTATACAGTTGTGAATAAAAAGGAGCCTTGATTATAGACGTAGTTAAGAATGTACATACTAAAGTAACAAAATCTACTCCGCCAATGCAGCTATTGTTCTTGGCAGATATCAGTGGATCAGGGAAATCTTGCTTACTGCAGCTTCTTGCATCTGCATGAGAAAAACCCTTTTGATTCAAAAGCACCTCTTTGCATATACAATGAAATACAGAAGAATTGATACATTTACCAACCTGCGGAGCACATATTTTGCTTCTGGAAGAAACTTTCACGGCAAGAAGTGCAGATTAACCAGTTTGGAAATCCACTTGCAGAGAAATCACATTGGAATGTGTAAAAACGTTCTTTAGCCAAGTTTATATTAGCAGCTTCAATATTCTCTTTAGCTCTCTCAAGAGCCTCTTTGCTGCAGTCACAGGCATACAGAGAGATGCTCGTGTTTCCACTAAAGAGATAAGTAAAGTTTCAGCAATGAGATCAGAATAATACGGTTCTGAATCTTCGCATAGCACATAGAAATCAATCAGCAAGTGAACAAGTATGTTAGCCTTGCTGTAATGAAGAGATGAAACCAGATAAAGCTAAACTTAACCTAGAGAAAGAATGAAGATTCTTCAGCATTGCTCTTAAATAAGGTCAAGTAGCTAGATCACCACCAAACCAATACAGCTCTGAATTCATTCTACTTCTTATTTCTAGTCTATCAGCAGTGTTCTTCCTAGGTGAGATTGAATAGAAAGTAGAGATTCTACGCTACTCATTCATTTGAGCACATAAGCCTCGTACATTGTGTTTGGTAAACAAAAGAATGAGTGACCAACTTATAATAGCTCCACTCAATATAATTAATTATGGGTTATCAAAATATCAATGAACAAGAAACTCTCATAGGACTAGTGGCTAATAATTATGCACTTAAAGAAAGAGAATTTTGGTAGTAAACTTCCTTAGCCTAAAAGTGTTTACATAATCAAGTCACTCAAGGCAAGTGAAGTTCTTCCTCACCGTAATATTGGCAGAGCTGTACTACCATTTCCACAACCGACCTCCAAAACTGTCGAGCATTCCTTGCACGAGGCTAGCTCTGGGAATTCCTTAAGCAAGTACCGCCGCTCCTACATGGAAGCACTTATGTTAAAGAAAGAATGTAAAGTGGAATATAGGTTTTTCAAACAGTTCACAGAATGGTTTTGTTCTTCTTGCTGCAACTGCCGATCAGGTCTACATACGAGTACTGAAATATGCAACCAAAAAAAAAATTGCAAAACAAGCAGATGTTGACCATTAGTCTTGAAAGACAATAACCTGATGATGTCATTTGAAGAGAAAAGAGATGGAGTTTAAAAGTAATGAAGAACAGCCAAAGCAATAGCAATGAGTAAATGCCTCGGCTCTCATTCTAGTTGACATATGAGAAAAATAAACCTTGCACTTCCTTTTCCAATTTGAACAAGAAATTATCTGCTTAAACTTGCTATAGGTTCTTATGGTACAAAAGCATAGGGATCATTGTTGTACCAGATGGCAGATTCTAGTAGTTGTAATATAGAAGTTGTGACAGACGGAACCAATTTTTTAGAACCTCACTCTTGTTTTCCATTTTGATGATCAGAAAGAGCAAGGCTTTTTCCCCTTAGTCACCATCTAGTTTTTCACCACTGTATAAGAAAGGATTCCACAAAATATCTACCAAGTACAATTCTTTGCTAATTATCTGATACATCAACACTAGTAGTCTAAAACTAGCATGAAACTCGAAACTGAAACCTCAAAACTTGATGTCCTGGACTTCGCACCTTTGGACTTGAGGTTGAATCCCTGGTAACTCAGCTGCCAAAGCTTGCTTCCAATCCTATAGACCTTGGAACTCAGACCTCAAATGCATACTTATAATGTGTGAAAGTCGTAAGACGCCCAAGGAGGCTCATGGATTAAGCTTCATTGCCAAGTCCAGGGAGGACTTGGTAAGAGAAAGGGAGTGAATATAGAGCTTCCTATGAGAAGACATTTGCATATTGCATATCATTGTGAGCAGAGAGCATGCTTTTATTTGAGATCTGTTGTTGAGATTTTTCTGGGACAGAAATGTTCTACAAGCGAGACAATGCCGACCATTCAAGTGTAGCTTGTTGCCCAAGATAAGCAACGTCAAACCCTTTGTTCACATACTTTGTTTCTGGACTAGGTCTTCAAAACGGTCCAAAACTTGAGATTTGAATCATTGAGTTAAGCTAGCCCACAATCTTAAACCCATGGAGCTAGCCATAGTCCAATCTCAAATCTACTACTCAACATCAAAATGTGAAGAAACACCTAAATGTGGAAGTAATATTGAGTGGTGGAGAAGGTGGAGAAAAGGCTGGCAAACTGGAATATGCAATATCTATTTATGGGAGGAAGGCTGAGTTTAATCAATAGTGTATTGGACAGCATACCTACTTACATTATGTCCCTCATTCCAATGCCTTATGAGGTGAAGGAGCAGCTGGATGGCCTAAGAAGGGCATTTCTATGGGAAGGAAACAGTGAAGATCATAAATTCCATCTTGTGAAATGGGATAAGGTCATAATGCCAAAGGAACAAGGAGGTCTGGGAGTCAGATCTTAGCAAGCACAACAAAAGCCTTCTTTTGAAATGGTGGTGGAGATATGGCCAAGGAGGCACACTCTTATGGAAGGAATTGGTGAATGCAAAATATGGCAAGCTAGATGATTGGTGCACCAAAAAGAATACAGCCCTTCATGGTGTTGGCCCTTGGAAGCATATTAACAATCTTCAGTATGACTTCTTCAGGAAAGTATCCTTTAAGGTTGGAAATGGTTCTAAAGTCAAATTCTGGAAAGACAAGTGGGTGGCCAATCAACCCCTCAAAAACTCTCACCATATTCCTTTTAACTGTAGAACCTGACTCATCTGTTGCTGACAATAGGGATGGCAACATTCGGGATATTCACCTTAGAAGAAACCTGCAAGATTGGGAGTTGGAGGAACTAAGGAGTTGGAGGAACTAACTGATCTTTATAGGTTACTAGCAGACTACTCAAAAAATCCTCAACTTCCAAACAGCTTAAGGTGGGGGAATTCAAAGAAAGGCATCTTCACAATAAAAGCAAGCTACAACCATTTGAATGCAGCAGAGAGAGTGACAACTTCATGGCCCTGGAACCTGGTTTGGAAGACAAAGCTCCCCCCAAACTTAAATGTTTCACCTGGACAACCCTTTACAATGATATTTTAACCCATGACAATCTCATGAAGAGAGACATTACAGTGGTGTGCAGGTGTTTTATGTGTCACAACAGCTTAGAGACAGTAAACCATTTGCTACTGCATTGCCCTGTGGCAGCTGATCTTTGGATTATGTTTTTGGCTATTTCTGGAATTAGTTAGACAACCCCCTTCAGTCTAAAGCAAGCAGTTGGAAAGTTGGAGTTTTTTGAAAGTGGACAAGTCCATCAAGAAGATCTGGCAGACGATTCCAGCGTGTATTTTTTGGTGTATATGGACAGAAAGGAACGAAAGATGTTTAGATGGAATTTCAACTCCTAACTGCTCTCTTAGATCCAAGTGTTTGATGAATCTTTTTCGTTGGAGCGATCTTTCCCCTGTAAATGATGTCATTCCCCTTGTAGATTTTATCAGCTCCCTCTCAGTAGCTTAGCAATTTATTTTATTTTTTTTCCCTTCTCAGTGGCTTAGCAGCCTTGAGTTTTTTCTTCTGGTTCTTTAACTCCCAGCTCATACTAGTTTTTTTTTTGCAGTATTTGGACTTATAACCATATGATTGTAATCATTCATGCACCATCTTGATGCTTTTTTAATGCAACAACTTACTTCATCAAAAAAATATATATATGACAAATTGGTAGGAATACTTTCTTGGATCTTTACTTGAAATGCCAAAGCATGGCTGTATTATGCGAAACGATTCCATAACGCCAAGACCAGCCCATATAAGAGTGAGAAAAAGGGCATAGTTTAGTCATTCACACAGCCGCTAGAGGTCATGGGAATGAGCTCTTAGGTCTTCCTTTGAAGTATGATACTTTCCCTTCAACTGTTTCACTTCCTTAGACTTGCATGTAGCTTTCATACCTTAGCTTCCTTGTCTTTGTTTATATTATACCTTTTACTCTTGGTTTCCTATTGTACTTCTTTGTCATTAGTGTTATGTAACACCTCTTTTTCTATAGCTCCTTATATCATACCTTTCATGTCATAGCTCCTAATAACATTCCTCTCATATCATAGCTCCTTCCATCATACCTCTGAAGTCATAGTTTCTCATACCAATACATATTCCTTGTAGTTTATGTGATGAATAAAGTTAGACATGGTAGACGTCAACTATAACTTGCAAGGATCTCATTTTTTTTTTTATGACAAGGGAACCCGCAACCGCTACCCTTCAGGTGCGCACAGAGTAAACCCCGCTCCTGTCAATAGCCCGCAAACCACATAGGAGAGATAACCCGCACTAGGCAAGAAAATAATACTATTACAAAAGGATCTCATATTAAAGGTATAAGTACTTTCAATGAGATTTGAAGTTCAAATATTGGGATGAGACTCGTAGGGGATGAATCTGTTTGACATAGAAGAAAAATGGAGCTCAAAACTGTGGAGATGAGCTCTGCCATGGCTGCACACCCAAGAGAGAAAATAACGAAGAAAGATGGTTGGTAGGCGGTGAGGTGCACAGTTAGGAGAAAATTTAAAATATGGAGCTTCGATCTCCGTGGTCGACTTTAGCCATTGTGTTTCAACGATCACCTCTAAACTGCTTTCATATTTAGAAACTGTATGAAAGTGGAAGCATCAGTTAGTAGCAGAATTATAGCTAAGTACGTATGGTTCACTAGTGGGCTCAAAATTGTAATCCAACTCAGCTAACTTTTGGGCTGATTAGACTTAGACCACAGAGCATACTATGAGCATCATCCTATGATAGGGTGTTATCTATCTCTAGAAGAAGTGATGAAAATTCCTACTATAACTCAAATCTCCCCGTAAGCTCTCTGTCAAGATGGTATGTAATATACACCTTCTCATATGAAACTATCTCCATAGGTCCTTCCTCTCACTTACTCCTACCTAAGTCCTTATCTGAGATACGCATCAAACTCTATCTCGCACTCCAAGAGTCGTTTATAGTCATAGATTCAAAGTACAAGACACGAGGTCTCTAGGATTAGAAGCAAGTCCCAGTGGCTAAGCCAGATGTCTATGGCTCCAATCTCAAGCGCCTTTAGGAGCAAGGGTTGAATCATCAAGTCTTGAGACACAAGATTCTGGTAGTAAAAATACAAAAGCTAGCCACTCGTGTTATGAGCACGAAATTAAGGTTTGATGGTGCATATCTTGGCCAATGAGTTATGCTTGGATAATTGTTCATATTTCAGAAATTAGATTGAATAAATTTTTCCATAGCAGACTTCCTGAAAATGCAGTACTTTGCTCTTTATGTACAGAATCTGCACAAGTTTTCTTATAAGAAGCTCTGCACTTTATCTAGCTCCTGCCTAGTTCCTCATCTGCCACCCAGGAATTGTACTAGTGTATGATCGACGTTTGAAGTATAAAGGATTGGAAGCAAGCATAGCAGCTGAGTCAGCTACAGAAGGATCTAATTTCAAATCTTGTTGTCTGACAGCCAATCATCAAACCTTGAAGTATGTGGTCTGGGTTCTGCACTATTTTTAGTACTGTCAATGAGCTCAAAGATCATGGACCTTACATATCAAAAGAAGAAGAAGAAGAAAAAGAGAAGGACAAGGTTCAGGTTCCGTACTTTGTTTGCTGGTACAACTGTATCCTCCAACCTCAGTAAAAGTACACAGTATAAATAATCCTTCATTACAAAGATCTATATGCTCTCCCTCTTCTGCCTAGGTCCTCATCTGACATAGGTAAAGCCACACAGGGATTTCATGAGTTTCAGAGGTCACAAGTATGCATTTAACGCACAATGCACAAGATCTAAAGGATTGGAAGCAAACCTTGAGGCTGCGTAATGTCAGCCTAAGGTGCACATTCTCGGTCATCAAACCTTGATTGACAAGGTTCAGGTTCCATACTTTGTTTGCTGCTAACAAACACTTTATCAAACCACCATATCCTTTCCCACATCCATGGCTTCTAATATTCTGACAAAAAATAAAAAAAAATTAATCTTTTTGATAACCGTGGTGTCCGGGCCAAGTTGCGCACAGTTTGACTAATTCCACGAGATACCTGCTACCTCCCACCAGCAATAGGTACCCGGTAAGTCTATCCACCAAAGGTAGGCCAGACCGCTGGGATTTGAACGTGGGACCTCATGGTTCTCTATTCACTTTATTGATCACTAGACCAACCCTTTGGTACGAAGCAATCATTTTCCATTAAAATTACTAAAGTTCAAATCTTTCAGGACATTCTCGGCTTTCTTCCACTTCTCTAAGACAACCTCACCAGGGGCGGAACTAGGTTGGGTAGAGATCCGAACCCCCTACAGCGAAAAATACAATGTATATACAAGGTTAAAAATTATTTTTTTATGTACGTATAGATATTAGATGCTAAACTCCTTGACTTCTTGGTGTGTTTATTTTTTAACCCCTTAGTAAAAATCTTAGCTCCCTCACTGGTTAACCCACTAATATAGTTCACACACTTAAACCAAGGGAAGAAACAAATAATAATACTAATGCAAACTCAACACTACCAACAGCATAATTAGTTTACCAGTGGAATGGCGAGTATGAAACTTGTTCCATGCTTCTGAATCTTCTTGTTGGGTACATAAAGAAGACAAATGGGTTTCTTGATTTTGATTAGGAAAAGGAAGCAAATGGTGAGCAAAGGAAGGATCTTTTTCGATATCCTGGCGAAGTAGGTCCCATTCAAAGTCGTTGGAATAGTAATTTGCTGCTGACATTATTTGTCCTTCCTCTCTTGAATCCATCAAACAAACTTGCACTCTTTTTGGTTAAAACTTAACGACCCAAACCATTTTTGAAGGGAAAAAGGTTACTAAAACTCGGTGTTATGGTTGTTACCTAATTGTGTCGGTAAATACCATGTTTGTTTTGATTGTTATTTTAATTTTATTATATTGTATGATTAAATTTATCTATGTGTAAGGATGAAAAGTCTGATTTCATGTAAAGATCATGAAAAATCTCATTTTATGTAACGACTGATTTGATGTTATTGCGTCGTTACCTTATTTATTTTTTCTCATTTTATCTTTACTTATTATTTAATAATCATATTTTATCCTTTATCGTACTTTTTTTTTATAGGTTTATTCTTTAAATTGTTGATTTGTAACATTATGTAACGACAGAAAATGATACAATCTATCCAAACGTTGTATTTATCAAAACAACACAGTACAATACAATACAACACATTACGATAGAATGCGATACATTACGAAACAACAGGTAACGACCATCCAAACAAAGTGTATTAATTGGGATGGTTATATTTTTGAACTGTTCAAGAAAATAGTAGTAGCCAACAAATGTATAGATTTTGAATTTAATTTAACTTCTTAATAAGTGTGAGTCGTCTTGGACGACGAAGGATAGTTCTGTAAATAAAACCAAAAAAAGAGAAAAGGACCAAAATAGTACATTATGGGTTTGGACCTAAAATATACATGTTTTTTTACATGGAGCATTAATAGTCCATTATGTTTGCATAAGTGTTTACTGTGTCGCTTGCATTATTTCATTGCAATATCGTTTTAAATCTTTTAACCTTATCTGACCCCCTTTTTATGCTTCTATTGAGCCGAGGGTCTCTCGGAAACAGCCATCCTACCTTGGTAGGAGTAAGGTCTGCGTACATTATACCCTCCCCAGACCCCAAGATGTGGGATTTCACTGGGCTGTTGTTGTTGTTGTTGTTGTATGTTTGCATAAGTGATGCACTTTTAGACAACCCCCAAATATTATGTTAAAAATTTAACGGAAAAGGGCAAAAGTGCCCCTGAACTATTAGAAAAAGTCTAAAAATACCATTCATTCATCTATTTTGCTAAAAATACCCCTCAGTTCAACTTTTTGGCTCATTTATGCTATTTGACTAACGGTCAACACTAAAAAAAAAATTAAAAAAAAGTTAAATTACACATGGCATTTTTTTTTTTTTTTGTAATTTGTGGCATTTGATACGTGGCCATCAGGGATTGGTGCGTGAAAATCACTTTTCCCTTAAAACTGGGATTTACCGAAAAAGGAGGTAATAATGTTGGTTCAAAATTGTTCAGCGGGGTAATAGGACTCCCGCAAAGTTTAAGTGTCTTATGGAAAAAAAGTATTTGGAGGCAAGGTTGGGTAAATATTTCGTCTTTTATGGGTATTTTATGTTGTTTTCCCTATAACTTAATCAAGACTCCAAAACTAGCCCAAAAGACCATCAGAACCCTCTATTTAAAAAAAAAAAAAAAATCAAATCCACTCTAGCAAAGTTTTCATTGAAAAAAAAAATTAAAAAAAAAGATTTTTGAAAATTGAATTTATCGTAATATAAGGAGTATAACACTAGGTTGCACAAAAAAGTCATTCTTGTATCAATTTAAAGGCCAAAAAGATTAAAATGTCCATTGAGGGTGCACATCTATATAAGACTTGACTTTTGTGACCTTAAGTATGTCATCAGATTTGTGCAATTTAAAAAAAAAAATCATTAAGGATAGAAAAGAGAATTTAAATTAAATTACTTTTAAATATAAAATGTATCATTCTTATTTGAATAGACAAATAAAAAAAATACTTGGCTGGTTCACAACATCATCTAACCAATAATGGAGTAATAAACAATAGTGTAATAAAGTAGTCTTCAGTCTCACACCCCAATTCATTATTATAAAATCAAAGTACAGGAGCTTGGTTTAGCTCCACTAACACCCACGCACCTATTCTAAATTATGTTCATCCAGTGATCAACAAGCCAAGATTTGCTTGACAATAGTAATAGATTCTTCTGTCATCAACAACATGGAAAACCTCCCTGCAGTTATTACTGAAGAAGAAGAAGAAGCCAACACTAAATTCAAAAAGCTTATATCAACTCTTCCTAAGGAAAAGGGCACCACAGTTTTGTGTCAGTACCAAGGCTTTTGGTACCCTTTGTCAGTTCTTCGAGGTATCCTTTATGTTCAAGAAAACTTCAACTCTTGTCCTACTGATATATTCTTGTGTAGTGCTCCCAAAACCGGCACAACATGGCTTAAAGCTCTGTCTTTTGCCATTTCAACAAGAGATCGTTTCGATATTGAAAATAATAACCCTTTGCTCACTAATGTCCCTCACGTTCTCATCCCTTTCTTAGAAAGTGATCCTGCTAAGATCCCTTCTATTAATAGAGATACTCATATTCCACTTATAGCCACCCATTTGCCTTTCAGTGCTCTCCCCAAATCTGTCAAATCATTGGATGGTACAAAGATCATTTACGTGTGCAGGGAACCTAAGGACACCTTCATTTCTCTTTGGCATTTCATGCAAAATTGGCCTATGAGGCTGAAGCAAGGTACAACAACAACAGAACCTATAAGTACTTACTTCGAGAAGGAGTTTGAGTTGTTCTGTGAAGGGAAAACAATGGGGGGACCTTACTGGGATCATGTTTTGGAGTACTGGAAAAAAAGTCTAGAAAAACCGGAATCAGTGTTGTTTTTAAAATACGAAGAATTGACAAAAGACACGTTGTTCTACGTTCGAAAAATGGCTGAGTTCATGGGAAAACCATTTTCAAGAGATGAAGAGGAACAAGGGGTGCCAGAAAAGATTGTGAAATTATGTAGTTTTGAGAATTTGAGCAATTTGGAAGTGAATAAGAGCGGAAAACATGACACTTTCGAGATAGATAACAAAAATTATTTCAGGAAGGGCAAGCCTGGAGATTGGAAAAATCATTTAACTTCTAATATGATCGATATAATGGATAATATCACCAAAGAAAAGTTAAGCGGGTCAAGTTTCTGTTTTGGTGCATCAAGTACTGCAAATATATAAGGCAGAGATATTCCTATCTTGCATGTATGACATTAATTAAAATGTATGTTTGAGTGGTTTAATTTGGTTATCTGCCAGTGAATAATGATCGTTATTTTCTTTTTTCAATTGACTTGAAAGCTAAAACCATTAGTTTTCATTTCACTTCTACGAAAAAATAACATTTAGCATAACAGTGTCTCTTAGCCCTTAGTTTTGTGTTTTAGGCTCCTTCGATCTAAATGATGGGAAATTAATTTTCAAGCCTAGCTAATTAACAGGTAAATGTTAAATCTTAGCTGATAGTCAACATAATTTAAAAACAAAATGAAACCATCTTGGCAGATCAGACCCTACATTGATCAATTTGTTGTAAAAAATAAGAGGGCTAAAAATGTCTCTTGAGTATCAAAAAGGTCTAAATATTGGTTACTTTTCAAAAAATTGCGCAGATTGCCCTTCTTCTGGGGTGGTCTTTAAATATTGCCCCTCATATTTGTGGTATTTAAGTTTTGCCCTTCGCTTGAAAAATGGCTTTATACCTGAGGTTCTGAGTTCGTACCCTGCTCAGACATAAATTAAAAAAAAAAAAATCGCAAGGCAAGGCTTGGATCGCGTGTATGCCAGACACGGCATACACTTGTTAAGGAATAACCAAAGTTATGCCGGATCCGCCATACTTATGCCTTATGGGCAAACTTTTAGTTAGGCCTTAATTAAAAGTCTGCCCATAAGGCATAACTTTTCCTTAAAGACATAAATTTTGCCTTATAATACACTTGCCTTTCTCTAAAAAGGGAACCATCTCCTATATTTTAGGACTAAAATGGAGCTAAAAGAACACCTACAGCCACATGCAACACTCATACCACTTCCTCTTCAAGGCCATATAAATCCATTTACCCATCTTGCCATGAAGCTTGCCTCAAAAGGTTTTACCATCGCCTTTGTCAGCACAGAGTCAACTCACCAGAAGATAACTACAACTCAGCCCCTTAAAGATGACGGCAACCCTTTCTCCCATACACAGAAATCTGGTCTTGACATTCGTTTTTCCAAAATTACTGATGGTTTTCCACTGTGTTTCGACAGGAGGGCCAACGCAAGCCAGTTTGTGGAAGGTCTGATTCATGTTTCCAACCTCAGGGATGACTTCATTGAAAATCTTGTCCTCTCGAAACCAAACCCACCAATGTTTTGTATAATAGCTGACAGTTTCCACATATGGGCATCAACGATTGACAAGAAATATAATCTTGTCAACGTTTCATTTTGGACTGAACCAGCCACAGTGCTTACAGCTTACTATCACATGGAATGGCCACTTTCGATGTCATGGTATGAACCCCATATCTTGAAACTATTACTATTTTATCACTGACTAAATTACATAATCAAATAGCTGATGAGTAATAATTTTGTCCAGACAAGTGTGAAGACACCATTAGATACATACCTGGAGTGCAGGCCATCAAACCAGAAGATTTACCTTCATATTGTCAAGATGCTGATCAAAGCGCCCGTTATGTGTTCAAGTGTATTAAAGATGCAAAGAAAGCAGACTGTCATTGGTAATACAGTGCAAGAACTAGAGTCTTCAACCATCTCTGTGTTACAAAAACATCAGCCATTCTATTCAATTGGGCCAGTCTTCCCCACAAGCTTCAGCAAGAGAACAATTTCAACGAGCCTGCTACCGGCATCAGATTACACCGACTGGCTCAATAGCAAACAAGATGGTACAGTGTCATACATCTCATTTGGCTGTCTTGCTAATTTGAGTAAACAGGACATTCTGGAAATGGCACAAGGCGTCCTGATAAGTAAGGTGAGTTTCATTTGGGTACCACGTCACAATATCATAGGTTCTGGATAAAGAAGCATTTTGCCTCTTGGATTTGAGTAAGAACTATAGACAGAGGATTGGTCGTTCCGTGGTGCTCTCAACTAGCGGTATTATCACATCCAGCAGATGGAGGGTTTTTGACTCATTGTGGGTGGAATTCTATCTTAGAGAGCATATTGTCACGTCCTTAGTCTTCAACTAAGCGCACGTGCGACACTTGACAACTCGCTCACGTTCTTGCACAACTTGCTCATGATCTTGCTATGCCAAGTCAGCCTAGATTACTACACTCAAGATCGCTAAGGGAATAGTAATTGAGAAAGACAAGAGAAACTTGTTAGAAGGAAGCTTTTTATTAGAGAGAACTTGAATTGTTTCGCTTGGTGGATTTTACAAATGTATGCCTCTCTATTTATACTACTCACCTAGGGACTAATGGATAAATAATAATTGTTACACAAGTCCCTCTATATTTACAAGTATGCCCCCTCTCTAGAATTCTCTACATGTCTAGAATATTCTAAGGTTTTTCAAGAAAGTCTTCCTAAATATTTTATAAGGATTTAGAGACTCTCCAAGAAAACTCTCCATGGCTCTAGAATCTTTCCATAAATGTTAACATCTTTGCCATGTAAGCATCCACATGTCTAAAATATGTGCTTATGTAGCAAGATGACTTGGAAGGTCATCACATTCTCCCCCACCTGATGTTGCGACGACCGCGGCGCATTGCTGCAACATAAACTCTTGAATCTTGTCTTTAAATTGCCACAACTCTTCATAACGCTCCCATGTGGCCTCTTCCGGTGGTTGCCCCTTCCAATGGACGAGGAACATGGCGGTGGCTTTCTGCCCTTGTTTTCGCCTAGCCTGGTAATCAATGATAGCCTCAATTTCCCGATCATGAGAGACGGTGATGGTAATCGGCGCCCGACTCGACTGACCTCAGCTGGGATCATCCTTGTCTTCATGGTATGGCTTGAGCACACTAGCGTGGAAGATGGGGTGAATCTTAAGATGAGGAGGTAACTCCAACTTATATGAGATCTTACCCACCTTGGCCACGATCCTAAACGGCCCCTCATACTTCCGTACCAAGTTCTGGTGCACGTCCCATAGTGTCTTAAACTGCCTCGGATTAAACTTCACCAAAACCATGTCCCTAACATTATAATCTGTGGGACGACGCTTGCGGTCAGCAAACTTCTTCATCTTCTTTGCTGCCTTATCCAAGTAGGACTTAGCAGTGTCAAGCTGCTCCTCGAACCCCTTGGCCATATGGTAAGCCCCCCACACTTTTCCCCTCGAACGCTGCCGGTAGTGAATGTGGAGTTTGTGGTTGCTGGCCTGTGGCTAGCTCAAATGGTGTTCGTCCTGTTGACTCACTCCGTTGTAGGTTATAGGAGAACTGGGCTAGGTCTAAGAGCCTTGTGTCACGACCCAACTCCGTAGGCCGTGACTGGTGCCCTAATTGGGCACCCTGACATACCTATCCATATCGAATCACATACAATTAGCATATACGGCCACAATTACTATATGCCGTCTCAAACTATATCAAATTGTATCGAACACATTTCAACGCAACCATAGGCGGACATATATATATATATATATATATATAT
The DNA here is from genome assembly GCF_019175385.1 of Lycium barbarum. Taxonomy (NCBI): domain Eukaryota; kingdom Viridiplantae; phylum Streptophyta; class Magnoliopsida; order Solanales; family Solanaceae; genus Lycium; species Lycium barbarum. Next base: position 14,111,936 of record NC_083346.1, on the reverse strand, counting down.
ATATATATACATCAAAAAGCCGGCAAGGCTATCAAACATATCAAGAGCCGACAAGGCTAACAGATGTATCAAAAGCCGACAAGGATAACGGATGGCACAACGGCCCAAAAATATACAAAGTGCACGCCGACAAGGCTGCCATAACGAATAGGGTCGTACAAACACATCTGTACAGAAGTAGGAACACACACCCACAAATACGTCTACAGACCTCTAAACAGACCAACAGAACATATGGCGGGACAGGGCCCCGCCGTACCCCTGAACAAATATGTACATACACAACGAACAAAATGTATACCAAAATATGTGCTCTGAAATGCGAAGAGCACTCCAACGGCAGAAGGGGGTGTCCTAGACTGGAGGATCACCAAACTGTGCGTCTGTACCTGCGGGCATGAAACGCAGCCCCCGAAGAAAGGGGGTCAGTACGAAATATGTACTGAGTATGCAAAGCAGAATGTACAGAAAGCAAATCTGAGATATAAACGAAATGGAAGTATCAAACATAAGTGCAAATCCAACATATCAAAATTTGTTTACTTTAAAAAAAAACATGTAAGTCATGCATCGGGTACAGAAGAATATGGTCGCCCACCCGTCGATGGCGCCATAACACAGCATAACACCAGAAAGTCTCAAATCTCCGTATCCCCGTCACATATCACATCACAACATAACGCCATACACAGCATAACACCACAATATAGGTGGAACCCGACCCTCTTTTGCGAGTAGCTCGGTGAACCATAAACACAGCATAACTGCGAAGTATATCAAAATGCGCACGACAACAGAACCGGCCCGGGACTCGGCGAAGGGATAACAGAATGCACGAGTAGAGTCGTGAGTAGTTATATGCAAAAAATTATTATCACAAACTCAAACATAAGTAAAAATGATCATATTCGAAATCGGAATAATAGTCATACCAAATTCTTTCAAAAGTTCTCCGAATCGCATAAGGAAAGTCGCGGGACCCACGAACGGGTATTGACCCGAGTCGGGCCCGCCTATGGAAATCATACTCGTTATACATCATGCAAACTCTTATGGAAATGTTGGAACAATCCGAGCCTTTATGCAAAAGATATGACATTCAAAAATTACGAAATTCATTAAAGCGAAACCTTTTTGTACAAAGTTTGGAAATCCCTTCTTTCAAAAACATAATGGTTCATTTTTCATCAAATCATACCTAAGAGTGCCAAGGAATATATATATAGATCATATCATGCTCGGATTCCGGATTCGGAATTTCCTTAAAGCTCTAATCTAGCCTATGTGAAACTAAGGCATGCCAAGAAAAGAAGGTTGCTTTACATACCTCGTACGCACTCCAAGATAGCAAATCTAAAGTAAACCCCAATATACGCCTCGGGCTCCCCAAGGTCTACAAATACGCCAACGAATACCAAACATTAGCTAAGGGCACTTAAGACATTCATTCCAACTATTCATTAAATTCTACAGAAAATTCGGTAGCATTTCCCCTGTAAATAGGCCATCCCGAGAATTGAACTCGCTCAAAATCAACAACAACAACCACAATAATCAACCTAGCAACATCGATAATCAATTCGAAAGGCAAAATAATAATAACAGCTCTCTTTTACACCATTCGACAACTTTCCAATCATTCAATTCAATGGCTTACTTCCAAGCCACAATATCGTTCGTACATTCGATTATTAACCCAAACCCATACTAACAACATTCTCATAAAATATACGAATTACATCAAACGTACAATAAGCCTTAAATCTGCCCCTACCATTCCAACATCATTTTTGAGTCATTAAATGCTCAATTCCAACTAAAATTCATAACGACGACAATTAAAACGCTAAGCGATAGTAATGCGATCTTCGACATATTATAGGACTCACATTCGTCCACACTACACATATACATATGTTAATGGTCCTCATATATAAAGATTGCATTAAATGCACAAAGTTCTTCAAATCAGTCCGCACATTTATCATATCAAACTTGGGACATTAAACTCTCATTTCCAACATAAAAGTCATCACAATAACCATTACGACGCTAAGCGATATTAATTCATTCTTTGCCACACATTGGGACCATATATACGTCCACACTCACCTCTATACATATACACATTTAGATGGTTCTAGTCTATCTCTTCACCCTACAACAATCAACAAGCTACAAGGAACTAATTTATCAACTCAATCACACAACACACTCATACCCCTCACACGACCCACATACCAAACACAAGACCCAACTTCAACATTCCATATTTCATGATTTTTATCCATTTTAGCATACTACAATACGCATACAACATTTATAACTCAAAAACAAGATTAGAACTCACCTTTCTTCTTCAATCCACCAATAGGCTAGGTTTGCAAATCTCTTAAATGAAAGACTTGATCACTCCAACAATGCTTCCAAGTTACTTAGGGACCTCTAATTAGTTGATTTGTACCCAAGAAATATTTTTAGAGTGGCTCAAAATGATCTTGGTTTTCCATGGTCTTGGCCGTGAGCCATGGTTTTGGTTCCTCAACTTCTTGTTTTATTTTCTAAGTGTGGGAATGTGAAATGAGAGAAAGATGACTAAGTGGTCATCTTTTAAGTCCTCTTAAAATATCTCCTATTGTCTTTGGCCCACACAATGTGTTGGACCAATTAAAATTGGCCACACAATGTGTGGGACCAACTTCCCACTTACACGGCCACAAGGCCTTTTTTGGCTAAATTTTTAAATTCCAAATTTATGAATTGTGGTCCCAATTTTTCCTAAGTGTTCAATACCAACAATTTCATATATAACTTATAGCTCAAAATAAAATCAAATGGTCAAAAGTTCCGACTTCAATTCCCGGAATGGTCTTGGCCTTAAATTATCATAGTTACTCCGGGTTGTTCCAATGTATAAAAATACGGGACCTAACATCCTCCCCCCCTTAAGAACATTCGTCCTCGAATGTTGGATCAATTCTATGGGTCTTATGTAATATTCGGGGGAGTTTCTTTTGTAGCCATCGTATACAAGTCATCCACAAATCAACATAATCAAGCAAGGAATGTAGGTTACCTGAAGGTACGGGAAATAGGTGAGGATACTTTTTCTTCATCTGCTCCTCAGCCTCCCAAGTCATTTCTTCTCGGTTATTATTCTGCCACAGCACCTTAACAGAAGCCACATCCTTATTCCGCAACTTTCTTACCTGACGATCCAATATGGCTATAGGTTGCTCTTCATAAGATAGCTCCTCCGTGACCTGTATATCATCTGTAGGAAAAACTCTGGAAGGGTCACCAATACACTTACGAAGCATAGAAACATGGAATACCGGGTGAACCGCTCCCAAGTCATCTGGCAGATCCAATTCGTAGGCCACTTTGCCTATTTTACGAATAATCTGATAAGGCCCAATATATCTCGGACTGAGCCTTTATTGCCAAAACGCATAACACCTTTCATTGGTGACACTTTCAGGAACACCCAATCTCTAACTTGGAATTCTAACGGTCGACGTCGCTTATCAGCATAAGATTTCTGTCGACTCTGGGCCGCTAATAGTCGCTCTCGAATCAGTTTCACTTTATCGACCGCCTGCTGGACCACCTCTGGACCAATTAACTGAATCTCACCCACATCAAACCAACTGATCGGAGATCTGCATTTCCTGCCATACAAAGCCTCATAGGGTGCCATCTGAATACTGGAGTGGTAGCTGTTGTTATAAGCAAACTCAACAAGTGGCAAATGATCATCCCAGATGCCTCTGAAATCAATAACACAGGCCCGCAACATATCTTCCAATGTCTGAATGGTGCGCTCGGCCTGTCCGTCGGACTGAGGATGAAATGTTGTACTCAGACTCACCTGGGTCCCCAATCCCTCCTGAAATGATCTCCAGAATTTAGCTGTAAACTAGGCACCTCTGTCGGAGATAACAAACACTGGAACTCCGTGGAGTCTCACAATCTCCTTAATATATAGCCTGGCATAATCTTCAGCTGTGTACGTAGTCCGAACTGGAAGAAAGTGGGCTGATTTTGTCAGCCGATCAACGATAACCCAAATGGAGTCGTACCTCCGTGGAGTGCGAGGCAAGCCTACCATGAAATCCATATTAATTATCTCCCACTTCCACGTTGGTATCTCCATCTCCTGCAATAACCCACCGGGTTTCTGATGCTCAATCTTTACTTGCTGACAATTTAGGCATTGGGCAACGAACTCTGCTATGTCCTTTTTCATATCGTCCCACCAATACAGACATCTAAGATCATGGTACATCTTCGTCGACCCTGGATGAACAGAATATCTGGCATAATGTGCCTCGCCCATAACCTGTCGCCGCAGTCCCGCAACGTCAGGTACGCATAATCTGCCCCTGTATAATAATACTCCATCGGATGAAATCTCAAACGGGGTCTCCTCTTTGTCGCAGACTGTGTCTCTGTACTGCATCAGAACAGGATCCTCATACTGACGCCGCTTAATCTCACTAAGAATAGAGGACTCGGCCACTCCTCGAACAGAAATCCCAGCATCTCCAGAATCGACTAAGCGGACTCCAAGACTAGCCAGCTGCTGGATATCACGAACTATTTCTTTCTTACCAGACTATACATCAATCAAACTGCCCATGGACTTGCGGCTAAGTGCATCTGCCACGACATTAGCTTTCCCTGGATGGTATAGAATATCAACATCATAATCTTTCAGCAACTCTAACCACCGCCTCTGCCGCAAATTCAATTCTTTCTGTCTGAAAATATACTGGAGGCTCTTATGGTCCGTATATATATCAACGTGGACCCCATATAAGTAATGCCGCCAAATCTTCAAAGCATGAATCACCGCGGCTAACTCCAGATCGTGAGTGGGATAATTCTTCTCGTGCGGTCTGAGCTGCCGGGAAGCATAGGCTATGACTCGACCGTGCTGCATTAACACACAACCAAAACCCATACCAGAGGCATCACAATAAACCACATACCCGTCTGACCCTTCTGGGAGAGCTAAAACTGGAGCTGTAATTATTTTTTCCTTCAACATCTGAAAACCGCGCTCACAGGCATCAGTCCACTGAAATTTCGCTGCCTTCTGAGTTAACTTTGTTAATGGCGCCGCAATAGAAGAAAAATTCTCTACGAATCTTCTGTAATAACCGGCCAACCCCAGAAAACTGCGTACCTCAGTAGGTGTAGTAGGCTTAGGCCAATTCTGTACAGCTTCAATTTTCTGCGTATCAACCTGAATACCATCTGCTCCAACTATATGCCCCAAGATGCCACGGAAGTTAACCAGAATTCACATTTAGAAAATTTAGCATATAATTGTCGCTGCCGGAGAGTGCCCAGCACTGTTCTCAGATGATCCGAATGCTCCTCTGCTGATCGTGAATAAACCAATATATCATCAATAAACACAATCACGAACATATCAAGGAAAGGCCGAAATACCCGATTCATCAAATCCATGAATACCGCTGGAGCATTAGTCAGCCCGAAAGACATAACTCTGAATTCATAATGCCCGTACCGGGTCCTGAAAGCAGTCTTTGGAATATCTGCCTCTCTTACCCGTACCTGGTGATACCCCGAACGCAGATCTATCTTCGAGAAATATTTGGCACCCTGCAACTGATCAAACAAATCATCAATCCGGGGGAGGGGATATTTATTCTTTATGGTCACCTTGTTTAATTGCCTGTAGTCAATACACATCCGCAGTGACCCGTCTTTCTTTCTCACAAACAACACCGGCGCTCCCCAGGGCGATGTACTGGGTCTGATGAAGCCTTTATCTAATAAATCTTTCAACTGCTCCTTCAATTCTTTTAATTCTGCCGGTGCCATTCTGTACGGAGGAATAGATATTGGCTGCGTATCTGGCAATAAATCAATAGAAAAGTCTATCTCTCGCTCAGGCGGAAGACCCAGAAGCTCATCTGGGAATACATCTGAAAACTCATTGACAACCGGAACTGACTGCAAAGTAGGTGCCTCGGCTGTAGTATCGTGCACCCGGACCAAGTGATAAATATAACCCTTCTGAATCATCTTCTTAGCCTTGAGGTATGAAATAAACTTACCCCTCGGCGATGCTGTACACCCGGACCACTCTATAGCTGGTTCCCCTGGGAACTGGAAACGAACTACTTTCTTTTGGCAGTCAACATTAGCATAACAGGAAGCTAACCAGTCCATGCCCATAATAACATCAAATTCTAGCATGTCTAACTCTACCAAATCAGCTTTAGTGCAACGATCATATATAATAACAGAACAATCTCGATAAACCTGTCTGGCTATAACAGAATCCCCTACAGGTGTAGCTACCTCAAAAGGCTCTATCGGCTCAGATTCTATCCCAATTTCATTAGTAACAAGTGGAGAGATATATGATAAAGTAGAACCATGATCAATCAGTGCATATACAGATCGGGAGAAAACCAGTAAGGTACCTGTAACAACATTTGGCGAAACCTCCTGATCCTGGCCGCTAGCCAATGCATATATGCGGTTCGATGGACCGCTAGAACCTGAACCACTGCCACGGCCTCGACCTCGGCCCGCCTGTGCCGGCATACCTCGCCCCACAGGGCGCACAGCTGAGGGAGTAGAAGATGAACCTGCGGCTGATCCCGTCGGCTGAACTGTACTACCAGAACCACTCGCCATCGGACAATCCCGCATAACATGGCCCTGACGGCCGCAAGAAAAGCAGGCTCCAGTAGCTCGATAGCACTCCCCTGGGTGCGATTTCCCGCAATAAGAACAACGGGGCCTGGGTGGTCTGGACTGGCTGGAACCTCTGGCTGTCTGGAAACATGATGCTCTGGAACTCTGACCGGCCCCAGATGGTCCTGCACTGTCAAATTGTCTGCTGGCTGACTGTGTACCCCGGCCTGACGGAGGAAAATATCTTCGTGACGACTGCTGCTGAGGTTGTCCGCCTCGAGAATCTCCAGAATACCCCGCGGACCTGGCCCTCTTGGGCGGCCTCCTGTCACGATCTCTGCCCGACCGGTCCTCTCTGTGCCGGTCCTCCATACCCTGAGCATAGGCCTGTAACCGGGCGATGTCCATATCAGTCTGCGATGCCAGCGCCATGCAGCCGTCAACTAAATAACGGTCCAGCCCTATCACATACCGGTGCATCCGGTCAGCCATCTCAGCCACTATAGCAGGTGCATATCGAGCCAGAGAATCGAACTCCAAATTATACTCACGAATACTCCGACCTCCCTGCCGCAACTGTAAAAATCTATCAACCCGCGCCCGTCGTAACTCCGGGGGCAAAACGTGGCGGAGAAAAGCGGCCACAAACTCATCCCAAGTAGCTGGGGAAGCACTCTCACCCCTGGACAGCTCCCAAGACTCATACTAATTGGCAGCAACATCTCGTAATCTGTGCGAGGCCAAGTCAACGGACTCGGTCTCTGAAGCCCTGACCAAATCTAATGAACGCCGCATCCCCCGAATAAAATCATGGGGGTCCTCCTCGGGCTTAGACCCGAAAAAATCTGGGGGACCGCAAGTCAGAAAGTCACGAACTCTCAGGCTATCTCGCCTGTCATCATCATCATCAGCTCTCAGCCCGCGTCTGCGAGCCTGTCCCGCTACCAAAGTAGTCAATAACTGTACGGCCTCCCTCAACGTCCTATCCTCCGCCCCTGGCTGAGGAGTTGGAGGCTCAAGCGCTGGAGCCTCTGGAGCTGATAGTGAAGCCGCCCCCTGATCCATAGTGGCAGCGGCTGGTGCTTCAGACTCCTCCGATGATGAAGACGTAGCAGAGTCTATTGGCCGGGGCGCAATATCACGCATCATCTGAGCAAGGGTCCGAGTACCCTTCCGAGCCCGGCTAGTCTCTCCTACCACCGCCTTTTTCTTCTGGGCAGCCGTTGCCTTTTTCGGAAGCATCACTGAAAGAAAAACACAACAACTGATCAGAACAGAGTCATCCTAATAGCACAGCTCTATCGCACGATCTAAGATTCAAAGAAAGGAAACACCCTAAATGTCCTGTAGCTTCCTATTTATAGATGTGGTGCACAACACACCGATAAACAAGACTCTACTAGACACGGTCTGTAGACATTCCGAGGACAAACCGCTCTGATACTACTTCTGTCACGACCCAACCCCGTAGGCCGTGACTGGTGCCCTAATTGGGCACCCTGACATACCTATCCATATCAAATCACATACAATTAGCATATACGGCCACAATTACTATATGTCGTCTCAAACTATATCAAACTGTATCGAACACATTTCCACGCAACCATATGCGGATATATATATATATATATATATATATAACAAAAAGTCGGCAAGGCTATCAAACATATCAAGAGCCGACAAGGCTAACAGATGTATCAAAAGCCGACAAGGCTAACGGATGGCACAACGACCCAAAACATATACAAAGTGCACGCCGACAAGGCTGCCATAACGAATAGGGTCCTACAAACACATCTGTACAGAAGTAGGCACACACACCCACAAATACGTCTACAGACCTCTAAACAGACCAACAGAACATATGGCGGGACAGGGCCCCGCAGTACCCTTGAACAAATATGTACATATACAATGAACAAAATGTATACCAAAATATGTGCTCTGAAATGAGAAGAGCACTCCAACGGCAGAAGGGGGTGTCCTAGACTGGAGGATCACCAAACTGTGCGTCTGTACCTGCGGGCATGAAACGCAGCCCCCGAAGAAAGGGGGTCAGTACGAAATATGTACTGAGTATGCAAAGCAGAATGTACAGAAAGCAAATCTGAGATATAAACGAAATGGAAGTATCATACATAAGTGCAAATCCAACATATCAAAATTTGTTTACTTAAAAAAAAAAACATGTAAGTCATGCATCGGGTACAGAAGAATATGGTCGCCCACCCGTCGATGGCGCCATAACACAGCATAACACCAGAAAGTCTCAAATCTCCGTATCCCCGTCACATATCACATCACAACATAACGCCATACACAGCATAACACCACAATATAGGTGGAACCAGACCCTCTTTTGCGAGTAGCTCGGTGAACCATAAACACAGCATAACTCCGGAGTATATCAAAATGCGCACGACAACAGAACCGGCCCGGGACTCGGCGAAGGGATAACAGAATGCACGAGTAGAGTCGTGAGTAGTTATATGCACAAAATTATTATCACAAACTCAAACATAAGTAAAAATGATCATATTCGAAATCGGAATAATAGTCATACCAAATTCTTTCAAAAGTTCTCCGAATCGCATAAGGAAAGTCGCGGGACCCACGAACAGGTATTGACCCGAGTCGGGCCCGCCTATGGAAATCATACTCATTATACATCATGCAAACTCTTATGGAAATGTTGGAACAATCCGAGCCTTTATGCGAAAGATATGGCATTCAAAAATTACGAAATTCATTAAAGCGAAACCTTTTTGTACAAAGTTTGGAAATCCCTTCTTTCAAAAACATAATGGTTCATTTTTCATCAAATCATACCTAAGAGTGCCAAGGAATATATATATATAGATCATATCATGCTCGGATTCCGGATTCGGAATTTCCTTAAGGCTCTAATCTAGCCTATGTGAAACTAAGGCATACCAAGAAAATAAGGTTGCTTTACATACCTCGTACGCACTCCAAGATAGCCAATCTAAAGTAAACCACAATCTACGCCTCGGGCTCCCCAAGGTCTACAAATACGCCAACGAATACCAAACATTAGCTAAGGGCACTTAAGACATTCATTCCAACTATTCATTAAATTCTACAGAAAATTCGGCAGCATTTCCCCTGTAAATAGGCCATCCCGAGAATTTAACTCGCTCAAAATCAACAACAACAGCCACAATAATCAACCTAGCAACATCGATAATCAATTCGAAAGGCAAAATAATAATAGCAGCTCTCTTTTACACCATTCGACAACTTTCCAATCATTCAATTCAATGGCTTACTTCCAAGCCACAATATCGTTCGTACATTCGATTATTAACCCAAACCCATACTAACAACATTCTCATAAAATATACGAATTACATCAAACGTACAATAAGCCTTAAATCAGCCCCTACCATTCCAACATCATTTTTGAGTCATTAAATGCTCAATTCCAACTAAAATTCATAACGACGACAATTAAAACGCTAAGCGATAGTAATGCGATCTTCGACATATTATAGGACTCACATTCGTCCACACTACACATATACATATGTTAATGGTCCTCATATATAAAGATTGCATTAAATGCACAAAGTTCTTCAAATCAGTCCGCACATTTATCATATCAAACTTGGGACATTAAACTCTCATTTCCAACATAAAAGTCATCACAATAACCATTACGACGCTAAGCGATATTAATTCATTCTTTGCCACACATTGGGACCATATATACGACCACACTCACCTCTATACATATACACATTTAGATGGTTCTAGTCTATCTCTTCACCCTACAACAATCAACAAGCTACAAGGAACTAATTTATCAACTCAATCACACAACACACTCATACCCCTCACACGGCCCACATACCAAACACAAGACCCAACTTCAACATTCCATATTTCATGATTTTTATCCATTTTAGCATACTACAATACGCATACAACATTTATAACTCAAAAACAAGATTAGAACTCACCTTTCTTCTTCAATCCACCAATAGGCTAGGGTTTGCAAATCTCTCAAATGAAAGACTTGATCACTCCAACAATGCTTCCAAGTTACTTAGGGACCTCTAATTAGTTGATTTGTACCCAAGAAATATTTTTAGAGTGGCTCAAAATGATCTTGGTTTTCCATGGTCTTGGCCGTGAGCCATGGTTTTGGTTCCTCAACTTCTTGTTTTATTTTCTAAGTGTGGGAATGTGAAATGAGAGAAAGATGACTAAGTGGTCATCTTTTAAGTCCCCTTAAAATATCTCCTATTGTCTTTGGCCCACACAATGTGTTGGACCAATTAAAATTGGCCACACAATGTGTGGGACCAACTCCCCACTTACACGGCCACAAGGCCTTTTTTGGCTAAATTTTTAAATTTCAAATTTATGAATTGTGGTCCCAATTTTTCCTAAGTGTTCAATACCAACAATTTCATATATAACTTATAGCTCAAAATAAAATCAAATGGTCAAAAGTTCCGACTTCAATTCCCGGAATGGTCTTGGCCTTAAATTATCATAGTTACTCCGGGTTGTCCCAATGTATAAAAATACGGGACCTAACACCTTGCCCAATCCTTCTGGTGTGCACTCACATAATGCCTCAAATAGCACTCCAATAAGGCATTGACCCATTCTGTTTGTCCATCCGTTTGCGGGTGGAAACTAGTGGAAAAGTGTAGCTCCGTTCCAAGTATGTCGAACAACTCCCTCCAAAAGTTCCCAGTGAAGCGGGGGTCTCGATCACTGATGATATGCCTTGGTAAGCCCCAATATTTCACCACGTTCTTGAAGAATAGTTTGGCGTCTTCCTTAGCTGTACATCCTGGTGAAGCGGGCATGAAAGTGGCATACTTCGAAAATCTATCCACGACCACCATGATAGTTCCATAACCGTCGGACTTCAGTAGACATGTGATAAAGTCCATAGTCATGCTCTCCCATGGACGCTCCGCTATTGGTAGTGGCTCCAAAAGTCCTCCGGGCTGCCTTTGCTCAACCTTGTCTTGTTGGCACACAAGACAAGCCTGCACATAACACTCTATGTCCTCACGCATGCGCGGCCAATAATAGACCGACTCAACTAAGGCTCTAGTGCGGCGTTGACCTGGGTGACCAGCCCATAAGGTGTTGTGGCTCTCCTTCATAATACGCCGCCTAATATCTCCAAACTTCGGCACGTAGACTCTCCGACCTGTGGTGAGCAATATACCGTCTTCTACCCAAAAGCGCCTCGTCTTCCCCTGGGTGGCTAACTCCATAAGTTGCTTAGCTGTGGGATCATGTTGCATGCCTTCCTTTATAGCCTCCCGTATATCCCAACTTCCTGAAGTAATTGCAGCAAGCTCGGCCTTTCTACTCAAGGCATCGGCTACAACGTTACCCTTGCCCGGCTTATACTCCAACACATAGTCGAACTCAGCCAAGAAATCTTGCCACCTAGCCTGTTTTGGTGTGAGCTTCTTCTGTGTTTGGAAGTAGCTAGTGGCCACATTATCAGTCTTTACCACGAACTTCGACCCCAACAAATAATGTCTCCATATGCGAAGACAATGCACAATGGCAGTCATCTCCTTCAGTCGTAACCTTCGCTCTGATACCACGTTGTCACGTCCTTAGTCTTCAACTAAGCGCACGTGCGGCACTTGACAACTCGCTCACGTTCTTGCACAACTTGCTCACGATCTTGCTATGCCAAGTCAACCTAGATTACTACACTCAAGATCGCTAAGGGAATAGTAATTGAGAAAGACAAAAGAAACTTGCTAGAAGAAAGTTTTTTATTAGAGAGAACTTGAATTGTTTCGCTTGATGGATTTTACAAATGTATGCCTCTCTATTTATACTACTCACCTAGGGACTAATGGATAAATAATAATTGTTACACAAGTCCCTCTATATTTACAAGTATGCCCCCTCTCTAGAATTCTCTACATGTCTAGAATATTCTAAGGTTTTTCAAGAAAGTCTTCCTAAATATTTTATAAGGATCTAGAGACTCTCCAAGAAAACTCTCCATGGCTCTAGAATCTTCCCATAAATGTTAACATCTTTGCTATGTAAGCATCCACATGTCTAAAATATGTGCTTATGTAGCAAGATGACTTGGAAGGTCATCACAATATGGTGTAAAGTTCCAATGATGTGCTTTCCTATTTTGACGGATCAATTTACAAACAGGATATTAGTGGTTGAAGATTGGAAGATTGGTGTGAATCTTTGCACCGGAAGATTAGTGAGGAGGGAGGTAGTAGCCGAGAATATTGGAAGGATAATGAGAAAATCAGATGAATAGAGGGAAAATATAGAGAAAACAAAGATCCTTCAGAATGCACTTTCTAATGAGGGATCTTCAGAGAAGCATCTCAACCAATTCATAGAAGACATGAAGAACAAGGTTCTTCAGAAAATATGAGATGGCCCACAAGAGTTTGCTATCACATTCTCACTTACCAATTACGGTTCTACAGAGCCAAAACATAGCAAGTGATGCATTTTTTATTTTTTTTTATGGAGTATCTTTGCGAGTAAGGTATTAGTTCTATAACTGTTTCAGAGTGAATAATGGCCTAATATACAATAACGATTATGCCTTAAACTAGTCGGGTCAACTATATGAATTCTCGCTATTTATCCAGCTCCATTTGAACCAGTTGAAAAATGGCATGGCATAATGAATCAGCGACCAGACCGTCCAACAATGACAAGGTGGAAAAAGTTTATTTGACAACACACATCCTTTAGGACCTTTACTACCTTTTCACAATTAAATTCTCTTCCAGGACAAGCTGCACCTTCATAGTGTAATAGCACCACATCATGTAATATCGCCCTTCGGAAGCTTCTAAAAACTAACTGTACTTTCATAGTGTGACCTGGGCTTAGAACAGCCCCAAGCTTAAGGTTACAAAAAGTCAGATAGTATTTTGCTAAATTGGAGCTTAGCATTACAAAGCAACCCCGACTGAGATTAGTTTTACAGATGTTGAAAGCGTTCATGTGACATGCTGTAACAAGGGACAGAACTTATAAGTAAAAAAGATATTTTGTTGTTACCGTGCAATGACTACTTTTTTTTTTCTTATCTGAAGCGACAAATTGAGGATCTTATCGGTTAGAAATATTTATTACAGTGCAATAAATATTGTTAACCAATAAGATCCTCAACTTGCAACTCCAGGTAAGCAAAAGGAAGACTAGCACTTAAGCACTATCAATTACCTGCCGAAATAGACTAGTACTTACTTTTGCCATAGGCAGGAGTTAAAGATGCAATTCAGCTGTGTTTTGCAGTGATAAGATAGTGGACAAATGAGGCCGTAACAGCACCCATTTCAACTCTTAATAATGAACAGATGAATTTTTTAGAATGGAAGAACTAAGCAATATAAAGAAAACAAAGATTAATAATAATAAGATTACTCAAGGAGCATGGAGATAGAAGCAGTAACCTGATTACTGCAGCTACTTCGGAAGAGAATAGTAATAAATTAGCATTACAATAGAAACATCAATGCAAGTGCCCAAGTAATTCTACAACATTCTTAGCTACAATATACAGAAGAGAAAACTTATAGCTACAACTACAAAAAAAAGAAGCGATTTACTTCGCTAGGCAGCCTCTACTTTATGGTATCCACAGCATTTAATATAAGAACACTGCTAACAAATTCATCAAGACCTTCGAAAAACCCAATTACTTCAACAGTATCATCCTCTCCCTCTCCCGCTTCAAACTCTCGGCTCATCTGAACTGTGGGCTCTTCAACCTCATCACTGAACTCAACATTCAAATCCAAATTGCCGAAGTGTTTTGCAATCCTCCCAGGTTGCCTTCATGTCTTTCTTGCGACACCTCTGTTACTTGAATCAACTGTTTCAACATGGGAAATTTCTACACCACCTTGAGTTGCTAAACCATCTTGCAAATTGACATCATTATTTCCTTCAACAGTTTTTGCCTTAGCAGCTTGCTGTTTCATGGCATTTTTACTTGGGGTTCCAGTCCTTGCAGTCTTTCGCTTCCCATTCTTTGCTTTCTTCCTCTCCTTATTCAGATTCCAATCCTCATCAGACTCCTCACCTGACTCCGGTACCTCAACAAACACATCATCATCATTGAAATATATTCTTGGAGCAAAATGTTTTCGTCCACCCCCAATTATCAATCCACCAGCATTATGCGAACTGCCAAGATTATTCACATTACTCTGTCCTCCAACAGCACGATTGTTTACATTGCTCCCTCCATCCCTCCCAAATTGAGGACAAGCAAGCATGGGCGAAAATGGAGACCAGCTTGAATCATTATCTATATTTCTATCAAAATCCTCCAAAGACAACCCGAAAGGCATAAATCCCCAACAACAAAAATTAATTTCTTTTCCATCAACAATTGGAGGCGGCGACGCAATTTTTACAGCTTGAAAAGCCTTCCTACAATTTTGACACCTCAAAGTACAATCAGTATAATCCAAAGAGTACTCATACATAGTATAACAATAAGGACATGCAGTCCAGAAACTGGGTATCCTCTCACCTGATGCATCTGCATTCCCTTCTTTCTCCTGCACATTATCACTAGTACTTGCAGACTTATTTCCATTGTTCCCCACCACATTCTCATTTCTCGCCGTCTCCGGGGGCTGTTGATTCCCATGCTGCTCTGCAGAAACCACCACAGGTTCTCGCCCTTGTGTCGAGCTCAACCCGATACCAAATGGTGGGTTTTCTCTATTTAAGCTTCTCACAGAGGTTACCGGCTGTGGTTGGTTCAAACTCAAGAATGTCGCAGGTTGTTCATCTGTGTTCGAAAATGAGATAGAAGTCACAGGTTGTGTATGTTGTTGTCTCATAAATGTTACAGATTGTTGAGGTTGCTGCTGGTCAATGTCCGAGCATGCCATAGAGGTCACAGTTTCTTATTCACGAGTCAGAAATGTCACTGGATCAGAAATTCCAGCTTGTGGGTCCCTACTAAAGCTTACTCCAGCAGAATGTGACCCTTGATTATCCCCTGCCATTAGAGATGAGCAAATTAAGTAAAATAGCGTCCACTGACCACCTTTTAATCTTATCCTTGAAAAATAACAGTTGTCGTGGAGTTTCAAATTCCACATGTGGAACTCCAAATGTCCTAGAATTTCACTTGTGGAATTTAAAACTCCATGACAATGGCTATCCCTCAATTGCATCAACTGAAAAGTGGTTATTTGTAAATTTTATCAATTTAATTATAGAGTAAAATAATGTCTACCTATCCAGATTAATGTAATAAAAACCACAGGACAATAGAAGGTACAGATCTAAAATGAATATATATCCAGTTTCTAGTGTTTAGTTAGGATGTTTTAAATAAAGCTCGTACAAAATGCTCACCTTGATCTTGAGTAGGCATATTCATAAACAGTATCAAATGGGATGAAATTGATTTTCCCAAAGAATGGGTCATAGAGGAAGAATATCATGTCTCCATTGGAGGTCTTCATTTTCAATGAGAATTATTAATTCTCTATTGTCATTTTGTTTAAGCCCAACAGAAGAAGGATAATATGCCACCTTCATATTCCAGTGCCCTTACTGAGGATGATCATGAGGATACTGACTCATATGAACAAAATGACAATAGAGAATTAATAATTCTCATAGAAAATGAAGACCTCCAGACTACTGATTCTATTATCATCAGTTTCTCTAATTTGATAAGTAGAAGCTTTAGATGGAGATTTGACACTATAATCGACGGGTGAAATATAAGAATGACATGAAGAATTTGATCTAGTTAGTCTAGATCTAGTGCTGATACTATGACTTTCAGCTATTGAAGGTTTTAATAAAGTCTTTCTATATGAAAATCCTAATAGGAAACATTCATGGTTTATAAAAATATGTGCCACTGTTTATAAACAGGGCATTCCAAATTGGTATTGTCAATGGTGGATCAATTATGGTCCAACTGTAAAACTTTACCAGAACCCTTTAAAAGTTTATATACTGAATGGGTTGAAGTTTCTCCAAAAATTATAGATTTGGAGACTAATACTACGTTCTTTGAAGGAATTGCTAATATGTATTTCATCATTGAATTCTCTATCACATGGATCATGAAATGGTATGTAGAAGTGGGTAATACCCCACAAAATATTCCTTGCCCACACAGGATTTTTTATACAAAATTCTGGAAGAATTTAATACAAAAATCTGCTGATGGAACTATTCCTGGACAAGAGTTAATAGACCAGATTGAGACTACAATAGCCAGTTATAGAGACTCAATTCATTCTAGACAAAAGGAAATTCTCAGTCCCTTCCAGCATATTGCTAGAAAAATTCAAATGAAAAAGGGAGTTATACCCCCGAAGAAATGATAGCCACATACATGGAAGAATTTAAAAAAGATTTAATGCAGAATCTTAATATGGAAATTCCCTCAGATGCATCCATGGCATCAGCTGGTCATACTAAGATAATGAAGATGATGACACAAATATTTTAGCAAGAGAATCTCAAGATCCTAATGATAATGAGGATTTTACGCAATTCATGGCTCAGTTCAAAAGACAACAGGAAGAATCTTCCAGCTCATCAAAAGATCGGGGAAAATCCAAGATGAAGTGATGGGTGGACCCCGCCACAATAAAGTAGAGGAGTTTGTTTTTAGTAATCATTAGACTTTACTTTTTCAGTAGTTTTTTTTTTTCAGTAATCATTAGACTTTACTTTTTCAGTAGTTTTTTTTTTCAGTAATCATTAGACTTTACTTTTTCAACTTTTATTTTAGGCTTTAGCTGAGATTTCCAAAAGGAATCTCTTTTGCTTTTTATCATGTTGACCATTTGTCGGCCATCTTTATCTTTTTAATTTTGTCGCCTTTTGTACTGATCCATTATATAAGGACCATTTAGTCGCAATAGAAGGCAGGTTTCCACAGACCCCCTTCTCTCTCTACTTGTAAAATACTCTCTTTAAATAAAACGCTTGTTGTTTATTATCTCAATCTCTGCTGAGCACAACTGTTATCTCTATGTAATTTTCTTTTATTCTGTTTTGATTTAAATTTTAACTTACATACTCATATTTAGCCTAAATGACAAGCTGAAAATCTTGTGTTGGACTATATCACACTAGACTACTAGGTAGTATAGTGAAAATGCTTTAATTAGCTAAGATTCACCAAAGATGGTACTGAGGTCAGGCAGAGAATAACCCAGGCAGACTGTTGGGGTCTATGAAAACCTGCCTTCTATTGTGACTAAATGATCCTTATATAATGGATCAATACAAAAGGCGATAAAATTAAAAAGATAAAGATGGCCGATAAATGGCCAACGTGATAAAAAGCAAAAGAGATTCCTTTTTGAAATCTCAGCTAAAGACTAAAATAAAAGTTGAAAAAGTAAAGTCTAATGATTACTAAAAACAAACTACTGAAAAAGTAAAGCCTAATGATTACTAAAAGCAAACTACTTTACTTTATCTTTTATAAAAAGGTATGTTTTATAAAAGCAGATTCTTGTGGCGGGGTCCACCTATCACTTCATCTTGGATTTTCTCCTATCTTTTGATGAGCTGGAAGATTCTTCCTGTTGGCTTTTGAACTGAGCCATGAATTACGCAAAATCCTCATTATCATTAGGATCTTGAGATTCTCCTGCTAAAATATTTGTGTCATCATCTTCATTATCTGTAGTATGACCAGCTGATGCCATGGATGCATCTGAGGGAATTTCCATAGTAAGACTCTGCATTAAATCTTTTTAAAATTCTTCCATGTATGCGGCTATCATTTCTTCTAGGAGTATAACTCCTTTTTTCATTTGAATTCTTCTAGCAGCATGCTGGAAGAGACAGGGATTTTTTTTTTTTTTTTGTCTAGAATGAATTGAGTCTCTATAACTGGCTTTGTAGTCTCAATCTGGTCTATTAACTCTTGTCCAGGAATAGTTCCATCAGCAGATTTTTGTATTAAATTCTTCCAGAATTTTGTATAAAAAATCCTATGTAGGCAAGGAATATTTTGTGGGGAATTACCCACTTCTACAAACCATTTCATGATCCATGGGATAGAGAATTTAATAAAGAAATACATATTAGCAATTCCTTAAAAGAACGTAGTATTAGTCTCCAAACGTATAATTTTTTAAGAAACTTCAACCCATTCAGTATATAAACTTTCTAAATGGTTCCCATCTGGGCATATAAAATTCATTGCCACCTTCATATTCCAGTGCCCTTACTGAGGATGATCATGAGGATACTGACTCATATGAACAAAATGACAATAGAGAATTAATAATTCTCATAGAAAATGAAGACCTCCAATGAAGCAATGAGCCTTGGCAAATAATGCAAAGGTATTTTGACCAAGCGTCATACGCTACAAGTACTTATAAATATCACATGAATTATGAGCTGGTTCTTT
Organism: Lycium barbarum; assembly: GCF_019175385.1. NCBI lineage: Eukaryota > Viridiplantae > Streptophyta > Magnoliopsida > Solanales > Solanaceae > Lycium > Lycium barbarum. Next base: position 14,092,828 of record NC_083346.1, on the reverse strand, counting down.
CATCTTTAGGATCAGCAGAATTTCAACATTTCTACCCTGCTGATAGCAAAAGAGTTTATAACTTTTCAAAAATCATTATAAAAAAGATTTTCTCGTGGTGTGCATTCAAACTGGTTATTGAAGGAAAACCTAGCTCTTTGTCATACATACTTTTTCTGAAAGGATTAGAAAGAACTGAGAATGCATCAACAAGTAAACGAAAAGCCTGATCAGAAAAGGGGAAATTGTTGTTCTGAGGGTTTAAAAGAAGATTAAATCGGCGATATTGTTCGTCTATGAATTCGGCATTTTTGGTTTGGTTATTAGGGATTTGGAGGATAGAGTAGTAATCAAAGTGGTGGTTGTTTACACGTTTCTCGCCAGCGATTAAGGTATCGACGATCCCGAGTATTTGGTCGGTAGAGAGTGCTAATGTCGTGTCGGATTCACGGGCACGGGTCACGAATGATTTGCTACTTACTAGATCATGATTTGTTAAGAGATTTTTGGCAATTGATAGCCAACGTAAGGCTTCGGGTCGGTTTGTTGAGAGGCCATTGATGAAGAAGGGAAGCTCCATTAGGGTTTTAGGTAGGAGCAGGCGTTCAGTATTCGGTTCGGTAGGTGATTAGACAGGATATGGCACAGTTTCAGCTCACCGAGGACATGACCTTAGATAGGAGGTTGTGGAGGACTCAAATTAGGATAGAAGGCTAGGAGCCCGTTTGGATTGGCTTACAGCTTAAAGCTGTTTGCAGCTTATAAGCTGAAAAAAATAAGTTGGGGTATCTAGGTGGCTTCGGGTCGGTTTGTTGAGAGGCCATTGATGAAGAAGGGAAGCTCCATTAGGGTTTTAGGTAGGAGCAGGCGTTCAGTATTCGGTTCGGTAGGTGATTAGACAGGATATGGCACAGTTTCAGCTCACCGAGGACATGACCTTAGATAGGAGGTTGTGGAGGACTCAAATTAGGATAGAAGGCTAGGAGCCCGTTTGGATTGGCTTACAGCTTAAAGCTGTTTGCAGCTTATAAGCTGAAAAAAATAAGTTGGGGTATCTAGGTGGCTTATCCTTTCACCATAGTAGCTGTAGTTTTGCTCATTTGTTTATTGCCATTTGATTTCTGCATTTGATTGCTGCTTATATTTGTTGGGCCGTTGTACTTTGGTTATCTTATTTATCTATAGTAGTTAATGCTCCTTTCTTTCCGGACTGTTCTACCATGACTTTCTCGCTTTTGTTATTCCTTGTTTTCATATTGTTTTCGATATGCTTGGTCCTATCTGACCTTTTGTCTTGTTTTCCTCTCTTGAGCCGAGGTCTGCGTACACTCTACCCTCCCCAGACCCCACATGGTGGGATTATACTGGACTTCTTGTTGTTGTTGTTGTTGTTGTTGGGTTCGGTAATCCGGTAATCAGTAATTGAACGTAGATACCAAATACCGAACTTTCAAACTTCGGTTCGGTAATTCAGTAATCGATAAATCAAACTTCGGCTCGGTACGGTATTCGGTAATACCATATTGAAGTCGAATTCCACTGGTAGCCGCTTTAAGTTGGGACACACAACACTGAGTCTTCTTAGCAAAACTATGCTACTAGTTTTACTAGTAAAAGTGGTGTACACTAAATTAAAATGAAGTTCTGCATAACCAGAAGCCAAAGAAATATACTGTGCAAATTACCGCTAAAAGAATATTCGATTTACAAAACTAAGTCCAAGACAGTTCCTTCAATTACACACTAAACATAATACAGTTCTCCCTATCAATAGATCGAATAGGGCAAGAAAACACAAGTAGAAGAAGAAATCGACACTAAAACACAAGAAAATGAACTTACACTTTTGAATCGCCGGCGGAAGATCGGAACTTTGCGGTGAAATTAGCTAAGGAAAGTATAGAAAGAGAGGCAATGGGGGTGGGTATCTATATGGGGGGTGGGTGTATGGGGGGTGTGGGGTAGGTGGTCGACTATGGTGTGAGTAAACAGAGAACTGAGAAGTGAGAAGTATGGTGCACATTTGTCTACAGAGAAGAGTAGGGGTGGGCATTCGGTTCTTCGGTTCGGTTTTTTGAAAGTGGACACGGAACACCGAACCGAATTATTCGGTTCGGTTTGGTTTCGGTTTTTTTTTTTTTTTTTTTTTGGCATGGACCTAAAATGGGCTATTTTCTGCTTGTAAAATAGACTTACTTTTTAATTAAAAATGAGCTATTTTATGTTTTTTTTTAATTCAAAATGAGCTATTTCAATTCATCAGAATTCAATTTTCACATGAACTTATAAGAGATCTAAACAAAGTCTATGAGACTGAGCCGAGCAACTTCAACAAAATTGTCGAGCTTATGCAGAAAATGCAAGAATGTCCCAACCACCAAATGATATAGTGCATGAGCTTGCTAGCATGAACTTCATCACTAGAAGCAAAAAAATGTCCATAAACACTAGCAGGCAGCAGCAACAGCCATAAACAAGCAGTAGCAGCAGCAGAAAAACATGAAAACAAGGTACAATCACTAAACAAAACCAGTAGCTTAAAGCCCTAAACTTAAACAAAATCAGTCCATAAACAAAACCAGCAACACAGTCCATAAACAAAACCAGTCCAGTCCATAAACAAACAGCAAATAAGTAGCATAAAAACACTAGTAGAGTATAGACGATTAAGAAGCCATATCCGAAAACTGAGAAATTATAAGGAGAAAATGAAATTACCTTAATTAAGAAATTAAGAAGTGAGGAAGAAAGTGAACTCCGACCGCTGCTGGTGCCTGAGAGTAAGTCTAGGTCGCCGAAAGTGAAGTTAGGTTTGTGAGGAGTCGGACAGAGGAGAGGAAGTGAGGAAATGAAGTTAGGGCTTAGGTTAGGTGAAATGAAATTAGGGTGGGTCTATAGGGATGGGCTTGGATAAACTAATTTGGGCCTGAGAGAGTGAAGTGGACTGAGTGATCTGAGTGTCATAATGAAAAAATTGTATTCATGTGGTAAATCTTCGGTTTAACCGAAATACCGAAGAACCGGTGATCCGGAATCGAACACCGGATTTGTTATTAAAAAAAAACGAAACCGAATTAATTCGGTTCGGTCTGGTTTTTTGGTTTTCGGTGTTTATGCCCACCCCTAGAGAAGAGTAGTAGAAGTAGGGTTCTTGAACGTTATACAGAGAAGTAGAAGTATGGTGGGTGTATTGTATATGTTGGTTTGGTTTGGTTCCTTACTTTGGGCTGAACTTATGATGGGCATTGATGCATGGGCTATTATTAATGGGCCTTTATTTGGTATTTACTTCGGTATTCGGTATTACCAAACGGTATTATTATGTAAAACTGAATACCGAAACCGAAATACCGTATCTTTTAATTTGTTCCCGAAAACCAAAATACCGAAGGCCCCGGTTCGGTTCGGTAATTCGGTTTTCGGTGTTTTATGCCCAGCCCTAGTTTTAGGAAGAAAATGAAGGAAGAAAGGCGGAGTGTTAGAGAGGGAGTGTGTATTTGTGAAATGACATAAAGTCACGTGTTGTTTGCATATTTTGAGAATCCAATATTGCAAATTTGGAATCAATTCACTTGTAATCAGTTCACTTACTGTATTTGTGAAATGACATAAAGTCACGTGTTGTTTGCATATTTTGAGAATCCAATATTGCAAATTTGGAATCAATTCACTTGTAATCAGTTCACTTACCTTTTGAGTTTTTTTAAATAGGAGTATCTATCCGGATGATTCTTTGAATAAAGATGCTTGTATATAGTTTCACATTAGGAAGCAATAGAAGGATCTAATTTCAAGCATAGCAGCTGAGTCGGCTATAGAAGGATCTAATTTCAATTCTTGATGTATGACATTCAAGCATAAAACCTTGAAGTGTGTGGTTTGGGTTCCTTACTATTTTTTGCACTGAATACACCAAAATTCTAAAAATAGCACAGCAACGAGCTTAAAGATCATGGACCTTACATATCAAAGAAAAAGAGAAGGATCAATTGACCAACCACCTCAGTAATAAAGATCTTAAAGTCTTGGATCAACTAATAGACCGGGCCTAATGTGCACAAACAGAGACGCTGGCACAGAGTATCTGTGGCAACAAATTGTGCTCAGCATAGTCTCGAGAAGATCATTACTAGTACAACTGAATCCTCGACAATCAACCACTGTAAAAGTACACAGTATAGACAATCCTAAATCCTTCAAATACAAAGATCTATATGCTTTCTCTCTTCTGCGTAGGTCCTCACTGACATAGGTTTAGCCAAAACGGGAATTTTATCAGTTTCAAACATCACGTGTGCATTTTATTTTTATTTTTATTTTTATTTTTTTGATAAGGTAAGGTTTAATTAAAAAAAACAGTATCAAGATGATACTGCAAGAGAACACAGAAAATGTAGGCTAGATTACATTAGAAACCTAAGCAGTCTAGCATGTCATCAAAATTCATAACAACATTTCCATCTCTCCAATAGTACAACACGTGTGCATTTGACACACAATGCACGAGATCTATAGGATTGGAAGCAAGCCTTGAGGCTGGATCAGCTATCCAACTATCCAATGTCAAGCCTAAGACCCGAGTTCCCGTTCCTCAACCCTAGATTGGCGAGGTCCAGGTTCCATGTTTTGCTTGTTATACTAACAAACACTTTCGGCAAAATTCAATTTTTTTGACATCACTCTGAGTTCATCAAATGTTTTCCCACATCCATGGTACTAGTATTTCACATTTAACTAATCAGTGACATTACAATGGCGAATCCAAAGTGTTAGCTGCAAGTTCACGAGAACCCACTAGCTTTTCCTCAAATACGTATTCAAATATCCACTAAATATCAATAAAAATTTGATTGCGAACCCAATTATTATTGTATATTAACTTGAGGCCTCTGCACAACCCATAAACTCCATATCCTAGATCCGCCTATGAGTGACAAGCAATCATTTTCCATTAAAATTACTCCTTCCGTCCCATTCAAAGAACAATTCAAACATCCTACCTGGCAAGTTTAAAATCACAAGATTCAAAGGACATTTTAATACATTACACGCATCTTTAAATTTAGACCACAAGATTCAAAAGTCTATTTTCATTCCTTAAACTTCGTTGTCCAGTCAAACTAAGACACATAAATTCGGAAGGAAGGAGTAGTAAAATCTCAGCTTTCTACCACTTGTCTAAGGCAAGACAAACAACCCCATTAATAAAGTACACCAATTTAACCAAGGCAAGAGACATACATACATATACAAATGCAAGCTAAACACTACCAACAGCCAATATTATTCCTTGAGTAAAATGATAAGAATTACCATTAGTTTACCTTGAAGAATTTGCCATTCCATGCTTGAGAATCTTGTTGTTGCGTACATAAAAGGGTATCTTTATTTTGATTAGGAAAAGGAAGCACATGGTGAGCAAAACAAGAATAGTAGTTTGCTGCTCCCATAATTTCTTCCAATGGACGAAACCTACTCTCAAACTTACACTCTTTGGTTAAAGCATAAAACGATTTGTGAAGGCGAAAAATTAGAAATGGTCCCTTATGTTTGAGGGTAAGTTTAAAATAGGGAAAAGGATCAAAAATACCCATGGAGAACGCTAATTTGGGTGGGGTGAAATTATTTTTTGTGGGTCGGGACGGGTTATAATATGGGGTATGGGTATTTTTAATTAAATGGGTAATTTTGGTTGAATTGGGGATTTCCATCCACTTAAGGTATAAGTGAACAATTTGGCTAACGGAGGGGTATATTTAATCACTTTGGCTAACGAAGGGCAAAGTTAATCAATAAACTAAAGTAGAGGATATGTTACAGTTTTGGTCTTTTAAGTATGTACTTACAGTTTTGGTCTTTTAAGTTAGCTAAAAATTAGTAATAATTTTAATTTCCGTCAGAGATTTATCAACATCTGTCGGTTAGATTTGATGGGAATGGTGAAAAAAGGAGATTAGCGGGTCACATTTAGAGGTCGATTTTGTATATTTGTTATTTTTAATCTATTTTATAATCTGGTGTAGCTCTTTGAGGTATATTTCTGTTATTTTTTTAAGTGTCTAGTGTAATTTTTTGTGTTGCATATTTTAGGAATTGATAGACTTTCTTGGTGTTTATAGTTAAATCTTCATTTTCATATTTCACTGTCAAACTAACATACAGAGTTCGGTAAATATTTGAGGAGGCTAAAAGTGTTAACTTTGGGAAAACTTAAGGACCAAACTAATTAAGTGCACATACTCTCAAACATGAGTGACCCTTTTTGTCATTTTCTTGAGAAAGTTATTGAACTCAGACATACCCAACGCCCTCCCACAAAGTTGTTTGGGGAGGATCGAGTGTACGCAGATCTTACACCTATCTCAAAGGTAGAGAAGTTGTCTCTGATAGACCCCCTGCTCAATAAAAAACATACCAAAACAGTTTGAAAAAAGAAAAGTCACTAAAACTCACGATTATACTATGGTTAATTCGCAGTAAATAAATGAAGTATTAAACATTTACCTAAAAACACACACTATTATTTATAGATTTTGTGTATTACATCACAATAAAGGAATGTTGTATGAGCAGTTCATCCTATACGGTTTCAGTTCTTCTTTCACGCAATGTTAGAACTTATTTAGGGAAAAAGATATTGTATGGCTAGCAGAAATTTTAATGGCTAATATTTGGGTTTAATGCCGTGAAGTACACATTCTGCTCAAACAATCGACGAGCGCTAGTCAGCGGCCCAATCACTACAAGAGATCAGATTTTTTTATGACGACTAAAGTCGCTGCAAAAAATATAGAAGTCTCCACTAAAGATCACTGCATGTACTGCTATTCTAAAGGTTTTTGTGACGACTCAGGGATCGCCACATGAACTATACATCTTGTGGCGACTAAGCCTGCCACAAAAAGGAAAACAAATATACGACGAAAATAATTCACAAACGATAGAAATGGAGAAGAAGTGGTGGAGGAAATTGAGCCTTCAAGAAATATCTCATAACATGAATAATATGTGTCTAATAATTGTATAATATTTGCATAATTAGTAAGTATACATTGAGTATACATTTTATACACAAATTATATAACAATGATATATTTTTTAAATACATACTGTAGGAATACATATTCTATACAATAATGATACGGTTTTTATACGTATGATACATTTTTTATACATATACAGTAGTGATACATATTTTATACAACAACGATACAGTTTCTATTACATATGTTGGAATTAGTTGAAAAAAAGTTACGAAATGGAATTATTTTTAAAAAGCTAAAAAAATATCGTTTAAGCTTCTTGAGTCATTCGGTTGTCAATAATTTGGACCATATGGCTACTTGTGTCCTTTTCCCTATTATTTAGGCTTTAATTGTTAGGTCTAGGCCTACATTAAGAGGTTGTTTGGTATGTGGATATTCCCAGATTAAGTTTGGAATTAATTTTATCCTCTATTTGGTAGAAGGTATGAGTTTACCTCATAATCTATTTATGTGTTCTACCAAATAGAGTATAAAATTAATTCCAAACTTAAACCTGGATATCTCACTCTATCTCGTCAAACTTGGGATAATGAAATTGGGACGAAGGGTGTCTGGTAAATTAGACTCTTCTTTTTGCAAATATCTAAAGGCCATATTTAAATCGTGATTGGTTCAGTTGGTTTGTGGCGCAGCGTTTTGTTGTGAAGTTTGTAATTGTCCACATCAATGTGTTTTTTCATGTCTTTACTTCCTGAAATAATTAAATCATTTCTGTGCACTCCTTTGTCGGTGTTGTATTTGGTAATCCTTCACATCCATCTTTTTTTCTCTTCTTTTTGTTTGGAAACAAATCAGTCAACCATGCAAGACAATTATTGAAAAGGAACCTACTTTAAGATGACCAAGCAGCCAATAACAAGTCCAAATTATCAAGATTTTTGCAGTGTATGCTGGACACACCATTTAGTAGCTTCCCAGAATATAGAACAGATCCATGGAAAAAACTTATCTGCGGCCAGTGTTTACATCAAACACAACTACAGGACACAAGCCATTGTTGATACACAAACAATGCAGGACACAAGCCGGTATATACAACAACCAATGAATATAGGACGCAAGTTGTTTTTACACTAAACAAACGAATGTAAGACATGCATCCCATGTATAAACAAATCTGGTTGTGGCATGGGCCATCTCAAATCTTTAAATTCCTAAGCGATAACCTAGGAGAGGCTCCAAATTCACATAAATGTAGTTACAGGTACAGCCAGACACCCACTTAGACAATTAATAATCAACACTTCTGCATCTTCTCCTTCCAAGCTCTTACATAAACAAACAAGGCAACCATTTCCTATATACTTTTGCCACGTTGTAATAATACACTTACCTTTCTCTAAAAAGGCAACCATCTCGTATATATTTAGGACTAAAACGGAGCTAAAAGAACACCTACAGCCACACGCAGTACTCGTACCACTTCCTCTTCAAGGCCATATAAATCCATTTACCCATCTTGCCATGAAGCTTGCCTCAAAAGGTTTTACCATTACCTTTGTCAGCACAGAGTCAAGTCACAGAGGATAGCTACAGCTCAGTCGCTTAAAGATGTGATGTATATTTGATGTATATTCACTGTATATCAGTGTATATCGGTTGTTTATGGAATAGTAATGTGATATCAACAACAAGGATAGACAATTCTAGGGTTCTAGTCGAAGAATTGTAACTAGCAGTTCAGGGAATAATCCGAGAGAAAGCTAAAATAGAAATATAGAGAGAGAAAGAGTTAATCTTGTATATTCATGAATGATTGACTGAAATTGTAGTTACAAGTACTTATAGATTCATGTGAATGCTTAAATCCTAATCTACAAAGCAACAGTTGTCAATAACCACTTCTCACAATTGGACAGCCTGTACTAACAACTAACAATAGGAGTTGTAACTAACTTTTGAATTCTAACTAACTTTCAAACCTCCTAACTAACTACTGGACATCTGGTTCCTTGCTATCTGATTCCTTGTCATCATACCATCATAACAACACTAGGACCTCCATTTAATAATCTGTAACATTGTAACAATACCCCCCACAAAACTACAGACTTGTCCTCAAGTCTGAAAAGAAGGAAATCTGTGGTGTAACTCAGAGACAAATTCCCAAGTAGCATCAGCTACATCTAAGTCTGACCACTTCACTAGAACTTGAGCCACAGCCTTATTACCTCTTTTGACAAGTCTTCTATCAAGGACAGCTTCAGGATTAGGACAATAAGGACTAGAAAGTTGAACCACAGGAGGATGAGTAAATGTAGAGGGAATTTCATGGCATTTCTTCAGTTGTGAGACATGAATTGTAGGATGAATGAGCACCTCAGGAGGCAACAACAACTTGTAGGCTACAGCCCCCACCTTAGCTTCAACCATATAGGGCCCAAAATACTTAGCAGCTAGCTTGTTGTAGGGTCTGACAGCAGCAGAAACCTGCCTATAAGGCTGGATTTTCAAATAAACCCAATCACCAACTTCAAAATATCTATCGGACCTGTGCTTGTCAGCCAGATCTTTCATCCTCTGTTGAGCTCTGGAAATATGAAACTTCAAGAGAAGTATAATAGCTTCCCTAGCAGTCAAGGATCTGTCCACCATCTCACAAGATGACTCCCCAGCCAAATAAGGAAGGTGAATAGGAGGCTTTTGACCATACAAAACCTCATAGGGAGTGCACCTTATAGCTGTGTGATATGTGGTATTATACCACCATTCAGCTAAAGGTAAATACTTGGACCAATCAGTAGGACAATCAGAGCAAAAACACCTCAAGTAAGTTTCAAGTGTCCTATTCAAAACCTCAGTCTGACCATCAGTCTGAGGGTGATAAGCAGTAGACCTATGCAGCTGGACACCTTGCAACGTGAACAATTCTTGCCAAAAAGTACTGAGGAATATGGGATCCCTATCACTAGTAATAGTAGCAGGCAACCCATGCAGTTTAAAGACATGATCAAGAAAGGATTGTGCCACAGACTGAGCTGTATATGGGTGATGCAAGCATATAAAGTGACCATACTTACTCAACCTGTCAACTACAACCAGAATGACATCCTTGCCTTTAGACTTAGGTAAGCCTTCAATAAAATCCATGCAGATATCAGTCCACACCCCATCAGGTATATGTAGAGGTTGCAGCAAACCTGGATAAGCAGCCACATCATATTTGTGTCTTTGGCACACATCACATCTCTGAATGAAATCTCTGATGTCAGCAGCAAGAGACTTCCAATAAAAAAGAGATTGAACCCTCTGATAGTAGCATCTATTCCAGAGTGCCCACCTTGTGTAGAATTATGCCATAGCCCAATAATAGTCTGCTTTAACTGTGAATCATTGCCCACAACAAGTCTGCCCTTCCACCTAAGTTGTTCATTGGACCAGGTGAAGGACTTAAAAGGTTGAGCTTGTAGCTTGATAATTAAGTCCTGCAACACTGAGTCATTTGTCCAAGTTGCTTGAATTTTCTCAAATAGGGAATCATGAGGCACTAGTAGTGAGATTGCCAATAACTCAGAATCAGGTCTTCTTGACAAGGCATCAGCAGCTTTGTTTTCTACCCCCTTCTTATATTCAATGGAGAAATCAAATGCCATGAGTTTAGAAATACCAACGACCTGGAAATCAGTGTGAATATGTTGTTCTAACAAGTGCTTTAGTGCCTTCTTATTAGTTTTGACAGTAAATGGTCTTCCTAGCAAGTAATGGGACCATTTGGTGACAGCAAATATGAGAGCCAACAACTCCCTATCATAGACTGACATGGCTTGATGCCTTGGTGCCAAGGATTTACTAATATAGGCAATTAGATGCCCTTGTTGCATCAACACAGCACCAATACCTTTACCATTTGCATCAGTTTCCACTGTTGACACCCAATTTTGTTCCTCCTTTATTTAATTTTATTCATTCAGGCTTCTAAATTTATTGACGAGATAAATACTTCATTTTCATTATTTTATTTCTTATTGCTACTACTATTAATATCGCTACTTTTATTTTCAACATTACGAGTATTACTTTGTCACAAATTTTAAATGGTTCGTCATCGTTTCATTTCAGGATTTGTACTCGTTAAATTAATTTTACTTTATACTAATTATTATTTGTCTTCACATAATATATATTGTAATGGTTGTTAAATTAGAAGCCCAAAAATAATTTAAATAAAGAAAGAACAACCCATATTTTCGGATTAATTTGAGCCCAATTAACTCCTCATTTCAGACCAGCCCAACACATTACCCATTATCCCTACCCGGTCCAGTCCATTTACCCGACTCGACCCAATATCCTTATTTTTTACCCTAACCCTACCTCCCTTTCTCTTTCTCCTCTCTTTCACCCTCACCCGTCTCCCTCTCTTTCTCTCACCCTCCCTTCTCCCTCCTTTCCTCTCTCCTGTCATCTCCACTCTCTCCTGTCCCCCACGTTACCCGCTCCTCTCCACTCACCACTGTCCCCCATGCCTGTCCCCTTCGTCTCTCTCATACGCTCCTTTTTTTTCCTTTTTCTTCAATACAAAATGAAACTTATAAGTATAATCCGGAGGGAATCGTGGGAGAGGGAGGATCCAGCGTTTTTAGAAAGAAAAGAATTATTTTCAGTCTTTGGAGGGACACTGGAATTATTCATTATTTTGGAGGGATACAGACCATCTTCCAAAACTTGATTTTCCTTTTCCGGTGAACTTTAGCCGCGACCAACAATTACTCTATTTTTCATTTTTTCGTTTGGAAACTTTAGTTACTTTAATCGGGTTCGGGTTCGTTCGAGTTCGAGCATAAATCTGAGACCTCGATGCCCCATTTCACTGTACACGCAAAAGGTCAGCAATCCCCTATTCTTTTTTTATATTATTGCATCTTTGTGTTCCTCTGAATGTTTTAGTGTTTTATCTTGTTTAAATTCGGTTTTTTGCTATGTCCGTTTTGTTGCCTGTCTAGTTTAGTTCTCATGCTTCAGGATAAGGTTTATCCTCTGTTTCAGTTTAATTATAACGTTCAATACAGTCTAATTTAGTTAATAGTGCTTAATGTGGTATCTATATCCTGTTTAGCCTGGGTTATCATGTTTAATTTTTTAATACAGTTACTAATATGATTAGGTAATTTGTCCGTAAGACAGTCGATTTTAACGGGCATTATGTGTTGCCCAGTGTTGGTTCCTTGATAAATGATTTAGTTTAAACATGATGCTTAACTTAGATTTTGAATTTGGTTCCTATAGAAGAATGGAAGGTCATGCAAACAGAGTTCATGAAGTGATAGTCGAATATTAGGTATAATTAGCATTGTTCCTTCTTGTTGTTAGAAGGTGGTAAAAAAAAACAGTGTAGCAGGGAGTTAAGACTGACATTATATATTGAGTATAGAAACTGTTATCTCCCCTTATATGATTTTTTGGTTTGGCATGTTGATAAGTTCTCGTTTCTTATGAAAAGAGTTAAAGTCTAGATTCAAAATCAAAAGCCTGTCCTAAGTTCAAAATGGAATCTGTTAACTTAAAAAAAAATATGGTGTGTATATGTGAACTGTATCAAATAAAGTGTGATGAATCAGTCCCCTATGTTTGAAACAAATATCATTTTGCTTTGTTGTTGTATGCAAGTCCTTTGACAATGTAAAATTTTTCATTCGGTATTACTTCATATGACCTCTGTTGAATTCGAAAGAGATAAGCTGGTTATTAATTTGTTAACTTATGATTATACCTGTTTGGATTTGTGTGAGCTTATGTAAAGTATAAAGGGTATGTTATTTATACTCCTGCATTAGCATACTGTCCATTAGGAATCTGTCTACTTATGTAAGTGATTAGCGTGATTACATTGTGCTGGTTTGGGATATCTTGTTTAGTTAGAGCTGCTGAGAACACTTAGGCAGCATGCTTGATGATGTATCTTGATTCAACCCTTGCATTGTTTTTTAAAACATCTTACTCTACCTACATTCTGTGTGCATCACCTTTAATGTCATTATCCATATCTCATGTCTTCATTCACCAAGCTCCTATTTCCTGTTAACAAGATCATGTCCCATGCTCATTGTATTATTATCTGGGCTGTTTAAGTGTATGATATCTCTCTGGTAACCTCATCATCAGTCCTGTCCACCTGAAACATTTCTCTTGTGGTATATCATGATTTTGTTGTTCCCTCAATTTGACTCATATGTGATCATACGGGTATACAATAGCATTGGACTTAGGCTTATGTGTTAACTAGTACCTGGAGAGGCTGTTTGACTGTCTAGATTCTGTACCTAAGACCCATCCATGTTAGTTTTGCACAGTTAGTTTTCCTCTTTGGAATCCTATGGTGTCGTATTTCAGTCTAGACATACTTATTGATTGTGAGCATTCACTTTATACTTGTTTTACTTTTCATCTCATGGACTTTGCGTCGTTATTGTGACTCAGCATTTTTTTCCCCTCTTAGTTTCAATTCTGTTTAGTTGATTCTGTGTGCCTATTAATGCCTAAATCTTTGAATGTTCAAGTCTGCAATAGTTCCTTCTTGCACTTAGCTGCCATTGCATGAAAATTAATTCACAACACTGATTGCAAATTGGTTCGAAATCTCACATGTATTCTTGATAAATGGCTACTCATTTAATCATCAAAACCTAAGCCTTGATGCCTGATTGGTTACACTTATGCTCCCAAATACTCATGTTGACTTACCTTCGCATATTCCCTCTCTGACTTCCTGTTTGTGGTATGATATACCTCGGAGTATACATAATATATGAACTTCAGTATACACCAAGTTTACATAAGGGTCGCGTATCAGTGTATACCTTTCAGGTATACCCTGAATACTGTGCATATATTAGTCATTGCATATGTCTGAACTTTGGCACGCGTCTAATGCGTAAGAGACGTTATACGGTTTGATCCAGTCGTGTTTGGTTGTCGCCTTATTTATACGTAGTAAATGTGTGGTGGCTGAGTTGTGTATACACGAAATATATTTAAAATATACACAGAATATACAATCTGTTAATTTGTCTTGAGTTCATATTTCGTATGTTTAACATTATTCATTGATCGTATACTAATCCTTTTCGTTCGTTTTTATGCATGACTACCGCATACGAGTCCGAGTGACTCGTTTTCTTCCATATTTGGCGTTGGGCTAAAAGCCCAACATGACCCCTTCTTGTCCAGCCTGCCCACAGCAACAACAACAAAAAAAGGGGGACTTTCTGGGCCGAAGCCCAATAACAAAATAGGCTGCAGCAGCAGTCCAAAAATGGACTGTTCCATTTGCTCTTCTTTCCTTCTATCTTATTTTTGTTATGTATTTCTTATTTACCTTGTATGACTAACACTTTATTTTTGCCTTTTAGTTTATACGAATTATAGAGAATTAGTACGGGTAGTTGTAGAAACAATAAGTAGTCATCTTAAGGAAGAACTATTAATAATTCCATCAATTTTGTTTTCTTTTTATCTATTTTATCTATTTCTAAAATTGTTTATAGTACTTATAGTATTCACTTATATTACACAATTGATCTTCAAAGACGCGAAGTCGCGAACATCTATTTTGAATTAAGGGTACGTCCTATTCTTATTATCTTAGAAAATTTTGAAATGCCACTAAGATGTAAGTATGAACTCATGTATACTTTATCAACAACTCTTCAAGTTTGAATCAATCATGTGCATTGAGAAGGAAAAAAAATCCATCTTATCTTTACTTTTAAAACAAAATCAGTTAATGTCTCCCCTTTTGAGTTATTTTCAAACATGTTTAAAACATTACACCATCCCGCGTTTTTCTTCAATTTATTTTCTTTTATGCAAATTATTATTTTCTACAAGTCTTATTTTAAATAAGCATTCTTACATGGCTATTTACCACTTTAGGCATATTTACAAGGCTACATTCTTTTTATAATACTATACTTACACTTAGCCTAATTAATTATAAGTCCGGTCGGTTAACCATTGTTAATGGGTCTTAAAGGGTGCTTAATACCTTCCCTTTTGACTAATTGAACCCTTACTTAGATTCTTAAGTTTCGCAGACCTTAAACAGAGTTAACTTTAAGCATAACTTTAATAAACTTTAGGTGTCCTAATTCACCGTAAGTAATTAGGTGGCGACTCCTTAAAATAAATAAAAACAGGAATCACCAATATGGTGTACTCTACTTTAACCCGGTTAAAATGAGGTATGACATCCACCACAAAAGGTTTAGAGTAGTCTGGCATAGCTAGAACAGGAGCAGAAATCAGTGCTAATTTCAGCTTTTCAAATGCTAAAGTAGCTTCCTCAGACCATTTGAACCCTTCCTTCTTGAGGAGATCATGTAAGGGTCTGCATATAAAACCAAAACCTTGAATGAATCTCCTATAATAACCAGCAAGACCTATAAATCCTCTGAGTTGCTTAATATTGCTAGGAATGGGCCAGTTTCCAACTGCAGCAATCTTCTTTGGATCTGTGGAAACACCTTCTTTACTAATGAAATGGCCTAGATATTCAACCTTAGGCACTCCGAAGGCACACTTGGACATCTTGGCATACAGTTGATACCTTTGCATCAAGTCAAAAACCACCTTGACATACCCAACATGGTCACTTAGGCTCTTGCTGTAGATTAGGATATCATCAAAGAAGACCAAGACTGTCTTCCTTAATGGTGGTCTAAAAACTGAATTCATCAAGCTTTGAAATGATGAGGGTGCATTGGTCAGGCCAAAGGGCATGACTAGGAACTTATAATGCCCCTCATGAGTTTTAAAAGTTGTCTTATGAGTGTCATCCTCATGCATTCTTAACTGGTGATAACCAGCTCTTAAATCAATTTTTGAGAACACAACTGCACCACCTAATTCATCCAGTAGATCTTCAATTATTGGTATTGGAAACTTATCTTTTATAGTAAGCTGATTTAACTCTCTGTAATCTACACATAATCTCCAGCTACCATCTTTTTTCCCGACCAACACAACAGGTGAAGCATAAGGACTTGTACTATGCTGTATAACACCTTGATCCAGCATCTCTTGAACAAGTTTTTCAATGATATCCTTCTTAATGCCAGGGTATTTATAAGGCCTCTTACTGACAGGATTAGCAGATTCCATAAGAGGTATTCTATGATCAAATGAGCCTCTATGAGGTGGAAGAGTAGTAGGGGGTTCAAAGATGCTAGCATATTGCTTAATTAGGACAGCTATAGCAGGTGTTAGAGATTCACCTTGAGTAGCTTGTATATTATGACACTGCAGATCATCCTCCAATCCAGAAATCAGTGATAGCATAAAGAATTGAGTGTCTTCTCTTTCTATGAGGTTGAGTGACTTAGCTTTGGCTGATTTGACTGAAGTACTTGCCCCCCTTAGAACATGCTTCTTACCCTGGTACATAAACTCTATGGTTCTATTTCTAAAGTCAAAGAGGATCCTACCAAGGGTGTTTAACCACTGGACTCCCAAGACAATATCAACATTACCCAAGGGCAACAATAAGAAATCTGAACTGAATGTTGTATTCTGTAACAACCATTGCATATTTCTACAAACTGAAGCTGTTTGGACCCTCCTTCCATCTGCTACACTTACTGATTATTCCACAATAGAACTAGGCTTGCATCCTAGCTTCTTAGCTACTTCTTGATCAATAAAATTGTGGGTACTTCCGGTGTCTATTAAAACTTGCAAAGGTTTCTTCTAATGGTAGCCAGTTACCCTTATAGTTTGATATCCCATGACACCTGTAAAGGCCTGAAGTGAAATGGTCATGAACTCATCAACTTCTTTTGTGTACTCAGTTAGTGATTCTTCTATCCCACCTTCCTTATTCTGTTCCTCCTCCACCATATCCACTAGGAATATCTGCTTATTAGTATTACATTTATGCCCAGGGACATATTTTTCATCACAGAAAAAACAAAGTCCCTTAGCTCTTTTCTCATCCATCTCTGCAGGGGTTAACCTTCTTCCAGGAATTTTGTTGGTTTTTGAAGAATTTGGTTCAAAGGGCCTTTTGAAAGTATTTGGTGATTTTTGGAAGGTGTTTGGTCTGTAGTGACTTGGGGTAGGTAGGAGTGCAGGTTTAGTGACAATTTTCAATCCCCATGTTTTGGCCTGAGCTTCAAACATCTCTTCTTGCAACCTTGCAATTTTGTAAGCTTGCATCAAAGTTCTAGGAGCTTGTATCTTAACAGCTTTATTCAGTTCAGGTTTAAGGCCTCCTAAGAAGCAACTTAGAGTGTTTTCATTTGACAAATTAACAACAGTTAACAATCTATCAAATTCAGCCTGATACTCTTTAACACTACCAGTTTGAGTTAAGTTCTTCAAGGACTCCATATGGTCTTCAAACTCCTCTCCAAACCTTTCATTTAAGGCCAATACATACTCAGTCCAAGTAGGATCTACTCTAGATTTCATAAATGATCTATGCCAAGCAATAGCCTCCCCTTCTAAGTGAATAGAAGTTACCTTTACTCTTTGATCAAAGGGGACCTCATCCATAGCAAAAAACTGATCCACCTTATAAAGCCAAGTTCTCAGATCCTGACCAGAAAATTTGGGAAATTCTAGTCTAGAGAATCTAGTAAAGAAGTTACCACTGTGAGCATGAACTTCTTTGGTTCTTCCTTCTGGTACAACATCCACAGAGCAATTCTTATCAACAGATGAAGATTCTGCTCTTCTCATTTCTTGTTCCTTGCCCCTTCCATTTATGTGATTGATAACAGCTCTCATTTCCATCATCTCCTTATCAACTGCTACATTGCGTTCATTCATATTGTTCATTCCCTCCATTAATTTTTGTAACTATTCTTGGATCTGAGTCCATTTATCACCCATTTCTTCACCATCTTGGTCTTGATTCTTGCTTCTTGTCACAATTTCGTTACTTCTGGTCATTATTTGCAGCCGAGAATCAGTGGCTCTGATACCAATTGATGTATATTCACTGTATATCAGTGTATATCGGTTGTTTATGGAATAGTAATGGGATATCAACAACAAGGATAGACAATTCTAGGGTTCTAGTCGAAGAATTGTAACTAGCAGTTCAGGGAATAATCCGAGAGAAAGCTAAAATAGAAATATAGAGAGAGAAAGAGTTAATCTTGTATATTCATGAATGATTGACTGAAATTGTAGTTACAAGTACTTATAGATTCATGTGAATGCTTAAATCCTAATCTACAAAGCAACAGTTGTCAATAACCACTTCTCACAATTGGACAGCCTGTACTAACAACTAACAATAGGAGTTGTAACTAACTTTTGAATTCTAACTAACTTTCAAACCTCCTAACTAACTACTGGACATCTGGTTCCTTGCTATCTGATTCCTTGTCATCATACCATCATAACAACACTAGGACCTCCATTTAATAATCTGTAACATTGTAACAAGATGACGGCAACCCTTTCTCCCATGCACGGAAATCAGGTCTTGACATTCGTCATGCCAAAATTAGTGATGGTTTTCCACTGTGCTTTGACAGGAGGGCCAATGCAAGCCAATTTGTGGAAGGTCTGATTCATGTTTTCCAAGCTCATGTGGATGACTTCATTGAAAATCTAGTCCTCTCGAAACCAAACCCACCACTTTCTTGTATAATAGCTGACAGTTTCCACGTATGGGCATCAACGATTGCCAAGAAATATAATCTTGTCAACGTTTCATTTTGGACCGAACCAGCCACAGTGCTTACAGTTTACTATCACATGGACCTGCTCAAGAGTAATGGCCGCTTTCCACGTCATGGTATGAACCCCATATCTTGAAGCTATTACTATCTTATCACTGACTAAATTACATAATCAAATAGCTGATGAGTAATAATTTTGTCCAGACAAGTGTGAAGACACCACTAGATACACACCTGGAGTGCAGGCCATTGAACCAGCAGATTTACCTTCATACTGTCAAGATGCTGATCCAAGCACCGTGATGCACCGTTTTGTATTCGGGTGACTAGAAGATTCAAGGAAAGCAGACTTTGCCATAGGTAATACAATACAAGAGCTAGTCTTCCAACCATCTCGGCCTTACAAGAGCATCAGCCCTTCTACGCAATTGGGCCAGTCTCAGCCCTTCTACGCAATTGCGCAGTCTTTCCCAAGCTTCACCAGGAGAACAATTTCGACGAGCCTGCTACCGACATAAGATTACACCGACTGGCTCAATAGCAAACAATATGGTACAGTGTTATACATCTCATTTGGTAGTCTTGCTAATTTGAGTAAACAGGACATTCTGGAAATAGCACAAGGCATCCTGATAAGTAAGGTGAGTTTCATTTGGTTGTTGCGTCACAATATCTTAGGTTATGGAGAAAGAAGCATTTTGCCTCTTGGATTTGAGTAAGAACTATAGACAGAGGATTGGTCGTGCCGTGGTGCTCTCAACTAGCGGTATTATCACATCCAGCAGTTGGAGGGTTTTTGACTCATTGTGGGTGGAATTCTATCTTAGAGAGCATATGGTGTAAAGTTCCAATGATGTGCTTTCCTATTACAAACGGGAAATTAGTGGTTGATGATTGGAAGATTGGTATGAATCTTTGCATTGGAAGATTAATCAGGAGGGAGGTAGTAGCGGAGAATAATGGAAGGATGATGAGTGAATCAGATGAATCGAGGGAAAATATAAAGAAAACAAAGATGATCCTTCAGAATGCACTTTCTAATGAGGGATCTTCAGAGAAGAATCTCAACCAATTCATAGAAGACATGAAGAACAAGGTTGTTCAGAAAATATGAGATGGCCCACAAGAGTTTGCTATCACATTCTCACTTACCAATTACGGTCTGCATAGCCAGAACATAGCAAGTAATGCATTTTATTTTTTTATTTTTTATGTAGTAACTTTGCGAGTAAGGTATTAGTTCTATAACTGTTTCGGAGGGAATAATGGCCAAATATAAAATAACTATTATGCCTTAAACTAGTCGGGTCAACTATATGAATCCTCGCTATTTATCCAGGTCCATTTGAACCAGCTGAATAATGGCATGGCATAATGAATACTCCTCAGCGACCAGAATGTCCAACAATGACAAGGTGAAAAAAGTTTATTTGACAACACACATCCTTGAGGACCTTTACTACTTACTTTTCACAATTAAATTCACTTCCGGGACAGTCTGCAGCTTCATAGTGTAACAGTACTACATCATGAAATATGGCCCTTCGGAAGCTTCTAAAAACTAACTGCACCTTCATAGTGTGACCTGGCCTTAGAACAGCCCCAAGCTTAAGGTTACAAACAGCCAGATAGTATTTTGCTAAATTGGAGCATAGCATTTCAGAGCAATCCCGACTGAGATTAGTTTTACAGATGTTGAAAGTGTTCATGTGACAAGCTGTAACAAGGGACAGTACTTTTAAGTTGAAAAAAAAAAAAATGTTGTTACCATGCAATGACTACTTTTCTTTCTTATCTGAAGCGACAAGTTGAGGATCTTAATGGTTAGAAATATTTATTACAGTGCAATAAACATTGTTAACCAATAAGATCCGCAACTTGCAGGAAGACTAGCACTTAAGCACTACGCACTATCAATTACCTGCCGAAATAGACTAGTACTTACTTTTGCCATAGGCAGGAGTTCAAGATGCAATTCCACTTTGTTTTGCAGTGATAAGATAGTAGGCAAATGAGGCCGTAACAGCACCCATTTCAACTCTTAATAATGAACAGATGATTTTTTTAGAATGGAAGAACTAAGCAATATAAAGAAAACAAAGATTAATAATATAAGATTACTCAAGAAGCATGGAGATACAAACAGTAAACTGATTACTGCAGCTACTTCGGAAGAGAATATTAATAAATTAGCATTACAATGGAAACATCAATGCAAGTGCCCAAGTAATTCTACACCATTCCTAACTGCAACATACAGAAGAGAAAACTTATAGCTACAACTACAACAAAAGAAGTGCCCTTACTTCCCTAGGCAGCCTCTACCTTATCACCATCCACCTGTCCTCCAACAGCATGATTGTTTACATTACTCCCTCCATCCCTCCCAGGTTGAGGACAAATAAGCATTGCGCAAAAACGGAGACCAGCTCAAATCATTATCCATATTTCTATCAAAATCCTCCAAAGACAAGCCGAAAGGCATAAATCCCCAACAAAAATTAATTTCTTTTCCATCAACAATTGGAGGCGGCGACGCAATTTTTACAGCTTGGAAAGCCTTCTTACAATTTTGACACCTCAAAGTATAATCATTATAATCCAAAGGGTACTCATACATAATATAACAATAAGGACATGCAGTCCAGAAACTGGGTATCCTCCTACCTGATGCATCTGCATTCCCTTCTTTCTCCTTCACATTATCACTAGTACTTGCAGACTTATTTCCATTGTTCCCCACCACATTCTCATTTCTCGCCGTCTCCGGGGGCTGTTGATTCCCATGCTGCTCTGCAGAAACCACCGCAGGTTCTCGCCCTTGTGTCGAGCTCAACCCGATACCAAATGGTGGGATTTCTCTATTTAAGCTTCTCACAGAGGTTACCGGCTGTGGTTGGTTCAAACTCGAGAATGTTGCAGGTTGTTCATCTGTGTTCGAAAATGAAATAGAAGTCACAACTTGTGTCTGTTGTTGTCTCATAAATGTTACACGTTGAGGTTGCTTCTGCTCAATGTCCAAGCTTGCCATAGAGGTCACAGTTTCTTGTTCACGAGTCAGAAATGCCACTGGCATGAAAACTCCAGCTTGTGGGTCCCTACTAAAGCTTACTCCAGCAGTATGTGACCCTTGATTATCCCCTGCCATTAGAGGTGAGCAAATTAAGTGAAACAGCATCTACTAACCACTTTTTAATCTTATCTTTTAAAAATAATCATTGTCGTGGAGTTTCAAATTCCGCATGTGAAACTCCAAATGTCCAAGAATTTCCCTTGTGGAATTTAAAACTAGATGACAATGGCTATCTCCCAATTGCATGAACTGAAAAGTGGTTATTTGAAAATTTATCCGCAAATTAATTATAGAGGAAAATATTGTCTACCCATTCTATATTAATGTAATAAAACCACAAGAACAATAGAAGGCAAGGATCTAAAATGAATATATATCCAGTTTCTAGTGTTTAGTTAGGATGTTTTAAATAAAGCTCGTACAAAATGCTCACCTTGATCTTGAGTAGGCACATTCACAAACACTTGGTTTGCATTCGAACTGGGTATTGAAGGAAAACCTAGCTCTTTGTCATACATACTTTTTCTCAAAGGATCAGAAAGAACTGAGAATGCATCAACAATTAAACGAAAAGCTTGATCAGAAAAGGGGAAATTGTTCTGAGGGTTTAAAAGAAGATCAAATCGGCGATATTGTTCGGCTATGAATTCGGCATTTTGGGTTTGGTTATTAGGAATTTGGAGGATACAGTAGTAATCAAAGTGGTGGTTGTTTATACGTTTGTCGCCGGCGATTAAGGTATCGACGATGCCAAATATTTGGTCGGTAACGGGTGCTAATGTCGGGTCAGATTCACGGCACGGGTCGCGCATGATTTGCTACCTACTAGATCACAATTTGTTAAGAGTTTTTTGGCAAATGTTAGCCAATGTAAGGCTTTGGATCGCTTTGTTGGGGGGCTATTGATGCAGAAGGGATGCTCCATTAGGATTTTAGGAAGAAAGGCGGAGTGTTAAAGAGGGAGTGTGTATTTGTGAAATGACAAGAAGTCACGTGTTGTTTGCAGATTGAGAATCCAATAGTGCAAATTTGTAATCAATTCACTTACCTTTTGCGGTTTTTTTTTTTTTACAGAAAAGGCTTAAATATGCCATCATCGTTACCAAAATGGCTCATCCATACCATTTTTCATTAACGCCGGTCTACAATACCATAATCTTATTTCCCCCATCTATAATGTTAACGATCGAAACAAAAACCCTCGTCTCCTTTGTCTGCTTGAAATCGCTGGAAAAAAAGATGAGAGGAGATGGGTGAGTGACATTAGTTTTTTTTTTTTTAATCGTATAATGAATGAGGGAGAGGGAAATAGGATTACGGTTGTGGCTTAAAAGGAATTTGGCTGGGTCGGGTGTATGGGTCAAATTTTTTATTAATTTGGGATTTAAAAATTGAGTTGGTTTAATTAAACGACGTGGACTTCTAGTTGGAGGCCACGTGTCCTGTCTAGTATTGTAAAACCGGCTTTCATGAGAACGACATGGATGAGCCATTTTGGTAACGACGATGGCATAAATGAGCCGAACTATTGACAAGTGACAGAAATGAGCAATTTTCAATAGTTCAATGGCATATTTGAGCATTTCTCGTTTTTTTTTAAAGGAATATCTATCCAGATGATTCTTTGAATGAAGATGCTTGTATATAGTTTCACATTAGGAATTAAGTGAAGCTGACTAAGATCTAGTGTACATCTTTTGCATCCAAGGGTATAGCCTAGTGATCAATGAAGTGGCTTGAGAATCATGAGGTCTCAAGTTCAAACCCCAGCAGAGGCAAAAACACTAGGTGATTACTTTCCATCAGTCCATGGTACCTGTAAGAGGTGGGAGGTGGCAAGTATCGCCTTGAATTCATCAAGGAACGCACAAGCTGGCCCGTACACCACGGTTATTAAAAAAAAAAATTCCTACTCTGCCAACTCTTACCATGATAAGGATGACTTGCATGCTATGTTTTTAGAAGTCAGTCTTGGGTTTCTGATGATCTCTCCATATTTCAATTTTATTCAGAGGTGAAACCGTGAAACAGATTCTAAAGAAATTCCAAACAACTTCTCAAGTCACGAGGATTCCAATCGCATATACTTTCTCCCTCCAAAATGTTCCCATAGAAGTACAAAGAGGTTGAATTAAGTTTATATGTGTAAAATATAAAAAAAATTGCCTTGGGTTCGGGATAATGAAAACGACTACAAGCCGGCAACATAAGTAACACCTAAAGTTCCAACTTTGAAACCTATTATACTACTCCTATTGAAATTAAATTAATTCTAGCATCTCTAGCGGTAACTAGCTTGTCAGCTACAAGGTATTCCAATGATCTTGGATAAAAGCTACAAAGTATTTGATACCTTTCCTCTTGTATGATTTTAAATTTCTCTTATTGGATACTTAATCTTAGTAGACTCAGTTCCTGAGTCTCATGTTGATTGATTTTTTCCCCCTCATGTGATCTAAATTATACTTTTTGACTTTGCTCAATGTTGTTTTACACTACCGTAAAATAGTGGGATCAATCTTTGTTCTTGTCGTCGTTCGTATTTTCTTGAATCATCACCTTTTAAACAGTAAAAATGTCTAGAGAATTTTTGCCAAAGTCCTATAGAAGTATGCATGATATCGTGTCTTCAACTTTTACTAGTGACTATAACATGGTGTTCTTTTTTCAAAAAGAAAAATACCGAAAATTAACCGAACCGTACCGAAGAGAAACCGAGATGATGGGACGGTTTCGAAAAGTCTAATTTTGGTTCTACAAATTGAAATAACCGAAAAATTGGTATGGTATAAATTTTATAAAATAACCACCCGAACCGTACCATTGACACCCCTAAACATAACATCTTCTATTCAAGAAAAGAAGCCCTCAAGCTGCGTCTTATTCCCTGAGATATTTCAGCTAGGCAGTGGTCAATAAGAAAAGAGGGGAGTTAAATGTTTCATTAAATCGAGTTCCTCCTCTTCTCTTTCAATTTTTTTTTTTTTGGGGGGGGTGGTGGTGTTGGTTTACTGTGTAGGTGATCTTACCAGTAACCTGAACCCCAAGGGAGTAGAGCAATACTCAATTATTTTGACGTTGTGTGGAATTAGTTGGGAACCTAGGGACAACATTTATCCAGAAACATGCAACTGCTCTGGCCACAACAGGCTATGCATTTCCCATAGGATGTTTCAAATGTTTGGCACACTTCTACGAATCATCACATATTATGCAACTATTTACACATCTCAAATTTCTTAAACAATCTAAAGTTAGATTATGATGTGTATTCTCCACGTCAGACTACTTCTACACAAACTCACTTTACCTTTTCTTCTTTTTCTGATAAGGCAAGGTTAGACAAACTCACTTTACTATTTTCCTCTACCACTACAAATATAGCACGCAGCCAGACTTACCCCTAAATCTCCAAGTAAAGTCATAGTCAGCGCAGACCTACATGCCAGCATGTATATATATCACACAAGCCATGAACATTACTTCTTATACATGATCATGAGCTCTAATCATCTATAGATACTTGTTAGCTAGATAAACCAATTTAAATGACAACATAATGACAGAACAAACAGGAAAGAACATCATGTATTCTAACCTGGACAAGCATTCTGCACATGCTGAAACTCAAGCCTCCCTGACCAGTAAATGCAACTGAAAGGGCTTCATTTCTACTGGAAACCTTCCATCATTTTTGGCAGATATCTCCATCGCGTCGTTTATTAATGTTGATAGAACAGTGCTTGTTTTCACCATTCTATCAACAATAATCTTCTGGTCAGCGCTTGCTTTCTCATATTGAAAAACGGAGAGCAAACCCAAAATTGAATGCATAGGCCGCCTCATTCCATTGTTCATCACTTTCTGAAACAAAGTCCTTGCCTTCATAGCGTTCTCTTTAGCCTGCTGCAGCACACGATTCCTCATTTCTAGTTTCTTCCTCATTGTCTGAGACTCTTCAAGAACAGTAGCATGAGACAAAGCCACAGCCACCTGATCAGCAGCTACTTCCACTATCTTCATCTCATCATAGCTCCACACTCTGTCATCAGCACTTGAAAGAACCAATCCGAATCGTAATTTTCAAACTTTGGATGAAGATCCACCGCTTCATCTTCTCCACTTAAATACTAGGCTTAATTTGCTTGGTATAGGGCTCAAACCCACGACGGATGTGATTGAAATATTTACCTCTATGACTATGATTCATGGATTAGTTTTAAATTGTAATTTGGTAGGCGTTTGGGCCATAGATTCCAAATATTTTTCACTTTATTTGGAATTTATGAAGTTGGAGTTGAAGATAGAGTCGTGTTGGTTATTCTTTTTGCAAAGGAGAGAAGAGAGCAGTTTGGAATATATGAAGATGGAGTTGGTAAACAGGTTTGGAACACTTCTCCAAATTTGGAATCCAACTCCAAGTTTGATTTGGAAATTTTATAACCAAATACTGATTTTGAAATAAGTCAAAAATTATTCCGGAAAAAAGTGAATAATTCTCATGGAAATTAGTGTCTACATTTTGCATGAGAAAATGAATGAACAATGTGCAGCACGTACGTATCAGCTAAAGAAGGTAATCATTTAAGAATATGAAAAAGAAACATCAAACCAGCAATATCAAACATGGGCACATCATCGCAAAATACTTGGGAGATTCAAAATCAAAGCAACCAATCACATATAAAACAAAACATGAATATTCAAAAAGAGTACTATGGATCTACGCCTTTCGTTTGCGCACCGGAACGTTTTTGGTACGCCCCAAGTGTCGCCCCAAAAACGCCTTCGTAAACACTGGTTAGGAGTATTTATTACAGTGCAACAAATATTCTTAACCAGTAAGATCCTCATCTTAGAACTCCAGATAAGCAAAAGGAAGAATGGCACTTAAGCACTATCAATTGCCTGCCGAAATAGACTAAATTTACTTTTGACATAGACAGGAGTTCAAGTTGCAAAACAACTTTGTTTGGCAATGATCAGATAGTGGGCAAATGAGGCCATAACAACACCCATTTTATCTCTTAAAAATGAAAAGATAATTTTCTTAGAAAGGAAGAACTAAGCAAGATAAAGAAAACTATGATTACTAATAAAAGGATTACTCAAGAAGCATGGAGATAGAAGTAGTAAACTGCTTACTGCAGCTACTTCGGAAGATAATGCCAATAAATTAGCATTACAATAGGAACATCAATGCAAGTGCCTCGAGTAATTCTACACCAGTCTTAACTACACCATACAGAAGAAAATTATAGCTACAACTACAACTACAACAACAGAAGTGTCTTACTTCGCTAGGCAGCCTCTACCTTATCACCATCCACAGCATTGAGTATAGGAAGACTGCTAAGGAATTCATCAAGACCTTCAAAAAACCCAATTACTTCAACAGTATCATCCTCTCCTGCTTCATTTTCTCGGCCAATCTGAACTATGGGATCTTCAACCTCATTACTGAACTCCACATTCAAATCTAAATTGCCGAAGTGTTTTGCAACCCTCCCAGGTTGCCTTCGTGTCTTACTTGCCACACCTCTTTTACTTGACTCAACTGTTTCAACATGGGACATTTCTACACCACCTTGAGTTGCTAAGCTATCTTGTAAATTGACATCATTATGCCCTTCAACGGAGTTCGCCTTATCAGCTTGCTGTTTCTTGGCATTTTTACTTGGGGTTCCAGTCCTTGCACTCTTCCGCTTCCCATTCTTTGCTTTCTTCCTCTCCTTATTCCGATTCCACTCCTCATCTGACTCCGAAACCTCAACAAACACATCATCATCATCATCATCAACATATATTCTCGGAGCAAAATGTTTTCGTCCACCCCCACTTATCGATCCACCAGCATTATGCGAACTGCCAAGATTATTCGCATTACTCTGTCCTCCAACAGCATGATTGTTTACATGACTCCCTCCATTCCCCCCAAATCGTGGACAAGTAAACATGGACGAAAATGGAGACCAGCTTGAATCATTATCTATATTTCTGTCAAAATCCTTCAAAGACAATCCGAAAGGCATAAATCCCCAACAACAAAAATTAATTTCTTTTCCATCAATAATTGGAGGCGGCGATGCAATTTTTACAGCTTGAAAAGCCTTCTTACAATTTTGACACCTCAAAGTACAATCAGTATAATCCAAAGAGTACTCATACATAATATAACAATAAGGACATGCAGTCCAGAAACTGGGTATCCTCTCACCTGATGCATCTGCATTCCCTTCTTTCTCCTTCACATTATCACTAGTACTTGCAGACTTATTTCCATTGTTCCCCACCACATTCTCATTTCTCGCCGTCTCCGGGGGCTGTTGATTCCCATGCTGCTCTGCAGAAACCACCGCAGGTTCTCGCCCTTGTGTCGAGCTCAACCCGATACCAAATGGTGGGTTTTCTCTATTTAAGCTTCTCACAGAGGTTACCGGCTGTGGTTGGTTCAAACTCAAGAATGTCGCAGGTTGTTCATCTGTGTTCGAAAATGAGATAGAAGTCACAGGTTGTGTATGTTGTTGTCTCATAAATGTTACAGATTGTTGAGGTTGCTGCTGCTCAATGTCCGAGCTTGCCATAGATGTCACAGTTTCTTGTTCACGAGTTAGAAATGTCATTGGCATAGAAATTCCAGCTTGTGGATCCCTACTAAAGCTTACTCCAGCAGTATGTGACCCTTGATTATCCCCTGCCATTAGAAGCGAGCAAATTAAGTAAAACAGTGTCCACTGACCACTTTTTTACTTTTATCTTTGAAAACAATCATTCTCGTGACGTTTCAAACTCCAAATGTCCTAGAATTCACTTGTGGAATTTAAAACTCCATGACAATGGATGGCTATCTCTCAATTGCATGCATGAGCTGAAAAGTGGTTATTTGTAAATTTTATCCGCAGCTTTATTATAGAGGAAAATAATGTCAACCTAATCCAGATTAATGTAATAAAAAACCACAAGAACAATAGATGGCACGATTCTAAATGAAAAGTAAAAACACCACTTATTTTATTTTAAATAAAGCTAGTACAAAATGCTCACCTTGACTATGTAAGGGTAAAACTGGAAGCAAAAAAAAAAAAAAATCTAACACTATTCTTGATTTTGTGAAACACCACTTATTTTGAAAGAAAAATGAAAAGTAAAAACACCACTTAATTTATTTTAAATAAAGCTAGTACAAAATGCTCACCTTGACTATGTAAGGGTAAAACTGGAAGCAAAAAAAAATAAAAAAATCTAACACTATTCTTGATTTGTGAAACACCACTTATTGTGAAAGAAAAATGAAAAGTAAAAACACCACTTAATTTATTTTAAATAAAGCTAGTACAAAATGCTCACCTTGACTATGTAAGGGTAAAACTGGAAGCAAAAGAAAAATCTAACACTATTCTTGATTTTGAGAAAAATGAAAAGTAAAAACACCAATTATTTTATTTTAAATAAAGCTCGTACAAAATGCTCACCTTGACTATGTAAGGGTAAAACTGGAAGCAAAAAGAAAAAACTAACAGTTTTCTTGATTTTGCGAAACACCACTTATTTTGAAAGAAAAATGAAAAGTAAAAACACCACTTAATTTATTTTAAATAAAGCTAGTAAAATACAAAATGCTTACCTTGATCTTGAGTAGGCATATTCACAAACACTTGGTGTGCATTAGCATTGTCATTGGAATAAACATTATGCTGCACAAAATTCGTTGTCGTAGAAGCAACTGGATAAAGATTAACAAAGAAACCCAGTTCTTTATCATACATGCTTTTCCTTAAAGGATTAGAAAGAACTGAAAAGGCATCAACAATTAACCTAAAAGCTTGATCTGCAAATGGAAAACTATTATTCTGAGGATTAAGAAGAAGATTAAATCTCCGATATTGTTCATTAATGAAATCAGAATTTTGGGTTTGATTATTAGGGATTTGAAGGATTGAGTAATAATCAAAATGGTGATTGTTAATACGTTTATCGCCGGCGATTAAGGTATCGACGATGGTTAAGATTTGGTCAGTAGCGGGTGATAATGTCGGGTCGGATTCACGGGCACGGGTTGCGAATGATTTGGATCCGATTAAGTCACGGTTTGTTAAGAGTTTTTCGGAGATTGAAAGCCAACGTATGGCTTCGGGTCGGGTTGTTTGTGGGTTGTTGTTGTTGGTGGTGTTGATGAAGAATGGATGCTCCATTTTTGTTTAGGGTTTTAGGAAAGGAGTGAGGGAGAAATGGAAAGTGAGTGAAAGTGAGTGTGTATTTTCTAGTATATTTGTGAAATGACACCAAGTACAGATTTTGATGATGCAATATTACAAATTTACCACCGTCTCAAATTATTTATCGTGATTATTAAATAAAGTTATCTCAAATTAGAAGTTTAAGGTATAATTAACTATTTTTTTCCTTCATTTTACTCTTAGTAAAATTTTAGCATTAATGGAGATAGGAGATAAATAGAGTAAACATTTAATGGAGAGAGAATATAACTTAGATAAATAAAGGTGAATTTAGTCAAATATCACTCCGAATTAATTCTTCATTTGTCCCAGAAATATTGTCTTGGTTTGATTTGGCTGTAAAGGTTAAATTGCTTCTAAATATAGAAATGTGTCAATCTTTTTTGGACAAACTAATAAGGAAAGTAAGACAATCTTTTTGGAACGGAGGGAGTATTTCTTAAGGGGCGTGTAAAACAAAAAAGCGACAAATAATTTGAGACGGAGGTAATATATATTACAAATATCTTTTTTTTTATTTGAAATTTAAGAAATTGAAGTTAGAGTTAAAGATGGAATAGTGTTTGATTATATTTTTTTATAAAGAAGATGAGAGAGCATTTTATTTGGAATTTGTGAAGTAGAGTCGGAAAACAGGTATGGAACACTTTTCCATATTTCGAATCCAAATTCAACTTCAAATTGCTTTAGGTTGGATTGGAAAATTTTATAACCAAATACTAATTTTGAAATAAAATAAAAAATTATTTAGAAAAAAGTGAATAATTCTAATGGCCAAACAACTCCGTAGTACGCATTTGGCCATAGATTCCAAATATATTTTCACTTCATTTGAGATTCATGAAGTTGGAGTTGAAGATTAAATTGTGTTTGGTTATATTGTTTGCAAAGAATACTTGGAATAATGTTCATGTTTAAATGATTCTAAATACAGGTTTAAAAGTGAAAAGTGAGTTCGAAAAAATAGGTTATAAGTTGTTTTCTAAATTTGAAATACAAATTCTAGTTGGATTTGAAAAAATGGGTCGCGAATGATTTGGGTCCGACTTAGTCACGATTTGTTAAGAATTTTTGGGCGATGGAGAGAGTCAACGTAAGAGGGTTTTAGGAAGAAAGGGAGAGTGAGAGTGAGGGAAGAGTGGAAGGTAGTGGTGTATTTGTAAAATGACCAGATTTTGAGAATCAATTCACTTGTAATCACTTTCACTTGCCTTTTGAGTTTTTCACTTTAACCTTTATTTTGGTTTTGCTCCACTTTAAATTGTTCAATTTTGGAAAGAGGAGAATAAGTAGGCGTTTGGCTATAGATTTGAAATATTTTTCACTTTATTTAAAAAAAAATTACGAAGTTTAGAGTTTTTTTAAAAAAAAAAAAAAAACTTTAGATTTTCTGCATTTTATTCATCTTCCAACCAAAAACTTACACGATGATCTGAGGGAGTTACAAAAAGTGGCTTACTTCTCCCTACTCAGATTTGAATGATAGCAAAATCCTAATTGAGATGAGGTAAATGTAGATGAAGTTAGAGTTGAAGATGGAGTTATGTTTGATATAAGTAGGAAAAGTGAAAAACTAATAGTTAAGGTATGTTTTGATAAATAATTGGGGACAATTCAGGTAGGAAATTCATAAATATGATAGTTCAGGTAGAAAACTCATGAAAAAGTGATAGTCCGATATGTTTTTGGCTATTAACTCTATACTTTTTATAAGGAGAGAAGAGAACATTTTGTATGGAATTTATGGAGATGGAGTTGGAAAACACTTTTCCAAATTTGATATCCAATTTTAAATTGAATTTGAAAATTTTATAACCAAACACTAATTTTAAAATAAAGTGAAAAATTAGTCCAAATAAAAAGTGAATAATTATTGTGGTCAAATGGCACCTTAGTGGGGTCCGGAACCATAATAGCCCTATAAAAATCCTTTTGAACCAAAATATCCCAACAAAAAAAAAAATTACAAAAATACCTATAGCGCAGTATTTTACTGCGCTATAGCAATAACGGAGACGGAATCGTTAACTGCTATAGCGCATTAATTTACTGCGCTATAGAGTATATAGACAGGTCCTATAGCGCAGTAATTTACTGCGCTATAGTGCGTTGTTTTTTTTTTTTCCAACTCTTTTAGTTAACCCTTCTTCCATTGTCCTTTTAACGTATTTTGACCATAGATTAATCATGCTTCGCGACCCCGAAACATCAATATTTTATATAGAACCCTACTTATTTTTGTGCGATTAATAAGGTAGGATCAATACATCAAGGATACGCAAAAGTTCGGATGGGCGTTTTAGTGGCTGAAAAGTGCTCGAACGCCATTTTCGTTTGAAGGTTCGGCGACATTATCTTGAAGTTCTTTGCGAATACTTAAATTTGTTCATCAATAATTAATCAAAAGTTTCTCAAAATGACAGCATCCATACAAAAAAAAATAAACTTAATTAAATTGCACCATTCATTCATAACCTTGAGTAGATGAAAATACTTAACATACTAATATTCTTCAAAATAACAGCATAATCATACAATCATCAAAGTAAGAGAAAATCTTAAAAAACATTCATCAATTAATGCCCTTGAGTTGATCTTCCCCCACCACCGCTAGACGTGCCACCACCACTAGAGGTACTTCCACCACGAAAGTTTCCTCCACTACGAGAGGTACTTCCACCGCGAGATGTAGTTTGACCACCATGTCGTAAG
Source organism: Lycium barbarum (assembly GCF_019175385.1). NCBI lineage: Eukaryota > Viridiplantae > Streptophyta > Magnoliopsida > Solanales > Solanaceae > Lycium > Lycium barbarum. Next base: position 14,060,151 of record NC_083346.1, on the reverse strand, counting down.
GGACACTTGCGCTTATCATGACCAACATAATTGCAAAATGAGCATTTTCGAGTGTATCTCCCCGGTGGAACATCCATTTCATTATGAATACGCGAGTATGCATTCTTTCTAAATTTACGGATAAATGCTTTATTTGCGACCATTGAAAATGGATTCGGTGGCCAATAACTCTCACCGCCAAGTGGGTAGAACCTTCCAGCATACGTTCTTGTATAATTTTCAACTGTATATTCTTCAGCCATGTACGAGGAGGCGTTCTTTCCCATTGTGATGAAACACTTGAAGGCATGAGAACATGGCATGTGATATGATTGCCACTTGCCGCATGTGCATGTTCTTGGAATCTCACAAATTGTGTGGACGTTACCTCCTTTACCTTGGTGTACACTTGTTGTGAGTTCAAATATGCGCTCTGCAGGGTTGTACTCCATCCGGTCATGTTTCTGAGCCTTATATTTGTGGTGCTCGAACAGTTTTGACGGTTTTGGCAACCATCTTAGACCTTCTGTTGCATATGCTTTGGCCTCTTTTGATCTAGTGACGAACTGCTCCACAACCTGCTTAAATGTCATTCTCACCATTGTGGTGACAGGTAGTCCGCGTGCAGATTTTAACAAACCATTGAATGACTCAGAGCTATTTGTTGTCAGCATACCCCATAGTCTGCCTTTATCCTGGTGTAATGTCCATTTGTCTTTATCAATTGCATTCAACCAGTGGAAGGCTTCCTCATTCGTCGGCCTAATAATGTCCATCTGCAGGTTAAACTTCTTCTCCTGATGCTCTGTTGCAGCCGCCCACATCCAATTGCAAAGTGCTGGGATTTGATATGCCTTTTGGAAGTTTGCCTTCAAATGCCTTAAACAATAACGATGGTAGGCAAAGGGTGGCTGCCACCCCTGCAAATTGAACATATTGTGCAATATGCCAGCATTTCTGTCTGATATCACACAGATTCTCATGCGATCCTTAATAACGTGTTGCCTTAAGTAGTCCAAAAACATACCCCACGTACTAATGCTCTCATTAGCTGCAATTGCAAAAGCTAGAGGGAATATAGCTCCATTTGCATCCATTCCAACTGCTATTAGCAGCTTTATGTCATACTTCCCATACACATGTGTTCCATCTATTGATATTACAGGCCGACAATGAGCAAAACCATCAATGCATGGTTTAAATGCCCAAAACACAAAATCAAAAATATTACCGGGCACACCAGGTTTCGATTTGAGCTTCCATTCAACAACAGTACCATGATTGAAATGTTGTAGAGCCGCCATGTATCTCGGCAACTTCTTGAAAGTGCCCTCCCAATTGCCGTAGACTATCTCATGTGCACGCCTACGCCCAAGATACGCCTTCCTCCTAGTAACAGTTTTGTTATATACTTTCAGGACGGCTATAATACAATCTTTAATAGGGTACCTGAAAAAGTTCAAATATCAGCATGTAACAACGACGAACATTATATTAACAACAAAAATAAAATTAACTTAGGCGAAGGGGATACCTTGGGTTTTTTCCAATGTCGGCAACTAATACACGCGCAATCAAATTAGTATCTAGATTGCAATGATCATCTGGGAGGTCACCCATATCACAAGTGTGCTTTGTGTAGAACTTTGAAATAATCCACATCTTTTCAGCAGTTTCCTTACCACGAAGCATCCATTCGCAGCCTTGATATTTTCGCTTACAGACCAATCGCCAAACTTTTCGTGTGGAATCGTCAACTTTAAACTCCCTCATCCCCTGGATGCAATAAATCTTAACAGCCCTTTGCAATGATTTTTTTGAGCTGAAAATCATCCCTTTTTCAATATGAACCTTCTGTTTTAAAAGATCCACTGGCTCTTTCCACAAACTTCGCCGAACATGATCATCATCCCTAGTAAAGACAAAGGCATCTGGGAGATCTTGAAGATGATCAAGATAGGGGATCTCATCGGAATGCCACTGAATCGGCGTCGACTCTTGCTGTTGAAATTGGCTTTGCGGTTGAACCGGAGTCGACTCTTGTTGTTCAAATGGTTGCTGTGAATTCAGTTCCTCCTCGTGTGCCGGACTGTCCATCATGTCTTGCAACAGTTCTAATTGATGTTGAGGATTAATTCCAACCTCAATCTCATCGTCACTTTCCTCCGCATTAGGTATTTCCTCACTATCGCTGGGTGATGTCACTATATAATTCGGATAATCCGGACCATCCATAGCAGTCCTTTGCCTATAATTTGGTGCAACCACCACATTCTCCCTACATTAGAAATTAGGATGTTTTAACTACTACACATCAAATAGCACTATTGATGTTAAAAAAATAGACGTACCGATAGTAATCAATTGCACCGAAACTTGAGGAAGGTCCATCGCTTTGAGTTGTTGGATAGGCTGAGGATGTTCCAACCTGATTCCTCCATCCCGATTGAGGAGACCGTCCGATATGATCCATATCAGGTGTATAACCCCTAAATAATATAATCGACATCATTAGCAGCATTCAAGTGCCACTACACATAATAATAATAATAATAATAATACACATAATGATAATAATAATAATAATGATAATGATAATGATAATAATAATAATGTAAAAAATGAATATTTACCACTGCCCGTCAAATTGCTGACTTAATCTATCCAGAGGCATTTGGCTAGTCAAGATGCTTTCATAGGTACTCATATCAGGGTAATTGTGTTGATAAGTAGGTTCCTCTTGAGTGACTTCGGCCTGAATTATAGACGGGGCTTCCCAACGAGGGCTATTTCGGGCTTCCTGAGGAGCCCTAGCCATGAATTCAAGTCGATTAATGGGCACCTTTTCGATATACATTTCAAGGACGTTTAAAGTTATGCATCGCCTATAATCATACGGCGCGTTCAAATAATCAGTCAAAGAATCATCGTCTTGAATGTACCACTGTCCATAACTAGTTACACCTTGCGGCGTAAATGACACTGGATATTTTCCAATTATACTTAGATCAAAATCACTTCTACTAACTTGTAGTCTATTATACAAGGCTTGGAGTAGTTTTGAGAATTTTAAGTCAAGTGGAAACTTAACATGATATTTTGGGGGAGAATCGTAACGCAAATTATTTTCCTCGAATAAAATTTGTCCGTCCAGAATAAAGAAACTTTAATTCTTGGAACATCTGTCATATTTTGAATAACTGAGGAGGAATACAGAATGATAAAACTAGTTGAAACTGAAAATTTTATGCTTTTTTTGCCTTATACAGAATGATAAAACTAGTTAAAACTCGGTATTAATAGGACTAACGCATGCATGCAATTACAGTGTTTTGCAGTGTTACGTCAAATCAAATAATGGGTGGAGAAACGAATAACGCATTAATTTACTGCGTTATATAGCACTATAACGCAGTAAATTAATGCGTTATTGAGGCGTTATGTCATAATAACGCGGTAAAATCATGCGTTATACTATATAACGCATGATTTTACTGCGCTATGCGGCTGATCAACCACCGCCTCACCTGCCAAAATAGTTCGAATCAAACTTTATATAATGTAATTTGACGACTAACTGTTACAAACGCAACATTCCACACAAAATTGAGTTAAGATGTCATTTTTTGATCAATTTAGAGATATTAATCGTGTTATATTGTTCACTCCAGCAAACATCTTTGAAGCAATGGGTAGGACATGGGAACTAAGTGATGATGATTTTCATTACTCAAATAACCCTAACGACAGATTCAATCGAGAATACAATAATAAAATGAGAGAGGAGTGGGATTGGCGTGTTAGGGAAGCTGAAGCACTGGAGCACAAGTTAGCGTCAGTAGGGCTTAAACGCCCAAAAAAGCGTGCTATGTCAATGCCTCGCGAAACTCCAAAAGAGTTTAATTTGGCTCTTAATCGTTTTCGCGAAGAGAACAATCGGATGCAAATACGTTACCATAGGGTAGAATATGGTATACATGGTAGCACAAGATTTAGATCCAAGTGGGATTCGGACTGTGAAATGTCCGATGAAGATTAATATTTTTCTTATAATAAGGTAAGTAGATAGGGTCATAAAGACCCTCCCCCTACCCCCCCACCCCCCGAGGGTACTAGGGGGTTTGCAACTATATAAGTAGCCCTTTCTTTTGTTATTAGAATACACCATATTATTCAATGTCAAGCAGTAGAAACTCACCTTGGTCTTTACTCCTTCCAAAAAAACCAAATAGCAGTGATGATGAAAGTTCAAATCATAGTAGTTTTTCGAGCGATACCAGTGATTTCAAACTAGATGAGCTAAATCCCCACCTTCTTATAGAGCGTAATGATGATTTCTGCAATGTGAAATATTCAGATCCGCGGGAATATTATTGCGGTTTACGTCGAGAATGGTCACATCGGCTTGCCGAATCAGAACGTCTTGTTCGTGACTTGGAAAATCTCAACGCTCCAATCCCAACAAGGTACTCCTTAACCATGCCTCAAGTAGGTCCAGAAAGTTGCGAGTTTGCCGTGCAAAGAATTAGAAAGGAAAACAACAGAATGCTGGCAAGACGTTGTAGAGTTTACATGCTAAAGTTGGCCGAAGAACAAGCATCATCAACTGGTAGAGAACTAACTGCTACTGAAAAAAAATGTGTCTTAAGAAATCGCCAATATTTTTCTGAGGAAGATATTGAGGACTTGTACTCTGATGATGATTAAGAATGTTGTGATTTTAGTTTTTAGTTTATTGTATGATTATGCTGTTATTTTGAAGAATATTAGTATGTTAGTATTTTCATCTACTCAAGGTTATGAATGAATGGTGCAATTTAATTAAATTTTTTTTTTTGTATGGATGCTGTCATTTTGAGAAACTTTTGATTAATTATTGATGAACAAATTTAAGTATTCGCAAAGAACTTCAAGATAATGTCGTCGAACCTTCAAACGAAAATGGTGTTCGAGCACTTTTCAGCCACTAAAACGCCCATCCGAACTTTTGCGTATCCTTGATGTATTGATCCTACCTTATTAATCGCACAAAAATAAGTAGGGTTCTATATAAAATATTGATGTTTCGGGGTCGCGAAGCATGATTAATCTATGGTCAAAATACGTTAAAAGGACAATGGAAGAAGGGTTAACTAAAAGAGTTGGAAAAAAAAAAAAAAACGCACTATAGCGCAGTAAATTACTGTGCTATAGGACCTGTCTATATACACTATAGCGCAGTAAATTAATGCGCTATAGCAGTTAACGGCTCCGTTTCCGTTACTGCTATAGCGCAGTAAAATACTACGCTATAGGTATTCTTGTAACTTTTTTTTTGTTGGGGTATTTTGATTCAAAAGAATTTTTATAAGGCTATTATGGTTCCGGACTCCACCTTAGTGTTTCTAAGGATGGAGAGAGAGAGGGAGCGTGTATTTGTGATTGTACTTGTGAATGTGTTGATGTGAAATGACCTAAAATCACGTGTTGCTTCTTTTGCACATTTTGAGTACGTAATATTCTAATTTGCACTCAATTCACTTGTAATTACTTCACTGACCTTTTAAATTGTTTTTTTAGAAAGTGCATCATAATAAGTTACAAATTGGAGTTCAAGATGAAATTGTGTTTGATTATATTTTTTGTGGTCCGTTTTGCCATGAATATTTTTTACTTTTTCCAGAGTTAAATTCTAGAAATCATGTTTAGTCATAAAATTTTGGAATTTAAAAAATACCAAAAAGTTCTTTTCATTTTTTTCACTCTAAATCACTCTCAAAAATTCAAAAACAACTCTAATTTGTATTCATAGTCAAACACAACTCCAATTTCCAAATACTATTTCACTTTAAAAATAAAAATTACTTTTTTCGAATACTCATAAATTTCATGGCCAAATAGCCATTAGTAAAGGAGAAAAGAGTGCGCATTTTATTTAAAATTTATGGATGGAGTTGGAAAACAGGTTTGAAGTATTTTTCCAAAATTGGAATCCTATCTTCAAATTGAATCTGGAAATTTTATAACCAAACACCGATTTTGAAATAAAGTGAAATCTTTATTCCGAAAAAAAGTGAATAATAGCTGTAGACACTGAAATTTAATCGAACTTAAATCCACAAATTAATTTGGATCATATTCTAAATTCTAAATGTATTGGTCCAAACAAATATTATGGGCTAACATAATCGGATTTATTGTTTAAATCCAACATGTATGGACTTAGTTGAAACACCAATTCAATTGGGCTAGTCTATCTTGTCGGACTTCACATGATGAGCCCACTTTATTAGCCCAAGTTCCATGCCACGTGTCAAATGACGTGGCGCGCCAAGTCAAATCAAGGACCAATAAAATCATGCCACGTGCATAAGTGACACAGCATGTCAAGTCAATAGAAGAACCAATCAAATGTCGCCAAGTGTTCAAATGACATGGTTCAACCAATCATCTACAAACCCTAGCTCTCCCCTACAACTATAAATAGGGGTCTTCATAAAGCCAAAAGAAGAAGAAGAAATATACATAGAGAAGCTCTCAGCCGCAAGTTTTCCGCATACTAAGAAGTCTTCGCTCCAAGTGGTGAGCCGCAAGTTCCCATACCTCTACGTTTGTGATTAAAGCTCGGCTCCGCATTCGTAGTGAAATATCAACAACAAGTAATTGGTCCATTCAAGAACAAGCAAAGCCCTTGATTGACGACCGTATCGTGAAGAGAAGAATCAGAGGATTACATCTTGTTAATTAAGATTTCATAAAGATTGTAACCCCCGCACAAATTCTTGAAATCAAATATTATTCTTTGTTGCTATTTTTCTTGTCTTGATTATTATTTTCAGGAACAAAAGATTAGTCGTTACAAATTTGGCACGCCCAGTGGGACAATCTTTACCTCTCATCTCTTCTCTCCAATAGTCGAACTTCAAAAACACTAAGATGGCTTCCAAGAAGGTTAACTCGAAATCCGCATCCGCAAAAACTACCGGATCCAAATTCTCTGTTGCTGTTGAAAACATCCTAGATGTTACTGAGGGGAGCATCGGACCTGTCACGAGGAACCAAGCCAAATTGCTAGGGCAACGAGTTTCGGAAGCACAGCTTGAATCTGCTGTCGTCTTTGGTTCGTCTTCCGCAAACACCACAGAAGAAGGGGAGAATGTCGCCAAAATGGTGGAGAGGGTTCTTGCCCAACTTAGTTTATCTAAGCCAAAGAAATCCATCAGGCAAGCGGACGATGACGTCTTGAGCACTGGATCTACTCCGCCTAATATGTCCGCATCCTATGTTCGCGAAAATCTGTGTTATTCTTCTTCATCTATGATGGTGATGCATGCGATGATGACCAATGTTTCAACTGTTGAAGAACAACTCGCGAGCTTGACAAAGGCAATTGGAGACTTGACCAAATATGTGCAAAATCAAGATAATCGAATTGTCAAGTTGACAGACAGGTTTGATAGTGTCACGACCCAGCCCCGTGGGCCGCGACTGGCACCCTACCTGGGTACCCAGACCGAATCGCCTATTCATTTCCAAATCCAAACTTAATTCAGAATTTTACAAAATCGTGTCAAACATAATTTATATCAAAATATGTCTTAAGCGATCGCACAAATCAAAATGGCATATCAAATCCAAACTGGGCGGCGGAATAGACATCGCCGGTCAAAAGTGCAAACATAAGCATAAGGGCCATTTAGGGCCATCAAAACAAACGGACCGCTTTAAGACCAGAAAACAAAATCTGACAAACCTATATAGGACCCTCGCCCCACATATATGACTACAGGCCTCTACGAATTCAAAACAAAGACATATGGCGAGACAAGGCCCCGCCGTACCCAAATAGCCAAATGTACAGAATATACATAGCAAAAGGGAATCTGTACCAAAAGTGGACTCCGAGTCAAGTAGGAGTACTCCGAAGTAGCAAAGAGTGAAGCCTACAGTGGAGGATCACCAATATCTGCACCTGCGGGCATGAAACGCAGCCCCCGAAGAAAGGGGGTCAGTACAAAATATGTACTGAGTATGTAAAGCACGGAGTACAGAAATATGAGCCAAAACCGAAAGCAAATCAGATGACAAAGTGGAGTACAAATCAGTATGTCAAAATCCGTATCAAAATCATATACGTATACATAATGCAAACGAAATCATGCAAACGCTTAAGAACGTGGTCGCCACTCCGACGCTGGCGCCACACACAGCATAACACCAGAAGGTTTCAAATCTCCGTACATCCCCGAACACAAACACAAACATAGGTGAGCGTATCGCATCACGAGCCATATCACAGCATAACTCCAAACGGAACCCGGCCCTATGGCAAAGCCTCGGGAACCGTAACACAGCATACGGCCGAATTATCATAAGGCGCACGAATCAAAACCGGCCCGGGAACCGGTGAACGAAGTCATAACAAGGCACGAGCGGAGTCGTGAGCAGACAAATGCAAATCGTATTTCAAAATAGTCTTTCAAAACATAATAATCTCATAAATCATTTCATAATACAAAATAATCACATACTTAGTCGATATAAAGTTTCATTTCACAAAACATTTCCAAAGTAGTACGTATAGCTCAAAACGTAACTTAGCGTATCGTAATATTCAAAACATATCCCGTAGGAGGAAATTCCAAAATCGAAAGTATCATTTCAAACTTTATTCAAAAGGACAGCCCAATAAGACAAATAGGGCGTCTCGGGGTTAGCGGGCCCACCTCGAGTCAAATTGAGGTGGCGAACATATTTTCTGAACATTTATAGGCCAAAGGGTCATACATAATCATTTCTAAGTTACCCGACCACATTTCGATAGGTTTCGGACGAGTGGTGGCATTCTAGCCAAAATAGAGCCCTTAGGCTTCAATTGAATTGAATGAATAGTAACTTTTCTGTGGATCGGGTTTCGAGGAGCAGGAATGCTCCGGAAGTTCTCATATTCGCCTATCATACTAAGATATGCCAAACGAAGGAGTGGGAAGCTTTACATACCTTACAGACGTCTTACGCTCTCCCAAAAGTCAAGTCCCGTTTCGTCTGAAATCTGCAAATGGTCAAAGTTACCAATTGAGATTCTTAGGCTTAAGAATGCCTTTAACTTCATTTTTGCCTACCGAAATTTCGGCAGCATTTCCCCTATAATCTAACCTCCCCGAGACTTAGCTCGGTCCAAAATATATCAACAACAACAGCCCACACATCATCAAACAACACAAGTAATAATCAAACCACTCTAGCTTCAAAGTTCTACTTTGTTACCTAAGTTGGCAACTTTCATTCAAACTTCCACAACTCCAACTCTATATCTACATAATTGTATTCATTTCCTCATTCAAACTTATACAATCACATCCCAAATACAATCCAAGCCATACACGAAATTGCCCCAAAATCCATTACTTTCCATAATTCTTCAAAACAACGAAAATTCACGACGAACATTCTAACTTGCGTCGTTTCATTCCGAATTCATTAATATCAACTATAACTCATATTTAAAGTCTTTAGCACCCTAAATATACAATGATATACACAATTATACCAAAGGTATACACTTTCCGATAATGTCCGAAATCATTTTCCAACGCCAATTTAATTCATCAATCAATCATTTACGACATAAAGATCACAACAACACATTATACAAACTAAACAAGATCAATTCACATCACTTTCTTCTTCCTAGGGCTCACGGCCAACATGCAATATACACACACACCCACAACTTTCTATATACACCAAAGTTACGGGATTCTCGTCTATTCCCAATCCTTAACACATTCATATCAATTCTATAACATTAGAGGGGCAAAATTCTTACCTTTTCTTGAATTTCCAACTTGTCGCAAACGAGGTTCTTGTGCCAAACTAATTATACCCCGTTGAAGAGGGCCTTGAGTACTTCACAACTATGTAGAAATTAAGATTTTTGGATCAACAACCAAGCTTGGGAAATTTTTTTCTCCCTTTCTCCTATTCTCGGCCGAGAGGTGTTCTTGGCTCAAAGTTGAGTTCTAATTTTTTTCTTGATAATTACTAAGTGTGGAGTTGATATATATCCATCCATAGGTCATGTGTATATCACATGACCTTTGAAATGTGGGCTTGGACCTTTACCTTGGCCGGCCACTTCATCATCTTGGGCTTCAATTTTTTTTTGTGCTAATTCTTGGCCCAATTCACAAAAACCCCGTTTTGTAATTCCCGAAACTAATTTCCGAAATTCCAAATTTACCCTCGGCCTTCCCCGATGTCTTAACGTTAATGATTCCATAACCAACATAGTCATATTCACTAAAATCAAAATATTTCCTTATAACACACAAATCGTAATTATTTCCCGATTTCCAACTATACGAAAACATGGGACATAACATTCTCCCCCCCTTAAGGACATTCGTCCCCGAATGTTAAATAAATTTTTATGAAGGCTCACAAACATAACGGGAAAACCATTTTTTATATATAGCACACATGGTCCATCCGTTCATTAATACAACAAATACAAAAGTCTAGATTACAAGAGGCGTAGGGAATAAATGGGGGTATCTCTTCTTCATCTCATCCTCCGCCTCCCACGTCATCTCTTCTCGGTTATTGTTGCGCCACAGAACTTTGACGGAAGGCACTTCCTTAGTGCGCAATCTCCTCACCTGACGATCCAGAATAGACACAGGCTGCTCCGTCACCTGAAGATCATCTACTGGGAATATCCTAGAAGGGTCACCAATACACTTCCGCAGCATAGACACATGAAACACCGGGTACACGGCCTCCATATCGGATGGAAAGTCAAGCTCGTAGGCGACTGCGCCTATCCTCCGAACAATCTGGTATGGCCCGATGTACCGCGGACTCAACTTCCCCTTCTTGCCAAACCTCATAACGCCCTTCATGGGCGACACCTTCAGGAATACCCAGTCACCCATCTGGAACTCTAACGGTCGACGTCGTCTATCAGCATAAGCTTTCTGTCGACTCTGAGCAGCCAATAGTCGCTCCCGAATAAGCTTCACCTTATCTACAGCTTCCTGGATCACATCTGGCCCAATCAGCTTAGTCTCGCCCACGTCAAACCAACCAATAGGAGATCTGCATTTCCTGCCATAAAGGGCCTCGTACGGAGCCATCTGAATGCTGGAGTGATAACTGTTATTATAGGCAAACTCAATAAGCGGCAAATGATCATCCCAGCTGCCCCTGAAATCAATAACGCAGGCCCGCAACATATCTTCGAGCGTCTGAATAGTGCGCTCGGCCTGCCCGTCGGACTGAGGGTGAAAGGCTGTACTAAGGCTCACCTGAGTCCCTAATCCCTCCTGAAATGACCTCCAGAAATTAGCTGTAAACTGGGAACCTCGGTCAGTAATAATAGATATAGGGACTCCGTGAAGTCTGACTATCTCTCTGATATACAATCTGGCATAGTCCTCAGCCGAATAAGTAGTCCGAACCGGAAGGAAATGGGCTGATTTCGTCAGCCTGTCAACGATAACCCAGATAGAGTCGTACATGCGTGGAGTGCGCGGTAACCCAACAACGAAATCCATATTAATCATCTCCCATTTCCAGGCTGGAATTTCCATCTCCTGTAATAATCCACCGGGCTTCTGATGCTCGATCTTAACTTGCTGGCAGTTCGGGCACTGACTAACAAACTCAGCAATATCCTTCTTCATGTCGTCCCACCAATACAAACACCTGAGATCCCGATACGTTTTAGTGGAACCAGGATGAACAGAATACCGTGCATTATGGGCCTCGCCCATAATCTGCCGCCGTAAGCCCGCAACGTCCGATACACAGAATCTGCCGTCATATAATAATACTCCTTCAGGCGAGATTTCGAACTGAGTCTTTGCTTTATTAAGGGCCACATCTCTGTACTGAATCAAATGAGGATCCTCAAACTGGAGCTGCTTTACCTCCTGAATAATAGATGACTCAGCAACTGGACGAACAGAAATCCCAGAATCTCCAGAATCTATCAAACGAACTCCGAGGCTGGCCAGCTGACGAATGTCATGAACCAAATCTCTCTTATCAGATGGAACATCAGCCAGACTGCCCACGGACTTGCGGCTAAGCGCGTCAGCTACCACATTGGCTTTCCCCGGATGGTACAGAATATCAACGTCGTAATCCTTTAGTAGCTCAAGCCATCTCCACTGCCGCAAATTTAGTTCCTTCTGCTTAAAAATATACTGGAGACTCTTATGGTCCGTATAGATATCAACATGGACCCCATATAAATAATGCCGCCAAATCTTCAAAGCATGAATCACCGCGGCCAACTCAAGATCATGAGTGGGATAGTTCTTCTCGTGCGGTCTGAGCTGCCGGGAAGCATAGGCTATGACTCGGCCGTGCTGCATCAATACACATCCTATCCCAATACCAGAGGCGTCACAATAGACAACATACCCGTCAGATCCCTCTGGAAGAGCCAAAACTGGTGCTGTAATCAATCTCTCTTTCAGCATATGAAAGCTGCGCTCGCAGGCATCTGTCCACTGAAATTTTGCTGCTTTCTGGGTAAGCCTCGTCAGTGGTGCCGCAATAGAAGAAAACTCCTCCACGAACCTGCGATAATACCCGGCCAATCCCAGAAAACTGCGCACCTCTGTCGGTGTAGTAGGCCTGGGCTAGTTCTGCACAGCCTCAATCTTCTGCGTGTCGACCCGAATACAATATGGCCCAAGAATGCCACAGAAGTCAACCAGAACTCACATTTAGAGAATTTAGCATATAACTTCTGCTGACGGAGAATGCCAAGTATCGTCCTCAAGTGATCTGAAAGCTCCTCGGCTGATCGCGAGTAAATCAGAATATCATCGATAAACACAATAACAAACATATCCAGAAAAGGCCGAAATACCCGGTTCATCAGATCCATAAATACTGTTGGAGCATTAGTCAGTCCGAAAGACATAACTCTGAACTCATAATGCCCGTATCGGGTCCTGAAAGCAGTCTTCGGGATATCTGACTCCCGTACTCGCACCTGATGATAACCTGAGCGCAGATCTATCTTCGAGAAATATTTAGCACCCTGCAGCTGATCAAACAAGTCATCAATCCGGGGGAGGGGATATTTATTCTTAATAGTCACCTTATTCAGCTGCCGGTAGTCGATATACATCCGCAACGACCCATCTTTCTTTCTGACAAACAATACCGGCGCTCCCCAGGGTGATGTGCTGGGTCTAATAAAACCCTTATCCAACAAATCTTTCAGCTGCTCCTTCAACTCTTTCAACTCAGCCGGTGCCATCCTGTACGGAGGAATAGATATAGGCTGCGTATCCGGCATCAACTCTATAGTGAAATCAATCTCCCGCTCAGGCGGAAGGCCAGGAAGCTCGTCAGGAAATACATCTGTGAAGCGCCGCCGGTCTACGAATCCCGCAAAGGTAAAGACAAGCAAGAAGTAAAGAAAGTGGGGAGATATTTTTCCAAGACCGAAAACAAAGAATCCACGAACGTTAATGTTGCGCCTGTGAAGCTTACCACTAAAGTAAACAAGAAGCAGAGCGTGAAGTCAACTTCTTTGGAGGGTAGAGCGAACAGAAAATCAACTTTGAAGGAGATGCAAGAGAAGGATTATCCATTCCTTGATTCAGACGTTTCTGCAATCTTCGATGAACTTCTTGGGCTGAAACTTTTTGAGTTACCCGAGATGAAGCGGCCGAATAAAGCAAGGAGAACTGATGAACCGAATTATTGCAAGTACCACCGGTTGATCGGCCACCCTATAGAGAAATGCTTTGTCTTCAAGGATAAAGTTATGGAGCTAGCCCGCGAAGGAAATATTTCACTTGAAGATGAGAAAGAAAGTGCAAACCAAGTTGGTGTCACAATTAGCTCACTCGATCCAGTCATGACCTCCAACTTTGTTGAAGGATATGGAGAGAAAGACATCCCGAACATATGTCTGGCAGGAATGATTAAGTTTGGAGACTTCGAACCAGTTAATGTGAATGAAATGTTTTCTATTCTTACACCGAGCGATATTGTGTCAGTAGAAGGAGGACCGTCTGAAGAAGACGAAGACCAAAGTCGTCATCTTGATGATGGGGGTTGGACTCTCGTAACTCGTCGCAAGCACCGTAAAACAGGTTCGCGAAAGGATTCTGTGAAACGACAAACTAAGGGAAAGAAGGTGAGTAAACCTGAAACAAAAAATCCAGCTAAGCACCCAAAGAAGGAGAAAATAGGAGGGCGCTACTACCAAGAACCACTTCGTCCAATAACATTAGGAGAATACTTGCCGAGTTGGTTTCACACCAAATTCGTCATTGATGATGTAAAAGCTTCATGTTGTATCGTTGATGAGAAGGAAGCGAAAAACGTGACCTCGTCATGTCCATCATCAGAAGACTCTGCAAAGTCATCTCCTGAAGTCATAGATGCGTGCATGGCCAAAATCACATTCACCGATGATGACCTTCTACTCGGCGACATACCTCATAATCTCCCTTTATTAATGATTGGGTTTGCACGTGAGCAAAAGGTGAACAGAATCCTAATCGATGGTGGATCTGGAGTTAACATCCTTCCAATTCACACAATGAAGGAGCTTGGAATCGCAATGGAGGATCTTTCCGCAAGTCGTTTGATGATCCAAGGATTCAACCAAGGGGGACAAAGAGCCATAGGAGCTGTCAAAATAGACCTCACCATCGGCGAGTTGCAATCCAGCGCGTGGTTGCATGTGATCGATGCTAGGACTTCGTATAACATCTTGCTCGGTAGGCCTTGGGTACATGAGAACAAGGTGATCCCCTCTACCTACCACCAGTGTTTGAAGTATCATGAAGACAGAGTTGAAAAGAAGATTATGGCCGATGATAATCCCTTCACTGAAGCTGAAGCACACTTCGCCGATGCCAAGTTCTACTTAAATAAATGTGCCGCAAAAGTTGATGAAGTTGCGATAAAAGATAATGCTGAGTTTATGAACCAAAATGCAAAGGTGGTTGCTTGTAAGGAGAAGGCAGCAGTTAAGGAAGATCAAAGGTCCTTCGATGTCAGTAAGTTGCCTAACACAAATGGAGCTTCATCGAGTAATAAAGTGACTTCTGTTCTTCATTATGTTCCAGAGGCCAAAAGGGACGAGGGAGACATGTTGGGAGGACTAACCCTTCCTATCAAGCAGATTGACACAATAATGTCATCCACAGAATTACTTGGAAGATTTGTGGCTAGCAGCTCGCCACAAAATGAAGCACTCCCTACGAAGCGTACAGGTGAAGGTTTCGATCCAAATGCTTACAAACTACTCGCAAAGGCTGGATACAATCCTAGCGAACCATCAAAATTGGGGAAGCTTCCGATGGAACCTGCGGTGAGGCAAAAACGTGAAGGTTTGGGGTATAAACAACCCCCACCAGTTCGTATCTCCATAAGAAGGGCAAGTAACAACTACATCACTGCGGAAGAGAAACCTCTTGCTTCTAACAAAAGGTCGTCTGTCTTTGACCGACTGGGAAAGTCGACCGCGAGAGTCTCTGTATTTGAGAGGTTAGGACCAATGAAGAATGGAAGCAAGATTCGGAGAAACCACAAGCGTATGAAATCATCAGTTTTTCCCAAATCTCAAAATATCTCCAAAGACTTCCTAAGTCTGATCCCTTCTAGGATGAGGCGGCAAACGGATCTTGTGGTCTCATGTGGAGAAGTGCTAAAAGCAAAGTCGCATGTTGTGGTCTACACCAAGGAGCGGGATGAAGATGAAGAAAGTGTTGGCTCTTCATATCACGTTACTGTACAAGATGAAAGGGAAACTTTATCTCCAATAAGGGTTGATGAAGAGTTGGAGGATTTTTCTTGGTGTTACCATATATCTGTCGATGATGGTGAACCTCAAGAAGATGAAGACGCTAAGGATGCTCCGCCCGAATTTGAAGAAGGGGTAAAAACGACAGTCGACGCATTGAAAGAAGTCAACCTTGGCACTGATGAAGATCCAAGGCCCACTTATGTAAATTCTTTACTTGCAGTCGATGAAGAGAGTGCTTATGTTGAATTACTTAAAGAGTATAAGGATGTATTTGCCTGGAGTTACAAAGAGATGCCTGGCTTATACCCTAAAGTTGCGGTCCATCATCTCGCTGTCAAGAACGGCACACGTCCTATCAAACAAGCACAACGACGTTTCAGGCCAGAATTGGTTCCCTCGATCGAAAATGAAGTTAACAAGCTTATTGAGGCTGGTTTCATTCGCGAAGTTAAGTTCCCCACATGGATTTCGAGCATTGTCCCTGTGAGAAAGAAGAATGGACAAATTCGAGTATGTGTTGACTTTAGGGATCTCAACAATGCATGCCCTAAGGATGAATTTCCACTTCCCATTGCTGAGCTTATGATTGATGCCACTACTGGATACGAGGCGATGTCCTTCATGGACGGGTCATCCGGCTATAACCAGATCCGCATGTCACCTAAGGATGAAGAGCTTACCGCATTCCGCACTCCTAAAGGTATTTATTGCTACAAAGTAATGCCTTTTGGCTTGAAGAATGCTGGAGCAACATACCAAAGAGCTATGCAAAATATCTTCGACAACATGCTTCACAAAAACGTCGAATGTTATGTTGACGATCTGGTGGTAAAATCAAGAAAAAAGAGTGATCACTTGCAAGACTTGAGAATGGTGTTTGACCTACTACGAAGGCACCAACTCAAAATGAATCCTTTGAAGTGTGCATTTGGGGTTACCTCCGGAAAATTCCTTGGCTTTGTCGTTCGACATCGGGGGATAGAAATTGATCAAGCCAAAGTAGATTCAATCGTGAAGATGGTCGAGCCAAGAAGCATCCATGAGTTGAAAAGTCTGCAAGGGAAGCTGGCGTATCTTAGGAGATTCATCTCGAATCTAGCAGGGAAGTGTCATCCGTTCAGTCGTCTCATGAAGAAAGGTGCTCCTTTCGAATGGGACCAAGCTTGTGCCAACGCCTTTGAGAGCATCAAAACTTACTTGACCAAACCTCCAGTTCTAGCGGCTCCTGTGCCTGGAAAGCCATTGATACTATACATATCGGCACAAGAAAGTTCTGTTGGAGCACTCTTAGCCCAAGAGAACAGCAAAGGGAAAGAAAATGCCCTTTACTACTTGAGTAGGATGATGACGCCAAATGAGTTGAAGTATTCGCCGATTGAAAAGTTGTGTCTGGCCTTAGTCTTCTCGATTCAGAAGATGAAACACTACTTTCAAGCTCATGTAGGTCGTCTTATTTCCAAAGCAAACCCCATAAAATTTGTGATGTCGAAACCTGTCCTTAGCGACCGACTAGCAAGGTGGTATCTCCAATTTCAACAATTTGAGATTGTGTATGTTCCTCAAAAAGCTGTGAAAGGGCAAGCATTGGCAGATTTTCTAGCAGACCATCCGATACCCGATGACTGGGAATTAACTGATGAACTACCCGATGAGAATGCGATGGTCATTGAGATTCAACAGCCTTGGAAGATGTATTTTGATGGTGCTGCACATCGCGAAGGAGCTGGCGCTGGTGTGATATTTGTCACTTCTCAGGAGGAGGTCTTACCGTATTCCTTCACTTTAGCACAATGTTGCTCCAACAATGTTGCGGAATATCAGGCACTCATACTTGGGCTTGAAATGGCTGTTAATATGAAGCAGTTACACTTACAAGTCTTTGGAGATTCTGAATTGGTAATCAATTAATTGTTGGGTACCTACGAGGTCAAAAAGCCAGAATTGCGTCCCTACCATCACTATGCACAAAAATTAATTGGGTGGCTCGGCAACGTAACTCTCCAGCACGTGCCAAGAAAGGAAAATAAGAAGGCTGATGCTTTGGCTACTTTGGCTTCAACATTGACTTTGCCTGACCAAGCGCAAATCACTATCTGCCAGAAATGGATAGTACCGCCGGAGGACGATGAGGATGAAGAAAGCAAACTCGAGCTTCTTGTGGCCGTTACTGAAGCTGAGAAAGTCGATTGGCGACAAACCATGATCGATTACTTGTGTTATAGCATTCTTCCAGAAGATCCAAAAAGAAAGACCGAAATTCGTCGTCGTGCCCCTCGCTTCCTTTACTACAAAGATACTTTGTACCGTAGATCGTTCGAGGGAGTTCTCTTGCGTTGTCTGGGGGAAGAAGAAGCGACTCAAGCTATGCAAGAAGCCCACTCTGGAGTTTGTGGATCACATCAATCTGGGCCAAAACTGCACTTTCATATAAAAAGGATGGGGTATTATTGGCCAACAATGGTAAAAGATTGTTTGGACTATGCTCGAAGTTGCAAAGCATGCCAATTTCATGCAAATTTTATACACCAACCTCCTGCGGTGTTACATCCAACTGTTGCATCTTGGCCATTTGATGCTTGGGGGCTAGACGTGGTTGGACCGCTACCGAAATCTTCTGGTGGCCACTTGTACATCTTAGCTGCAACGGATTACTTCTCAAAATGGGCTGAGGCTGTCGCCCTCAAAGAAGTAAAAAAGGAGAATGTGGCAAACTTCATTCGAGTAAACATCATCTATCGTTTTGGCATTCCTAGTTATATCATAACAGATAATGGCAAGCCGTTCTCCAACAAATTGATGACTAAGATTTGCGAGCTTTTTGGCTTCAAGCAACGAAACTTGTCTATGTATTATGCTGCTGCAAATGGACTAGCTGAAGCATTTAACAAGACCTTGTGCAACTTGTTAAAGAAGGTCGTCTCCAAGTCTAAAAGAGATTGGCATGATAGAATGGAAGAAGCTCTTTGGGCATACCGAACGACTCATCGCACACCGACTCAAGCAACTCCTTATTCTCTTGTTTATGGAGCTGAAGCGGTCCTTCCACTTGAACGTCAAATACCTTCATTGCGGCTCGCTATCCAAGAAGGACTCACTGAAGAAGAAAATGCTTGTCTATGCCTTGAAGAGTTAGAGGCCCTTGATGAGAAAAGGCTGGAAGCTCAGCAAAGCCTTGAATGTTATCAAGCTCGTCTTTCCCGTGCTTTCAATAAAAAGGTTCGCCTGAGGTCCTTCCAAGTTGGTGATCAAGTCCTGGCGGTAAGAAGACCTATTATCATATCTCATAAATCTGAAAGCAAGTTCACTTCAAAGTGGGATGGGCCATATGTTGTCCAAGAAGCCTATACAAGTGGTGCTTACAAGCTTATAGATGCAGATGGCTTGCGGATCGGTCCCATCAACGGGAAATTCTTGAAGATGTACTATCCTTGAAGCAAGATGATACTCCTGGCCCGCATGAGTTTAAACTGTGTACGGCCCCACAAAAGTCCGCTAGGTTGAAAACCTCGAAAGAGGTGGCCTAGGAAAAATTTAGGACAAACAAAAAAAGTCCTCTAGGTTGAAAACCTCGAAAGGGGCGGCCTAGGAAAAAGTTAGGACAAAAAAAAAAAAAAAAAAAAAAACTGCTTTTTCGGAACTACGAAATGACTTGATCCTCTTCACCGAGGTACGTAGGCGCTTAGAGTTTCATTCTAAGTTCAGTCGCCTAAAAACAATCCTTCTTTCTTGTTCGGAACTACGAAATGACTTGATCCTCTTCACCGAGGTACGTAGGCGCTTAGAGTTTCATTCTAAGTTCAGTCGCATAAAAAAAATCCTTCTTTTTGTTCGGAACTACGAAATGACTTGATCCTCTTCACCGAGGTACGTAGGCGCTTAGAGTTTCATTCTAAGTTCAGTCGCATAAAAAAAAACTTTTTTTTTCTCTTTTCTGAACTACCATATTCTAAGTTCAGTCGCATGAGTAAAAAAAAACAAAAAAAATTAAGAAAAAAAACCATATATGTACACATATATAGCACGGCGATATGGGATCGACGCTTCACCTCTTTCAGTGAGGAGACAAACATGACTGGAAAGAAGAAGACAATTCACAGCAGTTGAAGCCGAAGATGATTGCAGTTTGTTTTAAACGCTTCTATCAAGTCGGCATTACTTCTTCAAATAATGATGCCACTAAAAAATCTGATGGATGCTTCAAGTAGTCGCTTGCCAAAGTTAGAATGTCGCTCCTATGATGAGTTGAGATGTTTTTCACCACAAATGCGCAAAGCTGAAGAGTCGAACAAGATATTCTAAGCTGAACTTGGAGAATTATCTGTACATATGTAGAAGGCATTTGAGCGTCATTTTTAAAAATATTGTAGTTCGATGAGTCGTCTTTCCAAAAAAATTGGAATCTCGTCATTTCGGCACTCGTACCCCGAGTTATGAATTTTCTCCCACCGAAGCGCAAAGCTGAAAAATAGAACAAGGCAGCATCGGAGTTGAAATTTCGAGAATTATCTGTACAAATCTAAAAGGAATTTGGCTGTGATTTTTATATATATTGTAGATCAATGAGTCCTAGTTCCATATAAATTTGAATCTTGTGATTCCAACGCTCGTACTCCGAGTTATGAATTTTCTCCCACCGAAGCACGAAGCTGAAAAGTCGAACAAGGCAGCATCGGAGTTGAAATTTGGAGAATTATCTGTACAAATCTAAAAGGAATTTGGCCGTGATTTATATATATATTGTATATCAATGAGTCCTCGTTCCATATAAATTTTAATCTTGTGATTCCAACGCTCGTACTCCGAGTTATGAATTTTCTCCCACCGAAGCACGAAGCTGAAAAGTCGAACAAGGCAGAATCTAAGCTAAATTTGGAGAATTATCTGTACAAATCTAGAAGTAATTTGGCCGTGATTTTTATATATATTGTAGATCAATGAGTCCTCTTTCCATAGAAATTGTAATCTTGTGATTCCAACGCTCGTACTCCGAGTTATGAATTTTCTACTACCAAAGCACAAATCTGAAGGGTTGAGCAAGGCAGAATTCGAGCAAAATTTCGAGAGAGAAAAAAAACAGATTCTTCAGTTATCTTCAAAAAAAAAAAGGGGGAGAAAAAATTGATCCAAATCACAAGACGAAATGATTCATGTTGAAATAAAGACGACTACTTTTATTGCTTCAAGAAGGAAATGTCACTACATCATAATAAGCAATTAAAAAGTAAAAATCCTAAGCAAGAATCTAAGTCACGGAAAAGGCTTGAAGCATAGGATTTGTTGACGACTCTTCTCAACCGCCTCTTCAAGTTTAGATAGTCTCTCTGCTTCTTCATCAGACAACACATGATTAGCTTTAATAGTATGAATCTCGCCCTCTGTAATGGTGATTTTCTCTTGATTTTTGGACAGCTCCTCTTGGTGTTTGTCAAGGAATGCGATAATCTTCTCCTTCCTAGAGTTCAAGGCTGCTAAGTCTTTCTCCACATTCGCAAGATTTGCTTGAAGCTCCTTCATGGACCCATCTAGCTTTCCATGTTCTTGTTTAGCATCATCGAGGCGTCGTTGTGCATCTGAAAGTGATTATTGGTGTAATTCTTTAGTCATCTTCGACGATTTCAAAGAGTCATACTCTGCATACGCCTTGAAGAAGTTCTCGACAAGACCCTCCAAAGCAGAAACATCGATAATATTGATTTTCCTAAGTTCCTCAAGAGTCGAAGCAATACTTGCCTCCAACACCATAAAGTTGTCTAAGGAACCTAAAGAAAATTGTGTAATCCATCCGCACAATGCACCCCATATCTCAGAGACGAAGGTTGATTTGAAGCGGAAAATAGTCCCTTGTGGATCAAAGCTCGACACGCTAGATTGCAATGGCTGTGAGGAAGGTCTGAAGGTCTTCGGATGTGTAATCTGATCAACGACAACTTCAGCCGCATTCAGCGCGTCTAGTTTCTGGAAACCCAACTACAAAACAAAAAACAAAAAAATCAGATTTAAAAAACAAGTGTAAATGCAGAAAATATGGAGAGAAGAAATATTACTTGTTCTGCTACTTCTTCCAAGCCCATCATTGAGTTTGGATCCCCATCCAGATGGATATCAGATCCAATGCTAATAGCGTCCAAATCAGCGTATTCATTATGGTGATCGTCGGACTTCTTCGATTTCCTTTCTAAACGATTCCAATGTCGATCTCCACTTGTGTTACTCTCCGTCGAACTAGAGGATGCGATGGTATTTCCAACATCGATAGGAAGAGAGGAAGGGCGAGACTTTTTGTTGCAAGGTGGTGCGAGACTTGATGTTTCTTTGGCGCCCTTGTCCAATGAACTCGAAGGTTCCCTTCTTTTGGAAGTATTGTTGGTCACCTTAGGAGCCGTAGCACTTGTCTTGGAGACTAGTCGGACGCGTTTAACTCCTTGGTCCATAGGGATTTCAACATCCTTCAAGGTTTTGGATTTAGAAGAAGTTTCATGAGCTTGTGGAGTATCATTAAGTTGCACCTCGGACTTGGAAGAAGGATGCGATTTTTCTTTCATTCGAGCCGGACCTCTTTTAGACAACATAGGTGTATGATCTTGCTTTGATTTTTGTGAAATAATTCGAGGACTCATTTCTGATGGATTTGTCCGATTGGCTAGCCACCATTCCATGTACTCACGAGTCATTAAAGGCGAACTACCTTCTGATGGGCGCACCGGAATTATGACTTTTGAAGAGGTTCCAAGGCGAATTGAAGAATTCTAAAGTTGTGCTAGTGTTAGCAATGTGCCATCGTATGGTCGCTCCATGAGGTCTCCAGGGATGTCTTGACAAAAACCAAATTGTCTGCTAAACCTATAAGGACTATAGGACTCCATGATGAGATCCGCATCATGCCTAAGTGTAACATAACTCGAGCGAAGGCTTATGATAGTATCGTTCCATGAATCTGAGAGATCGCCAGTATTGGTGAAGTACAATTCCCTACCTTGTAACAATGCTAAATGATGGAGGTGGCGGGCGTCATCTTGTTGAAATAACTTTCGGCGTCAGATAAATTGAAGTATTTGGCCATCTTTTCGCCAGAAATCTTGCATGAAGGTATACTCCGATGTGAGTGATTGGCACGATGATGGGTCTTAAAATATTCTCCTAGCCAGCCATATACATAGTGTATGGGGAAAATTATATTCCCCTGCTTCAAGTCTGGAGAAGTAGAGATCTCTCTCAAGCCACGATATATGCTCGCAAGGACTGGGACTGCCAGAGAGAATTTCTCTCCATGAGCCATCAAGCTCGCCACTTTAAAAACGCTAGCACGCACATAATCAATTTTCTTATGGGGGAGAACAAACTTGCAGAGCCAACATGTTAGGAAAGCCGACAAATTCGTCTCATCTCTAAGTGAATCTTCCACTCCTAGCTCGACGAAGGGGGCATGCTCCTCATCGGTTCGTGGTAAGTAATTCATGTCAATATGCCCGGAAGGATTGTGATTCAATCTTGGCTTCGTTGCACGACCCTTCGACGCCTTTTGCGGAGGTTCCGCGTACCTGCTTGGTCCTCTAAACCAAAATTTCACCCAATCATGGATGGACACCTCATGACGGCCACCTTCGGCAAGTTTGTAAAAGGCTGAAAAAAGTATAGACAGCTCTTGGGGAGCCATGGTTTCCCCTGATTGACCATTTGCGTCAATTCTTTCGCCGAAGGAACAACTTCATCATAAAAAGATCCATGAATGGGAAGTCTTGCAATTGTTCGTAAGTCCCAAAGCGAGATAGACATCTCCCCGACGAAAGTGGAAAGCGTATTGGTAGACGGACGCCAAAGCTCACAAAAAGCATGCAGTACGTTGTCATCATAATCATATGTAAACAAAGAAGCGTAGATGGCATCGTAAACTTTGACACCCTCCAAGACTTCCTTATAGCGAGGAAGCACATCTTCCACCCACTCCCAGTAGCCGGGTGTGTAGCAAAATTTTCCGAAACCAGAAGGCGGGACACTCCAGTTGTTGAAACATCCATTGGGATAAGAAGATTCGGTGGGCGCGACTTCTCGATGAATTGCGGACTTCAACAGAGGGACGTCCATAACAGTGGTCTTGCCTGAGAAGTTGCTCATGACGTCTTTGGTCTCCTTTTTAGACCATTCAGCAAGATGAAGCGTAGAAATCTCTCCGTCAAGTGAGAAGGCACCGATCACTGGAGGTTGAACCTCCAAGGCAAGGACTTTGGCGTTCGGATTTCGTTTGTCGCTCACTATCTCTAGATGAGGACGCGGCGTATCGCGATCACGAAAGTGCATCATCATTGTTTAAATTCAAATCCGTACAGATGCGCCCAAAGACCTGTAAAAGAAATAAAAAAAAAAGGGACAGGTAAGTTTCGTAGAGCATGTCCAAAGCCAAGAAAGCAAAATCAGATTCTGTGGCTGATTAAAACATTATACCTGAGCCAATATAGAAGCAATTTGATTGTGATTTTCGTATATGACGTAGAACTATGAGTCTTCTTTCCGACGCCACAAACCGTTCATGATTGCGATGTTCCTGAGTCAAGCTATAAGATTTTTCGTCAGGACGCACAAAACTAATGAACCAGTGAACCAGAACTGAAGGTCTGATTCTCGATCAATATCTGAGTAAATATATAAGCAATTTGGTCATAGTTTCCGCGTATGACGTAGATCTATGAGTCTAGTTTCCGAAACATCAAGCGGATCATGATTTCGATGTTCCTACATTGAGATATGAATTTTCTACCACAGACATGCAGAGCAGTGAAGAAAGTGACGAAAATACATATGCAAAATCAGATTCTGTGGCTGATTAAAAGAAATATACCTGAGCCAATATAGAAGCAATTTGATTGTGGTTTTCGTATATGACGTATCTCTATGTGTCTTCTTTCCGACGCCGCAAACCGTTCATGATTGCGATGTTCCTAAGTCAAGATATAAGATTTTTCGTCAGGACGCACAAAACTAATGAACCAGTGAACCAGAACTGAAGGTCTGATTCTCGATCAATATCTGAGAAAATATATAAGCAATTTGGTCATGGATTTCGCGTATGACGTAGCTCGACGAGTCTAGTTTCCGAAACATCAAGCGGATCATGATTTCGACATTCCTACATTGAGATATGAATTTTCTACCACAGACATGTAAGCTGTGAAGAAAGTGACGAAAATTCATATTGAAAGAAAATTACCTGATAGAGCGATGGGTTCGAACCAACTCGACAATGCTATAAATTGATACCCAAACACCAAGAGAAGGGGTGTATTTATAGATGTCAAAATCTGGTTCCTACATGGACTACACAAAGAAATCCTTGTTCCAGTTGGAATCTAATCATGGAAAGCTTAAGCTTATGGAAAGTTTAGGCTTTATATATGGAAAGTCTAGGCTTATGGAAAGTCACTATTCTCTCCTAATATGGGAAAGGGCTTATATATGGCAAATTTAAGCTTATGGAAAGTCTCTCCTAAAATATGGAAAGGAATATCATGCAAATTACGGAAACTTTGGGATATATGTGGCGGTTAAGCTTATATATGGAAAGTGACTACTTTGCAACATGAAATATGAGGCTAACTCGTGCAGTACTAGCACCTCCTTACAAAATTTAATAGTATCATTCTCAAAGGGCTGTATATTTCCTAAGTACATAGTCTGTACGTCTGGAAAGCGTTAGTACATGGAAAATACTTAACGTATGGAAAGCTACTGATTTCTCCTAATATGAAAGTGTTTGCATATGGAAAATACTTATGTATGGAAAGCCACTATTTTTTTACTAATATGGAGAGTGCTTATGGATGTAAAGTCATTGTTCTCTCCTAGTAAGATTAGGCTTACTTATGGCGGTGGTAAAAATCCGCTTGCGACACGATTGAAGAGCTTGAGCACAATTATTTCCCGTCAGATTTCAAATATTTTGCAGGAAATCAACTATATGGAGGCAAATAATAATAATAAAAAAAAACGTTAGCCTCGTGAATACTTCAAGCCTCGTCTTTAAAGGTTCGACAAGTCATGAAGCTCGACAAGCCTTGAAGCAGGGGGCATTTGTAGACACTGAAATTTAATCGAACTTAAATCCACAAATTAATTTGGATCATATTCTAAATTCTAAATGTATTGGTCCAAACAAATATTATGGGCTAACATAATCGGATTTATTGTTTAAATCCAACATGTATGGACTTAGTTGAAACACCAATTCAATTGGGCTAGTCTATCTTGTCGGACTTCACATGATGAGCCCACTTTATTAGCCCAAGGTCCATGCCACATGTCAAATGACGTGGTGCGCCAAGTCAAATCAAGGACCAATAAAATCATGTCACGTGCATAAGTGACACAGCATGTCAAGTCAATAGAAGAACCAATCAAATGTCGTCAAGTGTTCAAATGACATGGTTCAACCAATCATCTACAAACCCTAGCTCTCCCCTACAACTATAAATAGGGGTCTTCATAAAGCCAAAAGAAGAAGAAATATACATAGAGAAGCTCTTAGCCGCAAGTTTTCCGCATACTAAGAAGTCTTCGCTCCAAGTGGTGAGTCGCAAGTTCCCATACCTCTACGTTTGTGATTAAAGCTCGGCTCCGCATTCGTAGTGAAATATCAACAACAAGTAATTGGTCCATTCAAGAACAAGCAAAGCCCTTGATTGACGACCGTATCGTAAAGAGAAGAATCAGAGGATTACATCTTGTTAATTAAGATTTCATAAAGATTGTAACCCCCGCACAAATTCTTGAAATCAAATATTATTCTTTGTTGCTATTTTTCTTGTCTTGATTATTATTTTCAGGAACAAAAGATTAGTCGTTACAATAGCATCGCCCAATAGTCTTTCTATTTTTCTTCTTCTGGCAACCTCCTTTTTCAATATCTTATACTTATAAATCCAAAAAAAAAAAGAATATACGGAGTAATACATAAGCAACATGGACTCATGATATCAGTTTCACTATGACACTATCAGCAACCTGCTATTCTAGCTAATTGCCTGGTGTTTACTGCTAAAAATGGTTTTAGGATAACAATTAAATTTGTTTGAAAGGGATTAAAGACAAGTAAATCGTATTCGATCAAAACATTTTTTTTTTGTAGTCAAACCAAGAAATGTATGTAAATGCTAGAATATAAATGGCATAAAATAAAGAGAAGCTTGTGATATTTCCAGAGCTCAACAATGAAGTTAGGATTACAAGTGTAAAGAATGAGATTCCTCTTCCCTCTTCCTTGTCCTAGAAGGTATACTTAATTACACAAAACCTAGACTTTTCAACATGAAAGTACAAATGAAACGACTACTTCATGGTGCAAACCCCGTCAAACAGTGACCCAAGGCTCGAGGCCAACAAGACAATAGTTGTTGAGAAAGCATTTCAGCTGTAAAAAGGTGTCATGGTCGAGTGAAATGATCCTGTGCCAACGACTCTATTGCTAACTTGATCCTGAAGCATTTTGCGTTCCACCAAGTGGTATCGACCCAAGATGTACCCGTGATGATGATGCGAGGGTGCCCCTGGTTGAGACTAGGAACTCTTCTGCTAATCTGGACTTGGTTGTGTCGTTGCTTCCACGTGTCGGTCTCTGATCGGTATACTTACTAACCCTGGTTTTACCTCATACATCTGTGCTTTTTTATATGTATTTCTATATTATGTAGGAAAACTTACATGATATTGCGTATTCTACGTACCACTTACACTTTACAACCTTACATGTCATTCACATACAATTGACCTCCCATAGAATGGTCAATGTTGTACACATACAGTTTGAAAACACATACATTGGATCCAGTTAACCATACGTACAATTGATGTCTTCACATACATTCAGCTTCTTCTTTGAAAACACACACACACAGAGTTGGCAACACGTGCATCCAGTTTCTGCTTTGAATACACATGCATACAATATACAGTAGGTCATATATACACACACATATAGTTACAATCAGATATTGTATTCACATGATTTCAGTTAGGTATTGTATGCTCACGGATATATATATATTCTGCTAAGTTTTGACATCAAAATACTTCAACATTAGCGCTATTTACGAAATTTTCCTTATTATAGCATTGGGCATTCCTAAAAGTATATTTGGTTGAAAAAAATTCTTCTTTTTATCCATCAGAGCTTCTAATAGCATTAGTAAAAAGTAATTAAGATGGAACCTAACCTAAAGTTAAACTGCCAGGAGAAAACATTCAAGCATAACACTGCCACTTGGATTAAATGAGACAACAAGAAATCATGTGGGAGGAAGAAGTATCAGCTTGTAAGGGTTACAAGTGCTCTTCAAATCAGTAATATTCTTCCTTCTTGTTTCTTGGGAAAAATGAATATCTATATCTAAATACGTAAGTAAAAGTTAGCATCCAAGCGTGTGGCCTACTGAGCCAATGAAGTGAGATTTCTTTCTATCTGTCCTCTAGCTCTTGGTAGGTAAAGTTACACAATACACGTGTTTGATAGAGGAGGTAACGGGTACTCGGTGAACTAGTCGAAGTAAGCACACGCTGGCCCAAACGTCATGGTTACAGAAAAAGCATTAGTCAAAGTTTGTGATGTTTGTAACCAAAACTGACAATGTGCCAGTACAAAATTCAAGCATAAAGCTTTGAGATCATGTATGAGGAACAAGCATCAGCTTGCAAGGATTAAAAGTCCTCTTCAAATCAGTAACATCCTCCTCTTTCTTGGGAAAAAATGTGATGGAACCCATACCACTATCTTGACATATTTCTCACTTCAACATAAGCCAAGAGAACTGAATTGCAGGCAGACCTATATAGTTACAATAACAGGAACTGGTAGTAGCTACATGGTTAGGAAGAAGCTGGTTTCATCTTTAACAAAGATGTAATGCTATCTCTATATGGGTATATGATATTTAAGGTCTCTTCATGTTCTCCAGGAACCTTTTGAAGTTTGTTTTTCACCATTAGTACTACACCTCACAAGCCATCAACGCCAACGCCAACGCCCCTTTGAAGGAGTCTTTGAAGTTCATCAGCCAAGCCTTGTAGGAGAACAGGTTTCCTTATTAGACCATTCATTCCCACCTGTAGGCATCTCTCCCATACTTGTTCCTCTGAACTAGCAGTCAGAGCTATGATCAATGGCCAACTACGGCTGCGAAACTTACGCACCCTCAATGCTACTTCAAATCCATCCATTTCCGGCATTTGAAGATCCAAGATGACAACTTGATAGGTTGTTAATGAAGGGCCTAGAGCACTCAAGCATTGAAAACCAGTTGAAACAGCAGTTACTTGGCAACCTAGTTTTTCGAGCAGCTTTCTGGTTACCAGTCTATTTACATCATCATCATCAGCGAGGAGTACATGAAGGCCTCTGAACATTGTGCTGGAAATAAGTTGCTCCAAAGGATTTCTATATTCGAACATGCGTTTCCTAAAAGATGACTGCTTTTGAAATCTGAGGATGAGTGTCATCCCTTGCGCAAGGCCCTGGGCGTTCGAGGACATCCATATATTTCCCTGCATCATCTGATGAATTAAGGCAAAAAAGAAAATCAGGTCAGAGTAAACATACATGGTAACCAGGCTATTCCTTCATCACTTTCACAAGCCAACTTAACAACTTTTTTTTTTTTAACAACTTTTAATAGCAGAGGTAAGGAAACTAATGAACAAAACAGTTTTCTATTTTGGATAATTTGCTAATCAATATCATAAACAGCATCTAAAAACTTTATACAATAAGAAGACAAAAAATCAAGGAAGATAATCAATTATAAGGATGTAACCTCTTACCAAAGGGGAAAATGACGGGGGCCATGTGCACACTAATTTCAGCCAAGGTAGGGGCGGACTAAAAGAAACAAAAGCACACTAAAATGACATTAACAATTTTACATTGAAACACATGGATGTTATAATTTCAAAATCACATAATCTGTAGTCACACCGGGAGAAAAAACATCTTGAACAATCAGTTGATTGAGATTTGTTTACAAGGTCTTGCCTTGACAGAGAGCATGAAGTCATACTGAACTCTGAAAGCACTCCTTGATTTTACACACTTCTTATGAGGGTTCATTCAGTTAAAGTGACTACAACTTAAATGCCAAACATTAGGGTGTGTTTGGTATGGAGGAAAACATTTTCTGAAATTTTCTCATGTTTGGTTGGTCAAAATGTTTTGGAGAACATTTTCTACGAAAACAAGTTCCGTAGAAGTGAGGAAAATGACTTCCCTAATGGAAGTAGGGAAAACAAGTTTCATAAGTGACATTCCAAGTTCATTGTCTCTACCCCACCACTTGACATCCCAACCCCCATCCCTCCCCATAGTGTTTTTCTAGATTACATCTAAATGCTCTTGCGATAATATTTCTTTGCTTACTTACCAAACACTAGAAAATAAGTAAGAAACCCACTTATTTCTCAAGAAAACATTTCCATGGAAAACATTCTCTTTCATACCAAACACACCCTAAGGTTGCAATCTTAAGAATATGAAGGTAAAGGACAACATATGATGCTGGCTGCAGAAGCCCAAGGCTGAAAGGAGTACCCCAAATTGCATTCGGAATTATACGATACAGAGGCTGTGAAGGTATATATCTGAAACACATGATGAGTAATGTATCATGTGAGTATCTAAAAGTAGCATAGCACCAATTCATAGTCAAAGGCTACTATTTTCTCATATTTAACCTAGATATAGGAAAATTAAGCTCAGAAGCTCAACGAGCGAATTTTCTTCTTCAACCTTCCTATTTACCTGATTTTAGCATATACATACAGTAAAGAGTTAGACTCGATCTAACCTATTACAGCTCTAAAACAGGTACCATTTGCTCAAGGCATTGCTGGAGTTTCTTATAAGATCTGCCAATATAATTTTCAGAAGAAGAAACCCTGAACTACCCCTGCTCACTTTGTATTTAGATTAAGAGATACGAGGTCACGGCCACAGACCAGCAAAGACTAACCCCCTTGAGCTCAAATAAATTGAAGGCAACATCTTTATCTGCATCCTTATGAACATATCTTTCATTCTCATATATAGCCAAAATCCCCACTCCTTTCTCTCACTCCTTCCCACACACATACCTGGTGCAAGCAGATTTGAGCGCTACATATCTATCCAATGATTCTTTGAATGAAGATGCTTGTATATAATTTCACATTAGGAACTAAAGTGAACCTAACTAACATCTTATCCATTAAACGTACATCTTTTACACCCAAGGGTATGTATTAGGAGTCAATGAAACCATGAGGTCTCAGGTTCAAAGTCCAGCGGAGCCAATAACACTAGGTAATTCTTCTTATCTGTCCAAGCTTTGGCGGACAGAGTTACACGGCACTTATGTTGATAGAAGGTACTAGCCTGCCAGGTACCCGTGGAATTAACTAAGGTGAGCACAAGATGGCTCAGACACCACGGTTATCACACTCTTATCAAGATAAGGATGACTTAAATGCTATGGTTTTGGTAGTCAGTTACTTCACGGGTTGCAGATCTCTGAACTGATCTCTCCCTATTTCAATTTTATTCAGAGGTAAAACAAAGTTCTAAAGAAATTTCAAATAACTCCAGTCTCTCAAGTCATGAGGCTTGCAATTGCATATACTTGCTCACACTCTTATCAGGATAAGGATGACTTAAATGCTATGGTTTTGGTAGTCAGTTACTTCACGGGTTGCAGATCTCTGAACTGATCTCTCCCTATTTCAATTTTATTCAGAGGTAAAACAAAGTTCTAAAGAAATTTCAAATAACTCCAGTCTCTCAAGTCATGAGGCTTCCAATTGCATATACTTGCTCCCTCCTATGCTTCCACTAGAACAGAAGTACAAAGAGTTTGAATGCCAGCATAATAGTAACATTTGGAAGATTTGGCAGTTAATAATCACATTTGAGGAAATTGGGAAGACATCATTCCAGCCTGTTGCATCCTAGAAACCTTTCACCTAAAGATTTACAGATGAACAGTTATTAAAGAATCACCTTCTACACAAGAAAATAAGTCCCCGAGCTGCATCTTATTCTCTAAGACCTTTCAGCTAAGCAGCAGTCAATAAGAAAAGAGGGAAATTCCATTTCCATTTAGTCAAGTTCCTTTTCTTTCATTTACCCCCCCCCCCCGGGGGGGGGGGGGGGGCAGTAACCTGAACCCCAACAGAGTAGACAGATAATTCACGTTCAACTCAATTTTTTTGGCAGTGCGGCATTTGTTGGCAACCTTGGGACGACATATATCCAAAAACATGCAACTCCTCTTATCATTTTAGGTTAAAGCATTTTCCAATTTAGGATGTTTCACATGTTTGGCACACTTCTACGAATTGGAACAAATGTCTAACGACAAAAACAAACAGGAAAAAAAACATCATGTATTCTAACCTGGACAAGCTTTTTGCACATGCTGAAACTCAAGCCCTCCGTTACTTCCTTGCTGTTATGCCTTCTTCCACCAAAGTGAATGGTGGAGATTGAGCTATCTGATAGAGAGCCTTCAAGACTAACCTCAATTTCAAATTTTATGGTCACATATTCGTCTGTCGTGCTTGGTCTTCTTGTTCCCCAAACTTTGTCATTCCCACCATCAGCTCCAGTCTCTAGCACCACTCTAAATATGACAGATCCCTTTCCGATGCTGACATTTAACAAATGTCCTATCATATGTAACAAAACCTGAAACGTTCTCTTTTCGTCGCCCATCACCTGATTAGGCAAAGATGTCGGAACATCTGTAGAAAATTCGAAACCCTTATAGACGCTCAAGCACTTAACAAGACAAGAAGCCTCCTTGACCAATAAATGCAACTGAAAGGGCCTCATTTCTACTGGAAACCTTCCATCATCTTTTGCAGATATCTCCATCGCATCATTTATTAATGTTGATAGAACAGTGCTTGTTTTCACCATCGTGTCAACAATAATCTTCTGGTCAGCGCTTGCTTTCTCATCTTGAAATATGGATAGCAAACCCAAAATTGAATGCATCGGCCGCCTCATTCCATTATTCATCACTTTCTGAAACGAAGTCCTTGCTTGGCTTGCCTTCATAGCATTCTCTTTAGCCTGCTGCAGCACTCGATTTCTCATTTCTAGTTTCTCCCTCATCGCCTGAGACTCTTCAAGAACAGTGGCATGGGATAAAGCCACAGCTACCTGATCAGCAACTACTTCCACTATCTCCATCTCGTTATAGCTCCAGTCTCTATCATCAGCGCTTGAAAGAACCAAAACTAAAACGGCATAACGAGTGTCAACCAACTCCGGGGTCCCACCTTTGAAATCCGAAGCACGAAGCAATGGCATCCGAATTGCAGCAACAGCACATGGTTCATCAGATCCTCCTCCACTGCTCGAAGCTGCAAGAACCGAATCTTGCCTCAGAATCCTTACCCCCTTGTTTGTTGTTATCTCTAACACATCCGGATCATTAATAGGGAGCGAACGACGAGATTCTGCTGCGGAACTGGGATTCAACTCATGTGTTAAGTTCATCTGTGACCTACTTTCGTTCGGCATCCAAACTGCACAATTCTGCAGCTTCAAGGTTTCCGAAAGTTCTACCAGAGTAGTGTACAATATCGTGTGCTTATCAAGTGACTTCCTAATTTCTTGTGTCAACATACGGACGTGCATGCTCGCCTCCGTTTGTTTCTTCATCATACCAACCTCTTGATCTAGCTCCAAAACATTTTGTGCTAAGAACAATTCTCTTACCTTTATCTTTAGGAGAAGAGGGATCAGAGTCAAAAGGGTGATTGCAGTTGCACAAGAGACAAGGGCAGTAAGGATTTTGGCAACTGTTAAGGACAAGATCAATTGGAAAGAAGGATGAGGATTGTAAGTCCATCCATTGAGCAAATGTGTCAATCCACAAAGCACTATAAAAGCAATGAACTGGACTAGAACCCATTTGAAAGGAAGATTGGAGCGGCTAATGAAGTAAAGCAACTCAAGAGGGATAGAAAAGTAGGCAACAGCAATAAAGAAGTCACTCACTTTTTGACAATCTAAAATGGTATTTATACTCCAAAAACCATCTTCATCACAAAAATTAACGCAATCAATATCATCAGCTGAAACAGATATAATAACCAAAGAAATCAACAGTCCCGGAAACAACAACCTTAACATTGCCAACATCTTAAACCCCCCCTCTCAATCCATCCACTAGACAAAACTTGAATATTAAGATGAAAGCAGAACAAACATTGAACTAATATCCAAGTTCCAAGAATGAGATCTCATTGGCTCTAAGCATCTACTATGTATTCTCAGATAACATAAGACCTAATAAAATAATAACAAAAACTGATCTGTCACATGTCTAGATCTAACCTACATACATACCTAAAGATCTAGCATACCCTTAAACTAAATTCATCAAACTATTCTCCCCCTCAGTAAGGGCTTTCCTAGATTTTCTACTGTACACTAAGCAAATGAAACCAAAAACAATAGAAAAACTAGTAAAAGAACATCAAAGTTCTAATTTTTAGAAAAAAGGGTGACCTTACAAGATGATCTTGGAAAGACAAGTACCTTCCTGTGGAGCTTAAATCTCCACAGGAAATTCTTGATGTTACTATTATTTCAAGAATCTTGAATAGGTTTCCTCAATATAAAAAGACCCACAAATGAATTTGTAAAAAAAAAAAAAGACCTCAATAAATGAAGCAAGAAGGTGAAAGTAGGTAACTTGATGTCAAAATAATACCAACAAAACAAAAAAGACAAGTACCCCTCTTGCCAAATTTCCACCACTTCAAATGGGAAACACAAAAAACACTTGTCAAACCTCAAAAAAGCAAGAAAATTTACAAAAGATGGCCCACTAATACTATTTTTTCAGTGAGTAGACAAGAAATGAAAAGGTAACACTAAAACCCCATTACTACTTATTAGATTCTTTGACTCATTGTTGTGTTGTTGAAGAAGAAAGACAACACCTTTAATTTGTTTACTCGTTTTCAAGAAAGCAGTAATGAGAGCAAGAAAAGAGGAAAATTCCAATAAATTTCTTTTCTTTTTTTTTCATTATTTATATTAATTTAAAATTATTTTAATGGGGTCCCACAAAACTTACATGAAGAGAACCTAGACGTTCTGAATAAATGTCACTTTCTGTCAATCACAACAAGGCTCTAAAAATAGTGTAGTAACTCAAAAGTACTTTTTGCCAAATCTTTATTTTTTAATAAGAAAGTACTAATGTACTACTCCAGTTGTCTTCTGAAATTATTTGCTACACCTCGGGTGTACAGATAAAATAATGTACAAACGAAACGTGGAAGTGGACCCTATAATGGGGCTAATCAACGGCTTAGATTTAATGATGCATAGCATATTGCGCGTAGAAGTCGTGTGCAATGATGTTGCAATCTTGACCGTTAAGGTAGTATGCTGCAGCATCAAGCCTGTGGAGGTTAATCTCAAGCCGTTAATGTGGACTAAGGCCCGTGGGTCGATCCGACTAAGCTCGTGATGTGATAGGATTGGGCTTGAACGGTTGGAGCTCATTTAAGAACGAGGCTTTTTAATCCGGCCTGAGTAAGCCTGTTGGTTCGTGGGTTGGACGGGCTCGTGAGCCAAATTAAAAAATAGAAAGAAAGTGAAGATTGTCACAAGCAGAATCAAATGTACTGTGTTGGATACGTCATAAGTGACAAGGAAGTTTCTTTGAGAAGTTTATTTTTACTATCATTTTCTTTTGCATTTCATTGAGATCTATTAGAACAAAGTCAGGTTAATATTTATGTTTAGCCAGTTGTATTGCTACTCATTAAATGTTTAGTTTGCTATTAATATCTCTATTTGGTTCGAGTGGTATCAGTTATTAATATTTTAAGTGTTAACAGTGTCAAAAGTTATTCACTTTCGTAGAAAGTTTGGTCCTACAAGATCGTTTTCTTGGGTACGTTGTACCCAAAATAATTGCATAGAATAGTAGAGATTTCGTACCAAAGCCATACAGTCAAATCTTTACTTGAAGCCAAACTCAATAAGCATTATTAAAATCATTTTATTTGTGCATTTGAGACTTGGTTAGCAAGTAGTAACTGGGTGTTCATGGTTCGGTTTGGGTCGGTTATTTATTAAAACCATAACCAAACCAATTTAATTGGTTTTTAAATGTTTAAAACCATAACCAAACCAAATAAAATAATAACCACCGGTTTGGTTATTGTCGGTTTGGTTCGATTTTTTGGTTTATGACTAGCAGCCATGAGACTTATCAGTAAAACATTAAAAAGTTGAAAAATACATGTCATTTTTTTGTTCAAACGATAACTTTTATTTATAGTTTAAGGTACATCATAGAAATATTTTCACTATTAGTGATAGTGTACTATTCAAGTTACCCAAAGTTGTTAAACTATTACATATAGAGCTAAAAACTAACTTGGTAGTGGCTGCACCATTTTTGTCATCTTAATACACATACCTGAAAATAAAGTAGAGCATAGGAGCTTTTAGTTGTTGTTACAAACATACATATTAATTAAACATAAAGACTACCTAAAATTAATGAAAATTTATGAAATAAAAGAACTCTGTGTAATGATCCCAAAACTTTGGGGCAGTACTTGCATTTTGCCCTCAATTCTCCCATTTTATTAAAAAAACTTTGTGTAATGATCCCAAACTTCATATGTTTTTCTATCATTATCCCTAAGGCTAGGGTCTCGATTACAAGGAGTTGTTTTTTTCTACTTTTTAGGAGGATTACCCGCGGAAGAAGTATTAAGGCATTACCACGTGCATGAGTTGCAGCAAATGCTGATGTTACTGAAGTATCTTCTATAGGAACCTCCAAATCTACAACCTCTGTCCTTTTCATATGAAAAATATTAAAAGTTTAGGACCCATTCAGACAAGAAAAAAGAAAGGTATAAATTCGAAGAAAAAAAAAACAACCTAAAATCAAATGGCTGACAAAGAAAGGCTAAAAATTTAAGTTAAAGACATTAGACTCTAACGTGAGCTTCTGTTAGTAGGTTTACACTTAACACTTAGGGCTCGTTTGGTTGGGAAACAACTTATCCCGGGATTAGTTATTCCACCCTCAAGGTGGGATAAAATAAGGCTGCAATCCCGGGATTAGTTATTCCAGATTTTTATTCCTACCAAACATGGGATAAGGAAGTACTAAAATTTTATCACGGGACTATTTTTGCTAATCCTTCACACCAAACGACCCCTTAAAGAGTTAAAAGACTTAAAGACATGGGCTTGGACATATTCTTAAAAACGTGGGCCTTAAACAATCATGTGAAATAAGTAGACCAAAAATCAAATTAATGATTAAAAGGTATAAAATATTTATAATTATTTATGGAAAACTAATATTATACGTATAAATAATTATAAAATATATGTGTATAAATTATCGGTTTGGTTCGGTTATTTTTTAATAGAACCATAACCAAACCAAATATTATCGGTTTTTAAAATTTGAAACCAAATCAAACCAAACCAAATGTCGGTTTTTTTATTCGGTTTGGTTTTGATTTTAACCAAACCCGTGAACAACCCTAGTAGTAACACCATGTAATATTGTCTTGTAAATATTTATTTTAGCATTTATAAATTAGAATTTAAATTAAAGAATTATGAAAATATTAATAAAAAAAAAAGGTCGGCTGACCCGGCTAGGCTCGCAGCCCATGTAGTGATGGTTGGGCTTTCTATTTAAAGGCCCATCAAAATGGTGAGCCAGCCCGGCCTAGCCCAATTCCAAAGCCCGTGTGGGCTAAGCTCAAATGGACTGGGTCAGCCCGTTTTGATAACTCTAAATCTCAATGAGCTAAACTGGGCTTTGCCCTTTTGAAATTTACCCGTTTGGTTGTGAGAATTATTCACTCGTTTTTGGAAATTTTTCACTTTTTTCAAAAATCAGGGTGTGGCCATAAAAATTTCAAAGACAACTTTAAGTTGTATTTGGAATTTGAAAAACAACAAAAACCTTATTTTTCACTTTTTCCATTTTCTGCTTTGGACCTTTACTTTTGTTTTTCTGTTTTCAATTTTTACCCTATTTTTTTTTTTTAAAAAAAGGATCCTCAAAGTATTTTTATAGCTATTTTTATAAATGTTTTTCAGAATGTTTATTTTTACAGCTAATTGGTTTAGTTCTTGTTTGGTTTTGTAAGGAGTACAAGTGCAAGGTGGGGTTGATGAGAACGGTGTTTAAGCACTGGTTATGTTTATTAATTGTTTTAGGTGATTTTGCTAGTTATTAGAAAATTAGGGGTTTAAATCATATTTCGTATTTTTTAGATAAAGTACATTTCAACAACTAAATATTATTTTGCAAAAACTATAATCAAACACAACTTCAATTCCAACTCCAACTTCAAAAATTCCAAATGTTTCTATGGCCAAACGCCTACTTTCTAACCTGACTAATTCAATTTTGCACGCGAAAAATATGTAAAGAATTAAAGCACTTTCTACCACTAGAAATTTCTAGTATTTCTCAAAATCAATTTTTGTCGGAGAACTTTACCATCACACTGCATCCATGGGTGATTTAGTCCATGAGCTAATTCGTTGAGTTGGGTTGAGGTTCTTCGGGGTTCAATTAAGAATAAAGGAACATCTTGGGTTGAGGTTCTTCGGGGTTCAATTAAGAATAAAGGAACATCTTCTCATTATTCTCGTCGTCATTTAATCGATAAGATAACTCATTGAGTTAACTTTGTTTTGCCTCATTAAAATCATCTTAGATGTTACATCGAGAAATTGAGTAAGAATGGATCTAGCTAGTACTTCTCGACATAGGAAACAGGAGGGCAAGTGCATGGATTGGTGATTGGAGAACTACTATTTAAGGCATAGTCGATAATTACAAAACATTATATGTTTAGTTATTTTAGAATCAACTTCAAATATCCGAGATTAAAGCTATAAATTTGGGTCTGAAGTTACAAACTCAGATGTACGAGTTTGAACTTAATTTGATATATTGCCTGTGCAGAGTTAGATTTGATAGTCCCCATTTCTTATTTATATGTCTGAAGTCTGAACTATCAAGCCTACCTTCAAATCTGAAAGTCTGAAGTTAGCATAACTTCCTCATTCCAAACCTTCATGACTGAAAAGTAATGCGACGCAAGGAGGATGATAGAAGCATGTCTCTTATTTACCTTTTTAAGCATTTGAAATAACGAATAGCGCATTTTTTTTTTAACCTCTCCCCTCAGGAGCTTCCCTTTGCTTCCTTGATGACTTGAACTCGCAACCTTTGCGTTGAAAATGGAGAGCGCTTATCATCTGAGCAACCCCTGGTGGTCACGAATAACTTTTGTTGCATGAATTCAAAATTCACGTCATGAGAGATTTACCAGAGTTTATCACTAAAATACTCAGATACTCTTTACTTAAAGTGAGACCTCAAGGCCTTTATTATTATTATTATTATTATTATTATTATTATTAATAACCTATATAAAAGAGTGAGTGTGGACGGTGAAAGATCGACATGTGTGCTTTCGGTAAATAAAATTCACCTTAGTGGCATTTAAGACATTTGCTTTTAACCGCTATTACGTGTATGCTCGTTTTAAGGGCATGTTAGCCATTTCGGAGAATGGTACTGCAACTCCGTGCATACGCAATTTTGTTCCTTCTTTTTTGTTTCCCTCAACGTTTCTTTAAGCATAAGAAGTAGTCAATAAATAATCAAGTAGGCGTTTTTTTTTATTTGAAAGAAAATTTTCAGAGATAGATATAGTTAATTTTACTTGCACATTTGGTTACTTTACACAATTAATACAATAATAAAAAAAATGTATTAATAAATATCTAAAAGATTTTTTTTTTCTATTCGTAAAAATTACAAATAAATTACATGTATTATGTGTAGGAAATTATTACAAATAGTCGGTGTATCTTATTAAGTAAGTTGTGTACGTTTCTTAATAAGTTCCAAATGTTTAAAAAACACTTGTCTATTTTTTATCAAGTGCGTGAATAAAGATATTAAAAAAATTTGCCTTCTTTATTAAATTTTATAAAATTAAATAACATTTAACTTGATTTAAATGAAATGATTTAAATTTACACAAATATCTATGACTTGTTTTAGACCACAAGTTTCAAAGATCTTTCCTTTTTTTTAAACTTTGTGTCTAGTCAAATTATGTCACAAAATTATGATAGAGAGAGTACCTTTTAGTAATATAATTATAGAATTTTTATTACAGAAAGTATTATAATTCAATTAATTGAAAATATCAATAAATTATTTTACTAAGTCCACTTCTTCCATATATGACTTTTCTGGTTTGGTTCTCCAATTGAAAGATTTGAAATACACCTTCTCCTACCGAGTTTCATGCCATTATCTCTTTCTACTCAACAACACTGAAAAGTGCTTTTATGTGTCAGCATCTGTTGCAGTCTTAAATTTTTAAATATAGACCAACTTCATCATTTAAAACAAAATACGTTTATATATTTTTTGACCGTTTATATTTCGTCTTCTCGAGATTATTCCTCATTATTTGTGTGAGACGTATGTGTCTAAACTTATACCCAAAGGTATAAGTTTTACATCTTTTGTTTTTTTTTTCTTCTTTACGTGGACCCCACCTTTATTTTTATTTTTTTGGCAATTATCTCCTAATTTTCACGTGGATCCACCTTAATTTTTTTTTAATCTCTACTATTATGGAAGAGTGGGCCCCACTTTAAATTTGATTTTTTTATTTGTACTATTATAGAAAAAGTGGGCCCAACTTATTTTTTTTAAAATTTTTTCTACTATTACAGAAGAGTGAGCCTCGCGTTTTTTTTTTTTTTTTAAATTTACTATTATAAAAGACAGTTTATATTTTGTCTTCTTGATATTATTCCTCATTATTAGTGTGAGACATATGTGTCTAAACTTATACCCTTAAATCTTTTAGTTTTATGACTTCTTTAACAGTTTTTGTGTTCAATTTAAATCGTTATTTTTTTTTTCCCAAACTTCTCTTTTTTACATTTTCTGTAAGCGTACCTTTACCATTTTCTGAACTTATTATCATTATTTAAATATCCTATTTTTTTTCTATTGCAATTATCTCCTACTTCGTCACGTGGACCCACCTTATTTTTTTTTACAATTGTCTTCTAATTCTCCACGCGGGCCCCACCTTAATTTTTTTTAAATCTCTATTATTATAGAAGAGTGGACCTCACCTTAAATTTATTTATTTATTCATTCCTATTATTATAGAAGATTGGGTCCCATCTTAATTTTTTTTTTTTATAACTTTTCTATTATTAAAGAAGATTGGAGCCCACCTTTTTTTTTTTTTGGACTGACTACGATAGATAGAAACCGATGTTTCTATAGTAGTAAAGTAAAGTAATGTAGAACAGCAGAATTGGTGGTCATAGTCAAAGTCAAAAAGGACATAATTAGCTTGTTTGATCATTTTAGACAAGCTCACCGTCTGTTCACCTTAGTCAAATGTTTACAAATTAATCGTCTAGTGCACTTTGTTAGGTGAGAGAATGATGTAAATAATTCGACTTTCATTGTTTTTTTTTTTTAATCTTTATTATATCAGTTAGTTATAATTTTACAATTAACAATCAGTCTCTCTTTTCGGGTAGAAAATTTATGTGAATTTTCTTCATTAAGTTTTCTTTAAAATAGTTAAAAGACATCAATTTGTTAGAAGTTGTTTCACAACTACGAAACAACTACTTCAAAATTTCAACTAGTGCTACGTGATTCAAAATTATGGAATTTTTTGGCCAAAGATGTGGTTTTGCAAACAAGTTACCAATATTATTTACAAATCACATCCTAGTTTCAACTCCATTCTGAATTCACAATGAAAATTATTTCTCTTCGATCTCATCAAATAGTAGCAACAAATCAAATGTTGCCGCAAACTGATTTCACTTCATATGGAATGCTTCATTACATTGATCTTCTTCCTTTCTCTTAATTAACAAAGTTGAAAATAAAATTATATTTATCTTTGAATAAGGAAAACGTCACAGGAAGTCACTCAACTAGTTATATAATAACGTAAACTTATCAAATTTACTGTTTTCTAACGAGAAAATCATTCTTTATTTCATACAATATCAGTTTTTCTATTATCTGGCCAACTTAAAACCACAATTATTTTATTAAAATATGTTAGTTTAAAGAAAAAGAGATCCATGACCCAAATAATTTTACCCATATGTAAAATCAAATGACTTTAGCACAATAAAATAAAATTGAATCATCATCTATGAAACTAATCCGTAAGTATAAAGTTTGGTTCTCTTCAATCCTTTTTTTTTTCCCTCAATCAGTCCTTCCCAAACTTTGAAAATATAACTAAAAAACAAGAAAAACGACTTTTCTACATGGTTCCATTTCACATACGGTGAACACGTAAGTCGTAACTGTAGACCAAGATGGATGAGACGTATGATTATACCAACTTAGGGAAAATACTGTTTCCACTCTTGTTGAACAATATTCTCCAAATTAAAAATATCTCCCAAAGGTTTTTCTATATATTTTAAGTATGCAAAATCAAAAGGGAGCACGTGAAGTTATAAGAGGCAGAAGAAGAAGCCAAAAATAGAAGCTTCGACGGTGACATACACCCATCTATGATCTAACATTACATACGTCAATTTTTAGTCCATATCTCTCACCTATTAATTACAATAATTTACACACTCCTGCTCCCCCTTGTGAATAATTTTGGTGGACTTGACTTTTTCTACACCTATTATCCAGAATCCAGGGATCTTTCGTGATTAGTCGCAACGTTCGAAGCTCGATGGATAGAAATATTGTACTTTTGTTTATGGCGGATTTGAACATATAAAGTCTGTCTAATCCACGCATCGTGTGTCGCGTTTTTAGCCCTAGATCAAAGTCCTGGACACAAAAATGTTAAGATCACAAATATATTGAAGCATGTCAGCTCATTTAATTTGTAAACAGCTACTCATAGTAATATTTTATATAACTTGATAAAAAAAAATTACATAGTCAACGCATTAGAATTTAATCTTCTTCTTTTTCTCAAAAACTTTTAGGGCCCCATTCCTTCTTTCTCTTGTTCATATTTCCTACATATTCTTTTCTTACTTAGAAAGAATGGACTACCAATTCCATACTAAATCAAAACTAAATATATTACCAGATTGAACTTTTTAATGAATAAATTATGTTCTCCAATAAAAGGGACAATTTGACCTTTGCACATTAGTATTAATTGACAAAAGTATAAGGGTAATATTGAAATGTAAGAATACTTAAATATAATACACTTTTCTAAAAACACATCGAGTCTCTTTATAATAAGCAATATAAACTATATGGGGCATAGTAGACCGCTAAACTGGTGGTCCTCGTCCCAACGGTCTAGTGAGAAATTTCCAAGAACTTTTACCATGGACGGTGCACAATATATGTATAATATTCTAAGGAAAATTGAGATAACATTTAAAACTTTAGCAAATAAGCACGTTTAATATGACTTTGCTTGCCCGCTGCCACATGATGGTCAACGGCTTCCACTGCCATACAATAAAGCTCATCCGAAATCTAAGCATCATGTGCTATTTGTTGAGTTTATAAGTAAAATCTAAGTCTGCAAGCTAAAATCATTGGTGCCTGCGCTAGTGAGAAGTAACAGGTACTTGTGATAGTCAGGTGCACGCAGAATGGTCCCAACCACTACCATCGTCCAAATAATAATAATAAACGCTCGAACAAAAGCAAGTCATGCAGCAGCAAAGGGAGCGGCTCGATGAAGTGGGTGAAAACCTTACAGTTAGATAAGGGTTCAACCCCCAACCGGGACAAAAACATTAGGTGATTTCTTTTAATCAAAGTTATTTGGTATCTATGCTAGTGAGAAGTAGCAAGTAGCAAGTAGCCAATTGAATAGTCATGGTGCACACAAATTGACTGAACACCACCATTATTTCTAAAACTACTAGGTAACCACAGACCTTAATTAACCTCTTATTTCACCAATATACACAAGTCGGAATATAAAGAATCCTAAACATACCAAACCAACAAAAAGAAATAAACAACTCTAAAGCACAAAGACAGCAAGATAATCCAGAGCAAGAAATTCTGAGGTCCACACATCACTGAATCTGGGAGCAGTTTTCATCTGCAAAAACGAAGACTACAGGGAAGTGTTTCTAACCTGTACAAATGTAAAAAGAGTTTGTATATTCTCTTCCGAAAAAGAACCTATAACTTGGGAAAGTTTATCACACTACTCCTAATACGACACGTTTTGCCTAATCTTGAAGGTGGTCATAGTCCCCATTTTCTGGAGACTGGTGCATGCCCTGACCAGCGTTAACCCTCCAATCAGTTGAATGTAATGGTGTTGGTTGCATACCACGAGATTGCATCATAAACTGACCTCCACCCATATTTTGATTAGAAGAATCAACCACCGAACGAAAGCCTACACTCGATATTGGTGACCCACCAAATTGTGGGGAGGTATCATGCTTTACTCCACCAGTTTTCGAGTCAATTGAAAATGAGCCAACAATCACCTACCAACATAGTCATAATAAGGTGTCAGAAAGTTGAAACTTAAAATGACAAAAGAAAGAATAAAGATTCTATGCTCCACAAGCAAATTAAATAGATCACTGGTTCTTGTCCTTATCTGATAAGTATCAGCAGTTGTTTTTAATGGGTCTTTTTCCTTTATGGTGAGAAAGTCAAAGATATATTTCGATCATCTAGACTTTTAATTACCACGAGAAAACTTCAACCTCATACATGGAACTTGCAAATATGCTTCACCAACCACTTCACTGGTGGACAAAGCAGCAGGAAATTTTAAAAATGTAAAAAATGAAGAAATAGAATGAGTCTCAAGTTAGGTATCCAGTTATCAATGAAAAAGCATGACAACTGTTCAGCTGCGTGGTGCCCTTAACATATTTTTAATCTAATCTCAAATCAGCTAATCTAAAGATCAATATCTTAATTAATTCTGTTGATGGCTAAGATAAGACTAAACACTTGAAATATTCTTGAAAAAAGTAAACCTGAATTGGGCCTCCAGCTATCAAGGGACCACCAACTCCACCTCCAATAATTTGCCCGTCAGTACTTGCCAGACACACACTCAGCCCACCCGTTCTGCCTCCAGTCTCAGTGCGTACATAAGATCCAGATAGAGTGATAATGTCAAATCGCCCCTGGCATGAAGTAACACAAAGTTAT
Organism: Lycium barbarum; assembly: GCF_019175385.1. NCBI lineage: Eukaryota > Viridiplantae > Streptophyta > Magnoliopsida > Solanales > Solanaceae > Lycium > Lycium barbarum. The sequence continues at coordinate 14,015,166 of NC_083346.1, read as the reverse complement.
GATCACTATGCTGTATACCTCAATTGACAGGAAAAATGCAATAAAAGACCTTTGAATATTTTTCTCTAAAGACAGGCTGGAAGTGATGATGATCCTCAGAATAATGATGCTAGTGACAGTTTACTATCACCAAAAAGGAAAAAGGGAAACCCTGATAAGCTTGTCCTAAATCCTAGCAATACAGCAAGGATGCTATTTAGGCATCTCAAATGTGTCGTTTCCATGCTAAAACTAAGACACAAAATTAGGATGGTCTTATTTACATTAAAAATATGAAATATTAAATCCTCTTCCTCTTATTTGTCTGGTGAGAATCATGAAGATATTATAGTCCTAGAAATAAGACCACTACTATCTCTAAAACAGAAAAATGACCACAAAATGCTAGCTCTATGTTCTTCATTGGAATATTTACTATACTTCTATGTTTTTCAGTGTCGCGTCTCAATATAAGTATTAACTATTAAGTATTTGGTCGAGTTATCACCGGTCCCGTAAAAGTACATAATTGTACTTGAACCACAATATAGAAAATATGGCTACATAGGAACAAAGGATTGAAGTAAAGTCTTACTTCATCAATTAAAAAGGGAACAAAGAGTTAGAGTAAGGCAAAAGAGGCTGTACATTACTGAAAAAATTAAGGCCAAAGAGCTATATGGTAATAAAGTTGCACTCATTAAATATTACACTTAGTTTCGCCTCAAAAGAAAAAGAAACGCATAATAGATGTACTACTACTTAGCTGTATTAGGCGTGATAGCATTGTTTGACCATTCATAACTTTACCCTTCTAGGAGAACCTCCCCTTCTCTCATTTTATTCACAAACCAAAACATTAAGGGTGTATGGTATTGACGCAAAATGTTTTGTTGGAAAATATTTTTCTGGAAAATAAGTGGGTTTCTTACTTATTTTCTTATGTTTGGCACGTAAGCTCAAAATGTTGTCTCAAAAGCATTTGTATATAATCTAGTTAAACACTAAAGATGGGGGGGTAAGGTGGGGCGGTGGTGGGGTGGGGGCTATGCGGGGTGGGAGTAAAGTGTGTTGTAGGGTGGAGAGGAGACAATTAGTGTGGAATACCACTTGTAGAACTTGTTTTGCCTAATTCCATTAGGGAAGTCATTTTCCTCATTTTTAAGGAACTTATTTTCCTAGGGAAAATCTAAAAATCTTGACTAACCAAACATGGGAAAATTGGAAAACAAACCCTAAAGGAAAGATCCATAGTGACCCTATGAGAATTTACCGAATTTCAGAGGCGATACTGAGTAATCTAACAATTCCAAGATTGATTTGATGTCCTATCAACAGTATGTTTTTGCAAGTCATCCTGATTCTAATTAACACGAGTAAAATTTTTGGATCAATCCAATCAACAACAATGACATACAACAATCCATAATTCCTTCATTATACAATTAAATCTTGCATTTTTTTATAATGCTTTTGACCTATGTTTATCTGTAGAATCAGCGCTTCCCATTTTACAGCATCAGTAAGAAATTTTCTACCTCATATGTAATACTTCCTCCAGATGTTGCTGGTTGACGCAAAGAGGCATTGGAGATTGAGCCAGATGCTGTCAATACGCATAGTTCGTGTTTGCTTTGTTGCATAAACATCATGATTTTCTGACCGACATCCTGTTAAGTGAATTACGAAAATTGCATAAGCATAAAATGAGAGATAAATACAGTGCATAATCAGAAGGCAATTGCAACATATATTAAGTTTTTTGTTGGTGTAATTCAAGTAATTTATATTGAGAAAACTAGAAAAATTAATTCTCCAATGCAGTGCAATTACTTAAGAACTGTGAAGTACCATTGAATCTGCCATGCATGTTAAGGAAAAACTAATATTACAAATTCTGATCAACAATGAATGAATGAGTAAACGACTAAAAACTCTGATTCATACATTTGCGACAAGTAATCAACGGCATCACGAGTTTGATCACAAAACAACAGAAATTAGTTTGATATGCTCAGCCTTACATGCTCTAGGAACAGAAAAAGAAGATATTAACGGCACATTAAGTCAGTGCAACAAGAAACTAACAATATGCAGTACTTTTATATAGATAGATGAGATGCCAAATCATTTGTCATCACTGTAGCCGAACAGCAATTTGACTTGCAGTCAATTCGTAAACCTGGATAGAAAAATGGTATGCAAAGATTTACTATCACTACTAGTTACTGACGCCAGAAGGAACACAAACCAAAAAAAGAGCAAACTACAAATTCCCTTTAATAACAAAAAAAAGACAAAGGATTATACAGCTAGCTGTTTTCCTACTTCCCTTTGTGCTATGAATAATTACAATAAGACAGCGGGTTTCCAACTTTGACAGACTACTAATAGAATAGAAAAGCCGAAGAATCAGTTCACCCTTTCTCCTTTCTGAAGTTGTGCAACAGAGCTCAAGTTCAATTTTCACCATGAATCCTAAAAAAAAAGCTAGTAGTTTCTTTAATTAAAAACTAAAAGAGAGAAGCTAGTACTTAGATAGATATGTGCCTAGCTGAATTTTCTAAATCTAAGTTGGTAGCCGCAAGAATCCAGCAGTTGCCAAGTTTCTAGAATGCTGGCATAATTAACAGGAAATGCTAATTTAAAAAAAAATTAACAGGAAATGCTAAATTTCCCTAGGTCATTTTAACTGAGTTAACTGCTATAAAAATGTTATATCTGGGAGCAATTTTAAAAGTGCTCAAGCTTTTGCACACATCAGAGATTTTTTTTAATAAATCAATGTACACATCAGAAGAATTCCTAGAGAACAACAACATACCCAATGTAATCCTACAAGAAGAAAATCCTAGAGAAAACAAACCTAATTCAATTTTTCAACTGTAAAACCCTGTGAATTTCTACAATTAATTTGGGCCAAATTTAAGCTTAATGGTACAATATACAGGATTTCGAGCCACATGGGGCCCACACAAGTGTAATTAAATTATGGATCAATTAATTATAATATTGGTACCTTTTTTGAGAATGAATTATAATATTTTTTTTCTTAAAATAGGTAACTGTAAGAGAATGAATTATAATATTGGTAACTTGGAATTAGTTTTTGGGTTAATGGGAATCAATAAGTTATCAAACTCACAAGGAAAATATTATATCACATGAAGTGAACTTTGGACTAATTTTCTTGGGTTTAATAGGGATTGGACCAAGGAATCTCGTTGATCTAAGAAAAGGAAGCAAACTAATTAAGTATCATGAAACAAGCTACAGACTACAATTGACCAAAACAAAGGAATAATGGAACAAAGAATTTTGTTGACTAAATAGGGAACCAAGAGACGAGATATAAATGGAATAAGGTTCTAACCATAGAAGCAAAGTTAAGCTACTTGTTGACTAAAAGGGAAAGCTGCAAAATGCAGCAAGGTTGTGAGCTGCCAGCCCAACGCCAAACTAGGTGTCCAAATTTTCTGAACAAACAAGATGTGCGCGGTGGTGGCGCAACGCCTCCTTTGCAGATTCCAACTGAAGCAGCCTTTTTAAAGGCATTTCAGGATGGAGAACATTGGTCGGAACAAAGTTCTTGGGAGTTACAAAGAAGGGAAAGCTCCTACTCCATAAATGCTACTTTGAAGTCAGTACGAAAAGCATTGCTTGGTAAATTTGGTTCATTATATACATTTCCTAAATCTCCAACAACATAAAATTTTACATTTTTGAAGAAAAATCTCAAGAATATCTCAAGAACTCAAGTCTTGAAAATTCTAGGGTTTGACAAAGAGGTACTAATTTCATTCCAATCTTATACTTTATGTTCCATGGGTTTCATAGACTACATATTTGAAGAAAGAGATTTAAACGATTCATGAAACCCTAGAAAGCTAGTCTTGAAATTGGAAAGTTTGTTGGTAGCGATGATGAATAGTGATGAGTTTTGTTTAAACAATTTTGTTTGGGGATTCTAGTGGAGTGACTAGATTCCATAACACGTGTAATGGAGGAATTGGAGTTAAAATTTAAGGATTTGCCTTTTGAATTGGAAAATAGGGATTTTCACTACACTAGTGAAGTTGGATTTAAGCGCTGGACACTTAGTATTATTGTGACGTGTTAATGAATTATGTGAGCTCGTATACGTAGATTGTGAATTGTTGGCGTCGTGACTCTTTTTTTTTTCTTTTTTTTTCTTGAGAAGGTAACAGTTGGCGTCGTGGATCTTTTGGTGGCAAGAATTGGAAAGCGATTCAAGGTATGTTGAAACTTACTACCTTATGAAGCTTTTTCCCAAAATTCATATTGTTGAATTGCTTTTTGAAAATGGTTTAATGTGAATCCTAGCTTGTGAGGGCAAGCGGATTGGGGTTGCACTTTTTTTTTTTTTTTAAAAGGGAAGTGTATGTTTTTGGAAGCCTTTGCATATTGAAATAGCGCTTGGTAAGTAAAGAATGACCCTCACTTGTTAATTGCTTTAACATGAATTGAGAAATTATTTTTATCTGATTTTGTTAAAATTATATGAACACGTGATTTAATAAAATATATTTCTTTGAGACTTTTAGGCTATGACTCTATTTTGGAAATGTCAAATATTTTGGAGGTTACTATTGGAGACATCCGCCTGTGTGAGCTCGCTCACATTGCCGGTCCCAAGCCCGGATAAAGGAGGAGGGTTGCCGAGGGTCAATCGGAAACAGCCTCCCTACCCAGGTAGGGGTAAGGCTGCGTACATCTTACCCTCCCCAGACCCCACTATTGTGAGATTACACTGGGTAGTGACCAAGACCAAGACTATTGGAGACATCCGAGATTGGTTCGAATATTATATTTGTTACCATGGAACTACATGTGCTGGTGTAGGGACACATTCCAAGACTATGCTAAGGTTTGTGGCAAGAAGTCCCCATTGAGAGGGCAAACGATTATTGCTTAATGTAATAAGGTTAAGTCGACTTGTACGGCACTATGGGAAGCCGTCGGAACAAGTAGGGTCAAATACTTGTGACTAAGTTGATCACATAATGTTCTTTCTACTTACGCCATGTCGGTATAGTGCTCCCGGTAAATGATAAAATCTCACGTGATTATAATTAAGCTTTAATGCTAAAAATGAGGATTTTGAAATGTGTTTTATTTTGATAATTCATTTCACTTTCCAAATTGAGAATGATATAAATGTTTCTATCTTATATCAATGTCTGTGCATATCACTTGATTTCTTTAAATCTTGTCTCACTTCTTGGGGAAACGGTTGTATGATACATACTAGGCATGTGGAGCTTAGGCCTTTTGGCCATCCAACTTTTGATTTCAGGATTATGTGTTGACCATCCTAAGCCATGCGGTTAGGACAGCCCCACCCCTTCTATTTGGATACTTTTGGTGAGACTCCACTTTCTTCTCGTGGAGCTTAGATTGTTATATTCTTTGAGTCATCGGCAAAGTTACTCGGACTCTTCAAAAATGTCGACGAATGCGTGTCGGATCCTCCAAAAGTAGTGCATTTTTTAAGGATCCGACATGGGTGCGGCAACATTTTTGAAGAGTCCGAATAACTTAGGTCATCGGGGCCTGGCTCGGTTGACTAGATTAATCCTTATCATAGAGGCTTCACAGACGGTAGTAGTTCTTTCGGGTTGTAAGTATGATTATTCATATGGCATGCATGCATGAGAATTTATTAGTTTTATAAGTATTTCATTTAAAATAAAATGTGGGTGATTTAATGATTGTCCATGCATGGTTTTCAGTACTTAAGGATTGGGATTTTTCAAGAACTTCTACATTCATGATTTAGGTGCATAATTAGAGATTATTACATGCGTCCGGGTCAGAGGCGGATCCAAAATTTAACTTTAGGGGTTCAACATTTTAAGATCCTTAGCGTTGAACTCATTGTATTTTAAAAGTTATGGGTTCATGTCTACTATTTATTGCAACTTTGATAAATTTTTAGACATAAATTAATGCTCCGCGTCGAAAGTTAGGGGTTCAAATGAACCCCCACTTAATATTCTACATACGCCCCTGGTCCGGGTGCCGTCACGTTGGGGCATGACATCAACTAGAACCGAACTTCTAATAAACCAACAACAATATTATTGCCATTATTATAAAGATATACCAATAAGGAATTTAATCACAGGAATGGACAAGAACGGTTAAATGAATAATGTTCTAGCAGGCAATCAACAACTGATGTCCCTTATGTACAGTTTTGAGCATTTGCCACTTATATATGGTATCATTTACTTACATAATCCTTTCTCATATAGAACAATGTTGGAGTCACCTATTTAACTTACCCCGTTGCCTTGTAGCTTGTATACATAAGTTCTAACCTTATAGGAAGTTTGGAAAGTTTCCTTCATTCTTGACATACCAATAATTATATAAGCAATAGATTTAACATATGAATATCCATCAAACAATAAATAGGTAGAGATAATAATCCAGATTCCAGAACTAACTCTGTATAGATGAAATGAATTAGTGAATCAAGTCATGTAGTTGAGATCCTAAATGCGAAAGGAAATAAAAGAGAATGTCCCTGCTAGAATAAAAGAGGAAAAGAAGTAACTAGCCAAGAAAGTCATGGTATCCAAAAATCATAAATGAGATGAATAACACGCTCCACACACCAATAAACGAGGGAAAGTTTGAACATAAAGGATAGCCTATCAGCAGAAATTTCTTCCCCTCACTGAATAAATGGACCCAAGTAGAACAGATTTATGTAGCCTAGAAACATCAACTATGATGTCAACAAGTTGCTAAGCAGAAGTTACATAACAAAATTGGCATAAGCAAGCTAGACCAAACAGGAGGCGCTTGAGTTAGTGTGATGGAGGTATAATCAGTTGGATATTCAAATACTAGCCGCAATCTTCCAGAAATCCAAAAGTCGCAACACCTCTAACTTCCACCAGTACAATATATGGACTTACTGAACTTTTCACCCGTCATTTTTTTATTTTCTAAAATAGGGTAATTTTATTAAGGCGAGTACCAAGGAGGTACTGCCAATGCAGCAATAGATACAAACTCAACATTAATCTCATAATGTCTAGGAAATCAATAAGTTGATTCATATCTTCTATCCTAGTTTCCTTACTCCACAAGTATAAGTTTCGTATACAATTATTTTTAACAAAAACTGTCCTTTCTATTTGCAACTTCTTTGATCCATTTTTATTTGCTCAAAGAAGAAAAAGTTCTCATCCTTCAAGCACATTTTTGAGACTTAACTAGATACCTAAAGTGAAACTATCTATCAGAAACAGAAAAATTAGATGGGAGGCATCATTCATCATCGACTCAAGCACGGTGAACTTTGCATAATTTGAGGAATTATTAGAGAATTTGGAAGAAAAATTTCTGAACATACCTCTCCAGTAGACACATTGATGATATGAGGTTGAAAAGCTTGACCAGCATTACCTGCAGAAAACAATAGGATAAAATTGAGTAAAGCTGGCACCCACGCTTTAAAAAATGGTACTCCCTCTGTTTTTAAATAAATAGTGTTTTAGGCTTTTCATTTTGTTTCAAAATAAGTGGTGCTTTAGGATTTCAAGAAGAAAAAAATCATCTTATTCTTCCAAAATTAACCTTATTACATAATCAAGAATCATTAAGTAGCTTTTCTAGGAAAGAGATAAAATTTGATTAGGGGTAAGTTAGTAAAAACACTCCTAATTTTATAGGAGTGAGCAATTTCTTAAGGGGTGTGCATAAGCAAACCACTTATTATGAAACGCAGGGAGTAACTAGGACTTTAAAACATTGGCAACAGAATAAACTAGCACAAAGTCTAAACATAATCACTATGTAAATATACGAATAAAAATAATTGGAATGTACTAGTTGTGTCCGAAACAGTGTTGATTAGCTATCAAGAGGTATTTCCAGATATATCCTAGACTCATTAGGTTCCCGTTAGAACTGTAGACTGGTTTTACTCTCTTCTGCTCACTTGTAAATATGGTTTCAGTACAACCACTGTACTGCTTTGTGTTTAATACATACAACATGTTACCTTCTCAAAAAAAAAAAAAAAAAGAGGTATTTCCAGATATATTACTCAAAAGAACCGACACAATACGCTTAATCGATTATAATTGAGAAACTTTGGTCCCTATTGTTAAAAACATATGATTCATGGGGAGATAAAGAAATAGAGCGAACATGTACTTGTGTCTTACCCTTTCAAGGAAGGGGGAAATGACATTATATAAAACATATTTTTAAATAGAAAATCAAAAAATCTTGTTTCTAAAAATCCTATTTTTGGTGGATTTAAAATGAATTAGAATTAAGAAATAGGATTTCAAGGATTTAAACAAACAAACCATGGACAAATACAATCGACCTTTTCTTAAATTCAAGCAATCTTTTCGTAGGCGTCCACCCCTGATTCAATCGGGGCATCGAACAAATTATAGAAACATGAGTTTAATTAATCGATTTATTAGTGAACAACGGAAAATATTATCAAGACAAGTGAATAGATTGACCTTGAAACAACAACGATTAATTACTCTTGCTATAAAACAAGCTCATATTTTTATCTTTGTTACCTTTCCTCAATAATGAGAAACAATTTGAAAGAACCAAGTCGACTCAGGCCTTTCGAGCAGGGCCAAGGATAAAACAAGAGACAACGAACTTGTTTATGCTTAGTCATCTAAATCAAACGCAAAGCATAATAATGGTGTAAGAAGGCAATTTGTGGTGTCATGCATATCTCTCTTAGATTGCCTCATTGTTTACTGAGTAAATCTTTTCCTCTATTATCCAGCAATACCATTGATAAGAACTAAAAATGGGCAACATAACATGTACGAGGTAACATAAAGGATCTTTTTATGTATAATCCTGCATAATCTCGAATGTTATCAGATCCAGAATAATACAATGCAAGCAAAAGTATCACATTTTTAAAACTTTAGTTTAAAGAATTAAAAATAAAGGTGGAAGAGTAGGAGGTCCAACACAAAGAATAAAGTATCCAATAAACTAACACTTAAAATATATATAAAAAAAAAAAAAAAAAAAAAAAAAGAACCAGAGATACGCATACAATTCCTTTTTTATATACATAGCATGTGCATATATTCCCTCACACATAATGTATAGTAAGTACTATATAATCACACAAAGAACAGATTTTCAAAATTCTTAGTTCCACAAAACAAAGTTCTCACAGTGGCGCGTGCGCGCGCGTGGTAGAGATACGAATACAGATACTGTTATATACATAGAATAGTATATAAAAGATGCATTATAATCACTAACTAGGTTCAAAAAAGTTAGAGAGTAGTGGCGCGTGGGGGGCGCGTGACTGACCTAACGCAGCCAATTGAGATTTCTTGGAAGAGCTACCACCACTACCACCGCCATCAACTCCAACAGCACCACTCAATCCATGATCTCTCTTTTTAGGCGGCGCCGAAGCCGACGATAGCCGCTTAGCAGCCGCGGCTTGCTCCGGCGTACTGTACTTACGCGGCCTACCTCTCCTTCTCTTCACACTCTCCATCGCCGCCGCCGGAGACACTGCTGACGGCAGCGAACCCGTGTAAACGGCGGCGGCGTTGGCGTTAGGGTTGTTGTTTTGAAGAATTCCGTTAGTCGGAGAAGCGGAAACATTGGCGGTGTTAGGGTTAGGGTTAGGGTTTTGTGGCGGTGGTTGTTGTTGTTGGTGGTGGTGGTGGTGTTGGTGGTGGAAGTAAGAACTGAGTCCACTACTTTCATTCGGCTCCATTGAGAATTCAGATATTTTTTTTTTCTTTCTTTTTTTCGTAGAATTAAATTGTTTTCTGCTTTCTTTTTGATTTTTTTATTTGGTTTTGACGGTGGAGATTAAGGTGGTGTGGTTATGGTGTGTTTTGCAGCCGTTAGATCGATTCACTTTTTGAAATATATAGATAGTGCATATCCGGATATATATCGTGTGAATATACGTATATCTATATCAATATCAAATAGTACTTCCTCCATCTCAAAATATTTGTCCCATTAAGAAAGTAAATGCAAGGATAGTATTTTGATTATTTTACACTTTTAACATATTTCATTATTTCTCTCAATATTTACTTCATTAATAATGAAAGCTCTTAAATGTTGGTGTGAACTCACAAAATCAATCAATTGATGTAATTAATACAAAGTATAAAATGGAAAAAAGTTGTAATTTTTTTTTTTGATAAATAAAATGATAAATATTTTGAGATATGTATTTTTAGTAAGGACGATAAATATTTTGAGACGAAGGGAGTAGTACTTAATTATGGATAAAATTCCTCCAACTACTTTTATAGTAATAGGAAAAGGATCGATATCGTCCCTGAATTATTCAAAATGACAGAATTTTATCTTCTTTTAAATTTAATAGCTCAAAAGTAGGGGCTTTTATGAGTCGGTTTTTTATTAAAATCAAAATTAAATTAATTTAATCAGTTTTTAAATTATTAAAATCAAATCAAATCAAATATACTACATAGTACACTACTTTCATTCGGCTCCATTGAGGTTTTTGGATTTGAGAGTTGAGATTTTTTTTTTTTTTTTTTTGAGAATTAAATTCTTTTCTGCTTTCTTTTTGATTTTTTTATTTGGTTTTGACGGTGGGGATTAAGGTGGTGGGGCTTAGGGGGATTTTGCAGCCGTTAGATTGGAAGTTAGTAGGATTTGGATTCACTTTTTGAATGAAATATATAGATATGTGTCATGTGAATGTACGCATCTATTATCAGTATCAATATCAATACATAATTATGGACTAAATTCCTCCAAGTAATCCTACAAGTGCGGTCCGGAAAGGGTAGTATTTATGCGGATCTTATCTTTGTGGGGGTAGAGACACTGTTTCCGAATGACTCGCGGCTTAAAAGAAAAGGAATTGAACCAAAATTATAAGAAAGGAGACATAAAAATAGCAAGACACAAAATAAATATAGCAACAGATATCAAAAAATAAGGTACTACGCGATAATTGACTATGACTACTACTAAATGAGAATTTTTTTTACCTTCATTTCATTTTTTATTTAAGAGCTAAAGACTACTCTTCTCACTAATAATTATTGTAACTCCGCAAATACTGTCTTACGAAATTAATATTTTGCCGAAACTGAGCTTCGTGTAAGATAAAAACCCTTCTTCACTAATCTTTTATATCCGTCTTCTCCTTTGTTAAATAAAAATATTAATTGATGCATGTGATGCTTAATTTCTTGAAAATGTAGTTTATGAGATTCCTTTTATGGGTTTAGTGAATTGAAGCAACGCAAAAAACAAAAAAGCACTCTCATCTTTTCAAATTTTGGTTCGATTAGGAGCTAGATTTTGAATTTGGTGAAATGATGTTATTAGTTCGTTTACGAATTTTTTTTCTAATTCCGTATCGGAAACAGTCTCTATATCTTCACAAAGTAGAGTAAGATCTGAGTACATGCTATTTTCCCCAGACTTTATTTATGTAATTACACTGGGTATATTGTTATTGTTATTTATCAAGAAAAAATGAATTGCTTGTCTTTTTGTTGGGTTTTGTTGGATTGAATGAACTTCTCTTTGTTCGATTTAATGAACTTTTTTTGTTGGATTTAGTGAATCAAAATAAAAAGACTATCTCAAGTCTTATTTTAGAGTTTTGGTTCGATCAAGATTTGGGTTTTGCATTGGGTGGAGTAATGTTATTGATTTGTGTAGGAATCTTTCTTTTTAATTGTTATTTAAAAAAAAATGGTTTAATTAAAAGTAGGGGAGGATTTTTATCCTACATGGATTTCCATCTTAGCAACATATTATCTTTTTAAATGGTCTCTAATGAGTTGGAGTAACGTTACTCTGTCAAAATTTTATGACCAAACAAAGAGTTGAAAGCAAATTTTCAAAATATGCTCCCAAAATCTTTTTAAATGGACTCTAGTGAGGATTGCATTGTTATCTACTTGACTAACGACGAGCCAATAATAAAACAAATGATAAAGTTATTCTATTTCAAATAATTTAAGAGTAATTTTTTACCTTCTTTCCTTATTTGAAGGCACTACTTTTCGTGGTCGCGCTCCGTTCTTATTTAGAAGTAGAGGGCTCGAACAATTGATAAAAACTCTTAGGAGCACTTAGCTCCCGTTTGGCCATAGATTTTGAAGTTGAAACTTGAAGGCATTAAGAGTACTAAAAATTGGGTTTTTGAAGTTGTAATTTTTGAAACTTAAAGTTGTGTTTGGACATGCATTTTACCTGGAAAATATTTGAAGATTTGTGAGTGAAAGTCTCAAAAACCCAAAAACTAGTCTGGACCAGTTTTTGGAACTTGAAAACTTTTTGAAGACAAATTTTCAAAATCTAATCCAAAATCTATGGCCAAACAAATATTTGCAGATAAATTTTCAAAACCTGATCTAAAATCTATGGCCAAACAAATATTTGAAGATAAATTTTCAAAACCTGATCCAAAATCAATCGCCAAACACTAGCTTAATGCCCTCTTTAACGGAAAGGACTCTATATGGGCGAATTCAAAGTAACTGGGCTAAAATTTTCGATATTGATTATATAAAAAAGAAGTAAATTTAGGTGAAGAAAACAAGAATTTTAGAAGAAATAATAATATGGATCTTGAATACGTTAATTATTTTAATTCATTCTTATCTCCATTTAAGGCAACTAAAAATACACGAAATAACTAGAAACAAATTTATTTTAGCATGTACAGCATAAACAAAATCTAAAGGTAATGTAAGGTTATAAATTTTCATTTGGAATAAATTTATAATTTGAATTGTAATGCGTTGTATCTTATAAATTGTGAAGTTATACCCATTTTATGTATCTTCCCATAGAAGTGATGTATGAAGACATGTGAAGCTCTCAAGCTTCTTGATCATGTCGTTTTATAATAAACTAGTTAATTCGTCCGCACTTTGTGCAGTTGTGAAAATAAAATAAAATATGACTAAATAATTATATTGCTGCTATAATTTTTATAATGTATATGATTTTTTACAAAGTAATAATATAAGTAGCCTAAAGATAGAAATAGACTTGTAAAGTCAAGTCTAGAGATAACTCATGTAGTAAACAGACAAAAAATCATCAAAATTTTATGCATCATTTGTTTTTAACATTTATAAATAGAACACCGCATACACCAGCTATCAATTTAGCAACATTGAACACATTTGATAAAAAGAAAACCCCCATTTAGAATAAAAATTCGTAAGTTTAAAACTCATGATAACACCTTTAATGTGTATTCTTGTCACTAAATAAAAGGCCTCTCACCAAACAAACATATAAATTCTCGATTATTTTATGACTGATGGTTATAGGTCACAAAAACCAATTTATTGCACAATAACACAAATTTTAAAATGAAAAGAAAAGATAGAAATGGAACATTTGTGTGTATCAAAAGTACAGAAGAGATCAAAAAATGAAATTCAAATAGGACCTGAGAAAGCAAGTGACTGTATAAAATAATCTAAATTTTCAAACAACTATGTCCGAATGATAGACAACAAAAGCGAGAGTTCGATCCTACCCTTTACTAAATTCTTTGGTAAAGTGTGAATGATATAATGCTTGATATCACCATTACAACAATTTTAGAAGACTTCAATTGCTTGAGCCTTTCCTTGGATCCTAGTATGAACTCAAAAAAAGCATTTACCGCTAGCCTGCTTCATCTACAGAGCTTCTCAAAAGCCTAGCTAGGCTCTTTCATGGTACTTCCTTAAATTACCTCAATAGTCCATAGCCTCTGTTATTCCCTCATCCATTTGTATATACTTCTAATTTCCTCAACTTAGTTGTTAAAGCTTTTGGAGCTTCCTTACTATCTCAACCATGATCCTATACAGGTAAGAGAAAAGAAAAAGAACCAACTTTTTAATAGAATAAGATGAATCAGTAAGAAAATTTGTAAAACGTGGAATAAAAGAAAATTAACTTACCCTCCAATTACATGGTTCAACAATAATGTAAGAGGCAATTGGAGGCAACACTATAAATAGTCGGATTGTTGCACTATCTAGTATTAAATTAAGAAAACGTGTCTATTAAGTGCAATGAAAATCAGAAGCAGTTTTAAGGAAACGGCTTATGGGGAAGATAAACCAATATCTAATATTAAATTTAATAGACACGACTGTAAACTAAAAAGATACAATGTTTTTCCCTTTTAATGGAGCAATAAATGTAGATAATTATAGATTTATTGATACAGTGATTTTAATTTTCAGAAAATATTTTGAGGGAAATATAAGAGAAAAATGTCAAAATTTGATAAAAAAGATAAATAGCAATGGAGGCCATAGAAAGATGTCATATCACCTTGTTTATGCCTAGCTTTATATTATATATAGATTCCTGGATGTTTGAACAAATTAGCTCATAATTTAGCTAATTTTATTTCTTTGTTGAAGGAGATCTCTTGGGAAAAGTTTTTCAATAATCAATAAGATCTTGAACAAAGTCTTAATGTTATTGAGAAATATTTTTATATGGATAAATTTTACCACCACTCCGTCCACAACCACCAGCTTCACCTCCACCCCCACCCTCTCAACCCCACCTCACCCCTCCAACCCCACCCCACCACCACCACCACCTACCATCCATCCATTCTCCACCTCACACTCCATCACCACTAACCATCTCTGCCATTATAATCACCCACAACCACCACCTTCACCTTCCCAACCCTCATCCCTCCACTCAACCATTGACTACTACCACCACCAACCCCACCTACCCTACCCACCCACTTACCTACCCACGCCAATAACCCACCACCATCACTAACCACCTCTGCCTTACAACCACCACTATGGTCAACCACTAGTATAGTTGTTAATCACCAACTGCCACTTCTATCACAATTAATGATAATTTAAATGAATAACGTGAAATAAAATCAATAATGCAATGTGGGCCATAATCATAAGTGTCATTATCAAATTCACTCATGTACCCATAACCCAAAAAATACAAGTGTATCTATGGAGCCTCTATGATGCTAGGAATAAAATAATAAAGTTACAGAGCCATCCTGCACTGTACAAAAATATACAACTCGAATAGAGTGATCCCACAAGTACAAAGGTGGGCTCACCAAAGTTGACCGCCCTGCACCTGACCGTCTGCTAAGCCTTGCACCATTTAAACAAACGATGCTTGAGCATTGAAATACTCAAATATGCGTCGAGCCGCCACTTATGCTAGGGTAAGAGTTATACATACATACATATATATATGTATGTATGTATGAAGAGAGTAACAAGTGTATGAAAGAAATCAAATAAACAATTGTAATTCACCAACAGTCTCTAAGGGGAACACAACTAGAACCAAATCATAGAGGATCACATATACCGTATAATTCACCATATACCGTATAATTCACCAAGTATGTAATGAATCACAAGTTACCTTATAACATGTTTGGGATTTAAAAAATAAAACATCTCAAGTGTTATAGTGTTCCATAGTTCTAATGTCCATATCTCACGTCTCATAATCATGTGTGATGTATACACTCGGGATGCCATCCACGAGGCTTGACGTACTCTCCTGCTAAATAGGCTATCGTACATCGGGGTATAGAACCCATATGCCCAGTCATCCCCTTTACCGGATGAGCAATAATACACCGAGGTATAGAACTCACGGGCCCGGTCATCCCCTGGACCGGATGAGCAATAATACACTGAGGTGTAGAACCCATGGGCCCAGTCATTCCCTCGACCGGATGAGCAATGATACACCGGGGTGTAGAACCCACGGGTCTGGTCATCCTCTCGATCGAATGAGCAACGATACACCAGGGTGTAGAACCCATGAGTCCGGTCATCCCCTCAACCAGATGAGCAATTCGATATCAAAGGTTTTGTAAGAATCTTGTTTACTTTCATTTCTCAAGTCATGGCCTTCAGCCGAATCCAAGTAACTAGAAGGGATCAGCATACCTCAAAGTCACCTTACATTACCAAGCGTGAGTCCATCGATCCAAACAACTTTATTCTACATGAATGAACTCACATACATCAACACATATGTCAACAATACCAAATAAATCAACTAAGTGCCCAACACTTGGGCCTAATTCTCAAAGTTCCCAACTTTATCCAATTTAGGTGGTACCATATTCAATCAACTCAAACCATCCTAACAATGGTGCTACTATGATCATTTGGGTCATAGAAGTTCAC
Organism: Lycium barbarum; assembly: GCF_019175385.1. Taxonomy (NCBI): domain Eukaryota; kingdom Viridiplantae; phylum Streptophyta; class Magnoliopsida; order Solanales; family Solanaceae; genus Lycium; species Lycium barbarum. Next base: position 13,998,961 of record NC_083346.1, on the reverse strand, counting down.
CATTAATGATCCATGATCACCATTCATCATCTTTTCAATGTAAAAGAAATGTTATTCATGCCATAAGTTAGGGTTCATAATTCAACCCTCCAATTAATACGACTTTAAACAAATGATATAAATCTTCTCAAATACTCATAAGTAACTACTTTGAGTAGTTGGAATTTTCTCAAAATATTTAAATCTTGAAAATACTGTATATACATAGAATGTTGCATAGAATATGTATCACTACTGTATATGTATATAAGGAATTGAAACAAGGACAGGGGATAGAAGGAAAGCAATTATTATTCCAGAAATTGATTACAACAAAGGTTGGGGAGATATTGCAAGGAAAATAATACACTTTCTGGGGGAAGTTTCTAATTCCAAATACAAGACCTTTACAGATCTAAACAAAAGATCCTTCCTAACAGCTGTTGAGATTTCGAAATGGCCACTGAAGCAAGTGGATGGAAAACCTAATGAAGGATCAAACAACTTTTTAAGCAAATGTCTGATCGGCTGCTTCAACGATCCTTTCCACTCTAGCCCAAATCCAGAAATCATTCACAAATGGTTCCTCACTCGTTGGTAAGTCACAGCAGGGCTCAGGATCACACTATTAGCTCATAACAAATTCCTTTTTGAACTCTCATCTAGACAAAAAGCAACCAGGGTCCTAGCAGGGGACTGGGTTTGGAACGTGAGGCACTTGCCCTTGGAATGGTGGTCACCGAAATCAGGGTCGTCTCCAGCAAAAAATGACCTAGGTTCAAAATGGATAAAAGCCTTTGGAATTCCACTTCATGGTTGGATCGAAAACTCTTTCTGTTACATCAAAAATATCTGTGGAGGCTTTATCGTTATAGATATGGACACAAGGCAGAGAACCCATCTGCATTGGGCTCGTATATGTGTGCAGAATGGGGCAATCAATCTCCCAACATTTCTGAATTTGAAACTGGAGAACTTGACCTATAAAATCTTGATCCTGGACGATCGAGTGGTACAAATCATTGGTGAAAATAGCGGAGAAGCTAATAAAGAAGGGATGAAGGTGGCAGAGTTGGGGTTAAAGTCTACATCTGAGAAAGCATCTTTCAGCTAACAAACAGAGGCTCTGAAATATCCTCTGGTCCATAACTTTGTGCACAGTCAACCAAGTTACTTTAATTCAAATGTTGATAAAAGGAGTCAAAAGGATGGATGGGACCCATCAAGCTACTTTAATTCAAATGTTGATAAAAGGAGTCAAAAGGGTGGATGGGACATACCATGTGGTCCAATAGACAGAAGATATGAGGGGAAGGGCAAAATGGATATCAAGGAAGTGGGCTGCAACAGTGATCAGTCTTATTATAACAAAAGAGACCCAAATAAGCAATTCAATAAGAGAAACAATTTCTCTAAAAATTGGAGGGCGAAAAGGCATTTTTTTCGACCCATGCGCATCATACAGAAGCCCAGTTTAGCATGAAAATCAATTTGATCCTCTATTTGCTGAATTTGAAGCCTTTGAGGAACCACGATCAGTTCCAATCGACGATGACTTTCCACCCAACTATCCTTCAGACGCAAACGACGAGGGAGAAGAACCTACAGAAAAAATTCCAAGACAAATAATGCTGAATCAGTTCGAAACAAGGAACGATCCAGAAGCAGAGTTCTTATTTAGCGACACTCTCGCTTCCATGGCGAGAACTGGGTTCTTCAATTATGCAACCAATCAGTAATCCTACGGTCATTGAAACATCAAGATGGACCAAGTTAGTTATGCTCAAAGCATGCAAGGCATTTGGAATTAATGTCGTTGTTTTTTAACATGAACTTTTGGGGATGATATTACGCATAGAACAAAAGAGACTGGAGCATAAGCAACACAAAACACCATCCATCAGATCTAACTCAAAAGGGAAGAAGAAACAATCACTAGAACTAGAGAGATTGAAATGGAGAATAAACTCATATGGTAAGAAGACACAAACAGGGGGCAGGTTTTACAAAGCCTTCTCTGGATGAAGATCAAAATCTTGAGTTGGAATGTGTGGAGGCATAATGAAGCAGCTAAGAAGAGTACTATCAAATCAATGATTCACAAATGAAAGGCTGATATTATGTGTTTACAAGAAATCAAAATTGAAGAATGGTCACCTATGATGATAAGACAAAATGTGGGGAAACAGATGGGTTGAATGGGCAGCTCTGAACTCAATTGGGAGGAGCGGGGTTATCATTGTGATGTGGGATAAAAGACAATGGTCAATCAGGGGAATTCAACTAGGTTTTTTCATCATCTCTTGCATGTTGAAAATCACACAAGAGAACTTTAGGTGGCGTTTCATGGGGGTTTATGGACCACACACAAATCCAGAAAGGGAGGATCTTTGGCATGAGCTTAGAGAAATCAGAGGTTTACGAGATGAGCAATGGGTAATAAGTGGAGACTTCAATGTTTGTAGATTTGAAAATGTGAGGTCCAATTGTAACAGAAGGTCCAAGGACATGCAATCATTCTCAGATACCATCCAGGACTTGAACATTATTGATTTGCCTCTACAAGGGGCTCATTACACTTGGTTTTGGGGGGAGGGGGGGGGGGGGGGGGGGAGATTCTATGCAAGCCTCAAGAATAGACAAATTCTTGATTTCCTCTGAATGGAATGAGAATTTTAAAGACATAAAGCAAGTTGCTCTTCCAAGAGTCATTTTAGACCACAGGCCTTTGCTCCTGGAATGTGGAGATTGGGAAGCCAAACCATCATACTTCAAATTTGAGAACATGTGGCTTAAAGTAGATGGATTTATGGACAAAGTAGAAGAATGGTGGCACAACTACGTGGTGGCACAACTACATTATTGGTGGGAGTCCAGATTTTATTCTCATTCAAAATCTGAAGAAATTGAAGAAGGACATCATTGACTGGAATAAGGCTACATTTGGGCAGCTGGAAGCACAAAAGTCATACATTTTGGAAGATCTAGCCTTACTGGAAAATATAGCTGAAAGAAGACTCATGTCACAAGCTGAGAAGGAGAAAGCAGTAATGCTCAAACAAGAACTCCAGAAGTTGGCTATAACAGAAGAAGTGTCTTGGAGGCAAAAATCTAGGTGTTTGTGGCTCAAAGAAGGAGACACGAACACTAAGTTTTTTCATACAATGGCAAATTCCAATAGTAGAAACAGCTGCATAGATAAGCTGCTGATTGAAGGGGAGATTAGTGATGACAGTGAGCAAATCAAAACTGAAATACTCAAATTCTACCAAGATTTGTACACTGAAAGTGAGAATTGGAGGTGTTATACCCCCATTTTAACCGGGTTGAAGCGGAGTACAACATATTGGAGATTCTTAAATTTTTTGTTTTAAGGAGTCGTCACCTAATTATTTATGGTGAATTACGACACCTAATTAAAGTCATGTTTAAAGTTAGCTGCGTTTAAGGTCTGCGAAACTTAAGATTCTAGGTAAGGGTTCAATTAGTCTAAAGGGAAGGTATTAGGCATCCTTTAAGACCCATTAACAATGGTTAACCGACCGGACTTATGATTAGTTAGGCTAAGTGCAAATATTATAGAAAGAAAGGAAATAACTTTGTAAGGATTGCTAAAGTTATAAATAGAAATAGAATGTTATTCAAAGTAACACTTGTAGAAAAGTAATAGTTGCATAAAAGAGTTTAGTTACAAATAAATTAAAAGAAAACGAGATGTGTAATGTTTTTATGTATTTGGAGAAAGTAAATTATGCCGATTAATAAATTTAGAACAGTCGTTTGTAAGATTAATATTAATAAACTTTTTAAAGGGTTTTATAGAAAGCAGTATTAGTTCAAGGTAAATTATGTTATAGGAAAAGTACCAATTCAATATAAACTATGTAAATGTTATTTCAACCAATACGTGATTCAAATGTTGGAAAGGAATTAAAGTGGAATAGTGACCCGTTGAAACTAGTTTGCCTCTTTTTTTAAAATAAGCTAACGTTATTGTAAAATTTATGACGTTTTAAAACTTCTAAGTATAAATTATAATTCTTTTAGCCAAAATATGTAGTCATGCTATTTGAAAATCAATTACTCAAATAAATGTTATAGATAATACCATAAATAGTTTAGAACATAAATGGAAATGAATGTAATTTGTGGAATTAACTACCCATTACTAAACTAAAACCCTTAATGTTACTAAGGTTTATCTAAATTAGCAAACAAAATGTTAGTCATACAATATACATTAAATGCACATAAAATAAAGATAGAGGAGTAGATATAATGTAAATGGGCACATCCCATTGTGAGGCTGCTGCTGTTTGCTGCCAATGTGATGGGCCTCGGCTCCCAAACATCAAACAAATAACGCGACGACAAAGAAACTACATAATCACTAAACATACAGCAGAATAAACTAAAATCTTAACCAAAACAGAAACTAAAGACCATGAGTAATAAATGTATCGAAGTTTACCTCTTGCGAGTGCAGTGAAGTGAGGCGTCGACGGTGTCGAATCTACTCTCTCGTTATGAATAGACCCGAACCTTGAGCCAAACGAGTTCGAATGAAAGTACTGCGGATTTTTTGTGAACTAAAGTTTTGTATTCACTTTTGGGCGAATTGAGTGAAAAATGCTAGAAAGTAGAAAGTAAGGATTGCTATCAACAGTGTTGTTTTTTTTTGTTTGTAGCCAAAATCCTGTCCCCCTATCAGTGGCTTTCCTTTCCCCTTTTATAGGATTGTGCTTAGGGTTTTAAATGGAAGAAGAAGAGGAGCGGGGTGTAGCGAGTGGGGAACAAGGGTGAGTGGAAGGCAGAGGTGGAGGTGGAGGTGGAGAGGAACGTGTGGCGTGGGGAACAAAGGCGACAGGAGCGTGGGGGGCAAGGGAAAGTGGAGATGGCAGAGAACGTGGGGGACAGAGGTATGGTGGAAATGGCAGAACAGAGTGGGGAGAACGTAAGGGAGAGGAGGGAGAAAGGGAGAATAGAGAGAGGGAATGAGATGCGGTGGAGGAGATGAAGAAAGAAGAGAGAGAGAGCTGAAGAGAGGGATTAGGGTAGATGATGATTTTTGTTTAAAATGATGGGTCGGTCGGGTCAGGTGATATGAGTGGGCTGGACCGGGTGTTGTGGTTTGGTCTGTGTAAGATGTTAAAGGGTGTGGGCTGATCCGAATTAAACATTGGTTGGGCATTTGGGCTCAAATGTTGGTCCGAAAATATGGGTTCCTCTTTCTTTATTTAAATTATTTTCGGGCTTCTAATTTGATAGCTGGTACAATATATATTATGTAAAGACAATAAATAATTAATATGTAGAAAAATAAATATTTTGCAAAGTAGAAAATAATAGTAGTGAAAATAAAGTATTTAGCTCGTCAGTTAATTTAGACGCCCGAGTAAGTAAAATTAAATAAAGGAGGGAAAAAATTGGGTGTCAACAGGAGGGCCAAAGCATCTTTTGATGGTTTAGCTAGCATCTCACCGACAGAAAAAGCTTGACTAGAAAGAACATTTAAAGAGGAGGAGGTAGTTGCAGCTTTGAACTCATGTGCACCAGACAAAAGCCCTGGCCCAGATGGTTTTACTATGGCATTCTACCAAAAAGCATGGGGGATAATCAAACATGACTTAATAGGGGCTTAATCTCACTTTCATTAACAATGTCACATGGTGAAGTCCTGTAATGCCTCTTTTATTGCCCTTATCCCTAAAAAGAAAGGTGCAATAGAACTCAGAGACGTTAGGCCCATAAGCCTCAATGGTAGTGTTTACAAGATCATTGCTAAAATTCTTACTGAGAGGATGAAGACAGTCATGGGGAAGTTGGTATCAGGAGAGCAAAGTGCCTTTTTAAAAAACAGGCAGATTACTGATGCAGCCTTAGTAGCAAATGAACTTCTTGATGGAAGACTAAAAAGTGGGTTCCTGGTATCCTTTGCAAATTAGATGTTGAGAAAGCCCTTGACAAGCTCAACTGGTCTTATTTATTTTCAATGCTGAAGAGTATGGGATTTGGAGATAGGTGGATCAGTTGGATTAAATTCAGCATCACAACTGTCAAATATTCAGTTCTAGTGAATAGATCACCAGTTGGCTTCTTATCACCTCAAAAAGGGATTAGACATGGGGATCCACTTTCTCCATTTTTATTTATCCTTGCCATGGAAGGCCTCAGCAAGACGCTAGACAAGGCTAAGCAGATGCAATGGATTAAAGGTTTCAAGGTGGGCAACAATGAAGATAATACTATCTCTGTGTCTCATTTGCTATATGCAGATGACACACTTACATTTTGTGGGGCAGAGAAGTCTCAGGTGCAGTATTTAAACCTGACATTGCTCCTATTTGAAGCAATATTTGGGCTACATATTAATATGTTGAAGAGTAAGATCTACCCTATCAATAAAGTCCCTAAACTGGAAGAGCTGGTTGACATTATGGGATGCAACATTGGCTCATTTCCAACAAAATACCTAGGTCTTCCACTAGGAGAAAAGTTCAAAGATGATCAAGTCTGGAATGAAGTCATTGAAAAAATGGAGAAAAGGTTGGCAACTTAGAAGATGCAATATCTCTCAATGGGAGGTAGGTTGACTTTTATTAACAGTGTACTTGATGGCATTCCCACTTACATGATGTCACTGTTTCCATTGCCATCCAAAGTGCAGGATCAACTTGACAAAATAAGGAGATCCTTCTTATGGAAGGGAAATTATGAGGATCATAAATTCCATCTTGTGAAGTGGGAAAAAGTGATTATGCCAAAGCAGCAGGGAGGACTGGGAATCAGAGATTTAAGGAAGCACAACAAGACTTTGCTTATGAAATGGTGGTAGAGGTATGCTCAGGATCAAACAAGCATTTGGAAAAAGGTAGTGAACACTAAATATGGGAGACAAGTCAAATGGAGGACCAACCAAAATAATGAACCTTATGGAGTTGGACCTTGGAAATTCATCAACGACATGTGGGAGGAATTCTTTCAAGAAGTGTCTTTCAGGGTTGGGAATGGAAATTCAGTAAAATTTTGGAAGGATAAATGGCTCAACAATCAACCACTTAGTTTTTCTCATCCTCTTGCCTACCGGATAACTTCTGATTCAAACTCTTCAGTGGCTCAAAATAGAGAAGATGGAATATGGACACTTCACTTTAGGATGAACATTCAGGATTGGGAGGTTGATGAACTCACTGCTCTTTTCAGAGTTCTGAAAGGGCCCCAATGTCTCCACAATTAACAGATAGCATAAAATGGGGCAGGTCTGAAAAAAGTATCTACATAGTGAAGGAAGGCTACAACAAATTATGCTCTTCTAATGATAGGATAGACCTCTGGCCCTGGAAATTACTTTAGAAGACTAGACTGCCTCCTAAGATTAAGTATTTCACCTGGACTACCCTTAGAAATGATATCCTTACAGTGGACAACTTAAATAGGACGAAGTTTGAGTTAGTTAACAGATGCTACATGTGTCACAATAGTTTGGAGACAGTGAATCATTTGTTCCTACACTGTCCAGAGGCAGCAGCTCTACGGAATATGTTCATCTCAATCTCTGGTATCAATTGGTATATTCCTCAAAATGTCAAAGAAGCAGTGGAAAGTTGGAACCTAAAAGAAGTTGATAGTTCCATCAAGAAGACATGGCAGATGATTCCTGCGTGTATCTTTTGGGGTATTTGGAAGGAAAGGAATCGCAAATGTTTTGATGGTTTCTCAACTCCAAGCAGTAGTCTAAAATCTTTCTGTCTTTTTAATCTTTTCAATTGGAGCAATCTATCCTCTGTAAATGACGTATTATCCCTTTTAGACTTCATTAGCTCTATCAATATGGCTTAGAGACAATATTTTTGCTTTCTGGTTAACTCACTGATTTAGAATTAAAGTTTTTGTTCTCAGGAGTTAACCATGATTCTTTTTGTGTATGTAACATGCATCACTTGATGCCTTCCTAATACAACATCTTATTTCATAAAAGAAAATAATCTAATCCTTCCTACTCTATTTATTACGACTAGAATCATCTTTTCACGTATAGACTTCGAGATTTGATTCCTTTTATCCCTCTTCTCTCTATGTGCATAGCAAGGCTGTTCAAGAGCATATTTCCAAGCAATGTCATTTATCCGCAACAATGTTCAAAGGCTGATATATATTGAGGAGCAGCAACCACTTCTCTTTTGCCCGAGCTATCTTTTTTTCTCCGGATCTTCAGAGAAAAATCTAACTCCTGTAAATAAACCACGTAATCATCTGAAATAACAAATCTTCTTTCTCTTTGAGATTTCTTAATAGTATTCTCTGTGTTTAATCTGTTTCAGATGTTCGTGAGTTAGTTCCTTCCTGTAGTGTTTCATCCAAATGTTCAGCATTGTCAAAGTGTTCTTCGACAACAGGAATAATATTTATTTTTGGTGTAGAAGTAGGCACATTCATGGGTAATGGAACATTTACCCTCACCTCTTTTATTTCCACACTTTATCATTCAACACTCCCACTAACTTTATCATTCTCAATGGTTCTTGCATTACTAATTTCAACAATTCTTGAACTATGATTTGGACAGTAAAACCTATACCCTTTAGATCTCTTTGGGTAACCAATAAGGTAACCACTTACTGTTCGAGAATGTATTTTTTTTCATGTGGAATATAAATTCTAGCTTTCGCTGGGTAGCCCCAAAAATGCAAGTGCCTTAAATTAGGTTCCCTTAGTCCACGGTTTTTAAAGGGGTCCTTTGGAACTGCCTTACTAGGAATCCTATTTAATAGATATACAAACAGTTTTAAGAGCTTACATCCACAATTGGATAATGATGAATTACTCACTATACTCCTAACCATATCCATAAGTGTTCGAATACGCCTTTTTGCAACACCATTTTGTTGAGGCATTCCTGGCACAGTATGTGCACACTTGCCATGTTCTTCGAGGAATTTGGCAAATGGACCTGGACATTGTCCAGATTCATCATATTTTTCATAATATTCACCACCTCTATCTGACCTACTGATTTTCACTTTTCTATCTAATTGCCTTTAACCTCATTGACGTACACTTTGAGAGTGTCCGTTGCTTGAGACTTTTCTTTGAGCAAATAGATACATCCATAGCGTGAAAAATCATTGATAAAAGTAATAAAATATTTTTCTCCACCAAAAGATGGAACATCAAAGGGTTAGCAAATATCGGTGTGTATAATTTCAAGAAGCTCGGTGCTTCTTGCGGCACCTTTGTCTATGCTTGGTTTGCTTTCCCTTAATGCAATCCAAATATATATCAACACTAGTAAAATTTAGATGAGGAAAAATCTCATTCTTTACTAATCTATTTAACCTTTTGATATATGACCTAAATGTTTGTGCCACAAGTAAGCAGGACTTTCATCCAGTTAAGTACGTTTAATTCCAACATATTGATGAATATCAAAAAGGAATTAAAAAAAAAAAACATTATCGAGTTTCAATTTATATAAACTATCAATAAGAACACCAGAACTATAAAAAATAACATTCTTATATAAATCGAAACATCCATATCCAAACTTAAATTAAAATCCAGAAATATCAAGTCTTGAAAGAGAAATAAAATTCCTAGAAACTGAAGGAACATAAAGAGACTGTAATAGATAAATGCGATGTCCAATCTCCAAGATCAAAATAGTTTAAAATAGCGAAAGTTGTACCAACTCTGAAAATAGACAAAGAATAACATTAATTAAAAAAATTACACCTCCAAATGTGAGTTCTCACCAGTGGGCAGTGGCGGAGCCATGATCTTCACTTAGGAGGTTCAAAAAGTCAAGAGAATTAACATCTACTATATATACATAAAAAAATATTTAAACCTTATATATACAATGTAATTTTTCATTGAAGGGGGTTCATACCCACCTTTACCGCCCCCGGTTCTCTCTAACTTCTTTTTCACAATTACAGCCAAATATAACAGTTAGATTTTGTTAAATATTTGATGGACATCAAAATGTTCACTTTTGACAAATTTAAAAGTTAAAACTGCTCAATAATGCATTTTAAGGACTACTTTGAACCTACACAAACATAAGTGACCATTTCTATTTTTTTCTTAACATACATACATCTCAGCATAATATTTCATGTTTTTAACTATTTAATAAATGCGAGCACCCTTGAACGTGCGGCAGATGGAGGCTTTAGTCCATCATCACATATGTCGTTTTTATGTCATGATCCAACTCAAGTATCCTGTCTCAAAATACCAATTCAAGTATCCTATCTCAAGAGGTTATATATAGAAACCATGCCCTTGCGAATTCACACATGGTCACATTAATTTCGGTTTCTTTTTCTTTTTTACTTCATATAGTTCCACCAAAATACATTCAAGTTATCGTGGCCTGCACGACATCACATTATTTTCTCACAAGGACTAGCTATTGTTCATTTGTTTAATTGTATTGATTGGCTACAGTGAGGTCAAGTTTTTGAAATACCACTATTGATTGTGGATAACATACCAAATAGAGTTAGGGTTGCACTAAACAAGGATTTTGAACTCTCACTTGATGATACATAACCGTGGCACCTGATTACTTTTACTTTGAATACTTATAGAGATGGAATAAAATGTACAATAATTATCAGAAAAAGGTCATATGATAGATACAATTTGAGGGTCTATTTAGAACATAACAAGAATTAACTATACTGGAAAAAATTCTTGTTCAAAATAACAAAAATGTCTAAAGTCTACACTTCTAATCTACTTTATAATAGACACGACCCTCTTATCAAACAAAGATCTCCTTATTCCATAGTTCTTTGGTACCCCAACCCAATTCTAATGATTATAGCAGCAAAGTTAGCTTCCTAAAATGCTTTAACCTTGCAATGAATACTTGCTTACATCAATGTTACTGCTAAAGTGAAACTAGGTTCAGCCTTTGTAAGATCAAATAAGTAGAAGAATAGCTCTGAAGCAAAAAATACAAAGTTAGCTATTAGCAGTAGGGGTGTTCATGGTTCGGTTTGGGTCGGTTATTGATTAAAACCATAACCAAACCAATTTAGTCGGTTTTTAAATGTCTAAAACCATAACCAAACCAAACCAAATAAAATAATAACCACCGGTTTGGTTATTGTCGGTTTGGTTCGATTTTTCGATTTATGACTAGTAGCCATGAGACTTATTAGTAAAACATTAAAAAGTTGAAAAAGACATGTCCTTTTTTTTTTTTTGTTCAAACGATAACTTTTATTTATAGTTTAAGGTGGAACATACATCATAGAAACACTTTCACTATTAGTGATAGTGTAGTACTCAAGTTACCCAAAGTTGCTAAACTATTACATATAGAGCTAAAAACTAACTTAGTAGTGGCTGCACTATTTTTGTCATCTTAATACACATACATGGAAATAAAGTAGAGCATAGGAGTTTTTAGTTGTTGTTACAAACATACATAATAATTAAACATAAAGACTACCTAAAATTAAAATGAAAATATATGAAATAAAAAAACCTTGTGTAATGATCACAAACTTTGGGGCAGTACTTTTCATTTTGGCCCTCAATTCTCCCATTTTATTAAAAAAACTTTGTGTAATAATCCCAAACTTTATATGTTTTTCTACCATTATCCCCATGGCTAGGGTCTCGATTACAAGGAGTTATTCTTTTCTGCTTTTTAGGAAGATTACCCACGGAAGAAGTATTAGGACATTACCATGTGCTTGAGTTGCAACAAATGCTAATGTTACTGAAGTATCTTCTATAATCTCCAAATCTACAACCTCTGTCATTTTCATAAGAAAAGCATTAGAAGTTTAGGACACATTCAGACAAGAAAAAAGAAAGGTATAAATTCGAAAAAAGAAGAAGAAACAACCTAAAATCAAATGGTTGACAAAGAAAGGCTAAAAATTTAAGTTAAAGACATTAGACTCTAACGTGAGCTTCTGTTAGTAAGTTTACACTTAACACTTAAAAGAGTTAAAAGACTTTAAGACATGGGCTTGGACATATTCTTAAAACATGGGCCTTAAACAATCATGTGAAATAAGTAGATCAAAAATCAAATTAATGATTAAAAGGTATAAAATATTTATAATTATTTATGAAAAACTAATATTATACATAGAAATAATTATAAAATTTATGTATATAATTTATCGGTTTGGTTCGGTTATTTATTCAGTTATTTTTTAATAGAACCATAACCAAACCAAATATAATCGGTTTTTAAAATTTAAAACCAAATCAAACCAAACCAAACCAAATGTCGGTTTTTTTAATCGGTTTGGTTAAATTTTCGGTTTGGTTTTGGTTTTAACCAAAACTGTGAACAACCCTAATTAGCAACAAGGAAACACCAAACAGTCCATAATAGAATAAGCAGCCAACTATTAGCAACAACAGAAAAAACCAAAACTAGATACTATCTTAGAGCTTCTACTTCGTTAAATAATTCCTTGGTTTCCATCTCATTGCCTATTAAGCTTTCACCACAATTTCCATGTTCTGGTGCTCTCTATTCTTACTATATCTATAGGCACAACATCACCTTAATAAAACTGCTTAAAAGAGCAACAACGCCCAGTACCATTGAGTTTAAAGTTCGACACACCAAGTAACACAACCAAAATAACTGCTCTTTCATAGTGTTTCTTGAAAATAGTGCAGAAAAGGAAAATGATAAAAAAGATCCCCAAGAATTATGAAACAGAATTTAACAGCACTGAAGAAAAATACATAGAGTGCAACTCTTACACATCATTACTAAAATTGTTTTCATCTAAATTATTTCAGCCTCCGTTCTTGTTGTCATCATGGTCCCTTCTGTGAAAGGGGCCAAATTAGGCTCTTAACATAGATTTCTGCCTCATAACATTGATCAAAGTTAGTAACATCCAGATATCTGATTGAGTCATCCTTTGGATTGCATTTCGTGAAACGTGAACCATGCCTAAGCAAAATTTCACCTCCATTTGACATTATAATGGGTGGATGAAACATATATAACATAGAATCAGAGGCAGACCTACCCTATTAGAAGGGGGGTCACGTGCCACCATAAACCTCGGGACAAACTTTGTATACATATATGTATATATACGTTGAAAAGAGTATATATATATATATATATATATATATATATATATATATATATATATATATATATATATATATATATTTAAAAGGACCCCCAAGATTTATCTACCGAATTGGTACAATTGGTCGTTGTGCCCCTGCGCTTGAGCGCGATCTGAGATTGAACCTGGGTTGCTTCATCATTTTATTACTTTTATTTTTGTGGAGCTTGACGGCCTCTTTACAATTACAATAAGCCTAATATTTTTTTTTATTTTTTTTTTTGCTTTTCTTTAAAATCTTATGTGCCCACACCTCTTCTGATTAAATCATCCCCACAAAAATCCCCAAAAGCAAATTTTCTTCCCCACGTAACATAAGAGAATTAGAAATCCTTTCCCCATTCTAAACCCTTCTTCTCTCTTTCATTCTTTCAATCTCACAAATCAGGAATTCATTTTATATTCTAAAGCCATTGTCGATAATTTTTCTGTGACCGAATTCAAGCCAATAATTGGACTTCTCTAACAGTAAAGTTCTTTCCCATTTTTATTTTTAATGACTGATATAGATTTTTATAATATATTACAACAATTAATTATTTGTTATATAACTATGTAATAGTATTATTACTTGGGATTGAGGAAGACATAACTTTATTAAGTTTGACTTAATAATAATTATCTTATTACTAAGCCCTAAAATCTTATCACATTTTTGAATTTAGGATTTTTCTTAATTAACAAAGTGTCAAGTATTCATAATTATATAACAAGTTCAATTAAGGTCATTAAAAATTAGGTTTCTTTTATTTTTTAAATAGATTTGGGAGAAACTTATTGTTCATTTATCCTCTCTTTAACCATGCATTGATGAAAATGAGCCTATATTTTGGCTGTATTTTCATATCACAATTCATAAGGTAATATTAGATTATTTTCAATTTCGTTGAACTAAACACCTCTTTATTTATAGGTCACAGATTCGAGCCGGGGAAGTAGCCACTAATGCTTGCATTAGGGTAGGCTGTCTACATCACATCCCTTAGGGTGCGGCCATTTCCAGACCCTGCTAACACGAGATGCTTTGTGCACCGAGCTTCCCTAAACACCTGTTGATCTCAAAATTATCTTTTCGCCAATTGGTAAGTATTCTTTCTATTGGTCATTGGTGCCCCCTCCATACTAAAATCCTAGGTTCGCCTCAGCATAGAATCATCTGGAGATTTTATGGTAAACATTTTTGTCACGACCCGTCTAGGGGCCGTGATGGGTACCCGGGGCTAACCACCGAGCACCACTCGTTCTGCTACTCATTATACTCATTAAGCGTTCTTTTATCAAACTCATATTCAAATCATAAGAAAATCATTTCTCTTTTGAGAACATAAATACTTTTATATACATAAGCCTGTCGGCCATCAAAATAATAATATATATATACATATACAGTAGTAACCTCGTGAGACCATATAACCCACACTGTGTATCTACGAGCCTCTACTAGAATACTAGACATATGGACGGGACAGGACCCCGTCGTGCCCAAAACATACATGCACATAAAATGGTAAATCAATGGCACCTTCGGAATAATGGAGTGCTTTCAAAACTCTGCTTATCGGCTTCTATAAATCTAGGCCGCCTCCCTGTCTACCTGTGGGCATGAACACAGCGTCCAAAGAAAACGGACGTCAGTACGAATATTGTACTGAGTATGTAAGGCATGAATGAAATAAACATAATAGAGAATCATAAGACATAACCTGCGTAACTTTTAAGGGAGGATACCTTTCGTGCCTATATCATATATTATCACGGAACATGTATCATCATAGCTCATACATCATCGTATCATACATATATATATATATATCATAACACCGCATCTGCTCATACATATTAAACGTTATCCGTATACGGCCACGTAGTGACTTGACAATATCAGATACATATCCTCCGGGCTTTTCCTACCTATGTCATATTTATGCCTATATCCTGTACATATTCATACCATATACGTATTCATATCATATACATATTCGTATCATATACATATTCGTATCATATACATATTCACATCATATACATATTCAGATCATATACATACCTGACCCTATCAAGGCTTCAGGGTTATACATACCTGGCCCTACCAAGGCTTTAGGGTTATACATACCTGGCCCTACCAAGGCTTCAGGGTATCCTGGCCCTACCAA
Organism: Lycium barbarum; assembly: GCF_019175385.1. Lineage (NCBI taxonomy): Eukaryota > Viridiplantae > Streptophyta > Magnoliopsida > Solanales > Solanaceae > Lycium > Lycium barbarum. The sequence goes on along the minus strand of NC_083346.1, from coordinate 13,983,696 downwards.
GGCTTCAATGTTATATCTACCCAACTGCAGTGGTGCGCGCGCGTTACATAAATATATACATATTCTACCCGGCCTCATAAACTCGGGGTTTCATAATAGCCATACATAGGCACACACACATATATATACATAAAAGACCATAAATATCTTTAGCGTCATCACTATTATCATCGTCATCATTATCATCATCACTATCAACATAGTCATCATTATCATCACATATATCTCATAAACTTATCATAACCTTCGTAGAGCATACATTTGGATTTAAAGACAATCTATAAGAATCACATTGTATTCGTAGCATGAACTTCGTAATAATATCGCATGATAGACTTTATAATCTCTAACTAAGGCTCATCATTACCATCATCGTATCTATGGAACATCTCCTACCTTAATCTCATATGGAACCCCTTATGAACATAGGCTCATAACTTTTCGGAACATTGGTCATAGGACATGTATTAGAGCTTATAGACAATCTATAACACTGTCGGGGTGACATGAGGTCGAGAGCCCCCGATTCCATTATGGAGCATTCATAAGTATTTTGCCTCACCTTGAAGGAATTAGCATATAAGGTGAGTGTATTCGATAAACAACATCAATGAATCATAGTATGGATCATTAGCCTTGTAGAGACATAATATTATAGGCCTTAGAATCCTTAGACTTAGACTCATCATCATCATTACCGCATTCGTAACATACCTCTTTTGTTATCCCATATGGCTATTCATAAACATAGGCTCTTAGTTTTCCGGAAGGTAGGAAAGTCATGGAGAGGTAAGGAAAATACTATCATAGGAATCATATAAGGATCATTAGCTTCGTAGGAATATCATATCATGAGCTTTATGACTTCTAGACTTAGATTCATCATCGGTATTGTCATGTTCGTAACGTATCTCTTTTCTTTATCTCGTATGAAGTTCTTTATACTCGTAGATTCATAGTTCCCAATAGGTAGAAAAATCATAGAGAGATAGGAGGATTCATACCATAAGATTCATGCCTTGGAAAGAAAGGACTAGCCTTACATACCTCTTTCGTTTAACAATTTTCATCGCTTGGTTGTTCTTCTTCAATGCTCATGTTTCTACCTTCAAGAGAATTCGCATTCACATTAGCTAATCGATTACATGAATGTGCTTACTAAAGCTAGAGAAAATTGGGCAGCATTTCCTTTGTTTATACAACCTTTCCCATATTGTATATCAATTCCCAAACATTCATAATAACGTTCACAATATCATAACCAACAATCTTCATTCATCTACATTACCCTCGTTTCACAATTCCACTTCAATTCATCCATAATCATGGTCATAGTATACTAGTGCGTTTCTCACATATAATGTTTATCCCACGTCCTTAATATCATTTATAATATAACCATATCACAACACATCAATAATCGTGACCCAATTCAAGTTATCACTCAAAATGACACTATTCACACTTTCATGACCCATTTTCTATACCCTTTCACAATCCAAGTGTTTCAACTTTCAAATACCTTAAACAACATGTAAATACCATAAAACTTACCTTAGATGGTGTAAGATGAACCTTGAGTGCAAACACATCACTTGAGCAAAACCCTAGTTTCACCTTCACTTGGATTCCTTGTCTTAGATGAACTTTAATGAGTTTCTTACATTTGATTAACTTGGTTTGATGTAATTGATCACAAATACCCCTTGAATTCTTGTTGGAGAAGCGTAGAGAGATGTTTTAGAGAGAAGGGGTGTGAAGGAAAATGAAATGAAATGAACTTGGATCCCCTTTTTAATACACAAAATCAGTCCCGACCCATTTATACAGACACACATACGGTCCGTACAATTTATACGGTCCGTATGTGTGACCGTATAATGGTTCTAGTGGAGTCTCTTCTCTGGACAAGTTATACGGCCAGATCTACGGTCCGTATCGTTTGTACGGTCCGTATAATGGACCGTACAATCCACAGTTTTCCGAAAATCATTTTCGTCAACTCGTTTGATCTCCAATCCTTATGGAACCTTCTTGACACTTGTTTATCACTTCATTAATAATCTAGGGGACGTTATAACTCTTATCCAAAGCATCATTAAGTCATCGTTAATTCGTTATTCTTAAATCCTTTCCGATACACCTCGTATGTCTTGCATCCTCTTGGAAACTTTCTTCTCTTACTTCGAATGTCTTTGAAATCTCATTTAGAATCATCAAATGTTATTTCTTACTCATCAAAACATCGAATACGTCGCGCCCTTCGTCAGTCTATTCACTGTGCATGAACGGAAATTTTTTCGAGGTGTAACAATTTTTGTCCAAGATTCTTTTACCCCATACTCCTTCATAACCCATAAATCTATAAGAGTCCATGAGTATTCACCATTAAGCACAGAAAGACAACTCCCAAACACTCCTAGCTCCGAAGTATCACATCATGCTCTATCTCTGTCCATTTCTCATTAGCCAAATTAATAGAAATAATTTGCTTGCACCAGCACCCAAGCCAATGGATTTTCCCATTCACAAGCTTACCCTTATTATTATGTTAAGTTTTGACAAGATAACAAGATAAACTTTATGAACAAGGAAGATAAAACTATTCTATGCTACTACTAATGGATATTTTTCATAGATGTTGATAAAGAGAGGATTACAGGTGCTATATAGAGCTGGACAGGCTCTAAATTTAGTACAAGATAAGGGACAACTGGACCTGCAATTAACTATATTAGTAGAGGACAAAATCTGCTTCTCTAGACAAATCTGAGGGACCTAATTGACATAACTAGAACTTGAAGTTAAAACTTACTAGGGACTTAACTGACATTTATTTTACCTACCTCAACCCTTTGTCATTAATGACTACGTACCACTAACCGAGCTAAAGGTACTAATTCCTCAGCACACAACATTCCTTCCTTCTTAGAAATCTTCCTTGTCCTCAAGAAAGAATTCTGGAAATCTGTTCTTCATGGCATGGAAATCTTCCCACGCGAGCTGATCAGGAGGCAACTGATTCCACTGGATCAATAATTGAGGTATGGCTCTATTTCTTTTTTTTAATCATCCTTTTATCTATGATAGCTTTAGGGCTTGGGCAGTAGGGATTGGTTAGGTCGAGAATGGGTGGGTGATTGATGTTTTTGGGTATTTTGTGACAAGGTTTGAGTAAGGAAACATGAAAGGTAGGGTGAATTGTAACTTGAGATGGGAGTGCTAATTTGTAAGCTACTAGACTCATTTTTTTCAAAATCTGATATGGTCCATAGTACTTAGCTGCTAGTTTTGAGAAAGGTGAATTGGAGAGGGTATGTTGCCTATAAGGTTGGATTTTTAGATACAACCCAATCCCCAACTGAGAATTGTCTATCTGATATGTGATTGTTTGTATAAGAAATCATTCTTTGCTGAGCTCTATTCAAGTAAAACTTGATCAGCTGGAGCTTTAACTCTCTCATTTCTAAACTCATGTCTACCTGTTCATTCACTACAACACCAGAAACATAAGGTAAGTGGATTGGTTGGGGGGGGAGGGGCTGACCATAGAGTGCTTCATAGGGGGTAGTCTTAATGGCTGAGTGATGTGTTGTGTTATACCACTATTCAGCCAATGATAGATAGTGAAACCAATCAGTAGGAGCATCAGAGCAATAACACCTTAGGATAGTTTCAAAGCATCTGTTCAAAACCTCAGTCTGTCCATCAGACTGGGGATGGTAAGCTGTTGAGGTGCTTAGAGTTAGCCCTATCACTCACAATGCTATCTGGCATACCATGTAGCTTGTAAATATGATCCAAAAATAACTGAGCAATGTCAATAGCAGCATAGGAGTGAGGAACACCTATGAAATGTGCATACTTAGTAAGCCTGTCTACCACCACCCAAATGACTGATTTATCTTTGGATTTAGGTAATCGTTTCACAAAATCCATACTGATACTGGACCATGCAGAACTTGGAATCTCTCGTGGTTGTAACAGTCCAGGATATGGAGAATTGTCATGCTTGCATTTCTGACAAATGTCACACTGCTTGACATACTGTGTGACTTTATCTTTCAACCCCTTCTAAAAGAACAAAGAAGAAATCCTCTGATAAGTTCTGTTTAACCTGAGTGACCCCCTACAGGTTGATCATGCCAAGTTTGCATGATCTCCTTCTTGAGCTGAGAGTTGTTGCCAACAACCAACTTGCCATTTTTCCTCAATTGACTGTTGATATAAATGTACCCCTTCTAGTCACCTTCATGCTCCTCAACTAGTTTAATGATGTCATGTATCTCCTGATCATCATTCCAACTAGCTAAGACTTTTTGAAGCATTGAATCTCCTGAGTTGCTCACTAATAGTGCTGAAATTTCTTTGGTTGGCAGCCTTGATAATGAATCAACTGTTGTGTTTTCCTTGCCCCTCTTGTATTCAATGGAGAAGTCATATTGCATTATTTTGGATATCCATTTAAGCTGAGAACCAGTGTTGAGCTTCTGCTCCAATAGGTATTTTAGTGCTCTTTGATCTATTTTTACCAAGAATCTCCTTCCCCTTAAGTATTGTGACCACTTATTGATTGCTAACACCAATGCCAATAGCTCCTTGTCATAAACTGAAAGTGGTTGGTGTTTAAGAGATAGACCTTTGCTAATATAAGCTATGGGGTGGCCTTGCTGCATAAGTACTGCCCCAATACCAAAGTCACAAGCATCAGTCTCAACAACAAATTGTAAGGAATTATCAGGTAATGCTAACACTGGAGCAGTAATAAGTGGCATTTTTAACTTCTCAAAGGCAGAAGTTGCCTTATCATTCTAGTGGAAGTTGTCGTTCTTTAGCAAGTCTGTCAATGGTTTGCTAATAAGACCATAGTTCTGAATAAATCTCCTATAGTAGCCTACTAGCCCCAGAAATCCTCTAAGTTGCTTGATGGTAGCAGGTTGAGGCCATGTTTTGACAGCACAGATTTTCTTAGGATCAGTTGCAACTCCATCTGCAGATATATAGTGTCCTAGGTACTCAATCCTGCTAGTACCAAAAGAGCACTTAGATTTGCTTACAAACAGCTTGTGCTTCTTCAAAACCTCAAAAGTGATCCTGAGACGCTCTAGGTGTTCTTCCATCCCTTTACTGAATACCAAGATATCATCAAAGAACACTAAGATGAACTTCCTTAGGTGTTCTTTGAAAATGCTATTCATCAAGCCTTGAAAGCAGGATGGAGCATTTGTGTGGCCAAAAGGCATCACAAGATACTCATAGTGTCATGAATGGGTCTTGAATGCTGTCTTGGCAATGTCAACATCATTAACTCTGATATGATGATATCCAGATCTAAGGTCCAACTCAGTATAAATTCTAGACCCTCCCAATTCTTCAAGAAGTTCCTCTATGACAGGTATAGAAAACTTATCCTTGATAGTTAGTTTGTTCAGGGCCCTGTAGTCAACACAAAGCCTCTATGAACCATTTTTTTTGTTTACAAGCACCACAGGACTAGCATAGGGGCTGGAACTAAGCTGCAGTATACCTTGTTCTAACATTTCTTCCACCAATTTTTCAATATTAACCTTGTGTGTGGAAGAATATCTACAGAGTCTAATATTTACTGAATTAGTACCAGTCAAGAGAGGGATTTTGTGATCAAAGGAACCTTTGGTTGGTGGTAATCCCTTAGGATCAGAAAACAGCAGTTTATACTCATCAAGAAGCTGCTGAATTCTAGGTTCCTCAATGATATCTTTCCTTTCTTCTTCTACAATAGTAGGAACCACCTTGAGCGTAAATAGTTGAGCATCACACTTTACCATCTTGTTTAAGGCCCCAACATCCACAGTCTTGATTGTTGAAGTTTCTCCCTTTAAAACATGACTAGTACCATCATATATGAATTCCATAGTTAGATTCTGGAAATTCATAATGATGTCACCTACTGTCACCAACCATTGTATGCCTAAGATAACATCACAAGCTCCTAATGGTAGTACCCACATATCAGAAGTGAATGTGGTATCACCCATCAACTATTTAAAGCTTTGACACATTTGCTCAGTAGCTATTGCACTTCCATCAGCAACCTCGACAGACTGAGAACCAATATTTTTGAGTTAAGAAACCCACCTTTTCACAATCTTAGAGTCAATGAAGTTATGAGTGCTTTTTGAATCAATTATCACACTGATAGGCATTTGCTCAGTGTAGCAAATGATTCTCCATGATTGATAATCAGAAATACCATTCAAGGCACTAAAAGAAATGGTACAAGGTTCCATAATCTGTCCATTAACAATGTCAGGTTTTACATGCTCATCCACCACAGTCACACCACCACCTTCCCCCTCTGCTTCAATTATACATAACTGTTGGGGTTGATTCTGGTTGTCATACTCCACTTCTATCATTTATCCACCATCTTCTAATTGTAGTAAATACAGTTGTTTTGTAGTTTTGCATTTATGTCCTGGAAAAAACTTCTCATCACAGAAGTAACATAACTCTTTGAGCTTCTTATTATTGAGCTCAACAGGAGTTAGTCTCTTTCCTTTGTTTCCAGTTGGGGTTTTAAAGGTGTTTGGTTTGAAAGCAGGTTTAATATTGTTGTTTGAGAGGTGGTTGGAGTTTGAAGCTGGTTTAGAAGAATATGAGTAGGTTAGTATATGGGAATAGGTGTTCCTGGTAGGTTTGTGTTGAATGAGGTAAATTAAGTCATATAATCTAGCTAGTTGGTAAGCATGGGGTAAGGAGTAAGGTCTATGAGCCTTCATCATATCTCTAATCTCAGGTCTGAGACCAGTTATGAAGCAACTTACAGCATTTTCAGCTGACAAAAAAACTCTGGCCATGGCCCTATCAAACTTGTTTTGGTACTCCTTATTGTCACCAGTTTGGTTTAACAGTTTAATCTCAGACATGGGGTCCTCATATTCTGCCCCAAATCTGTCAATAACAGCATAAAGATATTCATCCCAACTAGGTGGTGTTAGTTGTATTCTACTTTTCAAATAAGCTTGATGCCACTCAATAGCAATGCCATCAAAATGTATAGAAACTAATTTAAACTTATGAGAGTTTGGAACATTGTCTAAAGAGAAAAACTGCTCTATTTTGTGGATCTTAAATCACTACCATCAAATCTTGGAAAATCAAACTTACCAACTTTTGACAGCATATTTGAAGAATTTTGTATCTGATAGTAGGTATTTTATGTAGCTGCAGCTGTAGGTGCTCCAGATGTATTAGGAGGACCAGTAGTGTTACCAGTTGGAAAACTATTTAGTGTTCTTCATTTTCATGAATTCAAAGGGTCCAGTGGTAGGAGAATAATCTTCAAGAGCCAAGTTTTTCTCCTTCTCATTTCCTTTTTGGTTACCCTTCACATATTGTTTAAGTTCTTCCATAGCCTTATCTCTAGCTTTTTCCATTTGATCTTGCCTTAGTGTAATGTTGTCCAGATCCAATGAAACACGAGCTAGAGCATCTGTAATGGTTTTAAATTCTGAAGCCATCACCATAGTGCAAGGATTCACTACTCTGTATACCAAATGTTAAGTTTTGACAAGATAGCAAGATAAACTTGATGAACAAGGAAGATAAAACTATTCTATGCTACTACTAATGGATATTTTTCATAGATGCTGATAAAGAGAGGATTACATGTGGTATATAGAGTTGGACAAGCTCTGAATTTAGTACAAGATAAGGGACAGCTGGACCTGCAATTAACTATATTAGCAGAGGACAAAATCTGCTTTTCTAGACAAATCTGAGGGACCTAATTGACATAACTAAAACTTGAACTTAAAACTTACTAGGGACTTAACTGACATTTATTTTAACTACCTCAACCCCTTGTCGTTAACGACTACGTACCACTAATCGAGCTAAAGGTACTAATTCCTCAGCACACAACATATTATTGTTATACGAAAAATCCATACCTTGATAATCATTAATACATCTCCAAGAATCACTCTTTAGACTATATATTTTGACCTCAACACGACGTATATTTTCGTGAATAGGAAAAACACCCACTACCTTATAATCATTTTGTAACTCATCATATACAATTTTTTTTTTGAAATATTCGATTTCATCCATAGAGTAAGCACGACTCACTTTAAGTCTATACTTAGGCAGTTTCTTATACTTTCTAATTGATGGGTTCCACAGAAACAACTCATGTAATTCGTCATCATCGTAAACTTCTTTTACAAGACAAATCAATCCATTAACAGAACTCCAATCCAAGTATAATCATTTGGAGTTTTACACGGATAATCTACGTCTAATGACTCGGTTACAGAATCGTAAAGTAAAGCGTTAACACAACAATGCTTGAAATAGCGGTTAGGATCATTAACCTTAAACATAAGTCCATGGTGGGCGTAATTCTTGTTACTAGCGGATAATAAGAGATGTGTCTCCGCAAAATTAGGGCTAGAGATTAAAGAAAGCCAAGATTTTGAAACACAACTGAATCACAAGAGTGATTTCACAGGAAGCTTTAACAAGATCCTTATGATGAGTTCGTTATGCATTGAAATTGTGGGTTTGCTTCATATTTGGGATTCCATTACAACTGCAGCTGCAAGTCTTTGTAATGAAAGGGGTTATAGGGTTTTTCAATTTGGTTTGTTAGGGATTTCCTACAGTTGAATGGGGATTTAATTGGGGCAGGTCGGGCTTTTTCTGTTGGATGAGGTTAACAGCATGTTTGGCTAAATTTCTAAAATCAGCTTATTTTAAAAATTACTTTTTTTTTAAAGCAGCAGTTTGTGTTTGGCCAATTAATTTAAAGAGTGATTTTGAGCAGGAATTAGACCTTGACCAAGCTTTTAAAAAGTAATTCCAAGTGTATTTTCTCAAAAGTGTTTTTGGGGAAAAACTATTTTTTTAGCTTTTGAAAAACTGGTTCTGCAACTCTCCAAAAGTGCTTATTTTGTTCCAAAAGCTTGGCCAAACACTTCACTCTTTTTTAAAATAAGCACTTTTGGAGAAAAATAAGTTTGCCAGGCAGGCTATCAGTTGACTATATTGTTAACCAATGAGAGGCTGCCACGTAATAAATGACATGAGTCCGTTAAAAATGAGGGCATTTTAGAGCCCAAACGTCAACGTCGGGGGTATTTGGAGGCTGAAAGGTGGATGCAGGGTATTTTTGCACCAAACCTAATAGTTTAAGGGTATTTTAGGCCCTTTTCCATATGGTCAAAAGGGAAAAGATTATTAAGAAATAAAAAACGGAAAAGGGTTGAAAATGTCTTTAAACTATGCAAAATTGAATAAAAATGTCCTCCGTTAATAGTTTCCCTTAACCTATATTATCAGTTAAAAAAGAACATGAGATTATTCTATTTTAATTGATAAAACGAGTTTAAGAAGAAAAAAAATAGTTACACACTCTTTTATTAGTTAAAGCAATTTCAAAAGAAAAAAACACTTTAAAAATAATATTTTTATTAGGAAAAGAATGTGATTAAAAAGAAAAGGAACAACATATTTATTAGGAAAAGGGACCTTTTTGGCCCGATTAAGTAACAATTTTTAGACCAAACTATTAATGGCAAGAGCATTTTTGTTCAATCTCGCATAGTTTAAGAGCATTGTTGTTCAATCTCGCATAGTTTAAGCGCATTTTTGTTCAATCTCGCATAGTTTAGGAGCATTTTTTACCTTTTCCCAATGTATTTTAGCACATATGATATTGAATAATTATGTTTTTTGGTCCTTGTACTATTAGATTGAACATATTTAACCATTAACTTAATCAAAAGTTTGACTTTTGACCTAAGAACAAATAGAAGAATTGGAGCCCTTACTAATCCGGATTTAGGCTTAAGGGTGGAGTCCATCCAATCACAATCCTAGTTCCTCAAACTGGAGTGACGTATTAAACCGGTTTCCAAAGGATATTACTGGGAACTCAGAAAATAAAAGAATGAAAAATGAAAAAGCTAAAAAAGTGGAAATAGAAAAATATCCCAAAAGCATTAAACCCAAAACTCTACATTTGTTAAACCCCTTGTCATCTTCTCCATCTTCCATTTTTACAAAAAAAAAAAAAAAAAAAAAAACTCCCAAACATGGTTTTATCTCTCATGCATTCAACACAAACTTGGCTTTTTAATTTTATGATGTGTACTTATTCCACTTCAAAAAAAAAAAAAAAAAAAACCTTTCTGCAAAGATCAATTCTGTCACTGAAAATGCGACTCAAGTTCAATAGATGCTTTTCTCGAGGCCTCATTTGTTTTCATTAAGATTAAGACACATGAATCTGAATGCACATCCGAATGGTTAAGTTGTTGTCTCTCGATCTAAACACTGAATGATAGTGTTTTTTTCAACATCGAAATGTGCTAATATATTTATTTAAACATAATAAATATATTATTTAAATAAAAAATAACTAAATAATAAGAAATAAACACAAATTTAATAAAATAAAATTATTATTTGATAAAAATGAAACATCTATTTCGTTATTGATGGTGGAGATGCTTTGTAGTGGTGGTGGTGGTGATAGTTGATGTCAGTGGCTAGTAAAGGTGGTGGTGATAGTTGTGATGGTGGAGTTGTGGCGGTGATAGTTGTGATGGTGAAGTTGGTTGATGTTAGTAATTGGCGATGGTGGTGGTGGTTAATGATGGTGTTAGTGGTAGTTGGCGACGGTGCTAGTTATGATGGTAGAGGTGGTTGGTACTAAGGATTGACTGCAGTGGTGGTGGTGGTTGATACTAGGTGGCGGCGGTGCTGGTGGTGGCAACGGTGGCTATTGATATAATTATAATTACTAAGTGGTAACTGTGGTAGCGACTAACAATCGTGGTTGTTAGCTGTGACGATTGCTAGTGGTGGTTGTAATGGCAAAGTGGTTAGTGATGGTGGCTGGTGGTTGACAACAGTGGTAGTGGCCGACAATAGTGATGGTTGTAAGGGCAGAGATGTTAGTGGGGGTAGGGGTGGGTGTGGTGGTGTGGTTTGGGTTGGGTTGGGGTGGTGGTGAGGGTGGTAGAGGGGGAGAGGTTAGGGTGAAAGGGGGTTAGAGTGGAGGGGTGGGGGTGGATCTTGTGGTTATGGAACGGGTGGTGATAAAAATTATTTATACAAAAATACCTCTTACTGATATTAAGACTTTGTTCAAAATCTTAATGATTAAGATCTATTCAAATCAAATATGTGTTTAGATCTTGATGTAAACAAATGCAGTTAATGAGCCAGTGTATGGACCATTTAAATTCAAACCTCTATTAAGTGCAAACCAATGAGGCCTAAGTAACATTTTATATATGGCATACCTACGTATATAGAGAAAATTACAAATTTGACCCTTTATGTTTAGAGGTAGGTTCAAAGTAGTCGTTTAGATATACGCATGACAGTTTAATCTTTTCAGTTTTGTCAAAAGTGAGTACTTTTAATTTTAGTCAAATCTTTGGTAAACTCTGTCTATAAACTTTTAGGGACTATGAAAAAAAAATTAAGACATTATGAAAGTCCAGTTAAATTCTAGAAACTGCAACACAAAAATAGTACAAAAGTTGCAAAAGTTGCACCAAACTCTGAACATGAAAAGGTAAAAAATTATTGCAGATTTTTTTTCAACTCTATCTTCAACTCCAACTTCATAAATTTCAAATAAAGTGAAAAATATTTAGAATCAATGGCCAAACGCCTACTTAGACATATGAATTATGATTTGTTCCAATTGAGCACCTGAACACGTGATAAAGTGTTCCTATTAGACATTTCAGTTTAAATTTTAAGAATACTTTTTGAGTGTATTCTCAAGTACCCATTATATATAAGTTAACCACTTAAAATATGTCAGCTCCTTTAATTTTGCGCATTAGCGTGAATAAGCTGTAAAACCTCATAATTCTTCAATTATGACTTATGTGTATAATTAAAGGAAATAACCTATTTTATGCATGTGTGCTTAAAATATTACATAGTTTTTAGTTTTCCAAGCAATAGTAATGTCAAACAAATTGTAACAAAAGGGAGCCTTTTTTTTTTTTTTTAAGTATCGTCTTTTTGTTTGGGGTAGGGGAAGGGGGTTTAAAAATGGTGCAGTGTTTCTTTAGCATAGGGAAACATGATTAAATGAATCATGAAACATTGAAGCTTCTTTTGTGTTTTAAAAAATGATCAGAATATACATTTTAAAAAATATGTTCCACTTTTAAACGAACCAAAGGAATTTATATCATTTCGTCGTCACATAAATTTTTGAAAAGCACAAAAGGAAAATTTAATTATATTAAGAAAGTCCTTGTCCTTGTGCTGAGGGTCTACCAGAAACAATCTCTCTACCTCCAAGGTAGGGGTAAGGTCTACGTACACTCTACCGTTCTCAGACCTCACTTTGTGAAATTTCACTGGGTATGTGTTGTTGTTGTTATATTTCCATGTATTTATGATTTAAATGAAAGTAACATCTACTAACATTTCAACAAAAGAATAAATGCAACATATATAATTGATGTCTCCTGAACTCAATTCTTTTTCTTCTTTTTGGAAGAAAATGTTATAATTCATAACGGATGTAGTTAATCACACTTATGTTATAGCTAAGTTTGATTTCAGGAATTATCAAAGTCTAAATCTAAATAAATGCGATAAATAAATAAAAAATAAGAGTCTGTTTGTCATGTATTTGCTTAAAGGTAAAAAGTAAGTCTAAAGTAAAGATAAAAAAATCTTTGTTCAATTTTTAAATATTTTTGTGTAACTTAATTTTTCAGAGAGCCTTAAGTTTTTAGGAATTTGCAAAAGATCGAACTAATTTTTCAATAAGTTAATGTCACACGAGTGGAAAAAATGTAATTACATTTACGTTTACTCTTAGTTTTAAGCCCGGGCCAAATGCCAAACTAGTATACAATATACGTAAAGATATTTAAACCATATATATATATAAAGTGTAATCCTTCATTAAAGGGTGTCCTGACCCACTTGGTACCTGTTCTAACTTCTTTTTCCCAGCTCCAGACCCACCTGGTACATTCCCTGGTTCTTTTTGACAAATTTATAACTTAAACTGCTCAAAAATGCATTTAAGGGGACTAATTTGAACTTACCCAAACGTAAGGGACCATTTTTATTATTTTCTTAACATACATACACCTTAGCGTTATATTTCATGTTCTCCTCAAACCGGAGTGACGTGTCAAACCGATTCCGCCAAAATGTGGTTCATTGCTAACCCATATTTTAATTATGGAATCAGAAAATTAAAAAAAATGAAACATCTAAAAAAGTGAAAATAGAAAAATATCCCAAAGCCATTAAACCCCAAACCCTACAGTTGTTAAACCCCTTGTCATCTTCTCCATCTTCCATTTTCTCTTAAAAAAATAAATAATAATAATCGTTGTGTACCCTGAACGGGTGAGAGACCCTGAAAAAGGGAGTCTTCTGGTTGCGGGATCTCCGGCATAAGCTTTCTTCCAAACATGGTCTTATCTCTACCTCTTCATTAATTAGCTACCAAAAAAGAAGCAAAATCAGAATTCTACTAAGAGTAGAGAAATTGAGAAATCAGTGATTTACATACTCCTCCCGTTAAAAAATAGTGTCTACTTAGTTTTTATTTTTGATTAAAAAAGAGTGTCCACTTTCAGAATAAAAAACAAGTAACATTATTTTTTCAGATTTATACTTAATATTAAGTGTTAAACATCAAATCCAATACACAATAACTATTTAATTAGGAATATTTTAGTCAAATTATCATTATTATTTTTCGTAAGGAATGTAAATAACTCTTTTTTATCTGGAAAAAGAAATAATAGTAAAATATGCCAAGGGCATTATGGTAAAATGACATAGTAATGGCAATTTCGTAAATAAAAAGAAAAAATGAATGGAAATAAAAAATATCCTCACAATTAAACCCAAAACCCTACATTTGTTAAACCCCTGGCCATCATCTTCTCCATCTTCCATTTTCACAAAAAAAAAACTGTCCAAACATGGTCTTATCTCCACTTGTTCATTAATGGCTACTAATTAAGCTTAAAAATAAACAAGTATGGCAGCAAAGAAGAAGCAAAATCAGAATTCTAGCCAAATTGAGAAAACAGTGAATTGCAGTAGTAAAAGTAAAAAGAAGAAGAAGAATAGTAAAAAAAAGAAGCAGCAACAACAACAGTTTTTGAATGAAGATGATTATAGACTAAGGTTACAAGAGGGTTTATATTCACCTGATTATATTTTGACTAAAATTTTCAGAAAGGATGGTCCTATACTTGGTGCTGAATTTGATTCTCTTCCTCAAAATCCTTTTACTCCCAGTAACAAAGGTAAATTTTCTTCAATGAATTACATTTATTGTCAAAAACACACACATGAATTATCGTTTTTTCGCGAGTTTTACACCTCAATTACTAACATACCTCAATTATTAGTTGAGGTGTGTTTTATAATACGTAGATGGTGATAGTTCAGATAAGTAACAAAGGTAAATTTTCTTCCATTTCATATTTTGAGTGAATTTTGGGAAAATTACGCTCTATGTCTACCGGGAGAAAATATTTACTCCATGTAGCCTATATTTTGAGTTTGTTACGCGATTATAGCCCATATTTGTGTACAAGCACCTATATAACCCCCCTCCGTCGATCATTGTAGATTTCCCTCTTTTTCCCTGTTGCCAATATTTAAATTTGACAAAGATTAGATTAATTTTGGTTGATGAATACTTATGGTATGATACCAGCCACTTCTAGCTTGACTACATTCTTGTACTGTAAATTCTTCTTGATCAAAAAACCCTTCCGTCCCAATTTATGTGGCATCTTTCGGGTTTCGAGATTCAAACAATTTTTTCTTTGACCTGTACTTTTTTCATATGTCAGTTTAAATATTTTGAATTGTAAATTATTGTGACTTAGAGTACTTTTTACTTAGTTTCCGAATATGTAATTTTTTTTTCTAAAAACTTCAAGATTCCATGTCCAAATTCACATTCTAACTAAACAGGTTTGACTCTCGAAATCGGTACTGTGCAACATAAATTAGGACAAAGGGAGTACTATTATATACTTTTGTATAAGGTTGATACATTATGTGTAATGCTTTCCCCTCAGGTATAATGTTGTATAATATTGTATATTGGGCTACGTGGCGTAATATTTTACGATGGACTGTATATTTTTAAAAAATTCTCGAATTTTGGGAAAGCAAAGTGGTTTTGGGTTGATTGTGTAGGTGATAGTTCTGTATATGGTCGTGTTCCATTTCTAGTTCTGGTTAGAAGTGATGCTCTATGGTTAGGGACGTGAATGAAGTCTGTGTTATAGGCAATTGAGTCTGTGGGTTCGCATTACCACTGGCACTACAACTTCTTTTGACCAGTAGGATTTTCACTAAGGGGATTTAAAATATAAAAAAGTAAACACACGTTGAAGCCTTGAGAATTCAACTTCTTCTATATATACATAAAAAATTATTTAATATATACAGTGTAATTTTTTTAACCCCTTTGTGCCCCCTAGCTCCACCCCTGCTTTTGACTATGGGTTCAGACTTAGTATAGATTTTTATACACACACACTGTAGAAATGAATAGACACAATGAAGTTTGTCAGGTAGGTGATGTATACCCTACTGTATATCCACAGTAGGTTCTCTGTATTCTTTTGTCTGGTGTGCCGCTTGGGGAGCTATACTAATGGTAAACAATCTTAAGAAGAGAGGATTATAGTGGTGAGTCCGTCTTGCATGTGGCAAAAGCATGAGGTATTGTTTTTTGGTTGCGTTGGAACTTTGGGCCCTGCTAGTTTACAACCTTCAATATCCAAAGGGTTGGTCTAGGACAGTAGTGAAAATTATATCAGGATGGAGCTAAGGGGCAGCTGAAAAGAAGAAAAAGAAGCTATGGAGGATGGTGCCTTGGCGTGTTATCAATAAACGATATTTTGATTTATTCATATATGTAAAAGAAATAAATAAAATGATCTTTGATATATCCGAAGATCCGAAGAAAAAAAAAAGCCCGGACAAAAGAGAAGTGGGGCTGCTCCTCAATATATATCAGCCTTTGAGCATTTGACTCAAATATTCAAAATGTTGCTGATAGATGACATTGCTAGGCAATTGATTCTCTTGAATGGCTAGCCTTGCTATGCACATAGATAGAAGAGGGATAAAAGGAATCAAATCTTGAAGTCTATACATGAAAAGATGATTCTAGTCGTAATAAATAGAGTAGGAAGGATTAGATTATAGCCACTTGTCATTATTGAAAAGTGAAATGTCAAAGAATGCTATTACATCTTCCTCTTTTGTTTGTTTCTATGGCTGGTTAACGTCGTTACTTCCTTCTGTATGCTTGCTGTGCTAAATCTTGTTCTTCCACAATCAGGTTCCAGAATTTCTAGTCATGCTAGAGAAGAAAACCAAGCAGCAATTAAGAGGAGAAAGGTACGCAAGATAGGTTCCGGGAAAAATCTTCACAATCTCTAATTGCTCATTATCAACACTTAGTTCTTTTCAGTTTATTAATATTTTCTCTTTGTATTTTACTTTTTTCCTCACCAGGTCTCTGCGCCTGCCACCACGCATTGCCGAGCTTCATGTGAAAGTACCCCTCCTGTGAAAAAGCATGGTACTGGGAAAGGTCTAATAACAAAAGGCACTTCGGTGAAAAAATACGGCACTGGGAAAGGATTAATGACTGAGAAGAGTGCTCCTGTTAGAAAGCACGGTACCGGGAAGGGTTTGATGACAGTTTGGCGGGCAACAAATCCTCACGCCGGAGACATCCCCACTGGTGTTGATTTTGGAGAGAGTGCTAAAGAGAGAAAGAAGAAGTTGCTGCAGCGACAGTCTATTTTGGTTGAGCCTCATCCCATGCCTTTGATATTACGTAGCAATTTGTAGTACATGTATGTCTACCAAGTTCCCTTTCTGATTCTTTGCGAAGGTTGGTAATTGCTAGCTGATCTTCTGTCTGCAGAGAAAAATAGAAAAGAAATTGCAGGATAAGAAAAAGGTTGGCGTGAAATGCAGAAAGGTAAAATTCTGGCTAATGTTGAAAAGCTACTACTATTAGTGGTTGAAGTGTTTATTTGATATTTAGTGGCTGGAGTGATTTTAGTTTGGCATTTCATAATTGTAGGCAGTGAATAAAAGGATCGAAAAGCAGAAGCCACCTCGTAAGGAAAAATGTGAACTTGCGCTGGAAAGGAGGAAGTGCCAAGAAGGGTTACCTATCAAAAAAAGAAAATACCAAGAAGAGTTTACTCAGCAGGGGTCACTAGCGGATGATGAGGAACTTGAGTTAATGGAGTTGGAGGCAGGACCTAACTCATTGACATGCTGTACACACTTCGCGGGCAATGGACTTCGTGGCTGTTCACTTTGCAAAGGTTTTATAAGATCCCCTATTTTTTTCTATCGTCTTGCAAATGTTAGTTAATTGCTTCCTGTTTGTTCTATCCTCTATTTCTCTGTTTTGTTAGCTGTTTTTTCTTTTTCTTCTCTTAACCTTACTTATACGGTCTAATTGCTAGTCGTAGATGACCAAGTTATATTACACGATACACCAATCATCTATTTGGCTTGAAGTATACAGATTTACGATTTATGTCTAACAAAATGCCTTTAATGCTTTAGGTTTACTGCCAAAGTTTCCTCCAGATTCAGTAATAATGAAGCTGCCTCTCTATATGCGACCATGGGATTCCTCTCCAGAGCTTGTCAAGAAACTTTTCAAGGTACTTGGGAAATAATATTCTTTGCTGAGTGCCTGAGTCTGATGGTGCTAATACAAATAGAAAACATGATATTGGATTGTCATGGTTAGTGGTATACCTTACTGTTAACGTTCTGTTTGTTAAGAGGATGTAGTGTTCTATGGCTTTTGTTTTCAATAAATTTGCACAAAGATGATCTGTAAAAATGGTGAAGCATTTTGCATTTAGATGGGTTTCTTAACATACACTCACTTTTTTTCCTATTTCGTTTTCTTATATTAAAAAACATATGGCTAATATGCAGTTTGTTTTGCAGATCTTCCACTTTCTTTGTACTTATGCTGCAAGAATTGATATCTGTTCCTTCACAGTTGATGAGTTTGCACAAGCATTTCATGAAAAAGTAAGTTCAGCTGTACTAGTTACTCTCGATCATTCTCTTTTGAGACCTGATAGCTGCTTTTAAAGATGGTGATTAGATCTCGATCAGTTTCCAATTTTGATTTGTTTCTTGTTGTTCAGGATTCCTTGCTCCTTGGACAAGTGCATTTGGCCCTTCTCAGGCTTCTTCTGGCAGATGTTGAAATTCAGCTTGATAGTGGATTCATTCATCAAGCAAGCAAAAGTTGCAATTTCTTGGGATTGGTTCACTCAGTGAGTCTAAATGCATTCAGATCCATTGTCACTTCAATGGGCTTTTGCATATTTTAGCATAGGTTTGAGTCTTTAAGAAGCGGATGCGAGACAATTTATGTACTGCGATTTTTATGTTTTTGCTACTCGGCTAGGTCTAATTTATTTCATTATTGTTACTTTGCTACAAAGGAGGTTCCATTACAATGGTAGGACAATTTAAGAAAGAGAAGAGAAGGGAGAGAAACAATGATGCTTCAGGAAATGAAAGGGGAAGGAATCTAAATTATGCGGAAATGCAACAAAAGAGAACTTGACCTTGTCATCAGTCATCCCACAATTTGTGCTGAGTTATTCCCTGATGAACATCCCTAACCCTGTAAGTTTGTACAAAATATCCTGGAGCATACTAGAATTAGAAGAAAGAAGAAAGAAATCCTTGCTAAAAGGATACATCTTTTTTGTTGGAACGAAGAAGAACAGAGTTATAGAGAATTCTCAGAGTTTGATATGGGTCTTATTTCCTTGTGTTAACTAGGAGGATCACATATACGAGTAGCCTTTGCTTTTCCAAAGTATCCTACTAGCCTACTACTGCAATGTGCTTATCGGAAAACACTGAATAACTAGCCTACTACTGCAATGTGCTTATCGGAAAACACTGAATACCAAGTTTGGCTTGTATAATTGAGTACCAGAAAAGTCCTAATATTTTCTATGGAGAGTTGAGTACAGAAAAGTCCTATAATAATCACCTAGTGCCACAAACCCCTGGACGTCCCAAAATTCTATCATCAAAAGTGGTATTTTCAGCATATTTTTTTTTTGATTAAGCACCGGGTGTCCGGGTCTCTTTGAGCCCCGACTAATCCCGGGGGTGCACAGGCCCTCGGCAAGGAGTTTCCCGCAAGTGCACCACGGGTAATTCAGGGTTTTACCCCAGTCCGATGGCCCTCAGAAATTGTTTGCACCCAGTGGGTTTCGAACTTGAGACCTTGAAAGGGAGCAAACCCCAAGGCTCAAGCCAATTACCACCAGGCCAACCCCTGAGGGTTATTTTCAGCATATTAAAGTAGGTTATCTGCTTCTATGTTGTGTCAGCTAACAATGTTGGCATGTTCTACATGCTCCCTTCCTCTAGCATTCTATGGATGCTTTTCTTCCACATTCACAATGGTAACACTAGTGTCGTGAGATGATTGACTCTTGGTATGAAGGGATGTAATTGGTTGCTAGTCTCTTTCCCTTGAGAGGATAATATGCTGTTTGATTATTTATATGCTCGTCTATTCTGCAGATAAACTTTCCTTTGTTACTGTTTTTCTTTAAAATCTTCTTGCCCATTAAAGTTTGCTATTCTAAAAGAGGAAACATTCATCTTATTTTGACAGATTGAACATGAAGAATTTAGTCTGAAACTCTGGATTAGTTCACTCAATGCCTTAACATGGACAGAGATACTACGGCAAGTTCTGGTTGCTGCTGGTTTTGGGTCCAAACGCGGTAGAGTATCTGGGGAGGCTCTCAGCAAGGTACTGCAGTTTCTGGCTACTGATTTATACGTATTCTTGCATCTTTGATATGTCAGTGGCTATAAGTTATATTCTAATGTTTTTGTTGCTGGATATTTAAAGGCCTTTTGTTCTGTGAGTGGTCATATTTCATTGGAAGAAATAATTTGTTGGGAATTTGAGTCTTCTTCACTGATTAGTGAAGTGGACAAGTACTGTAACACTTATCTAATTCAACTCTCTCCAGAATTCACCCTACAGATACATCTTAAGGCTTGTTTGGAAGGACATCTTGGAATTGGATTTGGATGTAATTAGGTGTAATGACACTGATTTAGCCTGTTTGTCTAGCAATTAATTACTTAGTCAACATGGAATTGGGTGTAACTGAGGGGGAACAATTACTTTTTCCAATCCTGAAGGGGGAGGTGAGAAATGGTGATAATTAGAAAGTTTTTCAAATGTACTATTCTTTTTTGAAAAAAGGTTTCGCTTCCCATTTTCCCTTTATTGTAAACAAGAATTGCTTTCCAACAAGATGCTTCTATGTGGGTGCTAGTATGTTGAAACTCCTCATATTATCCTTCTTTTACCTTTCTCTTATTGCATATGCAGATTGTAGTAAACTAGTACTAGTATTCGGTAGCCCGTGGTACACTGAAGGGTCTTTTAATGATGTTACTCCGTGAATCTCATTTTCTTTCGTTTTCTTGTTTCTTAGGAAGTTAGTTTGATGGCTAAGTATGGGTTAGCCCGGGGTACACTGAAGGGTGAACTTTTTAGCATTCTGCTAATTAAAGGAACTGATGGAATGAAAGTGCATGAGCTGGCTAAACTTCAATCTGTAAGTGGATGTGAATTCCGGTCCTTACTATTAGTATTACTGTAATTTATCACTGCCTCTACATCATCAAATACTTTGGTCAATGAATCTTTTCTTTTTGTTTTGAAGATTGTTGAGTTGAATCTGGCAGCAACAACCATTCAGCTAGAAGATTTAATAAGCTCAACCCTTTCTAGTGACATTACACTGTTCGAAAAGATTTCATCTTCAGGGTACCGTCTACGTATTAATCCTTCTTCACAGGAATCTGAAATTTCTTTCTCAGATTCCGAAGGAGATGACGCAGAGGTTATTAGTGGATACATCAGAGATTATTCTGATTGTGAATCCCGTGAATTAGTTCCAGCTGAATCTGGACGGAGATATCAGTTAGAAAATAGGAACAGTTTATCAATTGTAAATACTGAAATTGATGAAAGCTACTCAGGAGAAGCATGGCTGTTGGGGCTGATGGAAGGTGAATATTCAGATCTTGGCATTGGAGAGAAGCTGAATGCCTTGGCGGCATTGGTTGATCTTCTTACTGCTGCATCCAGCATCGCTGAAAAGGTACAAAATTCAATGAGTCCATTAGGTCCTTAAAAGGAACTCTTTCCTCTAGGTTATCATGCCCTCAAACTCTTCTGCCTTCCAATCTGCATGTCTCTTTTTACTGTTCTAAAATTTTCGTTTTAACACATTATATTCATTTTACTGACTGCCGAGCATGCTAACTAATTTGTAAGGCTGCCCTTTCATACTGCGGAAAATTATATATTCCTAGCTATGTTGTTCGGCCTCTTCAAAACGGAGACGTGTGGTTTTTGGAGGATCTGATATGGGTGCGACAACATTTTTGGAGAGTCCGTGCAACATTTTTTTCAGTTAATAGGCTGTACCTGTTTGTCTCTTTGTTGGTTATCACTGCACTTTTCAGATATTGCTATATTCTGAGTACTGATAAAAACAAGATGTTGCTATATTGTATGAGTACCACCATTCCTAGTGGCACTGACATATGAAGATAAAGAAGTGCATTTGTATGTCAGATCAGCTTCTTTTTCTGCATTTTAAGACAAGTTCTGTCTGCAGGATCCGATGCCATCCACTGTAGAATGTGCTCCTGCAACGATTCATCATGCATCAGGTGGAAAAATAAAGAGGTCATCAGCAAAATCATCCTACTTGGCTGGGCAAACACAAAGTCATAGTGGATATCTTAGTAATCAAGATCCAACAGGGTCATTGGAGCTTCAGCCTGTTGATTCTTCAGTGTCAATGTCAAAAATCTGTAAGAGAAATAAGTCACCTAGCACTGCAAAGAATACCAAAGAACTGGAAGCTGGGGATGATTTGCATCCTATGCAGTCTATCTTCCTCGGCTCTGACCGTAGGTACAATAGATACTGGATTTTCTTGGGCCCTTGCAATGAACTCGATCCTGGGCACAGGAGGATTTATTTTGAATCTTCTGAAGATGGTCACTGGGAGGTGATTGATACTGAAGAGGTACTTTAGTATCATTTTGGTACTTCTATTTCTTATATTTGTAGCATGCAACAACTTCCAAGAAATGAACTTTTTCCTGTGTATTTTATCTGGTTGCAGTCTTTATGCTCTTTGTTGGCTGCCTTGGACCGTAGAGGTACACGAGAGGCTCTCTTAGTTGCATCTCTAGAAAAACGGGAAACCTTCCTATGCCGAGCAATGTCAAATATGCTGAATGATTCAGGAGATAGGCAATCACCTCAATGTGGAAGGACTTTTTCTAGGGAAGATAGTTCATCATCTGCAATTTCTGATGTGGACAACTTAGGCCTTGTTGAAGTGCACAATGGTTCTACTGGTTCGAAGGTGCCTGCAGGGCGGAAAGGAGAACGTCAGCAAGACAAATGGAATATTGCTCAAGCTTTTGACTCATGGATGTGGAAATCATTCTATTGTAATCTTGCCGCTGTGAAACGTGGGAAAAGGTCTTATCTTGATTCACTTGCAAGGTGTGAACAGTGTCATGATCTATATTGGAGGGATGAGAAGCACTGTAAGATTTGCCACACCACGTTCGAGCTTGATTTTGATCTTGAAGAAAGATATGCCATTCATACTGCAACTTGTAGGCAGAACCTAGACCCTGATAACTGCACAAAGCATAAAATTCTCCCATCAGAATTGCAGTCACTTAAAGCTGCAATATATGCAATTGAGGTGAACACTCATTCTAATGCGTTTACAGCTAGTGTTGTATGTCTTAATTTTGATAATCATTTTAAAAGTGTTTAAGAATATAAAGTGCCCTATATAAACAGAACCTTTTATCGAATAACTTGTGTCATTTTGAGTGGTATGCATGTCTTGTTTTATGTCAAAAACATCCTTGCAGTGCTTCATGTTCTTGAGACTAATTATTGCACACCTGTAGTTTAGTAGTGACATGTTTCTATCAGGTGCTTGCATAGACTGTTCTACGCTAGTCTAAACATCAGTTGCCAAAATTTGCAACACAACATCACATTCTCAACTGCTTAAAAGTTTAAATCCCTTTTTATTTTCTTGATAAGGACTTTAAATCCTTTTTTTTTTGGCATCTCTCATTATCCTGCACATCCTTGTAACTTATATCGTGTATATGATGAGGTTGCTAACATGAAGTTCAGTTCATCCATTGCTTGATGCTGCAACGATGCTTAAAAACACATGATGGCAGTTTAGTTTGTTAGGGTGCTAGAAATAAAATCACAGATGGCATGGAAAGTGGATTGTGCTTTGAGAAGTGACATGAATTCCTTTCTTATATCTTTTGGGTAAAATTACGATTATATTGCTCTGATGGGATAGATAACACTGTAGCGTGGTATACAAAAGATAGAGAACCTACAATAAGATATAGTGCTCTACAACTAATGTCAACTCATCTTATACTGAATGGACTTCATGGGTGCACGAAGAATTTTCAAGAAACAAGTTTATCAAAAAATATTACAAGAAAAGGATTTGTACAGAAGTTTCTTCCACCCCTCAAAAGGTCGTATTTCTTCCTATCCAAATTGTCCACATAGAAGCTAGATGAACTAGTTTCCATGTCTTGCTTACTGCAATTTGGGAAGTTTTTGAATACTTAAATCCAAAACAAGATAAGGTCCTTCTTGGGGATGGCGTGGTGGTTGAAGCATGGGAATAATGACCTCAAAATCTCAGATTTGAATCCCAATTATAACACTTGGTGTGAGTCCATCCCTCCAGCCTTGGTAAGCAGGATTACCTTGGCAACCTGTAGGATCAACTATTTGTCCAGTGGAAGAGGATTAATTGAGGTATGTGCAAGCAGGCCTGGATGCCACTGATTGAAAAAAGAAAAAGCAAGACAAGCTTCATATAGCTGAGATGAGATTGGAGATAGACATAAAAGTACTTGATATGCACCTTTATAGTCTTAAAGTTATTTGTTCTATGAAGTACTGTGCAATTATTGATCCAACTTATGTTTTTGCAATTAACAATCTGATATGCGTATTTATCATTCATAATTTTGCAGTCAGTAATGCCTGATGATGCCCTAATTGGTGCTTGGCGAAGATCTTCCCACAATCTTTGGATCAAAAGACTGCGCAGGGCCTCAACTTTATCAGAGATTTTACAGGTGACAAATGCTGCCCATCCTTCAGTATCTTTTTGATAATTGGTCTCCATTTCTCAGGAGTTGCATTTTGGAGAGCTCAAAAATAAGCATAGATCCGTAGAGTCTATAATAAAACCTTTCCAACTGCTGCTAGATCTATATTGTGTGTGACATTATTTTAGTAGAAATTTGACCTAATAATCGGTCTCACATAAGGGAACTTTTATTTTGAAATACATTGTAGGTTCTTGCTGATTTTGTCACTGCGATCAACGAGGACTGGTTTTGTGACTCTGGTCATACTTTGGGATCAAATTATGACCCAGAAGAAATTATTGCAAGCTTTTCAAGCATGCCCCAAACTTCATCTGCAGTTGCATTTTGGTTGGTCAAGTTGGATGCCTTGGTCGGACCCCACTTGGGAAGTGCTCATTAGCAATATACAAGTCTAAAGGTATGATTCTTTCTTTTGATCAAGTTCCTTCCATTTTTTGTGTTGTTGCACTCTTCTCCCATAATCAGGAATCCTTCTATTTTTGTGCGCATGGTTTCCGCATTTATTCTTTATTTCCCATTGTGTTTGGGGGATTTTGGGTTTTTTTTTTTTGGGGGGGGGGGGGGGGGGTCGGGAGGAAGCTTCATATAGTGTTTCTTGGGGTAACTATGTATGTAGCTTGTTTTACCTGATTGAACATATTTATGCTAAAATTTGGTACAACGTGATGTGCATTTCCTACTGTTACTGTGTGCTGAATCTAGGTAATTGAAGAGGTAAGGATAAAAACTAAGTAATTAAATGAAAGGAGCTAAGATCATTGAAATCTTAGGCAATGTGGTATGCTTTCTGTCATGCCCACATAGGTTTGTCGTATGCCTATCTTCTTTTGAAACTGCACAAGTAATGCATCTCTCTTTTGTTTCTCAAAGTAGTTCATATATTTATCTTCTGACTGGCAAAAATTACTTTGACCATTTCCCGCTAAATATTTGACACGGTCCATCTTCATGGTTCGTCTGACCCATCTGTTGATATTCTTTGACATTTCAGGTAGGTTGTTTCAAACAGGTCAATCTTATTTAGTTACTGGATAAGGAGTACATGGTTTGTGTCAAAGTCAGATCCATCAAACTACTTTATGGCAAAATTTCAGATACTTGGAGAGTGAGTTATTCTATCAGTATCCCTGAAGGAATCATGCTGCTTATTGCTACAAGTGCAACAGTGCAACTGAAAGCTTTATGATTTTTTTGGAAAGTAAAGCAGAAAATGAAGCAGTCAGCAATCGGTTCAACAACCAAAGGCTGACGTTAGAACAAATGTACAATGTTACTTCTGGACATCCATTTTTGTTATCATCACTATACGTAGGATACATGAATGCTTCTTGAATGTACATAGTAGGATAGGTTCTCTTCCTCATCTTCGATCTTCTTCAACCCAGTTTTGGCTGTTTTGCTGTATTAGGACTCACTCTTGACACTTGTATTGGTCATTCCTTGTAAGATAAAACTGTTATACATGTTTCTCTTGGCGGCAAATAAAATTTAATGGGGCTGTTCGATGCCTCTGTTTCAGATTCACTTTGGTTTTTAGCCCACTTATCAAAGAAAGACATGATTAACTGAGGCTGCTCAAACAGGCATAGGCCAGACTCTGAATGACTGAATCAACTACTGCTAACTCTAGTTGGACTGAAACTCTCTCTATCTCCCTTCTCTTTAATGTACGCTCTCTACTGAGCTATCTTTCAATTCTTAATTTATATTTGGCTGCTTGAACGCATCAACTGTAATTGTTACGTTCAATGACACACCATACAAGATCATTTACTGCTTTACTTTTGTTCGTCAAATCTTGCACTATATGCGGTCTATATGGAAGGAAAGGAATGTGAGACGTTTTGAAGAAAGTAGCAGTCTCTATTAAGAAAACTAAGATGAGCTTTTATTCCACTTTTGGTGTGAAGAAGAATGGTTAGAAGATGCAAACTCACTGTTAGACATTATAGAATCCTTGTACTCACTTTCATTTTGTTTCTTGAACTGTAATATGGCTCGCAGCAACAGCCTTTGCGCTGAAGACATATGGTATGGTTATTCTCGAAGGAAAAAACCGTGCACTATATTCCATTTATTACGTTTCGATCTTGTCCAACACTTTCAGTGCTTATTGTATAAACTAGTGGAATTTAGCATCCACAAACTATGAGTTGTTTTGGGGTCTAAGCTACTAATAGGTTAAAAAAAAAAAAAAAGAAGAAGCTACTAATAGGTGTA
The DNA here is from genome assembly GCF_019175385.1 of Lycium barbarum. Lineage (NCBI taxonomy): Eukaryota > Viridiplantae > Streptophyta > Magnoliopsida > Solanales > Solanaceae > Lycium > Lycium barbarum. Next base: position 13,957,134 of record NC_083346.1, on the reverse strand, counting down.
TAGTAAGTGGAAATTAGAGAAACTAAAGTTTACGCCCCTGCAATCAGTAGTGTGATTCCTAATTCGGGTAACGTTGAGCAGATATCATTTCTAGGTTGAGAGAGTAGTCAGATAAACATTAATTATCAACCGGACAATGAATGATTTTTGCAGTTAAGGAAACAGGCATTTAATATCTTGCTTTATATGATGCTATATTACATGACAGTAGCGTCTGCTTTAATAACTGAGAAATCAGTCTAGGTCCAATCTTTACTATCAACCGCGGCCATTGAAACTTGGGAATAATGGGCTTGCCTCTACCCTTCTGCCCTTCTCCACTTAAATGCCGGAATAAGTTTGCATGGTGGGCTCGAACGTGAACCCAACTGGTGCTCCACCATCTCTAAGGACATTTTCTTTAAAAAGTATTTTGTTTATTAGCTGAGCCAAAAAGCTCGTATAACACCTGAATCTAACTGGGGCTCCTAATCTCCAAGGACATTTTATTAGGCAAATTCTCCAGCATTCATGGCTGTCGTGTTCATGAATCGACCAAAAATAGTCCATCCTGGTATCACAGTACTCTTGCAGAAAAAAGATGAAAAGTATGTACAGACTATGAACAATTGTGTAAAATTGTAAAAGAAGCTAGCTCCATATGTGTCCAGAAACTCACGATCTTTCTTTACACTACAAACACTGGGACAGCTTCTATGGTCAAAAAAATACTTTAATATAAATACAGATCAATTAACTTTTTGTGTATTCTCGTTCACGCCTCCTTTTCCAGAACTAGAGTACTGCAACTGCATTTGGCAGCCCGGTGCACTAAGCTCCCGCTATGCGCGGGGTCCAGGGAAGGGCCGGACCGACCACAATGGTAAAAAAGATACTTACTTTAATATAAATACAGATCAATTAACTTTTTGTGTATTCTCGTTCACGCCTCCTCTTCCAGAACTAGAGTGCTGCAACTGCATGTTTATGAAATATGGACCTAGTTGTATACAACTAATTCATAACTTTCCTACTTGTATTACAAAGTGAAATGAAAATTATGTATAGAGATGAGTGCAACAATGCTTCTATGATTTGGGCAAATCATGCTATATAGATCTTCCTCATGCTCTTCTTTGGTGCCCCATGCGTCTGAGGCAGTTGAAGTTTACAGAAACTAATAAGTTAGATCTTCTACTAAAGAACATTCACAACAGTAGCCAGATAATCATCTATTCCCTCTTATGTGAACTGAAGATGAAGACGTCCTGTGCCTCAAATTGACTGGATTAGTTTGTGCGAGGCAGCAAAAAGCTAAAGCCTGAATTCTCCCGGAGAGGAAGAGGAGGTTCAATGTCAGCTATATCTATTTGTTCCATTGATTTTGATATGTCATCAACTGAAAACGGGATGCTGAAAATTGAACCATTAAGAAACATCAGCTATTGGCTCAAAGAAGCATAAAAAGGAAGTTTACTAAGACAACACTAATAGTCCTGTCTTATGCACATTCATCTGCACCTTACTCACTGGTAAGCTTCTGCTTGATAACATACCTCTATATAAGCTAAAATTGTAACAATAAAATTATAGTGTTTCCCTAAATGTTTAAAACCTGAACTGGGAGTCGCTGATATTTTCGGTAACTGTTTGAGACTACTTTTCAGATCTAGTCCTAGTGAGATTCAAAGGAAATTCACCACACAAAAGCAAGGTATCAATTTCTACCAATTACAAGCATTGATGCTAACCTTGAATCATCATCTAAGAGAAAAGAGTTGCTGACTGCATGATTTGAATCTTCAGTCATCGACAGCCTCATGCTGGATATGACCTAATAAAATTGCATAAAAACCTTGTCCTTGGTTAATTTTACTGTAGAAACATGTTACCTGAATTATATCTTTTGAAGAATATGACTCTAACCTACGTTGAGTAATAGCATCCATAGAAACTTACATCCGCTGACACACTGTGTGTACCATACTTGTCATCCCAGTACATTGTACTGATCCTATACAATTGCTGGATGCTAAGCACCTGGATGAAAAAAGGTATTATTAGTGACCTTGAATGACATTCCAGCTAATTCTTCCTTCAAATTGATATCACTCACTGGACAGAGTTGATGGCTTATTTCATCCAGTGTCTTTTTGGGTTTTTGATGTATAACCTGCAGCAAGAAAAGTGAGGAACTTTTGAGAACTCTACCATCCCATTTTTAAAAATGAGAGAAGAAAGTTAAATGTAAATGCTTACAAGAAAACCAATGGCTTGTCTGATATGCTTCAGCTCATCCCATGCTGATCCTGCATACTGTTTTTGTTTTTGTTTTTCACTTGGGGGATCAAATATGACTTTTAGGAAACCAAGTTAACAAAATATCTGATGGAGCATACCTCATCAGTTGCAGTGAAGCACCAATGCTCCAATTCCGCCAGTCCTGCTTTGACGTATTCACCATTGCTAAATGAACAGCACTCCCGTCTTAAGAGAAGGCTGTGAAAATTTGACAATCACATGAGGGAACTTTTAAATGCATTGTATAAAACTGCACGCAAACAAAAGTCTATAGGTGCACCTGTTAAAAAGCTGAACGTTGATGAATGAAAATATCTGAGTGAATACTTTACGAACTAAAAATGGGGGAACCTGAAAGTATTAAGTCAGGAAAAGCAAGACGAGAAGTAAGCTTCATAATATTTTGGAATCAAAGGTTTATGTACTATTTCTAATCTTAATAACCATCTAAAGACTTGTGACATTGTTAACTCAGCTGAGCCAATGGTTTCTGGATAAAAAATTCTCTAGGAACAAATTGTTTTTCTGGAAAGGGGTTCAAAATAATTGAAATCAAAGGGAAAAATCAGCTTCACTAACATGGTTTGCTTTTAATGTGTTCAAGAAGTTCCCCAGGCTCTTCACAATTCCCTGCCAATGGGCAATCAAAGCTTGCTGAGCTGCTGTATTAGCTATTGAACGTGAGGACCCTTTAACCAAGCTTGCTCTTGAAGTTCGTGGTGCCTAATATCCAACAAAATTGTTTACATGAAAATGACAAAGGAAAAGATTCAACATAATGGAAAAATGAGGTAGAGTATTAAGAGTTATACATAATGCAAACAAAACACAATCCAAGAGACATAGAAATGTCTCTGGAGATATTTTCTCCACATACCTGGATACACAACCCCAGCAATGGAGAAATCTCCTTTTTCAAATTGTCACGAATCATTCCATAAATTTTCTCCACATATGCTGTAAGTTGCTGCTTGAACAGCAAGGCAGGGTATTTTGCTTCTACTTGGCGTAAAGTTTCAACTCCTCCAGTCACAAAGGAGAGATTGACTCCTTGAGGGTTTCCACGGAAACTCTGGAAAATCAATAACAATGAATATCTAAAAGGAGCTAGTCTTAAACTTCCTCAAGAAAAAGTACTGAACTTGTTTATATCTTTTGACTTCCTACCTGCGACATCCTCCCAAACAGAGATGCCGATGAGGATCGACGACGTAGAGGGGTCATTGCTGCAGCAGCACTTGCTTTGAGTGTACGCTGAAGTAGCAATAGAAGAGTTGAAGCATTTGACAGCCAATAAGCCAGTACATCATTATTGTCCTGGGTTTTCTGTGCCAACCAGAAATGGAATTATAAGAAACAATTATAGTTTTAAAAAGTGAGGACATAAAGTATAAGGAGAACTGGGTGTTGTAGCTCAAACCTCAATAGCATGACCAATAGTCTGGATGATTCGGTCAAACACAGTGGTTCTCTCAACTTCGAAAGATCTCCACTGCAAAAGGCACTTATAAATGATGCAGGCTGCAATTGGCCTGTTTCCTGCAAAACCCAAGTTTTGTGCGATACAACGAAGCAGCAACTCCTGGTTCTCTTGCTGTTTCTCATTAAGTGACTTTTGCGGTTTGTCATCTGCTTCAGGAATTTCCCTTTGGTTCAATGAAGGGCTATGAAGATCCTAAATAATGCAAATGAGAATATGAGTAACAAAATTTGTAGGCATGTAAGTAGAATTTGGCAACACATGTTTTATAAAGAAGGTAAATTACCACGTGCATTCTATTATCCTCAAAACTTCGACCACTCTCAGTTCTCTGTCAATTGAACAGAAAATGTCAGATTCTTCCATTCTTGAATCCTCCAAAGAAACTACATGTGAAACAGCAATACCTGGATAATAGATCTAGAGCGTCCAGAAAGGAACTTATTAGGTGCCATTGATACAGCTTGCTGACGGAAAACTTTGTTCTCCGACTCTAAGTTTGTCATCTTCTCCTCTAACCTGATTTTGCAGGGGTCAGTGGCAACACAAAAATAAACAAAAGCTAAATAGTTCTTTTATGAATGGAAAAATGCAACACAATCATATTACATTAAAATCCTAGTTGCAAAATGCTAGTAACCTTTTTCAAACTTCCAAGCATTATCTACACATGACTACTATTAAAGTTCTCGGAAAAACAAGTGGACTGACAATTCTATTTGTCGTTTGAACATCATGGTGTAGAGAATGCATCATGAAAATAGTTGAAGTAAAGCTGTTCATCACCTATAGGTTAAGTGCACCAAATTTAATTCACAATATCCTAGGCCTACTCTACCGACTACTTCAATGTTTTCGCTCGGGTGACCATATTCTTTCTTTCACAATCAACATCCTATTGGTAGGTCAATATTTCATTGTGTACAATGTTCTGATGGAAACTCTCAACTGCATCATTGCTGTAAGAGTTATCCAATAACTTTTAACGATAATTTTAAGTTGAATTAGTCACATCAGCATGCAGTGTTAATCTTCTAGCTCATTCAACACTGCAAGACAAAAATGCATATCTATATCTACAATAAAAATAAAGTTCGTGTTATAAGCTGGAACAGAATATAACTGAAATAAAGCACAGTCAGAGCAATCTGATTACCCTTTCAGGGATTCCTGGAGTTGAACAACTCTTTTTTCTGTTTCTTCCAACTTCCTGCGACTTTCTTCCCCAGATTCTTGAGCCTCAGTATATTTCTGTTTCCAGTCATCAGAGTTCTGCTTTTCTTGTTCTAGAGAAACCTGGACAGAACACACAGAGATTGACAAAGAGTATAAGCTAAGCACAAGAGCATGGGCGAGTACCATTTCATATTATGATCCTTTTAGGGGATGTTATGAAATGATATTACCATTTACCTTTATTTTTATCTAATTTGTTCTTTGATTAAGCCACAAAAACATAAATAGTCAGTATTTACTCTTCCACAAGTCTCTGCAGCCGGAACTACAAATGAATGTGCATTTGGACCCAGCTGCTGCATACAACTTTACATTTCAGCTCTAACCGGGTAGAAACTTCCAAGCATAATGCTTGTACACAACAAAATTTCCTGAACCTATATGCTGGGAAGTTACTAAACTGTAATGGGCTTTCAAATCCTTTCCACCTCATGCACCTGTACAACTAAGGATCCATCAAGGCAGTCTGGGACCCTTCTTGCTAAAACTATGTTTTTAACATCTTAGTTTCTGCTAACTAGTCATAGGTGGTACATCTTGGGAATCTACTAGTTTGACACTCCCTGATCTCATAAGCAGTACTCGTTTTCGCCCATGGTGGTCAGTTATTTGTATGTGGACCCAAAGAACCTCATCCACCACAAATATGTACATTGTCTGTTTGAACATCTTCCGTCATAAAGGGAAGGCACCACAAATGCAAAAGCAAACAAAAAGACCAAAGTAGATGCGGAGAATGCAACCTTATATTGCTTGACATGTTAATGGCACCCTCTGTCGCTAGTGGATGATCATAATTTTTTTCAGCACAATTCGTAAAATGTCCGACTACCCTAAGTAGACTTCCCCTTCAACTTTTGAGCATTATGAGATCACCTAATGGACCAACTCTATCCTATTGGAGTTCAAGTATATGAAATAAGTAAACTTAAGTTTTAATTTTTGAACCTTAATTTTTTAACGTCACTTATTTCAAACTACTCCAGGAATACAATGATCTTAAATTCCATTAAGTCAACATGTGATAAAAATATCGGTTCTCAAGCGTGTTTGATCAGGCTGCTGAAATACTATCAAAAGCAACTTGAGTAGGAAACGGTTACTCTTCTGACACAACAATTACTTTTCATTGAATTATGAATCAAATGCAAGGTTTTCTCAAAGAACAAACTATCTTGAAACCAGCCTGATCGCATTTGAAAGATACTAGATTTTTGGAATACTAGTCAGACTGTTTGAAACTTCATATGATTCGTTCACATTATTATAAAATGTTCAATTCCATGAATGAATCCACAAATCATGCGAAGAAATCAGTGTCATTTCCAGGTAGTCTCTGATTTGAAGGAAAGACCAGACAGACTGTCAGTCTTCAATAACCAGATTTATTTCCTAGTTTAGTTTTAGATTCGGGGCATAATATCTTTTCCTATTATTGTACATATTTTTCTTTTTAGAGAAAAACTGGTATGCCCTTCAATGGTATAAATAGGGCTGTATCAATGAAACTTATTTGTAAACAGTTTTTAACCTTCTTCTCAAGCATTTAATGATCAATAGATTGTCATATTCAGCACCACAACAGAATGAGATCCTTGTAAATTGGATTACCTTTAAACTGTTATTTTCTTCCATTAGAGATTCTACTTTCTTAGTATCTTCAACATAAACTGGAGTTTCCTGGATTACAGGAGGTGCTTCTTCAATAGCCTTTTTTGCAGCTTCTCGTTCCTTGACCACCAATGCATTTGCTTCATCAACTTTTTTTTGCATTGCTTCCAAAGCCTCTTGCAACTTTGCCATCTCTTGTGCTTTTGATTCTTCCAAGTCAGTCTGCATAATGGTTTGAGTAAAAATTTCACTCAATTGTATGGGTAGAGAATGGTGTAACACAGAAATGCTGAAAATTATAGTATCTAACAACAGGATGCAAGATTCTTAGGAAATTTAGCATGCTAGTAAGAGTTTCTTCTTGAGAGTAATGCATCTGCACGTATCTAGCCACAGTTGCACAAAGCATAAGTGTACTTTGAAAGTGTGATCTATACAATTAAAAGATGAGTTAAAACATGATATTACTCTTAGACGTTTTTCCAGTTGCAACCGCCATGTAAGCTCCTCCAGCTGTTTTTCAAGCTTATCCTTTGCCTCTTTGAGTGCACCAGTATCCCTTGCAGCCTGCATGTAGTTGAAAAACGTAACAAATAGCAAGGTCAAAACGCATATCCATACTCCAATTCAGCCTTATGCAGCTTAATCGGATTCTGTGCTATCTCTTGGTGAACCAGCATTAGTTAGGGTTCAGAAAAGGTGAATTATTTTCATCTATAATCTTTCTCTAGCATCCTCTCTGGTAGAAACCAGTAGGGCTGTAAACTTCATTACTTAGCTTGCAAAGTACACTAATGATTATGGAGTCATGAGACACTCTAATCAGAGATGTGTTTTGTGTTTCCTACTGGATTACAAAGTTGTTCGCTTACCATTTTAAGCTTCCTTAGTTCCTTTTTGGCAGATTTTCCCCTCCATTTGCATTGTGCAACAAGTACTCCTCTTTTAAGCCTTTTATAATATGAAGAAGCTTTATGACAACGCCACCGTGCCTGAGGAGGATAATGACTAATCTTAGACTTGCATCAATACCAGATAAATCATGCAACACATAGCACACAGGACTTCTACCTGAATCATTATTGCAGCTTCAGTTTGCTTCCTAAATCTGAATCTCTTACGAGCATCCATAGCTCGCAAAACAGTCTGCACCACGAGCACTGAGACCTGGAGTTTCCTATAGGCCTTTCTAGCATGATGCCTGCGTGCGGTCTTCTGAATTTTTATAGCAGCTGCTTGCCTCTTTATTTGCACATAAACTTTGCATGCCAGTTTACCTAAAATATGAAAAATAGATCATGTGTTGTGAGATTAATTTTACTCTACCAAATGCCTATTTGTTGAGATTAATTTTACTCTGCCAAGTGCCTATTTGTTTCTTCCATTATTTCTTTTGTCCTTTATGGGTTTTTGTTCGGATGGAGCTTGAAACAGACAAAAAAGAAGCAGACACTGCAAAGAAGATGTAGTTCAACCCTTAAGATTGTTTTCCATTATGAACTTGCCATGGATCTTCAATAGTTTTAAGATGTCTCACCTCTACATAAAGACTGTAAAGCTATAGCAGCTCTTCTCAATGCTACGAATTGGTTACGAGCAATGTGAGTTCTTATTCGTCGTTGTATAACTTTGGCTGCATTGTTAAGAACCTCTGCTCGTCGTGCATCCAACTCGGCCATCTGTCCGGCCCTTAGGAATACCTTAGTCTTTCCTATCTGTGAAAGCAAAGTGGAACTAATCACTGAATCTCATTCTGTGGCTGCAAATTTTCCTTTCCAATGGCATTTGCAGATAGCATGCTTGATACTAATGTGGAGTACAGGTTTATGGATGTTTCGTGACCTTAGGAAGGAAATGATCCCTTCTCCTCAGAATATGTGAATCAGAAATATAAAGACTATACTGATGAAATAGATGCATTCTGATCCCAGTAGAATGATACCTCAAGGAGGAAGAAAAACTAGGATTACCTGAAATCCTTGCAGCCCCCATTTTTCCAGAATCTTCTTGCAAGCAGTTTTTTCGTCATAGCTGCCATGCAAAAATATCTACGATTCAGAATCATCTGGTGAATCCTAGAAAAAATACTTTTCAAACAAATTCAGCCTATGTAAGACATCTCAAAGTAGTGTGGCTCTTGACATTTTGTTCAAACTAAAAGAAGATACATACCTCCCTTCCAAAACCTCTGGCGCTAGGAGCCCAAACCTGTGTGTGAATTCAAAGAAAGGGCGGCGAGTAGGGAATCCAGCACAACTGATTCTAATTGCCTCTAAAACACCCTTAAAAGAAAATCCAGTTGGTTATAATCAATAACTATCACAAGTAAACAAACATCTATGTTTCCCCTCTCCCAAGGTGGGGATTTGCTAAGATGGAGATGACTTACACCACAGCGCAATTGTCGCATAATGTTGTCATTTTCAAATACAGCAGGTTTTAGGAGATTATTAGGCTTTACACATCTGATGTAGTGAGGTTGTGTAGCATTCAGCGTCTCCATCAACTGCTGCAATTGTAACTGCATTTCAAGTTTGTATATCATCAGCACATGAAAAACTGACAGTTTCAGAAGGAAGACTAATAACGGTCAGCATATAGAAAAAGGTAACACAGAGTTTCATCATGTACATAAATCAAATAAGGCTCAAAATGAGCAGTGACCCAACAAGTAAATGCAAGAATACCTTAAAGCGTGAACCAATTGAAGAAAATTTTGAAGACTTTGAAGTCTCTTCACCTAATGAAGGGAAGAGTCCTGCTACAAAAGAGCATTTTGAAGCACATAGGAGGTCTTGATGTTCAGGCACTATATAGTCCTTGTTTTTGTCTAGAAATTGGTCAGATTGATATTGCACCTAATAAAAAATGGATTATATTAGGAAATGTGCATGGAAAATCACTTTAAATAGCTGTTTTAAATCAGACTCACCTCTCCAGCATAATGTGAAATTATGAAATCCGTACGAGACAGTTTGGGCTTAACAAAGCGCTTGTGAACTTTGAATGTCTGATATAGCTTGTTAGAGAATGTTTCGTGTGTTGACTTTGGGAACATACTGGACAATGAAAGTAAATAATGATAACAAACTTTATCAGTTAGCTTAAACAGAGTTACAAACTTAAACTCAACTATTACCATACAAAAAGTATACAGAAGTCTTAAGTAACAATTAAGTGGCATACGATTAATTTTCATAATAAAGACTAAGATGGGATATATCTTACCAAGCTTCATCTAGCAGAGCAACAATTCCACCTGGTTTCTGCAAAGAGAAATACCACAATTACAGAACTAATTGTAACATTTTGAGCAGCATTAATATTTCCTTTTGTAAATGATAAGTTAGAAGTCTGTTGTGGATCTTTCATGCTGCATAGTTTCAGTGAGATGCTGGTCAAAAGTTGAGATTTTTCCTTAATTTTCAAGTGAGGGTGTTTTGTTAGTCACTCTAGATAGACTCCTATGTTTAGTATTTCTTTTTCGCAGATCTTTTACACTATGGAGAAATAGTTTCATCATAGCTTTCCTTCTCTAAGGAAGCAGAGCAGCATAGAGAATTACACTATTCAATTACCCTAACAACTCAACCTTTTCCTAATATACACCTCGTGCATTTATTACCTAAATTCTAAATTTCTCAATTACCTGGGATCCAGTAAGCAAGAAGATATTTCTTTTTCGATAATAACAACCCAATAATCATGTACAACCAGAACATTACATCTTGATAAGTAGCCATAAAAATACTTATGATCTTTTCTTTTTTAAAAAAAAACTATCCAATAACTAATGCAACACATTTCGCAAGACGTTTGTGATGTTATTACAGAAAATTTTGAAATCTATGTGTTTTTGCTGTATAATAACCTAGAAGTCCATCTTTTTACTCTTTTTTTTTTTTTTTTTTGAAAAGGTAAGTAGAAGTCCAAATTCTAATCATTAAGTTTGAACATAAATTTGTTATTTGTTATTTGAAAGAGGTGATGCCATGTACTGTTGGCATAAAGAAAATGTTACCAGCAAGAATTGAACACAAGACCTTTGAGTCATGAGACCTCAACCTTGCCACTTTAATAAAATAATCATTGGATGAACTTAAACCTCTGTTTAACAAACTAATAATTCTCAAGTTGTGAATTCAGAGGAAACTGCAACTACCTTTTCGATAAGATCTAAAACATCCTGGTTATCCACGAACTCAATGTAGCTCCAATCAATGGCCTCTCTTTCGTATTCTTCTTGTTCCATTTTGAAGACATGCTGTAAAGCCACAAAAGGTCTGAGAAATAATGCATAAATCAATGCTAACATTGCCAGCAATATAAGCAAAGTCTACCTGATTGAAATGTTGCTGCAGCTTCTCATTTGTATAGTTTATGCAGAATTGCTCAAAGCTGCAAAGCATGATATAATGAGGCACAAAAACAAGAGTTGCAAATCGTTGAACACTCATGCAGACATTTCGTTTAAATGAAACAATGTTATAGTAATTGGAAAGGCGAGCTAAAGACTCGCAGCTACCTGTTGTGCTTAAAGCTTTCAAAACCATAGATATCAAGGACTCCAATGAGACATTTAGACTGGGGATCTTGTCCAATTGAAACATTTATCTTGTCTACCAACCTGCATTTCCCAAGAGGCAAAAAAAACTTTACATCTGTGAAATTAGTTAATCAATCATGCACTAAACTTTGGAAACTATTTTCAAGTCTGAATCCATGTGGATGCTGATTCAGGAAAAAAAATTACAAAAGCATCTCTCTGTGTGTGAGTACATACACACATTCATATAATATGTAATATATATGTACATATACATATTGGCTTCAACGTGGCATATATTTTCTCTTCTCCTTTCTTTCCAATTCATGGTTAGTTTTAGTGAGTCTAATATCTCAAATCAACACATTTCTTTCACAATTGCACTCTTTATTTGTTACTATCACAGCAAACAAGTTTTATAACATCCTTGAATTACAATAATTGTAAATAATACTCCATCCCATTTTATGTGAAGGTGCTACTATTTGGGAGTCAAACAGTTTTTTCTTTGACTTCGATTTTCTCAAAATCTTTTTAAATATTTGAATTATTAACCCTGTTGCCCTATAGTACGTTTCATTTAGTTTTCAAATATATAAATTTTATTTCAAAAAATTTATGGAATCTATGCCCGAATTCACACTGAAAACTAGGCACTTTGACTCTCGTACTCCCCTTCACATAAATTGTGACAGAAGTTCCCTTTTAAAGTTAAGATATAAAAAACAAATAAACATATTAAGTCTTCAGTGCCTTGCAAGAGACAATAGCTAGTACATTAGCCATGTATGGTGATAAATCATATTAAGCTTCTTACCAGTCAAATAGTCTAGAATATATTGTTTTAGCAAGACCATCCCTACTTATTTCAGCACTGCGAGGATCAAGGCTACGTTTTATCACTTCTTCGGGGGTGATCATCACCCTTTTGCACAATGCATCTTCCAAAGCTACAGGGTCACACCTAAAACATTAGGAAAATCAGAATCCAACCATTATCACAGCCACATAACATTTGAATATGGAAGGTGACATTAAGAATGTTCCGTACCTCAGAAGCTCTGCTGCAGTTTTGAGATGAAGTTTGGCTTTTTCCTCTTTAATAACTGATGAATCAACCTCTTTTCCTTTTGCAAAGTCAATATTACCAAGATGAAGAATTGCAGCAACAACTCTAAAAATTGCTTCCTGAGGGAGCCCGGGGGGTGGGTGGAGTTAGATGTAGTGTTTACTTCTTCTTTATTGAAAGGAAAGTAGAAACATGAAGCTGGCAAAGCTGTTTGAGATATATACCTGGTCCTGTTTACTAATTCCCACAACATCCATTGCTCTTCTAGTGGCAAGGTACTCCTCTGCATCGCTCACACCAACTAGTTCGTAGCACTTTGACTGGTTAAGATAGCGAAATGATTTGGGATGTTCCAACTTATACTTCTCAATCTCCTACAGTGATTAGGAAGATTCTCAGCAACATACTATCACCAAAGAGAGTTGATGCAAACCCACAAAACATTCATAATGTCTTCGAAGTTCGTATTGCAACAGAAAATTACCTCTTGGGGGGCCGCACAAAGAAGGTAAAAACAGTGGTAGTTGCGCTCAGGATCAGAAATTTGGCAAACACGGGATCTTTCGAGGAGATAGGTCCTGATTGCTGCTCCTGATATCCTTCCATGTTTGTCAAACTGAATCTCAACGAATTTGCCAAAACGGCTGCAGCAATTTTAGGTTAAGGAGAAAATTAAACAGCTTCAATCTAATATGTTAACATAATTATTTGGTATTGATTATCTGCAATCACAAGTAAACTTCAAAAATAGCTTATCTATTACAAGGAAAAATAGTAGTAAAACAAGCAGTTCAATGTGCACTTTTTGATGGAATATGTATCGCAGAATAATTAATCCAAGTCGAAATTACATATAACTGCATCATGTGAAAAGCAAATGCTGAAATGCACAAGTGCTAAAGAGCTTGACCTGGAATTGTTATTTCTAACAGTCTTCGCGTTGCCGAATGCTTCAAGAACAGGATTAGACTGCACTTGAATGGGTTCATGCAAAGATCCATGAGAATAAATATTAAATCAGCAGAAAATTAAAAAAAAACAAAAGTAGAGGAAATTTGTGTTAAAAAGTGAGGGGTGATTGAAAAATTAAAGAGCACATAATAGGTTATCAATTTTTTTTTTTCAAAGGAGGGATGCAACATAGGTATCAATGATATGTTATCTTACACCAAGGACTTGTTGCTCTACTGTGCGCCCTTCAGTTGCTGCACGGCCACCCAGAAAAGCAAGATATCGCATAAGCATCTTGGTTGTCTCAGTTTTACCGGCTCCACTTTCACCACTAACAAGAATAGAATTGCTTTTCCCCTCATGGATCATTGCCCTGTTTCCAGCAAAGGCTGTTCGATATATCATGCTATAATAAGACGAAAATTATTGTAATTATTGTGCTTAAACTGGGAGGAACCTGTAAGCAACATCTGCAATGGCAAAGACATGAGGGCTTAATTCTCCAAATGGTGCTCCCTTGTATTGTTGCATCATGTGTGAATCATACAAATGAGGCAATTTTTGAAATGGATTTATTGCGATTAAGATATTTCCTGTATAAGTCTGTAATTATATCAAATATTAAGAGATAGGCGCTGTTGTCTGTACTGTAACATAAGAAAGAGCTTAAAATCAGACATAATTCAAACAATCACTACAGTATCTTACGTAAATCTCATTGAGTTCGTATCGCGTTTTGAGGTTCTGCAGTACTCCAGGCTCATGCAAATAGGATAGTTTTGTCATGTCATCAACACCCGCAGCAGGAGCTTCCACATCTTTTGGATAAAGTTTTGACAATTTCCTAACAACCTGAAGCATGAGAGGACGACATATTATGGTGTGATGTATCATCCAAAAAACAGGATAGCCTGCCTTTATCAAACCGACATGTTAACTAACAGGAACAGATATATTATTTGTAGTCTCTTCTTCTATTAAATAAGGAGTTCAGAAAGTCATTTCTATCATCCACTAATTTCGTTTCTTGTTAAGGGATGCTTCGCTAAGGGTGCATGAGATAAGGTTATCGTATTAACTGTTCCACCTATAAGAATTAGATAAAAACAATGATTCCATAATATTTTTCATTCAGCAGCATGCAAATGGTCTTGAATGATGGGTGCAAAACTCAGTATCATAGGAGGTCTATAAGATAAGGAAGTAAATACCCAATTTAGTTCTAAGGTAAATTGCTGTAAGAAAGTGCTTAATAAATATCAAGAAATGAAAGAAGTAATTAGCAATTAAAATGCAGAACAAAGTACCTTCTTTCCATCGGTCCTCTGAATCTCTGCTTCCCCATTTGTTATTTTCTTTACTTCTCCATCAATCCAAGCTACCTCCGGGTCTTCAACCCATACATGAGACCCTACTATTATATTAACTGCAGTGCCCTGGAAGCCCGAAAAATAAAAAAGTTGAAATTAAGAAGAGCAGGTTCAATAGAGTTGATCACATTAAAAATTTATCTCCCATATGATCACACAATCTCTTATGTCATGCAATGTAAATGAACAATAAACACCAAAAGGAGTCAAACTCATGAGTAAATCAAACAAAGAGATATAACGGTGTAACACAAATCTATTCAAGTGTTTTCCACCAGGTTATAGCATACATACATTAGTCTAATTATAAACATTGTTTTCGACCAGACTGTGGCATTAGCCCCGTGAACTTTAGCGCCCGATGAACGTCTGAAGTGTTTTTGAAACATTGCTTACAAGTCTAAAGCAATCACACAGGCAAACTACCAGATATTTTTTAACAGTTGCTAACACATGTTCATACACAGTAAACTTCATTTCCATGTAGCAACCTAATAAACAATAATTTTACCATTCATTCCACCTGTTACGATCGTGAAGGACAAATTAAAAAGATAGTTTTCAGGTAGACTGATAATCCTGTATAAGTCCTTATGCAAAACCATACTAATAATATACTCCATCTATCTCAAATTATCTGTCGTGTTTCTCTTTTATACGCTCCTTAAAATAATATTAATTCGGAGAGATTTTAACTATTTTACTCTCATTTATGTATAAACATAAAAACTCTCTTCATTAAATATCTTTTCTATTGAGGTGTTTTTACTACTAAGGATAAATCAGGAAAAAAATAATTAATTTTTTCTTGAACTTCTAAAATGACAAATAATTTGAGGCGGAGGGAGTAATTAGCTTCTTCTTTGTGAATGCACGTGTGCATTAATTCTAATTAAAAACATAAATAGTGAATTCCAAATTTCAACACTTTAGGTTAGATAAATCGGCCTTCAAGATCCAAAATCCCTAATTTACTCTTCAAATAATCAATTTCATCACGTTTTCCAACTCCAAAAACTGTTCAACAGCCATTGAAACTCAAGGAAGATTGTGCCTAATTTACCACATTCGGAGATTATCACGGTTTCCTAAATCCTAAGCATATAAATTCTGAAAAGCATAATTTTTATCACCTGTTCCTCTAAAGTTAAAACAGAGAAAATTTACTCATACAATGTAAACTACTCCCTCTGTCTCAAATTATCTGTCTGATTTCTAAAAATAGTTGTCCCAAATTATTTGTCGTTTTAGAAGTTCGAGATGAATTTTTTTTTTCTTTTCCATTTCACCCTTAGTAGTTATAGTGATGCTATAATTGTTCAAATACTAATAAGAGTAAAATAGTTAAAAAAAATCTTCCTAATTAATGTTTCTTAAAGGACGTGTAAAAGAGAATCGTGACAGATAATTTGAGACGGAGGGAGTATCAATTAATGGTTCAAAAATAACTTTATAAATTTGAATAATTTATTAAACCTGAATTAGTTGAATGATGCAAACGTTTCAAAATTTAACAAAAAGTGTCATATGAATTGGAACAACGACCGTAACATTTAAGCCAGGGGGCATACCATTATGGAGCTCTGATTGTGATTCTCAAAAAAAATAAAAATTCAAATCATTCAGGCTTCTTCTTCTTATATACGCTTGCTCCTAATAATAAGAACGTAATGTCCATAAACAATGGGTAGTGAAATTTGATTGAGAAACAAAGTCTGTTGGGGTGTGTGTATTCCAACAGTAAATTTTTTTGAGTATTCTTTTTCTTCTTTAGTGTGTGTTTGGTGTAAATTGTGGAAGAGAAAGACATTGCTGCAATATCGGATCATCTTCATCTCTCTGCCCTACACCACCGTTCTTCTCTCCATGCATCTACTTTAAACTCCCACGTACTTCCACATTGTTTTTTTTTTTTTTTTTGTTTTTTAATATATTTGTTTGGTAAAAGTTTTTGGAAAATATAAGTTACTTAAAGATGGGGAAAATAATTTCCCGAATGGAAGTAGGAAAAACAAGTTTAACAAGTGATATTCCACACAAGGGCGGCTCTAACATATTTGATGGCCTAAAGCCAAAGTTTATCAAGAGGCCTTAATTTTTTTCTGTAAAAAAACTTTTTATTTCATTTAAAGTTCATATTTCTAGCTTTTTGATCAAATTTATAATGGGCTTCTTCTAACAATTCTTTTTTAAATGGACATTATAACGGAGTCCGGAACCAAAATAATCCAAAAAAAAAGGTATGAACCAACATACCCCAGGAAAAAAGAGAGGTACAAAAGTACCTTTAACGCATGAAAATCATGTGTTATTGGATTGTCTTATTTTTTTTCTTTCTTTCTTTCTTTTCTTTCTTTCTTTCACACTTTTTTTACATACTTTAGCCATATATTAATCATGCTTTGAGACTCCAAAATTTGAATATTTTATATAAAATCCTATTTATTTTTGTGCGATTAATAAGGTAGGCTCAACACATCAAGGATACACAAAACTTCGGATTGTCGTTTTAGTGGTTGAAAAGTGCTCGAAGTCCATTTTTGTTTGAAGACTTGTTGTCATTAGCTTTAAGTTATTTATGTTTTAGGGTTTCACGTTATTTTTATATTAATGCGTAACTTTATTTTTATAATCAATTAACAAAATATCAATTCATGATCAATTATTTATGTGTAATTTTTTTTTGTGTGTTATACCCTTCAACCCCCAACTAATTGGAGTCCGCAACTTAAATAACCCAAAAAGTGGATTTGGGTACCAAAATAACCCATTAAAAAACCTTTTGCGCACTAATTTTTTTGTAAGTTGGTGAAATTTTAAATGATCATAACTTTGCGCTCGGATGTCCATTTGATGCGATTTGTTTTTTGATTTTGGGTATTTTTTTGAGATCTATGCGTCTGAACTGCCGCAAGGCTGTTCGCCCGCCCCAAATTTTCCAAAAACGTCCGTTATCCCATTCAATTTCAATTTTCCCCCAAATTCGTGCGCAATTTTCATTTATTTCTTTTTTAAATCTAATGGCGAAAAATATATTTCAATTCCATAATCCCGTGATAATGATGTTTTCAATGCCAATTTCAAGATCCAAATTCAGTTTAAGAAAACAAGTTAAATAGCATTAGTGAACATACAAAATAATAAACAATGTTCTACATTGTTGCTTTAACCAACTTGGCTTGATGGTAAAGCCTTTGACTTTTGACTTTTTTTTATCTCATCCATCAGAGATCAAACCTCGGCGGGAGCGTTGAGAAGATATTATTAGTAAAAAAAAATGTACTAATTTATTTAGTGATTAACATGGGAAAAACAATTTCAGAAATAAATATATTAACAATGCCATAATTAACAAATAATTAACGGAGATCCATGGAGATGTCGTATTTGTAAATACTAAATTATTCATTATTCTTGAAATTAACTAAAAAAAAATCTCTAATTAGAACTTACTTAACTAGGATAAGTTATGGAGGATTTAATTAGTTATTTTGAATAATCCATGATATTGTATTGTTGATTATAATTTACTTAACTCATGTAGTTAAAGTAATAACGAACAAAATTTTATATTAACTAACTAATCCTTCGTCAAAAAATTATGTTAACTAACTAATCCTTTTCGGAAATTCTGTTAATGATGTTCAATCCAAAACTAAGGATTTAGCTTATCGTTTGTTATTCAGGATTTAGTTTATCGTTCATTATTTGAGATTTAGTTTATTATTCGTTATTCGGGTGTCACGACCCAACCCTATAGGCCGTGACTAGTGCCCGATCTGAGCACCCGAACACATCTATCAAATGCTATCTCAAATTTTATCAAACGCATTCAAGTATATAGCGGAAGCCGACAAGGCTATATTTCAAAGTTAGATAATTTCCAGAAAAATTTCGGCAGAGTTTCCTTTGTTTTACAGGCTATCCAAAATAACCCTGCGCACAAAAAATACCAACAAAAGACCACACAGGGCCAACGAAGCAACATTTAAACATATGCGGACCGGCCGCCGCGGCGAATGAGATCGCCCAAACACAACATATACACGCATTTGTACAGAAAGACCCCAACCCACAAACATGTCCACAGACCTCTAAACAGACCGACAGAATCATATGACGGGACAGGGCCCCGTCGTACCCCTGAGTGACGTACATTTATACAATAGCAGGAGACTGTACCAAAAATATAGGCTCCGGATAAGAGAGCGCCTCAGAATAGCAGAATAAGATCCTAAGCGGGCGGATCAGCGAACCTGTCATATGTACCTGCGCGGCATGAAAATGCAGCCCCCGAAGAAAGGGGGTCAGTACGAAATATGTACTGAATATGTAAAGCCTGAATTACAGAAACAAAATCATAACTGGTACAGAACGTACAGAAAAAGTGAGTAGAAAATCCAAAGTATCAAATACATATTTTCAAAACATGCGGAGTGTGTACAGAAACATATGTCATATCAAATCCGACCCTTGCCAAGGGACTCGGCAGACAGAACGTGGCCACCCTCCCGACGCTGGTGCCACAACACAGAAGAATCAGAATAGGGGCATAACCCCGTAACATAGTATATCATATCAGATGGCCATGGCAAATCATATCAGAACATGTGTACATGGCACAGCATACTCCACAAACCCATGTACACGTATACCTGCCCCCTCACATCGAGGCACGGCGAACAATGCAGAGGATTACGCTTGACAACATATCCTGGCCCGGGCTCAGTGTGGGAAACATTGGGTCATCCACGAATAGAGTAGCGAGAAACTAAATGCAGTTAAAATATCATAAATATTTTCAGAGACTCGATGAGGCATATCAATGACAAACCAATTCAATGAAGTCAGACGGGATCATAATAAGTGAGTTTCGGATGTCATAATGAATTACAGAAGCATAACCTTTCTGAAGTCGTTCCGAGTGCCAAAACAATTTATAAGACTTAATGAATTATTTAAAACAATTTTTGTTTAGTAGTTAAAAGAGTAGTCAGAACATTTCTTTCCAAAAACTGCTCGAAAACGAGCCTTAAGTACAATAAGGGTAAAACCGGGACTAGTGGGCCCACCTTGGGACAAGCAAGGCGGTGGGCTCAAATTACGCATTTTAGGCTTATGGGGTCACCTACGAAGGTTCTACGGACATTTTATAACTTTTCATAAAGTTTGGGGAAGGTTTGCATAATTTTCAAGAAAGCATACAAAAAAAGGTTCAATTCTATTGAATGAAAGAGGGATATTTTCAAATGCGGATTCCGATGAGCAGAATATTTTCCGAGGCTCGAATCCGATCCTAGTACACCTAGGACATGCCAAAAGAAGAAAAGGGATAGCTTTACATACCTCGAACGCACTTCCAAGATAACCAATCTAAAGCTAATCCAAATCTACGCCTCGGGCTCCCCAAGGTCTACAATTACGCCAACGAATACCAATCATTAGCTAAGGGCACTTAAGCCATTCATTCCAAACTAATCATTAAATTCTACAGAAAATTCGGCAGCACTTCCCCTGTAAATAGGCCATCCCGAGAATTTATCTCGCTCAAAATCAACAACAACAACCACAATAACCAACCTAGTAACATTGATAACCAATTCGAAAGGCAAAATAATAATAGTAACTCTCTTTTACATCATTCAACAACTTTCATAAATTCAACTCGACGACTTACCTTCAAGCCAACATCGATGCTTATATATTTAAATACTAACCCGAATCCATACCAACAATACTTAAAGACATTCTAAGCAATTCATACAACATTTCCAACAATCCAAAAATTTTCCCTTCCTTTCCACATAATGTAACTCTTCCATTCTAACTTCACACCCTCCAACTAATATCAACATTTTTCCATATTCATTAACTAACTCAAGATTACCCAAACATATTTCAATAACATTTTAAACAATATCCAAGGGTTCGAACTATTCCGCCCATTTCCATATTCCATTCGAAACTTCTACAATTGCAACGAAACTACCAAATCGCATTGTTTTCCTTCCAAATTCATTAATAACAACCATAGTTCACATTTAGCATCTTACTTTCATAATTGCATAAAAATTATATAAAAATCACATAAAACAGTCCATTAACTCCTTAAATCAACTCCTACACGGCTTCAACACAACCACATACAAAATTCCATAATTTTCATTCCTTTCAAACACACTACATCATTCAAACCATCCTTAATACATGTACAAGAAATTCAAACATTACTTCACATAAGCCCTTCACACGGCTAACTTTAAATTTCAACAACATTCAATACCAACATGCACCATTTTATACATATTCACAATGCATCCAACTCATTCTAAATGTAAAAGAAATAACCAATTCTTACCTTGGATACTTGACCCCAATTTGTGTCTTAAATCTTTATACTTGTTCTTGCTTTTCCACCTCTATCTCCTTGTCTTCTCCTTAGAATTTTATTAAGCTACAAACTGATTTTTTTTTTTTTTTTTTAAAACCTCAATCTGGCCGTGAGAAGTCATGCATATGCTTTCTTGTTCTTGAAAGTTGATATCCAACAAATGCATTGGAAAATGCCATTTGCACTTTGCCTTATTCTATGTATATGGTTTCCCACCATGTTACACGTACACCCCCACTTAATGATTCAATATTCCACCTTGTCTTGTAAATTTTCAGATTTGCTTCCCCTTTTTTTTTTTTTTTTTTTGGGTGGGGCCCACATGGCCCTTTAAGCTTAATTAATTAATGAAGTGATTTAAATTTTAATCCCAATTAATAATCTAATCATAGTTAATTTACCCCTAATCTCCAATAATATCTTTATACCAATAAAATTCATACACAATTTATGTTTTAATTAAAATTGAAAATTAACAATTTCTATTTCGTATCCGAAAATAATTCCGCCTTTAACTTGAGTCGATTTTCTTGCGGATAATTAGTCATATAAATGTACGGGGTATAACATCGGGATTTAGCTTATTGTTCGTTATTCGTTAATGGATTATTTTGGTACCCAACCCCACTTTTGAAGTTATTTAAGTTGCGGACTCCAATTAGTTGGGCGTTGAAGGGTATAACAAAAAAAAATTACACAGAAATAATTGATTATGAATTAATATTTTGTTAATTGATTATGGATTATTAATTTGTTAATTTTTTATTTATTGTTAATTTTTTTATTTGTGAAATTGTCAAAATAAAGTTACGCATTAATATAAAAATAACACGAAACCCTAAAACATAAATAACTTAAAGCTAATGACAACATGTCTTCAAACAAAAATGAACTTCGAGCACTTTTCAACCACTAAAACGACAATCCGAAGTTTTGTGTATCCTCGATGTGTTGAGCCTACCTTATTAATCGCACAAAAATAAATAGGGTTCTGTATAAAATATTCAAGTTTTGGAGTCTCGAAGCATGATTAATCTATGGCTAAAGTATGTAAAAATGTGTGAAAGAAAGAAAGAAAGAAAGAAAGAAAGAAAGAAAGAAAGAAAGAAAGAAAGAAAAGAAAGAAAGAAATAAAAAAAAAATAAGACAATCCAATATCGAATGAAAATCATGCGTTAAAGGTACTTTTGTACCTATTTTTTTTCCTAGGGTATTTTGGTTCATACCCTTTTTTTTTTGGAGTTATTTTGGTTCCGGACCCCATTATAACGGATGTGTTTTAGTTTTCCATGTGACATTGTTTAGAGAGCTCCTTCTTGGGATTGTACAAAAGTTTCAACTTTGTTTTTTTTTTTTTTTTTGTGTGTGTGTGTGTGTGTTTGAGTAACATGATTCGTATTTTATTGTTTGCCGTATTTGAGTTCTAAATGAGTACTAAACAAAGAACAATATACACCTTTGAACTAAATATATAAGAAAATGTAACAATATGTGAAAATTTTCATTATCGAGAATTAATTTGACTAATCTTCGAAGCTAAATTGTATGATATCAATTTAATATTTTAAAATTTAAAATTAGATATTCAGAAACTATACGAAAAGTACTATACGTTGCAACTCTGTCATGTTAATTTAATGAAAATTACATTTTTAAGTGTTGATCAAAGTTCACATAGATTGAATTTCACGGAACGAAAAATATTACTACATGAATTGACTAGGAGGGTGTAATATTCTAATAATATAACATGATTCTAGAAGTCGATAACTTGATATTAGTACAAAATTTCACTACTTCATTTTGCTTGATATAATGGTAGAAAACTTGAAAATTAATGGAAAGAAATGTGAAATTTTAATTCTTCAATGCTCTTGCTGTTGAAGATATTTTATTTTTTAACCTTAAAATATTCAATAATCTTAAAGACAATTAACCACAACTATTTAGAACCTACTGTTATAATAGAAAATGGGCAATTTGCATGATTGGCCTTATTCGGGTTTAATTTTTGTCCCTCAAATTGGTGGTCTTTAATTTTTGTCCTTCGTTAAAACCCCTTGGTTTTGAGTTCGAACTTCCGTTCAGTCAAAAATAAAAATAAAAATTGGAAGGTAGAGTTTGGATTCGTAAGACAGAGTTTTGCATTCAAGCAGAGTTTCAAACTCTGCCTGATCAGGCAGAATTTGACTCAAACTCTACCCGATCAGGTAAAATTTGACTGCAAACTCTACTTAAGGCAGAGTTTTGCCTTCAGACATAAGGCAAACTCTTCTTAAGGCAGATTTTTCCTTCAAGCATAAGGCAAAACTCTACCGTAATTAAAGCAATATTCTACCTTAAGGTAGAGGTATGCAGTAAGGAAAATTGTTTTTTTTTTTTTTACTCAGTAGGAATTTTGTAAAACTTTTCCTTAAGGTCTAACTTTTGCCCGAATAGGGATAATTTTGCTACGAAACTCTGACTTGAGATTTTTTTTTTTTACTGAGGTTCGAACTCCAAACCTCATGATATTAGGCGGAGGAAAAAAATGAAAGACCAGCATTTTGAGGGACAAAATTAAATACCAGTGTCTTTGAAGGGCAATCTGGACAAAAAAAAGGAATTTTTTACTTGGTGTAACTTCTTCTAAGAGGTAATTATTGATAATAACTGCCTTTTAATTTATTTATATTTAGTAGCTACAATGATTTTGTAAATTATCATTCGTAGTTATATCAAAATACATCAAGTTGGAGTGGTGTTTATAAGTTAAATGAAAAGAAAAAAAAGATCCTAAGAGGAGTACTATTTTATAGTAAGAATCCTTACTAATTGTTCCCGTCATTTCATTTTACACGAGGTTAAATTATTTAATCTTTTGTATAAATTACACATATCTTAAATTTTTAAAAATAAAATTTACATATTATGTAACTATATAACAAGTATAATTAATATATGTAATAATTTAAAGTATTTAAGAAAATTGTGGTCAATAAAAATTTCTTTGCCTTCCTAAATAGCAATAATGGAGTAAGTCAATAGAAGCTTCTAAATGAAAAAAAAAAAAAAAAGGTTCTAAAACTGAATAATTTTCTCCACTATGCAAGAAAATCAATATATATGTGACGCCAGATTCATAGAATTCACTTTTAGAATTTGGTGCCACATATATGCCTTTCATTCATTAATTCCTTTGATTAAAAGAGTAAACTTTGAATTATATGTGATGACATCCAATTTCTTGGAAATTTCTCCTTCATTCAGAGGGTCTTCTTCTCTCTCTATATATATATATAAATGACTCATTAGAGTTCAATATTCCTCAGTTACATGCAAGCTAATTAGACGTAACAATTCCTAAAATGAGCAACAAAAAGAAAGAACCAATAAAGGTGAAGTATATATCAAGCCCTGTTATGGTAAATGTCAAGAATCCTTCTGAATTTCGAGCAATTGTTCAACAACTTACTGGAAAAAGTCCTCCAAAATCGTCCAATCTTTATAATCAACATGCAAAAATAGGGAACTATCATGAAGGAGCTGCAGCCAATAAAGCTTGTGAAGGTTCAAGTAATTTCGTGCAACAGTTTATGGGCAATGAAGCTAGCAATTTCTGGAAAGAAGATTCAAAAGGCTTTTCTGGATTTCATTATCCATACTAATAGTGTACTTAATTAATGCTCTTTCTCACGCTTTGTTGCTTCAGTTTACAGGTATTGTTATAAGTTTTGAGATTGATCTGTACACCGTCCAGTCCTGACCATTTTATGTACTCCATTACTTATTTGTTTTCAATTGTTTGCGAACTTATTTTCTTTTTAATTCGTTATAAAAAAAAAGAGTATTTTTTTTAAACTTAAAAATAATTTCACTAAACTTAACATTTTACTCTTAGAATTTTTTTATAACTGCAAATATTATGATATGTCTAATCACACAAACATTATGTTAATTACTTAAATAGTCACCCCAATTATGAAAATAACTCAGTAAAGTCATGTTTCGGTGTTACAAACCTAAACTGAGGTAGGACATAATTGAAAATCACACTAAAATACCTTGAACTTACTTGTACTCAGTATTATAATCGTTGAATTAACTATAAGATAGACTTATTGTAAAATTAAAGAATCTAAATTCTGAATTGATAATACCAAATCGTATGTCCCAATGAAAACACTAAATTATAATCGGAACTGAAATAATATTCGCTATGCTAGTTAAAGTCATGAGCCTCTAACAAAATACTGGCAAAAATCTGAATACACATGACCTCTGGGCATGCAACAATATACCCAGTGAAAATTCACAAAGTGAGGTTTGGACATGACCTCCGGGCATATCCCCAAAGAATATTGAAAATAACTTAAAGTAATAAGAAGACGAGAACTCCCACCTAAGTGAATAGCGGAAGTGAGCTAGTTGGATGATTGAGGTGGCAGGACCTAAAACTTTTTTCTAAATGGCAGGACCCTCATTTTCTTTTCCATTTATTTTTGCTCCAAAAAATTACTAATGATGGGATTAGCAAACACATGGGGGCCTCTTTGTATTTTTAAAAACTTCGGAGTTAAGATTTAAACTTTTCAACAAAAAAACTTTCTCTTTCTCTTTCTTTCTTTCTTTCTTTCTTCTTTCATGTTCTTCTTTTCCGAAAATCATTCTTTTACACCCAAATTCTCTCATTCCTTCATCTTCTATGTGTGTAATTGTCGTTGAAAGCTAAACTTGAAGTATATATACATTTTGGTTGCTGAAACGTGAAAGAGGAGCTGGAAGCCATTGACGGCCATTAACAAAGCTTCGAAATTCTAATTCGAAAGTGTGGTTACCACAAACGAGCTTCGTTTGGAGTGAGTGATACCTTAAAAAAACTGGAACATCGAGGAGAATTCATAACTGAAATTTGAGGCAATTTCGTTGAGATTTGACATGATTTTGGATCGATTTTATAACAACTCTCAAGGTTGAAGAAGATGATTGTTCAAATTTTGGATTACTGCAATCATCTCTATTTTCACATGAGTGATATCTCAAAAGAACTGGAATGTGGAGGGGAGCTCATAACTGAAATTTGAAGCAGTTTGGTTAAGATTTGACATGGTTTCAGATCAAATTACAGCAGTTGTTCGTCCAAACGAAAGAAGACGACAGGAATAGTCTAGCAAAATCTTTACTCAGGTCTATAAGAGCCAATGCAGAAGCTTAGTAGGAACTATAGGATGCTAATAAACCTAATAAAGATTCTGCTAGACTATTTCTAGCAGTGTCGTCTTCTTCCTTTTGGATGAACAGCTGCTGTCATTTGATCTGAAACCATGTCAAATCTAATGTCTCAAAAAATCGGAACATCGAGGAGAATTCATATCTGAAATTTGAAGCAATTTCGTTGAGATTTGACATGATTTTGGCAACTCCCAAGGTTGAAGAAGATGATTGTTCAAATTTTGGATTACCGCAATCGAGCTCTATTTCACATGAGTGATATCTCAAAAGAAACGGAACGTGAAGGGGAGCTCATATCTGAAATTTGAAGTAGTTGGTTAAGATTTGACATGGTTTCAAATCAAATTATAGCAGTTTTTCGTCCAAAAGGAAGAAGACGACACTGCCAGAAATAGTCTAGCAGAATCTTTACTCGGGTCTATAATAGCCAATGCAGGAACTTAGTAGAAAATATAGGATGCTAACAAACCTAATAAAGATTCTGCTAGACTATTTCTGGCAGTGTGGTCTTCTTCCTTTTGGACGAAAAATTGCTATAATTTTATCCGAAATCATGTCAAATCTTATATATATAATGCATATATACAGCAGTTGTCATAAGGAATGTAGCAATTTAAGTTTTATTAGCATCCTATAGTTTCTACTAAGCTTCTGCATTGGCTATATCTATATAATGAGAATTGAAAATGGTCACATTTTAGCCACTAAGAAGCGACTACGATTTTTGTAAGCAACCTATGGTTTAGATGAAATGATCTTGAAAATTGATGAATTAATTCTTGAAATTTATCATTGTTGGCATTTAAATGAATATGTAACAAAATAATAACGTCATTATTGATATAAATACTACTATCATTGAAATATTACAAGTCGTTCGCTATTAATCTAAACATTACAAGTTGGTCGCATAATTATTTCACCTATTGCAATAAAGACAAGAACATTTTACATTGATCGCATGTAATTATGTCATCAATTTCAATATAGATCATATGTAGTATAGTAACCATTTGCAACATGGCTAAAAAAAATGTGATGTTCACATATAGTTATGTCACCAATTCCAAATTGTTACATATAGCTATGATCATCATAACTTTTTCTTCAACACATTATTAACATTACTCATTAATTATCATTATTTTAGATTATTATAGTGTTGTTTCACTAATTTCATGTTGATAACATATTGTTTAATTAGTTACAAATATAAGTTTTATAATCTAAAATTAGTTCGCTTCTTATTAAAAAAAAAAATCTTTTTTGGTTACAAAAGATGAAATAATGCAAGTCGTTCGCTATTAATCTAAACATTACAAGTTGGTCGCATAATTATTTCACTTATTATTGTAATAAAGACAAGAACATTTCACATTGATCACATGTAATTATGTCATCAATTTCAATATGGATCATATGTAGTATAGTAACCATTTGCAACATGGCTAAAAAAATAGGGAAAAAAACTTAAGTAGACAAAAATATGATAATATTTACATATTGTTAGCAGGAAAATGTAATTAACATTCTATGACACATTAAATAAGAGTTCTATTGTAAACAAATTGCAATGACTCCAATTTCCTCGTTTGTCCCTGATTTTGTGCACAATGGAATTATTTTTATTTACAATTGTAATTTTACCTTTTTTCTCTTCTTTCAACCTTCTCTCTCTTTAATATATATTCATTTTTTTTTTCAATCATTATTATTATACTCATAATATTAGTGGTATAATTAGTATATAGATTATTATAATCATAAATATTACTGGTATAATTATAATATACATTAATATAATTATACTCATAATATTATTGATATAATCAATAATATTACTAGTATAATTAATAATATACATTATTATACATAGAATAATATTCGTAAAGTTTTGTTATACCTTGTATAATAATTTTGTATACCTTGTATAATTAATTTTATATACATCGTATAATTTTTTGTGTGAACTAAATAATATTGTATGCAGCAATACCTCATATAATAATTATTTTTCGGATATGTTTTTTATAAATAAAATGAAAGAATGGAAGAATAAGTAAGAGGAGATGGAGGATATATTTGTTGAAGAAGATAGATAAGTTGGTAGGTGTTTATCCTTAAATCAGAGAGATAAATGATGGTTTATCTAATAAATGATGGATAAATGAAAATAAATAAATAAAAAAAATATCACTCCCTAATTTA
Source organism: Lycium barbarum (assembly GCF_019175385.1). NCBI lineage: Eukaryota > Viridiplantae > Streptophyta > Magnoliopsida > Solanales > Solanaceae > Lycium > Lycium barbarum. Next base: position 13,928,781 of record NC_083346.1, on the reverse strand, counting down.
AGGGACATTCCCATTGTCACATATTTATTTTTAAATGTTATAAATGTAATAAATAGTGTTCTTTTTGTCGAATATGAAAAGTTGTGCTATTTATGTTCTTAATTCTTGTATAGTGACCTATGGTGTAATTTTCTCAAAAAAAATATGTGATATTCACATATTGTTATGCCACCAATTCCAAGTTGTTACATATAGCTATGATCATCATAACTTTTTTCCTCAACACATTATTAACATTACTCATTAATTATCATTATTTTAGATTATTTTAGTGTTATTTCACTAATTTCATGGTGATAACATATTGTTTAGTTAAAAATATAAGTTTTATAACCTAAAATTAGTTCACTTCTTATTAAAAAAAAAAATTGTTACAAAAGCAAGTGTTAGGTTGTAAATTCTAATAACATGTAGCTGGCTTATTAGCAAAGTATGCAAGTGTGGTGACATAGCTCTTTTGAGGACCCCCTTCTGCTATAATAGTTCAATGGTCTATGCATAGACGTTGTCTCGTCTATAATAGAAGTTATAAATCTGAAGTGTTCATCTTCAACCTCAAGTTCAAATTTGAAATGTTCATCTTTTACATCAAGCTCAAATATGAAATTTTATGCAAAACCACCTTTAATTTTCTCCAAATTCTCTTAAATTTGAGATTTAGACTCCTCAAAAGATCCCCAACAAAACCCAATAATATCCACTTGAAATAAATCACTCCATAAAATCAATTTTTCAAGTTTGAAGCTCAAGCTTCAACAATGGCTATCCTCAAGCTCAAATCTGAAATTTAATCCAAAACCACCTTAAATCTTCTTGAAAATCTCTAAAATTTGAGAATTAAACTCATCAAAAGATCCCCAATAAAATCCAACAACACCCACTTGAAATGAAGCACTCTTTCGAAAACTCATTTTTTCAGGCTTGAAGCTCACAACTCCAACAATGGCTGTCAATGGAGTATATTTCAGATGTAGGAGGAAAAATGAATAGAGAGAGGGGAATATATATATATATATATATATTTATAAGGTAAAAAATATATTTTTAGATTTTTATTTTAGTTTATTTTATTATTTCTTACTTTGGATCAAAAGGGTATTTTTAAAATTTGGGGGCTGGTTTGAAAACTTGGAATAGTTTTTATTTTACTATTTTATTATTTTTTATTTTTTAAATCCTAGGACGAGCATGTATTTTTTAAAACTTGGAGGCTTATTTGACACCCTAATAACTTGCTCCACTTAATTAGCCTTAATCCTAAATAAGGTCCTATCATCTAATAATTAAAACTTGGGGTTCAGATTCCTAAAAAAAACTTGCTATGGGCCCTGTCACCACACTTCCCGGAGCTAGTTGAAGGCTGAAGCTAACTAGTCATAGCATGGTCAGTTGTATCTACAACAAAAAATGAAAGTAGGACCTCACGTGCTATGTTCACCGATATAATACCATGTAATTAAGTCTCATGGACTACACCCTAAAAAAGGGTAGCAAGACTTACCGAGGAAAAATCAAGATATGCGTATCCAGATGTAATTATGTAAATAACTTAAAGGCTGAAAACTAATTCTGAACTGAAAGCTGAGAACTGTAAGCTAGTGAAGGTGTTCTGCCTAAATAGTAGACATAGGAAGAAACTGAAAATTAAAAGGAGAATTAATCTGAATTTTTTTTTTTGCTGAAAAAGTATTTATGCATAATGGTCATAAGTTCGCGAAACTGTCATTATACATGGGGGAGTGTTAATCTAGTAACTGAATCTAAACTGAGTAAAGCTTAACAAGAAATTGCACATAGCAAGTAGCGATACACACAATCATATATTTTTCTGAAATTGGGCCTGGTCACGCACAAGTCAAATAAGCAACATATGTCACATATATTACTGTTATTTTCTTGTTTTAAGTCTTTATTGAGTAAAATGTATTGAACTCAGCATTCGCTTGCTCCCACAAGCACTTTGTCACAAAAGTCCCCTTTTAAACACACCGTAGAAAGCATAGGGAGCATAAATTTTACTAAAATTCCCTTTTAGTTTTAAGAAGCCAATCTTACCTTAAAGCTTTATTAGCTTCAGTTCTTCTTGTCAAGCTTTACGAAGTTTTCATAACTCACAATCTACAGCGATATTCATACAATTAATCCATGCTAGTTGGTTCAACTCTTGTCATCACTTGCACTAAACATGGATCATTGCCAATTCAAACATTATCCTCTAGGTTGGTTCTTTTATTTAGATTAGGCTTTTGATTTCAATGCTAATTCCTAGTCATTCCTTTACAATATTAGAACAAAAGAAGCCACCCTTTAAATCGCCATAATTAGATCCACTTCGGTCCTTTTAAATCTTAAAGTTTTTTCGCCATTCTGTGCTTCTTTGAAAAATTTCAATCCTTTTTATCAAATTCATGCCTTTGCATTTTCATAATACTCTAAGTGCAGGGAGTTAGCAAATATATCAAAGCATTGACCACTTACAACGATTTTTCAAACCCTAATCCGTTAGGTTATTGCTTCAACTAAGTCTCGAACCGTATCGTCACTACAAGAAAATATGCTTCTAGAATCAATTATTACCGATAATACTAAACTTTAGCCTTAACAATAAATGCCGCTAAAGGCTTTAACGATCTTGGATCTAATGACATTAACCAATTGCTGGTAAACGTTTTTGTAGCAATAACTATTGCCGCTAAAAGAAAAATATATTGCCATTAAAAGCCTCTTTTGATGTAGGTGCGTAAGTTTCTTAACATGTCTCAAACTCGTCATTATCTTCAAATAAGTTCCAAACCTTCGGCTACGCACTATTTATATTGATCCAATTTGGTTATGAGCATTACGAGGCATTACGGTGGTATCAGAGAAATGACGTGGCATGTTACATCACCCACTTGGAAGTTTTCAAATGATCATCCAACTTATGAAATTTCCCAAAGTCATCATTTGTTTCTCAAAATAAATTTGGTGTCAAGTCAATATTATTGAGCACTTGATAAATACTTTCTTTCACCCAAATAATATTTCAATCTGTTCCACCGGGTAAAATATTTTTTCGTTTGCCGAATTCAAAATTGTTTATCCAATTAATAAAATTTTCACCAAATAAAAGATACGTTGATTTAAGGAACAAAACAGGGTAGAAAAATTCGTGTAATTAAAAGAACTTTTTACTCGATAAATTTTGTCTTTCACCAAATGTCTAGGGCCAAAAAACTTAGTACAAAATACTAGGGGCAACTTCTTTGCATTTTCAATTTTTAGTTTAAAAAAATGGGACATAATTCATCAAATAATCAACTTATAATAAATGCAAAGGCAGTGCTGACTGCTGACCAGAAAGAATAGGAAATATTCCAGGTTGACGTTAAATTTTGGCATATCTAATAATAATAAAAGGAAAGAGACATCTAATGTTCCATTTTTCCAGTCATATTGGCTTAGTTTTTCTCGTCAAAATGAAGGCTCGTGCATTAATGTGGACATGAAAGGATTTGATCTATCACTTTCTATTATTACTGGATGAAGAAAACATGATTCCCTCGAGCTTTTGACCTCAAACTCAATTTCAAATCCAGCTACATAAATATATATATTCTTTAAGAAATTAAAAGATGAAATTGAGGGCTTTTTGTATTCCGCCATTTTGTCACACATACCACCTTAATTTTTCTAAATTTTCAACTAATGAAATATGACTATAGTTTGAGATTTTAAATTAAAATAATACTCCCTCTGCTTCAATTTGTTTGAACCTATTTCCTTTTTCCTCCGTACCAAAATGAATGACCTCTTTTCTAATTTGAAAACAAATTCACTTTATGAATGATTTACGACCACACAAATTTTCAAGGCTTATTTTGAACCACAAGTTTCAAAAGTCTTCCCTCTTTCTTAAATGTCGTGCCCAGTCAAATGGGTTCATATAAATTGAAACGGAAGGAGTATGTAATTTTATTATCTTATAAGCAAATTGAAAAGAAAAATGAGTTTTACCTTTTATGTTTATATATAACAACTAAATAAGATTTAACTATCAAATGTCATTATAGGTGTATAACAACCAATTACTATCAAAGATAACAAAAAATCTGAACAAACGAGTCCATTCTAAAGAAATTTAACTGTACTTTTAATGAACTAATCCAAAAAATGCATGATGATATCGTCATGGCAAACTTCACAGATAGTTAATTTCTTCTAAGCTATTGGTCATTAACTTGAGCAATCAGTCAAAGCTGTGGACTTATAATACGATATGTTAGTACATGATGACTGTTGATCTTTATAACCGGGAAAGACTTGAAGAAAGTTTATCAACAAGGCAGACTTGCAAACCTCTCTTTGAAAATATTTAAATTTATGTGTTTAATCAAATATCGTTATATAAAATTGAAATGACTAATTAAATCCTGCTTATTTTTAACCATATCTTTTTATATGTCCGTCCCTTCAATCTGAGCATGATAAAAGAGAAAAATAAACACTTTAATAGTATATAGCAAATGTTGATTTAATCCTTGTGCTAATTGTCATCCATCGAATTAATTTCTTCTTAATTGAACTTTTGTAGTTTTCGTTCTCAACTTGTTCATCACTACATGTCAAGGCAATCCAATTTTGTGATGACCCATTTTTAGCCAACTTCACATGTATCATTTCAAACTGATTGTAAAAGGTACAATCAGATTAACAAGAAATATATTTAGTGTAATTAGGATCAAAATATTTAATTATGTATGTCATATGTAAGCTAATGAAGTAAATTTTGGACAAAGATAAATAAGACAACAAAGAAGATATATAAAAATTAAAGAGACATAGTAATTTAACATGATTTGATCAAAAAACCTATATATGAACAATTCACTGGTAAAAAGAGAGTATAAAAATATCGAGAGAAATATATTTCCTTAAACAAGACTCTCGAATACTAAAGGACTAGTTCTAGATATTGTGTGTTAAGTGACAACTAAGAGGAATGATCCTCAATTTATATAAGTGCCAAATATCTTTTCCTCAAAAACTAATGATGTTATATGTTTTTCACTTCCTTCAAGTAAAATAAAAATTCAAATATATGATAAGAAAAACAGGAGAAACTTTTAAGACGTTGCGCCCTCCTTAGAGCCATGATTCAAGTACTTTTATGCATTTAAAGTTATCAGTTATTTAATTAAAGCAACTCTTTGGAGGGTCAATTAGCTGATGACAGATCAAGATATTTGTATATAATAATTCCTAGGAATTATCATAAGAGTCATATGTCCAATTTTATAAATATGATATTGTACTACATGCAGATTGACCAATGAGTATTATATTTTACTCAGATTTAGAAAGTTCCTTTCATTTTGATTAAACTTAGAAGGCAATTACGCCACATGATGTCAGTTGTTATTGCTAATTAAAATCCGTTTAAATTTTGGCAACATTTTCTTTGCATGCAATGCACACGATACAAGTTCCCTTGATTTCTTCATACATTCAAACATGTGTTCTCATTTTCTTGGGATCGAGTTCTCTTGTCTGTTTCCCACTTTCTTATTTTCTTTGAAATTTCTTTCCCGATATTATTTACAAATAAAATAACCAGATTTCAACGTATTCAAGATGTTGATACGAAAGCGTAGAAATTCAAAACACCTTGGCTATTATATATGTCGATCGGGTACTTATTACTTACCACCATGACTATTCCACTGTACGTGCAGAATATGCTATATATACATTTTCATAGTATAGATAGCTTATAATTTTGTCTACTAGACAAATGAGAAGAAATTATCTAGTATTTTTTGTTTTTATTAAGACTTTTTAAACCCATTTGCTTAACCATTCTGCCACCAAAACTTAGATAAGTGAAAAAAAAATCATTAAAATTATTTACCGTTTTTATAAAGTTAACAATTAAAGTAAACTATAATTTAAACAAATGAGAAGAAATTACTTAGTATGTTTTATTTTTATTGAGACTTTTTGAACCCATGACTCCAAAATTTGTTTAAACATTGTGCCATAAAAACTTAGACAACTGAAAAGAAATCACTAAAATTATTTACCATTTTTATAGTCACCAATTAAAATAACATTCAACGTAGACACTTTTCCATAATTATCTTACCCCATTCCATATTGTACCCTTTTCAGATAGCCATTTAATTTGACATATTGGTCAAAGCACATATTCAAACTTTACCAAATTGATTATGATGGTTGCCACTTAGCAGTCGACAGTTATCTTGCTAGATTCTTTGACAATATATTCGAAAAAACAATTATTTTATGATCTCCGAATCCATTAACAATTCTATGTACGAACCAACAGTTTGACCAAAAAAAAAAAAGAACCAACAGGTTTTGAGAACCAGTTCATTTGGTAATTAAGCTCATGTTACTATTGCACGTGCTATACATGGACACCAAACTCCATACTATATAACTTTTGATATCTAAATTGAAGAAAGTAATTTCATACTACAGTATATGTAGAGAAAATATGTGCAACAGAGAGAAATAAACCTTAGCAGAAACTTATCATACTAGAAATAGTAGCAAATTTCAAAATGAACGTTAGAAGACCCTGACATCATTTAAGTCGAATAATTTGTCTTTGCTAGTAGTATAAATTTTCTTACATAATCTAAATTTTCTATATTGTGAAAGATTAAAGTTATAATACATCATATGTACTTTTCATATATATTTTACTTCAAACAAAAATAAAGCATTGATGTTCCAATTCGTACCAAATAACCCCACATGAAGGGTGTGTTTAGTATGAAGGAAATGCTTTCCACCGAAACTCTTACTTATTTTCTAGTGTTTAGTACATAAAAAAAAAAATCTCTCTCAACAGCGTTTATATGTAATTTAGGAAAATAAATGAGGTGGGGTGTGGGTGTTTGGAAATTGGGAGTGGCCGGGGTCAAATGGTCAAAGGATAGGGGTTGGGGGCGTGGGGGGAGAGGGGGGCACAATGTGCTTGGAAGACTACTTATAGAACTTGTTTTTCCTACTCTCATTGGAGAAATCATTTTTCTCATTTTTAAGAAATTTGTTATCCTAGAGAAATATTTTGACCAATCAAACATTAAAAATTTGAAAAACATACCAAACACACCCGAAGAGTGAAAATTTTATGGCCTAACCCGTTATATCGATTTCCTTTCTTATACTAGTGATCGTAACTTGGCGAAAGACTTGCAAATGTAATTCTCTAGAGAAAAATAACTGCTAGTAGGCAATAGGTGTAACACCATATGCAAATAAAAATAACTAAATGTCATGTACTTATTGGGTTAATATAAAAACTGCATATAGGCAAGGTTTTTTCGTTCGTTTGTCTGCAGTTTGATCTCCTATTATTTCAGTTTAGCTTAACAGATCTTGAGATTCCCAACATTTTTTTGCGCGGATTGCCTTTCTTTTGGAGTGGCCTTTAATTTTTGCCCCTCAAATTGGTGGTCTTTAATATTTATCCTTCGCTTAATACCTCAAGGTCCTAGGTCCGAACCCAAGCTCAGTTAAAAAAAAAAAAAATCGCAAGTCCAACTTATGCCTCAAGGCAAACTTTTATCCAAAATTAGGTCTTAAGGTAGAGGTTTGCAAAATTCCAGCAAAGTTTTTTTTTTTTTGGCCCCTAAGGAAGAGTTTGAAACCCAACTTATGCATTGCGAATTTCAACTTTTGTCCGAAATTTTTTACTGAGCGAGGGTTCGAACCCGAAACCAAGAGGCTTTTAGCCAATGACAAAGATTAAAGACCACCAATTTGAGGGCCAAAAATTAAAGACCACCCCCAGCGAAGGACAATCCTGCAAATTGCCCGACTCCAAACCTCCAAAAATTCCATGGATCAGGAGTAAAAATCTCTTTTTCCAATGAATTGCAATATCAAAGCCATATGTTCAATATATTGGGCCATGGGCTATTTGGTTCCTCCGAATTTGTAGAAATAAAACCAGACAATTGCTCGTAGTATCACTATTTAAAACATACTCCGTTTTTGAAGACATTTGGATAGGAAGTTAGGCTCTAGATAAGGTAAAATAGCGCTAATTGATCACTTTTTGACTCTATCTTTAAATAATAGCCATTGTCATAAAGTTTCAAATTTAATATGTGGGCTAAGAAGTGGCTATCCGTGAATTTTGTTTGAATAAAAACTTCATTCAACCTTCATGCATGATAGAGCCCAATTTCATACCTGATGGTCTAAATTTCGAAACTTCGGACCCTTCAGCTTCAGATCCTAGAGGCAACTAAACTATAATAACTTTATAAATATCATGTATTCTTTAAATAGGGGTCCTAAAAGCACCTATTTACGCACAACTTCATGCATGATAGAGCCCAATTTCATACCTGATGGTCTAAATTTCGAAACTTCAGATCCTAGAGGTAACTAAACCATAATAACTTTATAAATATCAAGTATTCTTTAAATTGGGGTCCTAAAAGTGCCTATTTGCGCACTTTGTCCTCCAAATTTTTGTTCTAGTTCTCACAAGCAAACATGCCAACAGAAAGAAGAAAAAAAATCATCAAGAAAGCAAATGCAAACCAAACAACAACAGCAACAACAACCCAGTGAAATCCCACATCGTGGGGTCTGGGGAGGGTAGAGTGTACGCAAACGTTACTCCTACAACAACAACAGCAAATGCAAACCAAAATGACCTAATAAATTTACATTACATTATTTTACTTTAGGCCAAACCCATCGACAGACACCTGTGGTCATCCACTTCTTTCACTTGAACACCTCAAGTGCCCCTTGTTCCTATTGAGCACTTAGACTACCCGAATTTTGTTCCAATTAGACACTTTTTGTACAATCTACTAAATATGTAAGGTGTGTGAAACACACTCGCTGATGACGTGTCAAAGTGGCAAACGAAATGAAGACATGTGGCACATATTCCCGGATTAATTATTAAACAATATATATTGTGAGTAAAAAAACTATTTAGTTAATTAAAAAATAGAAACAAAAAAAAAAAATTGCAACAGCTTCCTCCTCTGATCTTCTTCTTCAAATCCTCCGACGACGACCACCATGACTGCAAATCCAACCACCACCAGCGCCTCATTCTTCTTCAGTTTCTATCACCATAACCACCAGCACATCCTCCTCACCCTTTATCGAATTTGACCTCTACCACTATCAGAATATTTTATTGGTTTTCAAATGATACCCATGACAAGTCCAATTTCAAGAAAACCTTTGAATACCCATGTCCTTAGTAAGATTTGATATGCTGAAAGCTTAAAAAAACACACGGCCTCTTTTGCTAGAAGCAATAATATTACACACAAAATTATTTTGAATAACGCATGTCTTGCATCAAAATTGGTGTAAAGAAGTGCCCTGAAAATGATTGAACAGAACCATCTCATGAATCATGATTGTGGAGGTGGAATCGGCGCCATTTGTGCCGGGGAAATTTTCCGATCTTGCGATATATAATGTTTTTATTGAATAACCCATGTCCTTTCTTTACTGTTTTGGTGATACACAAATTCTTAATTGATTTAATTTGCCACGGGAAAAAATGATAGAAGAGGAGAAGATTGAATATATGGTGGTGGCATTACGGTGGCAGGATGGCGGTGGATGGTGGATGAAGTCTTGGAAGGAGAGAGAAGGAAGAAGAATATGTAAAAAATAAGAACTTTGCAAAATTTAAGCCTTCCACGCGCCTCTTTTAAGTGATTCACACAAACCTTGTCATGTCGGTAAAAAGTGCCTAATTGAAACAAAATTCGGATAGTCTAAATGCTCAATAGGAACAAGAAACACTTGAGATGTTCAAGTGAAAGAAGTTGACGACTGTCCATCGATGGATTTGGCCTTTACTTTACTACCTATACCTATATAGAAGTGGCGGTTGAACTCTTTGTTTAACCTTGGTCAATGGCATAATAGGATTTCTCCATAGAGTTCATCATCAACCTGTACATCTAAGCTGTTGTCATTGTACTTTTCCTTTAATAGTCATAAAAAAACAAAATCTTTATCACAATTACCACACCTGCCCTTTGAATTAACCAACTGCTGCAAGGGTATTTCAGACATTTAGTATTTTTTGTGTGCTGCAGTCTTTTGTACCTCATGCATAAGAGGTGGAACACCTTGATTTATTTGGCTTAAAGAAGCTCGATTTTCTTCACAATTTCTCTTCAGCCTTGTGTTGGAGTTCTTTGGAGTCTGGGCCAGATCTCAGTTAGCCGCAATTTACAAAGATGGGTCCTACAAAACATGGAGCCCGCATAATTATTTAGTTGGAATAAGTACTCGTAAGAGTAATTATTGATAATAACTGCTCCTTCGGTCTCAAAATGATTGTCAACTTTTGAATTAGTACAAAGTTTAAGAAATAAAGAAAGACTTTTGAAATGTATGGTCCAAAATAAGTCTTAGATATTTGTGTGACAAACTAAAAAGGAAAGGAGGACAATCTTTTTGAGACAGAAGAAGTATCTTTTAATTTATTTATATTTAGTAGGTACAGTGATTTTATAAATTACCATTCGTAACTATACCAAAATACATCAAGCTTCTGTGACTGAAGTGGTTATTGGTTGTGGCTCGGCCCCTGCCCGCCCAGGTTTGAACCTAGCCAACTACATTACTTTTCTTACATATTTTTCCTAACTTCTTCTCCTTGTATTTTAAGTGTAAAGTTCAAATACATATAACATCAGATACAACTGAACACGTACACTCAAATACAATACAGCGAAAACATTGTCAAATACACGTGAATAGATGAAAGGTCGCTATGAATGGTAAGAAGAGACAATAAAGTAGTTATTTATGTAAGTTTACCTATTTAGTTCTCCTCATTGAAGTCTTGATTTTGGGAGGCTACTTGTGTCGAATTACCGGAGAAAGAAATAATTTTATTGGCTAGAAAAAATATTTACCGTAGCTTCTTTGTAAACTTTTTTGTTGTTTGACTATTTAATCCCTCTTCATGGGAGTGTTTAGAGCTCATCTTAAATTTATTTGTAGGGAATATTGTAATTATGTGGTTAATATCACGGTGTACATTGCAGTGATTAATATTTCAATGGAAAAATTGGAGGCATTTTTTTGTTATTTGTGTTTACTCGATTTTGTTGGATTAGTTTCTACGAAACCCCACGACTGAAATTGATCACTGGATTGAATTTTGCAATTCGAAAGGAGGTTAAATTATTTGAATTGAACCTAGCAACTAGCTGGGGACTTGATGTTGGATGAAGCACAAGGATTTTTTTTTTTATTTGTACAATTATCATCCCTGTTCCCAAGCAGTGGCGGATCCAGAATTTTCATTCAGGGTGTTCGGAAAAAAAAAAAAAAACTAAATATACACTGTAATTTTTTGTCGAGGGTGTTCAAAAGTTAATATATGCACATAAACACAGAAAATTTACCCTATATATACATTGTAATTTTTTGCCGAGAGTGTTCGGGTGAACACCTTGGCCCCCAAGTAGATCCGCCCTTGTTCCCAAGAATTTATTACGGAGTTTCATATACATATCATAAAGTGAGATAATGATAAAGTTTTTAAAAAGATATCACGAATTGGATAATGATAAAATATGTAAGTTTGAACTCAAGGATAACGTCAATTGAAACCCCATGATTGTGTTCTACAATTCGAATAAGCCTTACATAACTATTTTTTTGATAAATGAAACTTTTAGATTGTGTCCTGGAGTTCAATTAGACATTTGAAACTCCAAGATTTTGTCATAGAGTTACGTAAAAAATCTAGAATTCAAGCTTATAAAAGTAAACTCAAATTTCAAAGTTAAACTCATAAACATTCCAATTTTTTTTTTTTTTGGAGTTTAAACTGCACATCTTAAACTTTTTTCTGGAGTTTGAGTCATGTTAGTTTCAACTTCAGGAACATTTTTTAGAGCCCTTATATTTCAAGTTGCGTAATTTATTTATTTTTAGATTTTTCGTGTTTTAATCTAGGAAAATGATTGTTCAAATGATAGTCCATATTAAAAAATGGCTAACTTAACTAATTGTCACAACTAAAGGTTGATTAACGGTTCACAAAGTGACTATTTGCCCATGTCTCGCATGTTATTGGGCAGCACGGTCTATCCTAACTTGTGATATTTAGAAGGTGCAGTTTTAGACATTTTAGATTCTAGCCAACAAATTCAAAAGTAGAAGAGGCTTTTGTGTTTCACAACACATTACAAGTCCCATTATATAACAAAATCCTTCATAACAAAACCTTCTAATTCTTGCCTTAACATAAAACTTAATTCCCATCTTCAGAAGCTTTCAAGTAGAGATTCTCACCTCCATCACCACCATGTCCACTCGAGCCCCCGCCCCGTCCTTGATCAGACATAGAACTCCCAATTTCCTGCTTGTTTCCACTGCCTAATCCTCTGCCAAAGTCAGGGAAGCCACCACCAACACCGAGTGCAGTGTTAGCATTATCAGTGTTTTCGCTTTGCAGCATGTGAAGTCCACTGCTTCCTCCACCGGAGCTGCCCATTCCGAGTTGCTGGCTATGATAGGCACCTTGCTGTTGTTGCAATGTTGATAATGGCTGTTGTTGTCCATAGAGCATTGAGGAGGATCTTGCTGCAGCCATAAGTGATTGCGTTGTTAGTTGCTGGGCTTGTTGCTGATTCAGGTAATGTGCCCCTGCCTGCATCATCCCACCTGAAGCTAACTGCAAGGAATCAAACATCAATTCATCATATTTACACTACAAAAAAAAAACTTGAATTAGCTACGAATTTGGTCGCTAATCCACCGCTAAATTTGTTTGTAGCTAACAATTTTTTTTGATAATCCGTCGCTAGTTTGTTGCTAAACGGGATTAGCGACAGATTTTGTTGTTTAGCTACAGAATTTGTCCGTCGCTAAATCCTGCATTTAGTAGTGTTACGATTGCAACAAATGGCTTTTCAAATATGCTAGGGATATTCAAGAGTCACAGGAAACAACATATATCAAGTAAAAAAGATTTTTAACTTCTATAGACTGACAATGTGAAAATCTCTCTCTATCAGTACATCTAATCACTCATAATAAATTGAAATAGTAACCTGAAAAACAAGGCAAGTAACCTTATGTTACTTGCACTGATAGTGTAAAAATTTCAGTACACTGGTGATCCACTATGTTACTTGGACCTTCGCAAAATGTTGTCACACTCGTGTGGGGTCCTCCAAAAATATATAGGTTTTCGAGGATCCGACTTACACCTGACGGTTTTATTTGAGTAGTCCAAGCAACATAACTTGTGGATATAGGTTAAGTCCATTTAAAAAGGGTAGAAAATTGAAATCCCGAGATATGTTATCTTACCTGAGAATGCATAGTAGGAGGTTGGGGCTGTGAATCAGCAATAGCTGCAAGGTACATAAGATTTCTCTGAAGTTTAGCTTGGGACCTGCCACAGCAAGAAGAGTTAGCACAAGTGTTAAATTTAAATAACCCTGTAATATACTCCCTCCGGTCCTTTTTACTTTTTATGTTTGCCTTTTGTATGCTCATTAAAAAACATTAACTAAAAGGATAACATTAATCTCTCTCCACATTTATTTGAGTAAGGATAAAGGTTGAAAAAAATCATTAGTTCTATCTTGATTTTCTAAAATGACAAGTAATGACGACAAAAATAAAACGGAGGGAGTAAAATCTATCCAGGCCACCACTTTATATTCTATGTTCAAGTATTAGAGTAAGGATAAAGGTTGAAAAAAATCATTAGTTCTATCTTGATTTTCTAAAATGACAAGTAATGACGACAAAAATAAAACGGAGGGAGTAAAATCTATCCAGGCCACCACTTTATATTCTATGTTCAAGTTTCAAGAATGTCTCCATAATAAAATTTGCCACAGCAAGAAGAGTTAGCACAAGTGAACTTTAAAGAGCACTTCAATATAAAATCTTTTCCAGGCCACCACTCTATATTCTATGTTCAAATCTCAAGAATGTCACCATAGTGTTGAATTGATGAAAACAATAGATGAATTTCAAATCAGGTGAAAACTATGTTAGAGCAAGAGTATTGATCCCTAGATTGAAGTGCATTTGGAATGTGTTAGCCTGTAACTAGAGCTATAAAATTAAAGGGAGATCATTTAAATAAGATGAACTGAACTTACTCTGCACATTCACTTAGTTTGCCAGAGTTCTGGCTCTCAACAATCTTCAGAATTAGTGATTTGTTCTCATCCAGGAACTGAAACAGAAAAGAACAAAAGGCCAGCTATTATGTCCATATCATTAGGAACTTTATGCATTACTATTACATTTAACAACTGAAAACTAGGGTCGGTGTTAAATATAATACATAAAGATCTTACAATATTTCCAAAGAGAAAATGAAGCTCATGAGACTGAAGTCGACAGTTTTTACATTTAAAAAGTTCAAAAGTAACATTCAATCTTTAATGAACACTTTTGAGTACTGTGAAATAAGGCAATGAGTTGTTTCTTGTTGAGAGAAAAATATTTACTCAACAAACTTTAGCACAAAAAATGTTGTCACCAATTGCAGATATTGAAGGGAAAAAAAAGTCGACAACTGCAAATATTTTACAATAAAGAGCAACTTTCAGCAAAAACTTGACCAATAAAAAACTTCATCTTCTTTGTAGCACTCATGCAAGACAAGTACCTAAGTTTTCTTCAACTTCTTTAGTCAAGCTGTGGATATATAGATAATAAAACTTAAAAGCAGAGAGAACATTGGGGGAAATTCATCTTTTGGGCAGCCAAAAAGGAGGAAAATATACAGTAAAAGCATATTTCTGAAGACATGAAAGGAGCAATAGGAACACAAAAAACTGCCAATACATTATTTGTTAGTTTCTATTCAGGTAGCAGCCACTTTAGGAAGACATAGAAAATACTAGAAAGAGAGGAAAGCTAATATGCATAAAAAAGAAACTACTATTATAAGCAGCATAAAGTTTCAAGAAGAAAAGGCAAAAGTATGATAAGCAGAGCCAAGAACCTAAAAGCAAGATCTTTCTTTTTGTATATGGCACAATAAACCTTGACAAAAGATGCACTTTTAGCAGGACTTTATCAACCAAGAAAACAACTCTTTTAAACTAGAAGCCAAGAAGAAGCAACCAAAGTATAACAACCATCATCATTAAACCACTACTAGTACAACTGCATACATACACAAAGCAGCCAGCCAGGCAGATAAATGGCAGATTTCTCAGAGGCACGGAGAGGATCAAGAAGAGATATGAAGGTAGAAAGAAGAAGACCTGTTGAATATGATCAGTAGTGACGTTGTTTGGATAATAGGCTGCCATCATGGGCTGCATCTGCATCAGGTGCTGCTGCTGCATATTTCTATTGAACTCCTCCTTTTATACACACTAAAAACACACACTAAAACACTCACACACTACTTTTTGATGTCTTGTTCCTTTCTCTCTCTAAATGTATATATACATCAACAAGTGTAAAACTGAAAAAACGTTTGATTAGTGACACTGGAAAATTGATGGGGACAAGAGACAGTAGGCTAGGAGAAAAAAGCAGATACTCACTGTACTGTGTGTCTCCTTATTGACAGAGAGAGAGAGAGAGAATCTAAATTCTGGGTAAGCAACCATTAATAACCTTCCTGGGAGTAAAGGTTTTTACCTGCTTTGGGCTTTGAACCTTTCTTCTTTTTAACCTTATCATCAACTCATTAATTTTATTGGACAAAGATAGGATCCTGAAACAGTAAAAATGCGAAAGTCGCTATCAATACTCCCCCTGAAGGCTTAAAAGACAGTCAAAACTCGATGCTCATTCTCCCGCCTGGTTCCTAAGCCAGTAAGAAAATGCTTTAAAGTGATATTATTCGTTTTAAGATAAACCTCGCATGATTTTCTCATAAAATATTACTGTATGCTTAAAGGTATCCGTATAATTTATTTCTCTTTCTTTTCAGTCATTAATGTAAGACTTGTTTGCGCAACTAACAATTTCTCTTTCAACCTAACTTCTACATGACACATCACAAACTTAGTTCTATATTATCCATCACTTAGTTCTATATTATCCATCACCTTATTAGCTTATCTAGAGATTAAGTTTGTGTTTACTCACAGCATTTTTTATTTGTGACCACCAACGTCCACTAACTTCTTTTAGCGTATGAATCTCCAAAGCTAAAGATAATGTAATAAACCGGCTCATAGATTGGCAAAGGCAATAAGTTTAGCCTCACGCCATCATTTCGTCATTTCCATATTCGTCTAACCAAACCATTTTATTCTTAACGTGTTGTGATATTACCCATTTTAGATTATGTTCGCACTATTTTCTCAGAAAGCCTTATACCATTACGAGTATTTGTACAACTCTTCTTTTATTCAGCTGCTAATGTGTGACTTTGTTCGTGTACGAGCTAAAATCTACATTACTCATCACCTTTATGAACTTATCTGGAGATTAAATGTATGTCACCTACACCACGCTAGTAGTTGTGGACAAAGTCCAAAGCCCATTGGCTTCCGCTAGCTTTTTGTTGTGTATGCATCTTTAAAGCTACGGGTAAAGGTAGTAAGGGCCTCGTAGACAGGCAAAAGCACAAGCCAAGTCCCACGTCATAACTGTGTCATCTCCATACTTGTCTTTCGGAACCATTGTCCCCAATACTAGTTGTTGGGTACACTAGCTTAAAGATACTCTTAACGATGTGATATTATCCGTTCTGGATCAAACATCCACGATTTCCCCCAAAAAGTCACACCATTAGACGTGTTTCTACATCCAATATGAAGCTTCTTTTTCATCTCTACTATTAATAAAATATGAGACTTTATTCAAACGCCCAACACCCACAATATTGGTCCAAGACATCTCTCTCTTTTTTTTATATATGCAAGTAACCTGCATACACCTCAAATTTTCCATCAAATGTACTTGTTATCTTGCCTAAGCACACGTATCAGCAAAGGCGTATGTATCATTATAATTATGGCTTCAATTTAATCCCTAACTTTCAACATTGAGCATAATTTTATGTGTCAAAATCTACTAAAATTACAATTAATAGTAGATATGAACCCATAACTTTAAAAATATAATAGGTTCAATGCTAATGATCTTAAAATTGAACCCACAAAATTTAAATCCTGAATCTGCATATGCATATCAAGTAATTTTGGTAATCAAAGTTGAGTCATATGAGGAGATACTCCCTTTGTTTCATTTTGTGTGACATTATTTATTTATTATTCGTGAAAAAAGAATAATACATTCTATATTTTGAAGTACTTAATTCTATCTTCCTATTAAAAAAAGAATAGAAAAGGCTCAAATATGCGATCGAACTATCGAAATAGCTCATTTATACCACTCGTCAATAGTTTGGCTCATATATGCCATCGAACTATCGAAAATGGCTCATTCATGCCACTCATCAATAGTTTGGCTCATTTATGTTATCGCTTGTTACCAAAATGACTCATCCATGCCATTTTTCATTGACGCTGGTTTTATAATACCAGATATGAATCGTGGCCTCCAATTAGAGGCAGTGGCGGAGCCACAGTGTCGTAAACGTGTTCGGCCGAACCCACAAGCTTTTGATGAAACCTTATATTTGCTTTAAGAAATTTGTGTAATATGTATAAATTAGTAATTTATATCAATTTGGGATTTAAAATTAGGCTGATTTGATTAAACGACGTAGACCTCCAATTGGAGGCTATGTGTCATATATGGTATTATAAAACCGGCATTAATGAAAATGGCCTGGATGAGTCATTTTGGTAACGGCAATGGCATAAATGAGCCAAACTATTAATGAGTGGCATAAATGAGCCACTTCCGATAGTTTGATGGCATAAATGAGCCAAACTATTGATGAGTGACATAAATGAGTCATTTCCAATAGTTCGATGACATATTTGAGCCTTTTCCGAAAAAATAATAATACATTATATACTTGGAAGCAATTTAACTCTATGACCACATTAATGTTACTGCACGTCAAAATACTTTCAAAACTCTTATAGTCGCACAAATTTATGGCATATTTAGAAAACGACTTTTAAAAATATTACTCCCTTCGTCCCATTTGTATGAGGGTTGACCTATTTGGGGAGTTAAATAACTCTTTCTTTGACTATAATTTTCTCCAACTCTTTTCATATATTGTGAATTATTAATAATGCAGACTTATAGTATTTTTTATGTAGTTTTTAAATATATAAATTTTTTTATAAAATACTCAAAGAATCTATATTTAAAATTGGAGTTAAATATAAATTGAGACGAAGGGAGTAATTCTTTTTCAAAACCTTATATCAAGTCAAGCTATGTCAGCTGAATTGGAAGAGAGAAACAATATCATTTATTAGTACTTTTTAATTTGTCTCTATGAAAATTCAATTGCCGCACCAATTTTATTAAGGCTAGGTGATACACCTGGGCGAGGCAACGGTCCATGACATCTAAGCAGACGTAATCTTGATTATAAATTTAATAAGGTGGATACGATTCTGTAGTTTAAGAAGATACTAGACAGGCATATGCCCATGCTGCGCACGGGCCCAACACTTTAGATTATAGTGCATTTATGTGTATGTAGTTGTCTTTGAATAGTGATTATATATATAGTATATATTATATTCAAAACACGATCAATATAACATTGTAGTTTGTGCTCCGTATCTAAATTTTATTATATTAATGTTTGCTACGAATACAAAATCGGCAAATTTATTAATATTTTTTAAAAGAAAAGACTTGTTTAAAAGGAAACTATTTTCCTCTCTTTGAGATAAAACAATAGCAATATGTAAACATCGGTTGATACTTTTAATTTTAATTCGATTAATTTAAAGGTGTAAAATACTTATTATTTTTTATCAAATTTTTATTTGGATAATTCTAATTCAAATTATTAAATTAATTTTACATGTTTAAAACGAAACAAAGTAGAAATTGATTTTCTATTTAAACGAAGAAATACTATTTTTTAATTTTTGGTAAATATTATTGGTTTAGCTCATTTTACTTGTCATGTTGTCTTTTGCATGATTTTTTAAGAAAACGTCGATTGGAATTATAATTTGACTAATTTACCTTATTCATTATTTGATCTCCATTTGATATTTATTTTTTACGACATTAATCTCTGTTCACATTTATTAGAGTAAGAATAAAAATAAAAAAAGTAATTAAATTCTATCTTATTTTAAAATATAAATATTTTAAGTATATTTATTTTAGTGAACATAACAAATAAATGACATGGCTGAATAGCAAATACAACAGTTTAATATCTAGATTAGATCTCAGGCTAATATAAAAAAAAATTGTATGGTTTGACTACTTAACTTTTTAAAAAAAAATAATTTCATTTGCTCCCACTAATGGATTGATACGCACGTGACAATGAATCCATCATTATTGACTTAATGAGATACTTTGGAAATTACATGAATATTGTTTGATTTTTTAATATGGAGTGCACTTTTTTATTTGGACATTATTAATTTGCACTATATATATATATATATATATATATATATATATATATATATATATATATATATATATATATATATATATACTATGTTCAAAATACGATTAATATAACATTGTAGTTTGTACTTTGTACTCCGTATCTAAAACTTTAGTATATTAGTGTTTACTACGAATACAAAGTCTGCACTTTTTTTTGACATTATTTTCTTTTTTAATATGGGGTTCATTTTTTTTTTTATATTGCTTGATTTTGTTAGTATGGGGTCCACTTTTTTTTTACAGTGAGTTTGGAGATGGTGGGTTTCACTTTTTTTTTTTTTTTATATTGCTTGATGTTGTTTAGTATGAGGTGCACCCTTTATGGGGCACTTTTTTTTTTGACATTATTAGTTTGTACTATTTTTATGCATATAATATATATACAACTATGTTCAAAACACGATTAATATAACATTGTAGTTTGTGCTCCGTATCTAAAACTTTATTATATTAGTGTTTGCTACGAATACAAAGCCAACACTTTTTTTTTAACATTATATTTTTTTTAATATAGGTTTCACTTTTTTTTTTTTGATATTACTTGATTTTGATAATATAGGGTCCACTTTTTTTTTCCCATGAGTTTGGAGATGGTGAGTTCCACTTTTTTTCTTCCTTTTTTTTTTATTGCTCGGTGTTATTTAGTATAGAACCCACACTTTTTTTTAAGGGACAATGGACGACGAAGCATGGGTCTAAACTAAACCCGTTAACCGGAACCGGACCGGTAACCGGTTAGGGAACCGGCCGGTTTCCGGTTAAAAAACCGGAACCGGTCCGGTTCAAAGTCCCCAAAACCTTTTTTTTTTTTTGTTTTTTGTATTATATATATATATATATATATATATGTTATACAAGTTTATAAGTAAAGTTTAAATATTTACTGACTAACAGGCTAACAGCAAGTCAGCAATACAGAATATACGTGTATACATATATATATTAAGTTATATGCTTAAGTTATAGTGTTATACTACATATACCTAAAATATAGTAAGAATATACGTATATATATCAATATACTTAGGTTATATAACTTATATATATATATATATATATATATATATGTGTGTGTGTGTGTGTGTGTGTGTGTGTTTAAGTATACTATATATACTTATAACTTATATATTATAACTTATGTTATTTATAGCTTAATGTTTTTCTAAGTTTATACCTAAAATATAGTAAGAATATACTTATATATATATATCAATATATGTATCAATATACTTAGGTTGTATAACTTAATATATATAAATATGTTTAAGTATAACTTATATATGTGTATAACTTAATATATATATATATATATATATATATATATATATATATATATATATATATATATATATATATATATATATATATGTTTAAGTTATACTTATAGTATACTATACATTATAGGTATATTCTTAATATATTTTAGTTATTTTTCAAGTATATAACTTTCTAGAATATACTTATATATATATCAATATATGTATCAATATACTTAGGTTATATAACTTAAAATATATAAATATGTTTACGTTATACATAACTTATATATATGTATAACTTAATATATATATATATATATATATATATATATATATGTTTAAGTTATACTTATAGTATACTATACATTATAAGTATATTCTTAATATATTTTAGTTATTTTTCAAGTATATAACTTTCTAGTTTTTATTTTTAATATGAACACAAGTAAATAGAAGAAAGTTCAATGAGCCATATATTTTATTCATTCTTGGATAACATTTATTTGCAAGTTGTAGTTTTTTTTAACTTGCAAATAATACATGAGTTGTACAGAAATAACAGAATAATAAAATCACCAATTTTGAATCATTTCGTTAATTTCCCCCACATCATATTCAGTCATGGAAATATCTTCAAAGTCTTCCATTTGGTCCGGTCCACTAGCTATCAAATCTTCAATTTCTTCCTCTCCGCCTTCCTCCGCTTCTAAGTTTTGGTTGCGTCGCTCCGATCTTATCCAATCACGAATGCACACTAGTACTTGCAAGCTAAAGCCGGATAATGAATGTCTATGGTCTCCAATTTGCTGTCTTCCTTGGCAAAATGCGCTCTCCGAAGCCACGGTTGATACTTGAATCGTAAGGATATCTCGAGCCATTCTTGAAAGTACCGGATAGCTTGCCTTGTACTTCTTCCACCATGCTAAGACGTCCAAGTCATCCATTTCCTTGATATCCACATTTGGCTGCATCAAATAAAAGTTATATTCATCAAAGTTTGCAGTACAAGAAGAAGTTGGCTGTGAATGTAAAACTTTTAAACCCGACAAGCCCTTTTTGCTACTCTGAGAAGTAGTAGGGCGTGGAGCAACGGGTGTAGCACATTCTTCCAAACTAGAATAATGAGTAAAAACTTTTCTAAACTCATCATCAATAGCGAGTTCAACTTCAGCTAAAGATGGTTGAACTTCTCTTCAATTTCTAAAAATGTATAAATTTGACTAACCAAATTTTTAGTATAAGACACTTTTAAAGAAGGATTTAAAAGAGAACCCAATATAAATAAAGTTGGGATGGGAAAAAAATACTTCTTAAATTTGATTATCATTTCAAAAATAGTCACTTGATAACCGGGTTTATATTTATACTCTTGTAAAACTCTAGTTATTTCCGCTAAGTAGGCTAAAATTCCGGTTACCGTGGGATAGAATTGTCTAGAAAAAGCAAGAGTTGCATTATAAAAAATTTCTAAGAGTTCAACACATTCTTTAACATCTTCCCAATGCGAAAAATTTAACCAATCATCACTATCAGTATTATATTTGTTGTGAACTTGTTATATGGGAATCCTATACTCATATGCTTGTTGTAGCATAATGTAAGTGTAGTTCCACCTAGTCTCAATTTCTACTTGAATTTTCCTAGGTCTAAGGTTATTTTCCACACAAGCATTCTTAAAATCTCTAATTATTTCAAAGTAACTATAATTGAGAGATTGAAATTTGAGACTTGAGAGAAAGAGAAGAGTGAATTGGTGTGGATTAAAATGAAAATGAACAAGGGTTTATATAGGGTTGGGGAATGGGTTAAAGTGTTAAAAAAAGAGTTTGGGGGGTTGGGGGGGGGGGGGGGGGGGGGAAATTAATTTATGGCCGTTTGGCAACGTCCATTTTTGCAAATGGACCGTTGCCAATGGTCCAATAACGTCCATAATTGTTGGGCCGCAACGGCTATTTTTTTTTTTTAATTTAACCGGTTTAAGTGGTTTAACCGGTCCGGTTTCGGTTTTACCGGTTTAATCGGTTCCGATTTCAAAAAAATCTGAACCGGACCGGTAATAATAAACGGTTAACCTGAACCGGTTAACCGGTTCTACCGGTTCCGATTCTGATTTTACCGGTCGGGTTACCGGTTTGAATCGGTTAACTGGACCGGTTGACAGGTTTAGTCTAAACCCATGCTTTATATAGTTTTTTTTTTTTTTTTATATTGCTTGGTGTTGTTTAGTATGGGGCCCACCCTTTTGGACATTATTAGTTTGCACTATTTTTATGCATATAATATATATATATATATATATATATATATACGATGTTCAAAACACGATTGATATAACATTGTAATTTGTACTCCGTATCTAAAACATTATTATATTAGTGTTTGCTACGAATACAAAGTCTGCACTTTTTTTTTTGACATTGTTTATTTTTTTAATATGAAATTCATTTTTTTTTTTATATATATTGCTTGATTTTGTCAATATGGAAACACAATTGATATAACATTGTAATTTGTGTTCCGTATCTAAAACTTTATTATATTAGTGTTTGCTACGAATACAAAGTCTGCACTTTTTTTTTTACATTGTTTTATTTTTTTGATATGCGATTCACTTTTTATATATATATATATATATATTGCTTGATTTTGTCAATATGGGATACTATGTTCAAAACACGATTAATATAATATTGTAATTTGTGCTCCGTATTTAAAACTTTATTATATTCGTGTTTGCTACGAATACACACGTGTCAATGAATCCATGATTATTGACTTAATGAGATACTTTGGAAATTACATGAATATTGTTTGATTTTTTAATACGGGGTGCACTTTGTTTTGGACATTATTAATTTGCACTATTTTTTTAATATTAGTTGTTGTTTAATATATATGGGGCCCACAATTTTTTTTAATTAAATTGGAACGGATATATATATATATATATATATATATATATATATATATATATATATATATATATATATATATATATATTAGAATTATGGGGCCCACAATTTTTATTTTTTATATTAGTTGTTGTTTAAATAATATATATGGGGCCCACAATTTTTTTTATATTAGTTGTTGTTTAAATAATATATATGAGACCCATAATTTTTTTTTTTATTAAATTGTAACGGACGACGAGAAAGTGAGTTGGAACTCACTCTTCTTAATAATAGTAATGATCATATATAGACATGTAGAATAAAAAGAGGAATAAACAATTGAGGTGGTAACAGAAATTCATGCAGGACATACAGATTCACGTTTTTTTAACCCGGGACTTAGGAGCCGTTTGGACATGGTTTCAAATAATCATGATTTGAAATCATGTAATTTGGATATCTTAAGTTGTATTTTCTCTTATAAACATAAAACCCCCACAAGTTGTGAAAACTATCAAAACATTCAAATTCTTATACAATCTTATCAAATGAGCATGTCATAGTTCATAACAAAATTAATACGCTACTAGAAGGCCTTTCTATAAAATACAACATCAATTGATCAAACTTTAGTTCAATAAAAAACGAAAATTTAACATGAATAGTAACGTAACTACTCTTTAATATCATCCTCCCACACGGTAGACATAAATAAAGGTTGGTGGAAGTTAATGAGATTTGTAAATGATTGGTGGGAGTAATTGTTAAAAATATTTACCAACTTATGTTTTTTTTTTTTTATAAAATATAAATTTATGGGTCAAGTTTTATATTTAAATTTTTTGAAATCCTGTTTGAAATCCCAAATTATGCCTTTTTGGGTGATTTGGGATTTGAAACCATGAGATGAAATGTATATCCAAACGCTGGTTTCATCTCATGATTTCTAACCGCATGTCCAAACGCATACTTATTGGCAACCTTGAAATGCCAATATTGTCAAATTAAAGTAAATTCTACTTTGTATGTGAATTGAAGACAATATGTATTGACAAATGTGTGGCGAAAATCTACATGTAACATTATATCATGTGATGTTGGAAGGGTCACTTTTGGTTAGAACAGCTTTCAAAAACCAAAATATATATATATTTTCTCAAAATAAAAAATACAGTCACCTCCATATAATAATTTCATTTGTTCAGACCTTTTGTCGCATTTTATAGCAGTCGATTGTTATGCATTTATAACAAAAGTTGACTTTGACCTTATTTTTGTTATAGAAAAAAATACTACCTACAAACTCATTTTTCAACTGTTGATGTTTATAAAAAGAAAATAAAATAAAATTTCAAATAATGTTTATAGGTCACTATATTAATTAAAAATTTAAAAGAGTAATACAATATTAATAAGGAGAGGAATGTGTGGAAAATGTCAGAATACCCAACTTCATTTTGAAATTTCTCATGTTCCAAGTTAACAAGAGTTTTTGACGGTCCAGAAATCTCATTGGGACTTATAAATTTTACTAAAGTTGTTTCTTCAATATTTAATTGGTTATCGTAAAGAAGAAATATACAGATAATTAGAGTAAGGCCCCGTTTGTCCATAGATACCAAAAAAAAAAATCATGTTTTTTTTGAATTTTGGAGTTCGAGTTGGAGTTGTGTTTGGCTATAGTTTTTGAAATTGTAGTTTTTAGTGAAATGTAGTTATAAAAAAGTGAAAAAAGTGATTTTTTTAAAAAAACAAGTTTTTTAAGTTTTTGGTATTACGGAATACAACTTCAAATTGTATTCGGAATTTTCATGGCCAAACACTGATTCCGGAAAAAAGTAAAAAAAAAATCGAAATAAAGTGAATAATTTTTATGACCAAACGGGGGCTAAGACTGTTATAAAGATAATTTAACCAAAATTATATTGTTATAATAATGAATGTTGCTTTATTATTACTTTACTACTACTTAGAAGAGGGACTTTGGTCGTCCCTCTTCGTCGTAGTTGATGGGCCTCATAAAAAATAATAATTTTGGGCCCTATATTAAAACGGCCATAAAAAATAAAAAAAAATTGTAAAAAATAATAATTGTGGATCCCATATATATTAAACAACAACTAATATTTTTTTTTAAAAAGTGGGCCCCATATTAAACACCATGCGTATTCGTAGCAAACATTAATATAATAAAGTTTTAAATACGGAGCATAAACTAAAAAATTGTGGATCCCATATATATTAAACAACAACTAATATTTAAAAAAAAAAGTGGGCCCCATATTAAACACCATGCGTATTCGTAGCAAACACTAATATAATAAAGTTTTAAATACGGAGCATAAACTACAATGTTATATTAGTCGTATTTTGAACATAGTATCCCATATTGACAAAATCAAGCAACATATAAAAAAAAAAAAAAAAAAGGTGGAGACTTTGTATTCTTAGCAAACACTAATATAATAAAGTTTTAGATACGGAGCACAAATTACAATGTTATATCAATCGTGTTTTGAACATAGTACCTATAAAAAAAAAAAAAAAATTGGGCCCCATATTAAACAGGCCCATAAAAAAAATTGTAAAAAAATAATTGTGGGCCCCATATATATTAAACAACAACTAATATTAAAAAAAAATGTAGGCCCCATATTAAACATCATCCAGTATTAAAAAAAAGGGCGGAACCCACCACATCCAAACTCACGGGAAAAAAAAAAGTGAACCTCATATTAACAAAATCAAGTAATATTAAAAAAAAAAAAGTGAATCTCATATTAAAAAAACAAACAATGTTATTTTTGGGCCCCATATTAAACAGACCCATAAAAAAAATTGTGGGCCCCATATATATTAAACAACAACTAATATTAAAAAAATGTAAGCCCTATATTAAACACCATCTAGTATTAAAAAAAAAAGGTGAAACCCACCACATCCAAACTCACGGGAAAAAAAAGTGAACCCCATATTAACAAAATCAAGTAATATTAAAAAAAAAAAAGTGAATCCCATATTAAAAAAACAAACAATGTTAAAAAAAATTGTGGGCCCCATATTAAATACCGTGCGTATTCGTAGCAAACACTAATATAATAAAGTTTTAAATACGGAGCACCAACTACAACGTTATATTAACCGTGTTTTGAACATAGTATCCCATATTGACAAAATCAAGCAATATATATATATAAAAAAAATGAATCCCATATTAAAAAAATAAACAATGTCAAAAAAAAAAAAAAGTGCAGACTTTGTATTCTTAGCAAACACTAATATAATAAAATTTTAGATACGGAGCACAAATTACAATTTTATATCAATCGTGTTTTGAACATAGTATATATAAAAAAAAAATAATAATAAAAAAAATTGGGCCCCATATTAAACAGGCCCATTAAAAAAAATTGTAAAAAAAAATTGTCGGCCCTATATATATTAAACAACAACTAATATTAAAAAAAATGTGGGCCCCATATTAAACACCATCCAGTATTAAAAAAAAAAAGTGGAACCCATCACATCCAAACTCACGGGAAAAAAAAATGAACCCCATATTAACAAAATCAAACAATATTAAAAAAAATAAAAATCGGGGGCCCCATATTAAACACCGTGCGTATTCGTAGCAAACACTAATATAATAAAGTTTTAAATACAGAGCACAAATTACAATGTTATATTAATTGTGTTTTGAACATAGTATCCATATTGACAAAATCAAGTAATATATATATAAAAAAAATGAATCCCACATTGTGGGCCCCCATATTAAACACCATCCAGTATTAAAAAAAAAAATTGGAACCCACCACATCCAAACTCACGGGAAAAATAAAGTGAACCCCATATTAACAAAATCAAGCAATATTGGAAAAAAAAGTGAATCCCATATTTAAAAAACAAACAATGTTAAAAAAAAAATGTGGGCCCCATATTAAACACCATGCGTATTCGTAGCAAACACTAATATAATAAAGTTTTAAATACGAAGCACAAAGTACAATGTTATATTAATCGTGTTTTGAACATAGTATCCCATATTGACAAAATCAAGTTGTTATGTTCACTAAATATACTTAAAATATTTATATTTTAAAATTAGATAGAATTTAATACACAAGATAACATGACAAGTAAAATGAGCTAAACCGAGAATATTTACTGAAAAATTAAAAAATAGTATTTCTTCGTTTAGATAGAAAATCAATTTCTACAACAAGTCTTCTCTTTTAAAAAATACTAATAAATTTGTTGATTTTGTATTCGTAGCAAACATTAATATAATAAAATTTTAGGTACTGAGCACAAACTACAATGTTATATTAATCATATTTTAAACATAACATATACTCTCTCTCTCTCTCTCTCTCTCTATATATATATATATATATATATATAAATATATATAATTACTATTCAAAGACAATTACATACATATAGATACACTTTAATCTAAAGTGTTGAGCCCGTACACAGCACGGGCATAAGCCGTCTAGTATATTGAGAAGCAAGATATAATATAAAAAGTGTACTTCAAAGAAAATGCAGTAAATGTCATAATAATTTTTTATAATAAAAAGTGCTAACTGTTATGAAAAGGTTTGAACATACTCTCTCTTAAAAAGATTATTCTTTTTGACTTAGCACAAAATTTAAGAAATAAAGAAAATTTTTTAAAATGTGTGATTCAAAATAAGTCTTAAATATTTGTGTAGTTGTAAATCATCTCATAAAGTTAAATTATTTCTAAATATAAAAAGGAGATAATCTTTTTAAAATAAATTAAAAAGGAAAGAAGAACAATTTTTTTAAGATAGCGGAGGTAATATATTGATAAATTAGCTACTAACACAAAATAACTTTTTAAAGCTAAACTATCACTTCAGAAGACTACCTATAGCCTATAGGAAAGAAAAGGGGGGGGGGGGGGGGGAGTGGGGAGGGAAAAGAAACGAATATAAATTACTATTCTCTGTTTCAATTTATGTGAATCTATTTTTTTTAATCCATATCAAAATAAATAACCTATTTCCTAATTTGAAAACAAATTCATTTTATGAAATGATTTACAGTCACATAAATATTCAAGACTTATTTGAATCACAAACTTAAAAAATCTTCACTCTTTCTTAAATGTCATGCCCAGTCAAATGAGAGGGAGTATAAAATACACAATATTTAGTGGGTGGGACCTTTGGAGGGGTCAAACAGTCAGACAAGTAAGCTATTGCTGCTGCAGGAGATTTGGTGTATGAGTAGGGGTATATTGTGTACTCTATCCGTTCTAATGTAAGCGACGAAGTTGAATTAAAGTCGAAGTTCAACAAAATGAAATTTTTAAAAATTTATATTAATAAATAAGACAATTGAATTAGATTTGAACACTAAACGATTAAAATTGTTTGTTTTTCAATATCTGAATGTGCATAATGTATTTATTTAAATATAATAAATATACAATTTAAATAAAAAAGTAACTAAACATATGACAGAGGTGGGGTAAGGGGGAGGTGTGGTGTGGGAAATGGGTTGATGGTTGGGTAGGGGGAGGGGGGGGGGGTTGGGGGGAAGTGTGGTGTGGGAAATAGGTCGATAGGGGTGGGGATGGGGTGAGGGTTAGTAGTGGTGCGTGGAGTTTGGTAGTGGTGGGAGTGTGGTGTGGGGTGAGGGTTGGTGGTGGGGGTGGGGTGGAAGTGTGGTGGGTTAGTCATACAAAAATATCTCTTAATAATATTAAGACTTTGTTCAAGATCTTAATGATTAATATTTATTGTGACTAAATAAGTGCTTAAATCTAAATACAAACAAATGCACTTATTGACTTAATGTCTGAACCATTAAGATTCCTACCTCCATTAAGTACAAACAAATGAGGCCTTAGTTACTATTTGGACAGTTAAAAAATATTTTCTATGATTATCTTAGAATTTTGCAAGGTTTAGTTGGGATCTTATTTTCTCGGTCGGGGAGAAATGATTATTTAGCTCATTACAATTTTTTATTTTTTTTAGTTTTATGACCATAAACACATTAGAGATCTAAAAAAAAAATACATAAGAGATCTGAAAAGACCATTTTTTTTATTCAAATTGTAAGAGAGCCGGAGATCTTATTTCGTCGGTTTAGTTTATCAAGATTTAATTATACATGTTTTAGTTATTCCATCTTCTACCCTTTTAGGTAAGGAATTGTAAAATAATAATCAAACACCATTCTTAGTGTGTTGAAGTTTATACAAAGCAACTAAAAAAACTACTCCCTCCGTCCCAAAAAGACTGTCCTAGTTTGACTTAGCACAGAGTTTAAGAAATAAAGGAAGACTTTTGAAATGTCTGGTCCAAAACAAACCTTAGATATTTTAGTGGCTGTGAATCATCTCATAAAGTTACATTGTTTCTAAATATAGAAAGGTTTCAATCTTTTTGGGACAAACTAATAAGGAAAGTAGGACAATCTTTTCGGGACAGAGGGAGTAATAAACATGTTTTTAACTATACTAGCTTTAGTACATGAATAATTTTCTTTCTAACCAACAACCAAACTACCCCTTGAAATATATTATCACATCCTTTAATTATGAAAATTCGTAAAACATTGCATGTTTCAATTGAGGTCAAATGTGTATAGTTGGTATATTGTAACCGGGCATCTAATTGACGAGTTCGCAACTTTTTTAATCCAAAAAGTGTCAAAAGGCACCAAAATACCCCACTAAATAAAAAAAAAGTAATCAAACTGCCTTTTGCACACTAAATTAGTGCGCAATAGGACCAAAGTGTAAATTTATACTCTAGCCCTATTGCGCACTAATTTAGTGCGCAATATTGGTTTGCTAAAACTCCCAGTCTTTTATTCTTTTGCATAGTTTTGAAATTCACGTTTTTTCCATACTTTGACCAAAGATTAGTCATGTTTAAAAAACGCCGGAATATCAATATTATATATAGAACCTGATATGTTTTTCTGCGAACAATAAAGTAGGCTCAACGCACAAGTATACCTATACGTTTGGATCGTCGTTTTAGGGGTTGTGAAGTGCCCCGAAGTAAGTTTTGTTTGTTTGGAAACTTGTTATCTTTAGGTTTAGGTGTTTTATTTTTTAGGATTTTGATTAATTTAGGACGTCGCACGAGTTACTATTAAACGATAATAAAAACTAAGATAACTAATTATCATTAAGAAAATAATACCAAAGAAAACATAATAGTAACAAAAAAGGGAAAATACATAAATACTCCCCCAACGTATACTCGGATTAATTATGACGCACCCAACCTTTGCGGGTGACCTATTACCCCCCTGACCATATTTTTTCTGTATTTTTGTACCCCTTTTCGGCTGACGTGGCACAATCAAAATTTGATGCCCAGTTGCACAGTCATCAAATTTTGATTGTGCCACGTCAGCCGAAATGGGGTACAAAAATACAAAAAAAATAAGGTCAGGGGGGTAATAGGTCACCCGTAAAGGTTGGGTGCGTCATAATTAATCCGAGTATACATTGGGGGAGTATTTATGTATTTTCCCTAACAAAAAATGTACATTTTATTTACAAATACACAATTTTCATCCCCCTAGGTCCTACATGTGGAAGGTTTTACAATAATCTTAGGTCTAAGGTGAACCCCACCGCCTCCACTACTCTCACCATCATCTCCATCCCCTCTCTTCCTCTTAATTTGTACACGTTGTATGGCGTGATCATCCTGCGTTCCCTTCTTAGGGGGCTTGTTCAAAACATGTTTCCTATGGGAGACGACGGTGGCCGAAATGCGATCTTCAGGAGATGACTCTATCAGAGCAGGAGACGGGTCCACAGGCGCAGAAGAATGTACCTGAAATAACACATAATCAATTTAGTTTAGTTTTATGCTAAAGTAAACATAAAATAACATATAAACAATTAATTCAATACATTATTTTTGTAAAAAAATCAAACCTGTGTGTCGACGGGCTCCTGAGATGGCTGGTGAGAGGGCTCCTTAGAGGGCTCACGAGCTGGCTCCTCAACTGTCTCCTGAGTGGGCCCCGAAGCCGGAGACGTAGATGGCGCCGGAGCAGGAGACGGGTCTACAGACGCAAAAGGATGAACCTGAAATAATATATAAACAATATAGTTTAGTTTTATGCTAAACTAAACATAAAATAACATATAAACAATTAATTTAATAGAGTAAATACTCAAAATACCCCCAACGTTTGACCAAAATCACAACTACACACCTAACCTTCACGTTGGTCCTATTACCCCCATGGACAATTTTTTTCAGTATTAAAATGCCCCTTTTTTGCTGATGTGGCAGTCCAATATGACAACCCCAAATTATTAACAGGCGCTTGTCCACACGCGCCTGGCCCACGTGTCACATCTTTAATTTCCCCCCATTTTTTATTAATTTCCCCCTTTCCTCCATCCATCTACTCTTCTTCTTCTTCAAAAAAAAAAAAATCTCTCAATTTTCCATACTCCATTTTCAATATGAGGATCCGAAAACCCATACCCAATTCTCCTTCATCTTTATCAACATCATCTTCATTAGGAGTTGAAAAAAAAAATCACACCAACTTCCTCAAATCTGATCCAAACAAACCCAAATGTGAAAGAAAGCTTCCTAACACCAAGTAGAACAAAGTTCATCCATTAATTTGATCAAACAATCAAGAATTTAAAGAAACCCACTTGGTGTTCTTCATAGCTTTCTCCAAATTCCTAGCAATGGAGTTTAATTTTCTCCCCAAATCAACTTAAAGAATTAGTGCTTAAACAAATCCAACCAAGCAACAAGCAGCAACTCCAAACAAGCAACTTCCAAATTGATTTTCTTTAACAAGATTAGATTTTCAACCTAGTTTTTTTTTTCAGATTTTTCGATTTTTTTTTCTTCAGTTTTTTTTTTTTAATTTGATTTGGGAAAACAGTGATTATAAGAATAATCACTATCCTAGCTCTAAATTTATCTATGTGGCAGCTATGTGGCAGTCCAGTTGGCAATGGAGTGTACAGATCAGATTTTCTTTAAATTTATCTATGTGGCAGTCCAGTTGGCATTTTAAAACACGTCAGATGCTGTTTTTTAAAGGCTATAACGCGCCACTGAGCGGTGTAGTCACGCTCTTGTCCACATCAGCAAAAAGGGGCATTTTAATATTGAAAAAAATTATCGAGGGGGTAATAGGACCAACACAAAGGTTAGGTGTGTAGTTGGGATTTTGGTCAAACGTTGGGGGGTATTTTGAATATTTACTCAATTTAATACATTATTTAATTGTAAAAATTCAAACCTGTGTGTCAACTGGCTTCTGAGATGGCTCCTCAGCGGTCGCCTGAGCGGGCCCCGGAGGCAGAGACATATCGATCTCCTCGAATAAGAAATCGAAGTCCAGCACCATGCCACCCTGTAGATCACGAGCTGGTCTCTCACCCTGTGGATGACGAACTGGCGGTTGTGCAAGCGATGGCCAGAACATGTGATCTGAAAATAAATTCGACGTATATACAGGTGTCGACGGACGCTCTGAAGTCGACGGGATCTCTGAAGTAGAGGGATCTCTGAAGTCGACGGCCTGCAAGAAGTCAACGGGATCTCTGAAGTCGACGGAGGCTGTTGGGCTGGAGCTCGAACTGGTATATGGTCGTCGGGCTCATCTACCAGACCATGACCCCCTCTGGCCCCACCCCCTCTGTGACCATCCTCGCTGGCCCTACAACTTGGGCCACCAGCCCCTCTGCCCCTACCCTCTCGACCACCAGCCCCTCTGGCACGACCACGACCACCCGCTGCCTGATGCGGGACATCTGGAACAGGCTCGTCGACACGTCCGAGTTCCTGCGCCTGCTGCACACCACCCTCGGCTAGCTGAACCATCCGCGCTGCATATCCCGCATTCTTAGGGGCATCCATATGGTCCAACCTCTCCCAGCGCATCCTCTATACGGTCCGTAGCTGCATTTGTTTGCAAATATTAATGATTAAATAAATTTGTAACTTAATACATAAAACGATTAATTAAGTGTAAGACTAATAAAACTTACTAACGCCTCACACTGTCCTGAGAGAGCTGCATATCCTCGACCATCTATACGAGGCCTCGCGGGGTTGCCAATCAAGCTGCGAGTGATCCGAGCGTACCACTATATGTACGTCTGGACTGAGTCGCATGTCCGACCACCACTAGCATCCCCGCCCTATAATCCCAATGGTGGACCTGGGGCTGCATAAAGGCCCGCCATGCATCAGTGACGGCCGTACGCTCGTCCCGCGTATAATGGTCGTACTCCCAAGTCGCCTCCTCAGGTAAATTATGTACTTGGCCGAACTGTCGTAAGACGCGGTAGGGCGCGTGCTACTCAACGATGTCCATATGTATCAACGGACACCGCGACCTCCACGAGGGCTCACTAGCCCCGCAAAACGTCGACAGTTGATCCAAAATCTGATCATACGACGTCCATATAAAAGCCTGTAAAGAGAATTGAATTAGTTAATAATAAAAGACTAAAATAGTAAAAAAAAAAAGTAACATACTAATGTTAAATAAAAAAAACTTATCGTGTCTGACGTCATACGATCCAGCTAATCCCTGAACGGGAGAATGCTGTGTTGCGTATCCATATCTCGGATAACGCCTCCTCTAGTCCATCTCCGCGCGTATGGCATCGCCTCATCAATATAGTCGAGCGGAGGGTCAGCAGCTATGGGCTAAAAAGGTCTCTTCCTAGTCCACACCCATATCTGAAAGGGTCATTAAAAAATATATTTTATTAGTCTTCGTTTCAAAAAGCTATATTTAGAATAAAATTACACACAGTTAAATATAGTACCTGGTGGAGCGGGCAAAATGCAGCGACATCAGTCCTCGCGCCCGTAGACGCTCGACAGAATCTGCGATACATGAAAGCCAGGACAACAGCGCCCCAACTTTAATATCCCAACTCGCCCAGATACTCCAGAAAGGGCAAATATCTCAAGTTCACATGTGACCCCGATGTGTTCGGGAAAATGATGCCCCCGAATATGATGAGAAGGTACAGACGAGCATGTCGGTCAACATCAACCTGAGGTGTGTCCTCTACAATCGGATGTTGCATGTCTATGAGGCGCAAATGATCGAAGAGGGAATGCATCGACAGCTGACTCTGTCCCCATATATCATGCGGCTGCGGCTCGAAACTAGTGAGCCTAGTAAACTCCTGTCGATACGACGGCATCTGCTGGGGCTCCTGAATATACAAAGTGCGTCCATCTACCTGGAGACACGTCCTGAAGGGTGATGGTGGCCTCACCAGAGCGGAGATGAAATGTATGGGTCTCCGGTCCCCATCGCTCAATCATGGCCATCACAAAGAGCCCTGACATGCTGTACGCGACTAACAGCGACTCAACAGAAGATACCGCCTTGATATAGTATCTCTAAGATGAGAGGATGTGGGGGCCGAGCTGCTAAAATATCCCATGCTTGCTCTATAGACCTGGGACGGACCAAGTGTGTGGGATCTACATATGAATCTCATACTAGCTGGGACCTATGTTGCTGTTGTAGGCGAAACATCTCTGGCTCGAAGGGCCTCGGATGAAGAGGGCGGGATCCATGGAGGTGTCGTATCTGTTTTACGCATTTTTAATTAATCATTAACATGTAATATTAATTATGTAATATTTTATCGAAAAACTATTCTAAGGATGTTCAATCCTAAACTAAAGATGTTCAGA
Source organism: Lycium barbarum (assembly GCF_019175385.1). Taxonomy (NCBI): domain Eukaryota; kingdom Viridiplantae; phylum Streptophyta; class Magnoliopsida; order Solanales; family Solanaceae; genus Lycium; species Lycium barbarum. Next base: position 13,893,372 of record NC_083346.1, on the reverse strand, counting down.
CCTAAACTAAGGATGTTCAATTATACTAACTAACTAAGACTTTAACGGGAAATTATATTAACTATCTAAATTTGCGAATAATTATTATACTAACTACAATTAACTAACTAATATTATATTAATACTATTTTAATTCTTAAACTAGGGATGTTCAAACCTAACCTAAGGATTAAATATAATTAACTAACAAATATAATCTTAAGGATATTAAGGTTTAACTAAGGATGTTCAATTATACTAACAAACTAAGACTTTAACGGGAAATTATATTAACTATCTAAATTTTTGAATTAATAATTGTTAATTAATTATTATACTAACTACAATTAACTAACTAATATTATATTAATGTTGTCTTAAATCTTTTACTAGGGATGTTCAAACCTAACTTAAGGATTAAATACAATTAACTAACAAATATTATCTTAAGGATATTAAAGTTTAACTAAGGATGTTCAAACCTAAACTAAGGATGTTCAATCCTAAATTAACAAATATTTCATAAATAAAAATATAAAGATTAACAATTCATTATCATACAATTAACAATTAGCTAGCAAATAATTAACAAATGAACAATTAATTAATGAAACTATTAACAAATATTTAATAACTAATTAATAAATAATTAACAAATAAACAATTAGTTAATCCGACAATTAACAAATATGAAATAAATAATCAACAAATAAACAATTACCTAACAAACAATTAACAATTAATTAATAAGAAAAATTAAAAAAAAAAAAAAAAAGGGCAGCCATTTATGCACAAAAAAAGTGTGCAATTTTTTTTTTTCGTGATCCGCAACTAAGACACAACAATCATCCTTAGGATAATAATATTTTTAACAATGTAATGCAAAATTCGTAGTGAAATACCTAGAATGAAAGTGATTTTTAGTTTTTGTAATCGAGTTTTACGCCGCTTTATTCCGAGATCAAAGCTTTGGAACTTGTTTTTTGTCTTGAATATACCAAGAATATTGAATTTTTGGTTAAAAAATAACACGAAAACGATATTTTTTTAGTGTGGGGACCACTGAAAATGAAGGTTCCACCATTTTTTTTTTAGTGGTGGGGAAGACGAGGGATATTTTTAGTGAACCATTATTGGGCACTAAATTAGTGCGCAAAAGACAATTTGATTACTTCTTTTTAGTGGAATATTTTGATATTTTTTGAATTAAAAATGTTGCGGACTTTCTAATTGACACTTAGAACGCATGAATAAATTTGTGTAGCAACACTTCATCGAACATTACCACATAAATTGTGATCAGGTATATTTCAAGGACTATTCATTTTTCTTTCTTTCCTTTTTAGTCACTATCAGTGACATGCTCAGTCTGCATCTATAGGGCCTCATCACAAAAGGTCATAAAAAGAGTAGGTCACGTGATGGATGATAAAGAAAAGCTCATCTTATTACACGTTTAACAAAGTACAGGCCTTGAACTTTGAGCTCGAAATTAGCTACTGTCCAAACACTGCCATTGGTTTATTTACATACACCATGACATCATCTTTTTTTCACATACTCGAGAAATTCCGTTTTCTTTTTTTACTTTCTCTCTCACGCATACTTATACTTTGTGTCAATCGATGCAGGCATATGACCTTTTTTTATTACAGAAAATTATGCATGTTGTTATACTTTCTTCCGTCCCAATTTATGCCAGCGAGTTTGACTTGGTATGAAATTAAAAAATAAAAAAAAAACTTTTAAAATTTATGATGTAAAATAGGTATGTGGCTAAAAATCATTTCGTTAAGGATAAAAAAGTAAATTTAAAATTAAATTTTTACTAAATATAAAAAATGTGTCATATTTTCGGACTGACTAAAAAGGAAAGAGTTGCACGAGTACAGAATATTATGCATGTTCTTATAAGTTATAAAATACTTTCAATAGAAAATTATGCATTTTGTTTCAAAATATTTGAAGAACTTTATATACTCTCCATTGCTATACGTTTGAAACTAGTGTTTTATCCTAATTCAATCAAACTCGCTTACTTACACCCTTATTACCCTTACTTTGCTTAATGGAGAGGAATATAATTTGGTTCAATTCATTGAACTCAAGGATGGAATTGTATGGAACCAAGGAGAGGACAAGGGTTAGTTGCTCTGGTAAAAGTTCTTGCGTATAATTTTAACCATTTCAAAAATATATTACTGGCTCGTTTCTTTTATCTTGTAGTACTTGGTGCAAGACGATTGATTGGATCAGGATGTGAATGAGTTTGGTCGACCACGTAATAGTATTTACACTAAAATAATAATAAATGACATGTATCTTTTATAAATATTTTTATCATTTATATATCGGAGTAGAGTATTAGGAGAAGAAAAATTTAAATGAGGAAAGTTTCTGCTTGTCCAAGATCATTAACTAAGATCAGAAAATTCAACTAAAGAAAAGAAAACTATGAAAGGCAAAGGAAAATTTTAGGTAGAGAACATGGTTATGAAAGACTTTTTGAATTGGTTTGAATGACTTTGAAGTGGGTTGTATTGGCTTGGGTGCAAATGACTAAAGTCACCCCGATTTATACTTGTATAGGAATGGTTTTAGAAATTCTTCTAGATAGATCCATAAGGAAAATCTAAATTACTCTAGAATCTCTAAATTTTTCTTCAAGACAATTATACAAAATACTACACTAAGTTATTCAGGAGCATTTATTAAATATCTAAAAAAAATTGTACTTTTAAAAAATCAACTTTATTTCTTCACAATTGGTGGGTTTGGTAGGGAGGAAAACATGACATGAATCTTCGATGAACACTTTTATCATTTAGGATGTATTTTATTATAAATATTTAGGGTGAGATTGGTATGGATAGGAGGAAAACATAGGAGTATGTATCTTTTATAAACACTTTTTGTCATTTAGAATGTGTTTGGTACATAGGAAAACATAACATGTACTATGTTTTATAAACACTTTTATCATTTAGGGTATGTTTGGTATGCAGAAAAATATATTTCAGAAAATATTTTTAATTTTTTTCTGATTTGGTTGGTCAAAAACGTTTTGAAAAATATATTTTCTAGAAAAACAAACTCATCAAAAATAAAAAAAATGAGTTTCCTAGTAGGAGCATGAAAATAAGTTCCATTAGTAGCATTGCACGTTGATTGTCTCCCTCCCATTCCCAATACCGCACTACTCAACCCACCCACCCCCGAACCCCACCTTACCCCAACCACCTCACCCGAACGGCCGAACCCACTCCACATCCCCAACTCCCACCCATCCAACCGCACCAACCTCCCACCACCCGGCCATTCATATAATGTTTCTCTAGATTATATATAAATGCTTAATTAGGTGCAATATTTTCTGCTTAGTTATATTTTCCTTGTTGAGTTCTTTTATTACCAATAAAATAAGCCATGAAGGAGATTATATAGATTGGTCTAAATGCAAAACGGTTTGATCTTTTTGCAGGGACAGTAGTTACACGACCTATCTAAATTCTGCTCTGGTCATGCCCTCTCTTGATCTCATATGGTTCCAATGATGTGGAATATGTGAGATATTTCAAATTTCTAAACAAAGGGTTGGACGCTGGATAAAGAAAACAATAGATAAGTCACCAAGGCACACTATTACTTAACCATGATTAGTCAAAATAATATAATTTGGTTTAAATCGAGTGCAAATAAAGTCTTTTTAAAAATAAAATAAAAATTTACATGCCCCTTCTAATTAATGGAGAGTACTTTTGCATTGGCTTAAGGAAACCTGAGAATTATTCGTACCCAATACTGGACAAACCGATGGTTCTTATCAAATGCACTGGCAAATTGAAATTCTCCACAAACACAATATAATGTTGTAACATCTGAAAAAGATAAATACATTGGCTTAAGGAAACCTGAGAATTATTCGTACTCAATACTGCACAGACCGATGGTTCTTATCAAATGCACTGGCAAATTGAAACTCTCCACTTCTACCAATTAGGTCCCCTCACTATATATCTTCCCTGCATGGACTTACAGCTTTCATTTAATTTGTATCTGATCTAGTATCTATCTCTTAAACTTTGTGGTGTACTATCAATGTCATAAGAATATAGTTGGGCCTTTTGTACCCTCTATTCTTATCCCCATTTCACTTTCATGTCGAGTTTATAATCTATCTAATTTCTCTCTCTTCTACCCTAAAATCACCAACAAACAATTTGGATTTATCTGAATATTTATCCAACTAATTTGGATTTTCGCCGGATAAGCTTATTAAGAAATAAAATGCTCTTTACCAAGAGGTTCCACTTTCGCAGGGTTCATATTCAAGACCTATGGTTACTGGTTAGTATCAGAGACATGCACTTTATACATGCCTAGAAGTGTCATCTCCGACACCCCTTCGCCGAATTTTTTTACTCTTCATATGTATATAAATAACAGCATGTTTATATACAATACACTATCGAAGAAAATATGCAAAGTAAAAATCAATTCGAGACAGAGAGTATACATATGTTGGAACGTAACCCCACGACCCTAAACTCAAACCGTGAGTAAAACTGATCAAGTTGTGACATATAGATCGACATTGCTTACACGAATCTTGTACTCCCTCCTTTCCATTTTATTTGACACCATGTTCTTGGTTCCAAAAAGAATATGCTTCATTTCTATATTTATATAATGAAAAAACTTTTATAGTCACACAAATATAATGTTATGACATGTTTGAGATCAAAAATTTCAAAAGTCTTATAACACACAAAACATTATGACATATTTAAAATATGAAATTTCAAAAATCTTTATTTGTTTCTTAAATTTCGACTAAGGCAATCAATAAATTTCGACTATGACAAACAAATTGATACAAAGGTATATGTTACAACTTCTTACTAAGAGTTGATTGATTTCAATCACCCCGTACAGCACCTTCCCCGAGATATTTTTTTTGTGAGATGATTTTATACCCATATGCAAAACTAAAGAAAAGATTCCACTACCATTATTTTTGCAAGTACAAGATAACACTTGGTCAAATGTAGACAGTGTAGTACTGTCAAAACATGTGGAAGATGAGCTTGTTGGGGATTGAGTGGTATTGGGCAATTCTTGCCTTGAGAAAAAGGACCTTTATTTGGATTCTATACTCAGGATCTTTCGTTTTCCTTTTTCCTGCCAGAGAGAAAGCTAAGGGGGTACCATATTCGCATCAAATCATAGTAGAACATATAGAGCCCGTTTGGATTGGCTTACAGCTTAAAGCTGTTTGCAGCTTATATGCTGAAAAAAATAAGGTGGGATAGTTCAACTTATTTTTTTTGGCTTATAAGCTGTTTTCAGCTTATAAGCTGTTTTAGATAAACTAAGTCAAATGGGTCCAATTATTTTTTTGAGCTTATTTTAAGCATAAAATGACTTTAAGCTGGCCAGCCAAACACTCAAAAAAACTGAAAACAGCTTATAAGCCAACTTATAAGCCAATCCAAACGGGCTCATATATAGAAGAAACATGAAGGGTCGTTGGGGTGCATTAATTGCTCCTCAACCCAAAAAAAAAAGAGTGGCGGAGTCAGAAATTTAAAAAAGGAGACTCAAATATAAAGAAGTAATACACGAAAAGATTAATGAAATTCAATATTTACATTTACTATAATATAAAAGATATCATATCGAAGTTAATTTTATTTTTTAAAAGACTATGAGATTTTCAAACTTATTAATTGTACAGAAAAGATTTTCATATGAATTAATGCGAAAATTGTATGTTTTGGGAAAAAAAAAAGAATTTGATAACCTAGTTTCACAGGAAACAATTGCAAGATTCACATTCATTCTCAGTACCGGTTAACCATGCAACGCCAAGTAAGATCTCTTACTTTTTCTGATGTCCTAATTATATGACACACTTACAACTTGCATTTTGAAAATAATTAGCCTAATTTATTTAATAATACTGAAAAAAAATTATTTAATAATATTAGTTGAATTTTAGAATTTTAAAATTTTGATATATGATCTTTTCATCCATTAAATAATCACTGTACTTACTTTTAATATTATCTTGGGCTCTTCCTTACTCCCTCCGTTTATAAATAAATGGTGTTTTAGGTTTTTCATTTTGTTTCAAAATAAGTTGTGCTTTAGGATTTAAAAAAGAAATTGATCTTATTTGTCCAAAATTACTCTTATATATTATATAATCAAGAATCATTAAATAGCTTTTCTAGGAAAGATGTAACTTAGAAAGAGGTAAATTTTGATTAGGGGTAAGCTAAAAAAAAATACTCCTAATTTTCTCTGAGTGAGCAAATTCTTTGGGGTGTTCATAAGCTAAAAACACCACTTATAACGAAACAGTTGGGAATAAACCAGTAATTTACTAGAACTTTACTACAACCAGTGATTTACTAAAACCAATAACTTTCCAGTAATTTACGAAAACCAACTTCTGTTTTTGAAAACTAAAAACGTTAAAGACAGAAATAAGATGAAACAAAAAATTTCCGAGCCCATAAATTTCTTGTGTGTCCTTAAGAAATCTAATCTCCACACAGTTGCCAAGGTTAATGGATCAATTCCTCTCAAGATAGAACAAAAAACTACTCTGCGATAGCGGCAATGCAAATTCCAGAACTTCAGCGAACTCAAATGGCGGCAGCAAATCACACGGCTCTATTATATTTTGGTTTGAAAAAACAATGCAAAGAAGAGGGAAATTTCAGAATTTTTCAGTATTCTAAAATCTGAGACAAGACGTCTGAATTTATAAGACGTGAAAGGGTGAGATGAAGAGATGCAATCCAAAACGTACCTCTTCTATTTTCCATTCACACCTTTTTAAAAAAAACCCAACAATCCCCGACATGAATAGGGAATGACCATATGTTTAAAAACATGCATGAAAAACTGTGAAATTTGCAAGTAAGGATTAATCGCATCTGGATAAGTAGATTTTTCTTTTGACCTTTCTGTAATGAACATATGTCGGATATACTCGGTCAATCGGTAGATTTGATATCTTTGAACCATCGAACTTTGGTGTATACCTAGACAACCACATGTCACATAATTAACCCTTTAACCGTCTTTGGTTCGTTTCAGCCATGAACACTGCCTGGTCTCATAAGTGCGTAGAGAATTGGCCTTACAGAATTCTCCCTTGAAGCGGCTTACACTTCACACTTACATAGGTGATTCCTAAATGTGTAATACTATATAAACACTATTTAATATACCCTGTATCAAACTTAGAAACCATTAAAAAGCCTTAACGCTTTATCCTTGTTACTGAGCATTGTCTTCATCATGAGAATGGACCAAAATTTTTGTTTGACTATGTTGAACCGTCAATCATAACTTTGTTTGATCTCCTTAAACCTAGATCTTGGAATCTCCAATCTTCTAGATAGAGTTACCGCCATGTTGACTTGTCCTCGACCATAGTCCTATTCTCTTAGATGACTTCTCAACCACTTCTCTAGCTAGGCCTTTTGTAAGTGGATCTGACATATTATCCTTCGACCTTACATTGTCAATTGTGATAATTCCACTAGAGAGTAGTTGTTTAACAGTATTATGTCTTCGTCGTATGTGACAAGATTTGCCGTTATACATAACATGCTCCTAGCCCTTCCGTCGTTAGGCTATCACAATGTATGCTTATAGGAGCCAACAGTTTGGGCTATAATGGAACGTCTTACAAGAAATTCTGGAGCCATTCAATTTCTTCACCAATCTTGTCTAAAGTTATGAACTTAGACTCCGTTGTGGAGCGGGCGATACATGTCTGTTTGGATGATTTTCAAGACATTGCTCCTCCACCAATGGTAACAACACATCCATTTGTGGATTTTATTACGGATGACCCGATGATCCAATTTGCATCATTATACCCCTCAATAACTGCGGGATATTTATTATAATGCAAAACAAAACTTATAAAATAGGATATATCGCAGACAGCTGACTACACTTAGAGTGACATCATGATACCCGTGGATGGTTGACATCAGTTGTGGCCACAACCTTTTAACAAAGTATATACTCCCTCCGTTTCAATTTATATGAACCCATTTGACTGGGCACGACATTTAAGAAAGAGGGAAGACTTTTGAAACTTGTGGTTCAAAATAAGCCTTGAAAATTTGTGTGGTTGTAAATCATTCATAAAGTGAATTTGTTTCCAAATTAGGAAAGAGGTCATTCATTTTGGCACGGACTAAAAGGGAAATAGGTTCAAACAAATTGAAACAGTGGGAGTATTTCTTAACCATTCCACTTCTTATAAGTCTACTTCTTCAAATATCCAACTAACATCATATTCACCAATGTGAAAATGCAAGCTATTGTTGATTTTTTTTATCATTATCATGAATTGGTTCTTCGACTTATAAACCAATGAACTTATACATTCAATGAACCGCCTTGTCATTACAACGAGTTGTCTCTCGACAAACACATTTTATCATGAAAAATCACAACCTTTCAAGTGACATCCGTTCACGAAATCAATGAACATGACCTATAAACAAAGATATATGATCAACCACATCAAATTAGTAGTTCGGTCAACTAATCCTTACCAAGATGGAACGAGTTATGTGAAGATTTCACTAACTACCATATCAATAACACCAAGGACATATCATATCAATACCACCAAGGACATATATCGTGGAGTTGACATAACAGAGTAATGTCAATATATCAGCATTTTTTTATTCTATCGAAATTTTCTGATTAGCGAATCTCAACCCGATTTCTTTTACTATTGGTGACATATCCTACGAAAACACAATCAACAGTTTTTTATCCTATTTTTACCCTTTTGGGTTTAGGAACTTGCACTTTAGCCAAACACCCCCACACTTTGAACTAATTCAAGTTAGGCTTTCTTGCTTTCCATTTTTCATATGGAATAAATTGTGTTTTTCTATAAGCACTCAATTAAGTATTCGGCTAGCCATAAGGATAGCTTCCTCCACGAGTTCTAGGGTAAACAGAGCTTGGAAACAAGATATTCATTATTATTAATGATTAATTGATCGTCATATTTGTCAACCAATAACACCTGGTAGCCTTTCACCAACATATATGTCAATCCAGATAATTGTATTTCATAGAGAAGTCTATATATATATATATATATATATATATATATATATATATATATTTCATTAAAAGTCACGAGATTTCTAGTGACACCATTTCATGAAAGAACATGACTCTTGTGAACAAGTATATAACCAATTATCAATTTGGTATACTAGTTAATGTCGATGACCACCATATCAATTATCCATTAAGGATTTTGTGGGTTTGGCGTAATACAAGAATGCCACTAGTTTTCATATCTTTTGTTATTCCAAATTAAACGCTATGTCTAATATTGACTTCATCATAAGCCAAAAAGCCCCACATTACCTCTTCTTGGGCAACTCAAAATTAAAGGGCATATGAAGAATTTCTCTTCATAACATCAAATCAAATACATTAATAATCCTAAATCATCATGCAATAAAAAGAATATTCCCTCAAGCATTTTGACGTTAGAATCTTATTAGCCAAAACTTCATGCTAAGCAATCATTCTTAACTGGTGGCATTATTTTTGCATAAAGCATCACAAAACACCCAGCTTCTATTTCCATCAAGCCATTTCAGTTATCCTGCAATGATCTGACCCAAAGTACGACACTAACCGATTTTCTTATTTGCAAACGTGGCTTGTGATTTTAGCATTTCCTTTGAAGTGTCTTTGTCCCGTAATTGATTTCATTTGCTAGATGATATGCAAGAATGACGTGACTGAGTTCTCCAATATCAAATGTTCAAAACAACATCTTGACAAATTAGTTACTAAATGCAGTATGCCATCATTTTTTATGGTTTTGCCAATTAGGATTCAACCTTTCTATTTATCAAATGGCTTCAAGAAAATTATTATATTACCCAGATAAAAGTAGGACAAAAACTTGTTAAAGTCAACAAATTTTGCTACGCAGATAAAAGTAGGGCAGAAACTTGTTAAAGCCAATAAATTTTGCTAAAAAGTCCATCGAATATTTTTCATTCTTCATATTCAAAGTACCCTTCACACCAAACAAATTCGGCACCGATAAAAAATATTACCCTCTATCAATATACTTAATAGAGATAGAAAATAAATTTGCCTTAACATAAGTATGGAAGAAAATGCATATTGTTCATTTCACTTTTAATTGCCGCTGCAATTTTGTCAGACAAATTATTTCTCCGTCAATCACTTATCACTCTCTTTAAATGTGATGAAATATTCTGTCAATAGATACATTCGCAATAACTCAAAGATAGTGACTTTCTAAGAATCAAAGAAGATGTTTTTTTAATTTTTTATCTTAATAAACTGTTCTTTACAGATTTAAAAAATTTAGCATACACCCAAAAACAAAAATAATTTGTTTTACAAAGGCTTTTCACGGAAATTCATTTTGACCCAAAATGATATATATACATATTATTTTCCTAATCTCAAGAAAAAATTTCAAGTATTAATGTAAGTCTAATAATATACATGCCTTACAACATTGAAAATAATATTCCACATATTGCATGCATCCTACCATATTATATACCAACTAATTAATTTTATGGCACGCAAGTAGAATATACTTTGAGATCATCAACCAATAGACGTCTACCCTAACTTTTATAATAACTGAATTTGATAAATCATAAAGGATAGTAACATTAAAAACCCAGAGTAAAGAAAGTAAAACCCGAATTTTGATGCTTTCTCCGTGTCAATCGTTTCTGATCTTCTAAAGAAGGCACAACCCTTTCATTTTGCATCCTTTCACATATAATTGTGAAAAGGTATGGAATTCCCTCCCACCATTACACAACCTATGTGTCCAATCATATTTTTTCCTTTCCTCGAAAGAAATATCCCTTTCAACGTACAAAGCCATGAATTTCCATGTGATTCAAAGTCCTCTCATGTGTAAGACTGAGTTGTACGTGAAAGCATCCATTCCCATTTTTTTTTTTCTACGATAATTCCTTCTAAAGAACCACTTCAATCTTTGTGTGATTTGCAGATTCCTTGCCAAAATCACTAAATACATGTTGTCCACACGAACAGAACCGATGAAGCAAATCAGCAATCCTTCATAGACAAATTTCGCTAATTTTCTAACGGAAAAGAATGTCCCAGAATAATTATGAATGGAATAATTTAGATCACATATCTGTTTGGACCAAATCATTAGGTAATCATTACTCCTCTTAAGATGTCTCCATTGTAGTGACACCTTGTATCTCTTCCATTCCAATTTTTGCTTTATTTGCACCATCCTCAAAGCCATTAGGGCCGGTTTAGAAAGCCACCTGGTAATTGGAATTGGTGTAATTACTAGGGTAGTAATTACACAGTAGTGTAATTATAACGACCTGTTTGTTTGTCATAGAGTAATTCAGTGTAATCACACAGTTAGTTTAATTTAAAAATAAAATTTAATTATAAAAAAATTAAAATTAATATTTAAAAAATATTTGCCTTTATAAATGATATTAAATTCTTTATAAATGATATTAAATTAATTATTTAATAACACATTGTTTCTTGAAAATATATTAATTAATAATCATATATTTGTAACTAATATTGTAAAAAATAATTGATATATATTTTTCAAATTAATAATATTTAATTTCAATTAATTATAAAACTTAAAAGAAGACTTTTTTTTGTGAGAACGTCATGGATTGGATGTTTGACAAAAATAATAATAGTTATAAATATAATGCCATAATTCAAATGTTTGACACAAAAAATCCATCAAAAGTAAGTGAAAAACAAACAACATGCAATGTGAAAACAAATAAGTTAAAATAGAAAATATAACCTAAATTCAAAATCTAAAAGAATTGTTTTTACATATATGTGAAATTCCAACATTACATAAGTAAGTTCCAACGTAACTTAAGTAAATAATTCAAAAGAAAGGGAAAATATAAGTCTATAACCTCATTCACAACGAAATCCTACTTTAATAACGTCACTCGTTATATGCCAAGTTTGTTGATGACTCATTCTTTCCAATATTAAGAGGTGTAGTTTCAAAAATTGGAATAATAACACGGTTATGCTAGATGAATAACAAAAAAAAATTACGAGCAATTACATGGAACCACAAGAAGTAAAGGTTGGGAATGAGAAGAAAGGAAATGAAAAATAAATAATATAAAAAGAAAAATGCATTTTAAAAAATAATTAAAAAGTAAAAATAAAAAAATTAAAATAATAGAAATAAAAAGAAATTAAAATAAATAAAAAAGAAACAAACTAAATAGTAACTGTGTAATTACATCCAATTCTCAACCCCCGCCGACAATTGGAGAATATAATTACATCCTTTCAATTACACCCAATTCCCACCTAACTATGTAATTACTTGATCAAATAAATAGGTCAAACTGTGTAATTACAACTAATTTCAATTACCTAGGTTGTTTTCCAAACAGGCCCTTAAAGTTAATAGCAAGACCGTAATTGGCACTAATTGGTTGATTCACCAATTCTTTTTGCACAGACTTCGAGCAATGATCCATTTGGATTAATCGTTTAACAAACCTTTAGAGTAAAACCAACGGCGGTTTACTCAATGAAATATTATTTTCAAGATACACATGATTCAAGCAGATTCCTTCAATTGCATCTTCATTACACCGATTTGAGATGTACATTTTTCTTATCCTTAAAAAGGATAAGCAAATGTGACTAGATCACATGAATCTCGATAATGTTTTCGTTTCTTTTCTTTTTGATCAATCAGCTCGTCGCTTTTACTTAACCAGATTTAGTAAACGGTAAAGTTTTTATATCTTCAAATTGAATAAACAACCAGCGAAGATTTTATATCTTCAAATCAGTGAATGTTATTAAATCGATAAAAATTTTATATTCTTTAAACTGAGTAGTAATTTGGAGTAGAAAATCACACAGATTTTAATCTCCAAACAACGGAGTAGAAAACCACAAAGAGTCTCCAAAAAAGAGTATTTTTTTATCTTCTGAAAAGAGTATCTTTTTTTTAATCTCCTTTACAAATTAGAATACAAAAGATTAAAACAATAAGAAAATAATAGATTTCTTAAGCTTGTTATCTTAAAGTGTTCAAACTAGTAATTTACTGAAACCAGTAATTTACCAAAACTTCACTAAAACCAGTGATTTACTAAAACCAATAACTTTCCAGTAATTTACGAAAGCCAGTTTCTGTTTTTGAAAACCAAAGACGTCAGACAAAAATAAGATGAAATAGAAAATTTCAATCTAATCCCCTCACAGTTGCCAAGGTTAATGGATTAATTTCTCCCAAGATAGAATGAAAGACTATTCCGCGATAGAGGCAACGCAAATTGCAGAACTTCGGCGAACTCAAATGGGTGCAATAAATCACACGACTCTATTAAATTTTGGTTTGGAAAAACAATGCCGAGAAGAGGGAAATTTCAGAATTTTTCAGTATTCTAAAATCTGAGGCAAGACCTCTGAATTTCTAAAAAGTGAAAGGGTGAGATGAAGAGGTGCAATCCAAAAGGTGCCTCTTCCATTTTACATTCACACCTTTTCAAAAAACCCAACAAATAAATCATAAGCAAAATTTAGTTTCCTTCTCTTTTTCCCTGGTAGAGATGCCAATGAACTAAATGATGAATGTGGCCACAAGCTTGCTTATTGTAGTATATGTCAATTAAACTTAAATTGATGGAAGGAGAGTTAAGTTATTCCCAAAAAATCGCATACCAAATATTGAAATTGTCGATTTTGATTCAATAATTTGATAGATATCACATTATGCACGCCCATAAGTTGGGGTGGTTTTAAATAGAATTCAAGATACCTATATATGAGAAATGATGGAAATTTGGAAATTGTAAGGTTTGGATGACAACTTTCACATGTTCTTATAGTTTGATAAGTAATTTCAAAGGCACTTTACATTTTCATATATATGACTCAATGGCATTTTGCTGTTTCTGTCTTGTAAATTGCACGTCCTCTGCATTTGCCATGTGACTGGCTCCAAAAGGTCATTTCAAGTACTTCGATTTTCCTGTATATTTGACTTTAAAATTTGAGTTACATGGACCCAAAGAAAAAGAAATACAAGCAAATACCCCATAACTAGGGATCCTATATTTAAAAGTTTGTGAGTTTCTATAGCGATCTCAAGTTAATTTATACTAATAATTGAGTTCACAATCAAATATTTAATAAATTTTTCAATAGATATACATGATCCGAGCAAATATTATTAGTTGACATAAATACATAATTGAACCTCTAAATCTGCCCCCTACCCACAACGTTATTCAAAGCTGCAGTACTGAAAAAAGAAGAAGCCATGAACGTGATAAGTCGGGTCATATTCGGTTTGGAAGTCTAAGTACCTAAGAGTGAAGTCCCTAAAATGTCCTTGGAACAGGTAGAATAATAAAGTTTGGAAAACAATCATAGTAATAGTTATAAGTTTATTACGAGACAATTTAGCGATTAAATATCACAATTCGAATTGCGATGTTATGAGATTGAAAGTAGGCAACGATCGCTACAAGAAGAGATAGCGCTTATTAGTTACTTTTTGAATTTATCTTCAATAAAAATCGTTGTCACGAAATTTCAATTTTATAGGTTAAATCCTATGATAATATTTTAAAGTTTAACATGTACATTTGAAACTTCATAACAATAGATATTTTTCAATTATAGAAACTGAAATGTAACTACGAGTATTTATTAATTTTACGCTCGCTACAAAGTACAAAAAAACAACTAAATAACTTAAAAGAGAATACTGGCTAAATCTTGTCCGACTCTGCTGAACTATGGAAGATTTCGAAGTAACCAGTGATATGACAATTTGGGCTGGTTAGTCTAGTGGGCATCTATTTGTCTAGCCCATTCAAGGCATAGCTGCACAGCCTGCACTGTATACGTTTTAGGGTAATCACTTTAGAATTAATTTCATAGAGAAAAGGACATAAATGGTCCCTTAACTATGAGAGTAGGTTCAAAATAGTCCCTTAACTATACATTTAACGGTTTTGGTCCTTTAAATTTGTCATAAGTTAACAAAAATGGTCCCTCAACTATGAGGGTTGGTTAAAAATAGTCCCTTAAGTATGCACTTAACAGTTTTGGTCTTTTAAGTTCGCCAAATGTTAACACTTTTAGTCTCCGATAAAATATTCATCGAACTCTGTTTGTTAGATTTGACGAGAACTATGAAAAAATTAGCGAGAACTCACATTTGGGTGTACACATTACTAAAGAAAAGGCCAAATACCTCAGGATAAAATCGACGGACATCAGTCGGTTATAGGAAAAAACAGAGGAAAAACCTACAGACTTGATAATGTCAGAAAAAAGTGTCTCGGAACACAAAGACCGACGGACTCTGACGATTAAAACCGACGGACTCCATCGGCTAAGTAAAATACACTAGACCTTAGAAATAAATTAGAAATAGCAGAAACTACAAAAACTATCACTACTAAAAACAAGCGAAAAAAACGATGGACGGAAACCGATGGATAAAATTGAGGGACACTATTTTTTAATTTTTTTTAGCTTTTATTATTTTTTACAAAAACCAACGAATGTCCGTCGGTTATTTTCAAGGAAAATGCGCAGAAACTTTTTTTTTTTTTAAAGAATCACTATAATGGAAGAATTTATTTTCGGGTTTTCAGTAAAAATGAGTCTAGTGTATTTTACTTAGCCGATGGAGTCCGTCGGTTTTAATCGACAGAGTCCGTCGATCTTTGTGTTCCGAGACACTATTTTCTGACATTATCAAGTCTGTAGGTTTTTCCTCTATTTTTTCCTATAACCGACTGATGTCCGTCGGTTTTATCCTGAGGTATTTGGCCTTTTCTTTAGTAATGCGTACACCCAAATGTGAGTTCTCGCTAATTTTTTCATAGTTCTCGTCAAATCTAACAAACAGAGTTCGATGAATTTTTGTCGAAGACTAAACGTGTTAACATTTGGCGAACTTAAAGGACCAAAACTGTTAAGTGCATACTTAAGAGACTATTTTTAACCAACCCTCATAGTTGAGGGATCATTGTTGTTAACTTGTGGCAAACTTAAAGGACCAAAACCGTTAAGTGCATAGTTAAGGGACTATTTTGAACCTACTCTCATAGTTAAGGGACCATTTATGTCCTTTTCTCTAATTTCATAAGCGATTAAAGCTGAAAAATTCTGAATTCAAAATAATAAATTTTATTTAAAAGTTGGCGTTTTGTTTGGGCAAGCAAACTTCATACACTTTCGCTTAAAATAGAACACACACATATGAAATCTGCTTGTCAAATCATAACTTCTGATAATTGGAAAGCAAGCACAAATTTTTTGTATTTGGACACCGCTTTTTAACTTGTATTTAATTTTTAATTTTTCTTTTGCACATCTATCCACTTGGAAACAACTTTAATTATGTGGTGTTTGAAGTTGGACTTGAATATTTATTTCATATGACTGAAGTTTAGGCAAAAGAGATTAAACTTCAATCATGTATACCTGAAGTTCAAGCAAAAAATGACTAAACTTCAACTATATGAAATTTCAGATACTGCAGTAATTTCAAAGTGGGTAGACTCAATTTTTAAGCATGGTAGATACGTCTTAAATGGTAGTCCGGAAAACAAGTACCTGTGCACTACTTCATCTCTGCAACTTGGCTTTTTAAAGCTTAACTTCAGACAAACGACTGAAGTTTTTATCTGTGTGAAGATTTTATAATGCCACGCTCCAAAATAGGATGAGACATCGCACAACATCTAATGCCTGCCAACTTGCACCGAGCAAACCAATTTTGTATAGTGATTATCTATTTTTCTTATCCGTCGGACAACAATTCAATTAATTATCATTAATATTAAATGATTAGACCGATGCGGATATATTAATTTCAAATCCAATGTGTTCATAAATAGAATTAAGACGATAGCACGGTACCGATATATCCTAAAACAATACAAGTCTATTCTGGAGCTCTCCGAAATAACAAATAAATAAACAGAACAACGAGGTTGATCCACACTATACAAAAGAATGGAAAAGTAACATGTGACCCACAATCTCAAAGTGGCCTTATCAAAAATGAAAAAGATGCAGGATCCCAGCAAATGGCGGCTCCAGAACATAGGTATATGGGTTCATGGAAACCTAGTAATTTTTACTTAAATTCTATATTTCTATTAAGAATTTTCTAAAAAAAAATATAAAAATATGTATTGTAACTTCAGTTATTACTTTATATTAATTTTAGGTCACTGAAGGAACTGATAAACTTTAAATTTTGAATCTTTCATTTGGTTTATGTAAAGACAAACATTTCTTTCAATATGCATTGGAGTATTACATACCGTTACCGTCTGAGAGTTTTTCCACAAAACTGATGTCAATGAGTTGATGTTAAAGTAATGCCACAAACGTCATGGCTTACAGAGAGTACTAGTATGAATTCAACTTTCATTTTTTTTTCCCTTTCCCATTAACAGAATCCCAAAAAAAGTTCATTCCCCTTATCAATATTAATGTAAATTTCACACATAAGTCATTTTAAAACATTAATTTCAAGTAAACATCCAAGCTGGAAGGATACATAAAGCAGATGCATAAAGGGGTTTTCATATCAAAATAACGAGTAAAAGTGCCAAAAAACATCAATTGACGGTGGTATTTCAAAAAAAATATTATTCCGAATGTCAAAAGTGTAATAGCTGAAATATGGTTTGACGGTGGAATTTCAATCAAATAAAAATATTATTTCGAATATGCTCCGTCAAAAGTGTAACAGCTGAAAGGCTGAAGTATTGTTTGATGTTGGGATTTGAAATTAAAATATTACTCCGAATATACTCCGTCAAAAGTGTAATTGTTGAAGTATTATGATATGATACACATACATATTGGTGTATTTTTCAACAATAACAACAATAATAGTAATATTTCAGCGATTACACGTTTGACGGAGTATATTTGGATTTTGGAGTATATTTGGATTTGAAATCTCACCGTCGAACCTAAACACAATAACAAAATTAAACAATACAACACAAAAGTAACAAAACAACGGCCATGATAAAAAGGTGAAAGATGAAAGAATTTATATAATATTAATACAATATTTTTGATAAATAGAGGCACGATCTGATGTTATCTAGCTCTTGAGCCGAGGGTTTTTCGGAAACAGCCGCCCTACCTTTCAAGGTGGGGGTTAAGTCTGCGTACACTGTACCCTCTCCAGACCCCACATGGTGAATTATAATGGGCTTGTTGTTGTTGTTGTTGTTGTTGTTGATGATGATCTGATGTTGTCTAGCTGTCCTCCACCATACAAAATCACAGTCATATACTCCTGTGACAAACATTTCTTTGAAAAAAATAAAGTATCGAAAAAAGAATAATAATCAAGGAGAGAAAAGAAGTTGAGACATTTCTCAATGATCTAAGAAGTTGCTAAGCCATTTGGCGAATTTACAATATTAAAGGATATCTCCTATAGCTAGATCCCAAAAAATTAAAAAATAACAAAAAAGAGCTCAATCAAGATTAATGGTCTCCTCCTTGCTTTTGTGTCTCACTATTTTCTGAAGTAGCAATTCCAAATCGAACCATATTACTGGGATAAGAAGCTGAACTTTGTTCATGAATATCAACATTATCAGCAATTTTATTTTCTTCTTTAATAGTCTGAGCCAACGCACAACGACCTCGCCTTTTGCCACCAGGAATATTAGTACACGGGTTCGAGCCTGAAGATGGAACTTGACCTCTAGGAAGTGATTGAATTATTAAACCCGTCGTTTGTTTCAACCATTGTTCTCCTTCTAATATCCTCAATCCACAAACGTTACGAGGAAAATCGGACAAAATGAGTACTGATAGAAATAAAATCATGCATTTCTTGAGTACGGCTGTCATTTTTTGTATAGTGATACCAAAGGATCAAGAATTGAAGATAATTCTCTTGGATTGTTGAGTCTTCTTCTTCTTGATTGAATTCGTTTTGTGTTGGTGAGATAAGGTTGAGTAATGGAGGTTGTTGAGGGAAGAGGAGTTATTTATACGTGCATGGGGTTTGAAAAATTGTAGGGAAAAAGCGAGGAAATTGACTTAATTAAAAGGAGCCGCGTTTTGAGAGTGTGACAATAAAATGGTCGGGAAATGGAAACACAAAACGACGGAGGTATTAATTAAGGCCCTTCATTTTCAAAGGTGATGTGTTTATTATGCATTCCGTCCTATTTTATACTCCCACCGTCCCAATATATGTGGCATTTTTCATTTTTCGAGAGTCAATTTGATTAAACTTTAAAATTAAATTAAATTAGATTAACTCAATATTTTAAGATTAAAATTTATCTATTTGAAAACTACGTGAAAAATACTATAAGTTGCAACTTTTCTCATATCAATTCGATGAAAAAATACATCTTAAAATGTTAGTCAAAGTTCATGCAGTTTGAATCTCGGGAAGTGAAAAGTGACACATAAATTGAGACAGAGGGAGTAGTATAGTATTAATTAAAGTATTTGATGGACATGACATTTAAGAAAGAAACAAAAATTTAAAATTATTATAATGTATTATAAACATTTTTATGGCTATAAAATTATGTAATTAAAGATAAATCAGAAGTTTAAAAATGTCATTTTTTTTAACAATTTTTGTTTTAAAAAGTGTGTTTGCAATATAAGGATCGATAGACAATTTAATTTCTCTCTATAGGGATCCGGGGTATAGCACAATTCTACATGGTGGAAGGCGTTGTTTGTCCGGGTGATTGATCTTGCCATAATACATATACTTCTATATGGTTCTACTCAGAGTCGAACCCAGGATTTAAAGCCTATCGGAAAAATGATTGATTGAATGATTAAATCATTTTCAAAGGTAATGTTTATTCTCTCTCATTTTAAATTAAAGTGTTTAACTAAAATGGAATTTAAGAAAGAACTTTTCTAAAAAAAAAATTTATAGTCTAAAATATGTTAAAGATATTTTATGGCTACAAGATCATGTCATTAAGAGAAACGTAAGAAGTTTAGGGTTAAACTATTTTCTAATATGAGATATTATTTTTAACAAATTAAAAAGAGAAGTGTGTCTGCAACCTGGGATTACCATATACTCTATGGGAATTGAGGGAGGGGCATAATACAATTGTTTCTGGAGGAGGGTCGTTTGCCCGAGTGACTGCTCCTGGCATAATATACTTTTACCTATTATTGCACACCGACAACCAGGATCGGAGCTACAATATTAAGTATGACTTTTGATAAATCCACTAACTTTTGCTTTGACCCTCTATTTGTTTTAGAAAATTCATTGAATATGTAAAAATATTTAATAGTAAACCCAGAAATTTACAGCGAGCTATGAATTCGATGACAAGTTCAGAACCCATAGATTTTAAATCTTGAATAGACTTCTGCCGCGCTAATAAGTCGAGGATACACACGACGATTTTCATGCATGAATGGACGAATCGAGACAATAAATGGTTGTAAATAATAATGAGAAAAGACGTCGCATTTGGACGGACGAAAATAGGTGAGCGAAAGGTATCAACTATCATGCCATGGGGTGGGAAATTGAAATGGGACAAAGGGAATAGTAAATGTGTACTTGTTGGAGTATGTCATAGCTAGAGAGGACGGGGGGAATTGAACGAGTCCATTCTAATAGTACTTGGCGTATTGTGTTTGACGATTTTAGCGTAGCGGTCATCCTCTTCAATTGAATATACCTTCATGTTTGGGAGTAAGTCTGAATTAATTGCGGTTTTGTGAAGTATTAGGTAGAGATAGAAAATTAGTTTTTTAGTCAAGTAGCCACGCTTGACAACTCTTTTTTATGGGACGGACGGGTTGAAATTATCCTTTTTGAGCCTAATCTTTGAGTTACGGGTCAACATATACTATCATATAGTATGTTGACATTGTCTGAAAAAATTCAAGGGTAGTTTACATCTGAATATACTTTTTTTCAATTATTAGGTTTACCAGGAGTACTAATACTTTTTATAAAGATATGCATTCAATTACCTAATACAATTAAGTATTTTGATTATGCACTTTTTTTATTTTTTTACTCTTTATCAAACTTGTCTCGCCGACACAAATTGCCATATGTGCTAATGACAACCGAATTATCATATCATGAAGAATTCATAAACAATACTGAAAAGTCAAATTAATCAGTATTCAAACAATCGAATTATCCATAATATTCTTAAAAATGTATTGTAAGTGGCCGCTAATCCCTTGATATTGATGACTTATAATTTCTAAAGCAATGAATTGAAAATGATATGATCTGAATTTTGATTTTTTTTTCTCAATCTTGTGCAACGTTAGGTCCATTAACATGAAGTAGCCATAGCTATTTTTGAGATTTCAGATTATTTCTACCTTATCTTTTTTATAACAATAACATTTGTTTTCATAAGAGTCTTTTACAAGCAGATGTATTTCACTAAACAATTTATTATGGCATAAGTTGATCGAATTTTTTCGTTGTTGTTTTCTAGTTGTCTTTTTTTTTTTGTTTCAAGTGCCTAAAATTGGCCGTTACAATGATCAAAATTATTATTCTAGCTTCAATATTCATGAATGAAAATTATTAGTCTTATGGGAAGAAATTAAGTTATGGAAAATACACTACTCCGTTGTTTCTTGTTGATAGCTTGTGTTGCTGCAAATATCACATGGGCAAAGTTTCATCTTTGACCATGATATATGATACAAGAATTCCTTACAAGGCAATAACGTGGCTTAAAAATCAAGAATTTTCATACACTATATTTTTACCAAAAGCAGATTCCCAGAAATAGTCTTCCTTTAGGCTCGGCCAAAAGTCTTTGACTCTTTCAACCAAAAAATATCCCCCTTGTCAATAAAAAACCATCAGCAAAAAGAAATTAAACAACCTACTCCTCTTCATCATACGTTTATTGTCGCATAAAGGGGCAAAATTGAATGTTGAATGACAATCGAAATGCAAAGGAAAGAACAAGAATGACGGGACTGATCAATTAAGTAGCATATGAGATTGTAGTTGCACTTAAATAATTACTTATAAGTTATAATTCAGTTCTAAACCATTTAAGTGTTGTATTCCAATCCCACAAAGACCTTTACTTCTTGCCATTCATCGGCGCCACTCTCCTAAAATGAAAGGGTCCGAAGTATGTAACAAAGTACTACTATAAGTTACAATTTTTTTATTTTTAAAACAATTAAAAATTGATGTATGAAAATGTTATAACCAAAGAGAAATCTGTTTCTCTCTCTAAATAGTAACAATATCATATAAAGTGAAATGGTATACAATCTATATATGTTATATAGGAGAATTTTCTTTTATTCATATCCTCATAAAATAGAAAATTTAATTTTAGTCTTTTCCCCTAAAATGTTTACATGGATTATTTCCAAATATTTGTATTTTCAATCTTTCAAAAAGATGTTTAGGTTTTCAACTGTTTTGACTGTACGGATCGGAACCAAATGGACGGAAAATATTTGTGGAGGTCAAACTGAGATATGAAAATGGTTTGGAGTATTATTGAAGTCAAAAGAATAAATAAGAGAGGTAAAATACAGATAATAAAAGTCAAAGAATTTAACATACTAAAAAACACAACAACCTCTGACCAGAGTAACCAACAGTAAAGAGTTTTTTTTTTTTTTAACCAAGTTGTTAACCTAAAAAGGTCATATTCACACAGACGTTTGATTCAAGTTGTTCACCAAATTCTGATAGGTATTTGAATTTTTTCAAATAAATCAATTTGAATTAAAACCTTTTGTAGTCAGCGGCTTCAGCTCGTTTAATTGCAGAATGTAGTCATGTACATGTATCACTGACTTCAGCTAGCTCATTTGGTCACTGTTATAGTTTGGACTTATTTGGTTTAAGATTTCTTTTCTGACTTCTTCTTTTTATGCGTTTGGTAGTAGATAATTGGGTCATAAATGAGGTAAGTGTGCAAACGAAATTTAACATATACTCCCTCCATCCCATAACAAGTGTCACCTTAGCCACAAAATTTTATCCCATAATAAGTGTCACCTTAGAAAATCAAGAAATAAATTAACTAGTTTTTTTCAATTATACCCTTGGACAAAAAGTAACAAGTTAAAGTAACATCTAAATGATGATTGGAGAAGTCGCATAGTAACTTGATATGTTGGATTCCCAATGTTAAAAGGTTTACTAATTGTGCATGCTCTGATTAAGAGGAAAAAATAATTTATTTTTATTATATAGGGTAATTTGGTATACTTTACATTGCATTATTGATTTTTTAATATGCGTGTTTTTTCGCTAAGGTGACACTTATTATGGGACGGAGGGAGTATTTTATAACGACGGTGTCCAAGTTAGATTTCACGTATTTTAATATTTTACGGGGTAGATCCGCTACCTCCCACGATAATAAAATATCATGAAATTCTACTCATTAAGGCTTAAATTGTGAAGAAAATGCCTATTGAGTATTTCTTTTTTGTGTTTATTAAACTTTAAATCCTAATATCTAATATTTGTATCGACTTCATTGACATATTTCCTGAATGAAAATACTAGGTTTGGACTTGGCTCAATAGATATCACCGAGATTCCTTTGGAAGAAGTGTACAAAGCAGAGAGGTGCAAGGGAGTTCAATTGAACCACCTTTGTTAAAAAAATTATAATGTATAAATAGGGTAAAAGATAATGGGCAATTCACAAAATTGCCCTTCTTTTGGGGTGGTCTTTAAATTTTGCCCCTCATATTTTTGGTCTTTAAGTTTTGCCCTTAGCTTGGATACCTGAGGTTTTGGGTTCGAACCCCCGCTCAGGCATAAAATAAAAAAATAATTTCGCAAGGCAGGGCTGGAGGGAGTGTATGCCGGATCCGGTATAAAGTCCTTAAGGAAAAACTAAAGTTATGCCGGTATAAATTTTTGGCTCTGCTACTATCCGCAATAACAATTTTTAGGACTCCTTTAATTAACTTTTAATTAAAGAATAGTCAGGACTTAATTTAAAGTTTAGTCGCCTTAGAATTAAATTCAGACATGAGGGTTTAAAATGGAAAATTTTAGAATGTCGGTCTGAAAGTTGAATTCTGCCAAATTCGAAGAAGGAAGTTCAAATTTAGACCTTATGGCTGAATTTAGGCCCTAAAAGAGCTTAACTACATACTCGAAGATCTGAATTTAAATTAAGCCTTTTCAAACTTCAAACCTTCTTGTATGAAGTTAGAATTGGCAGAACCCAACTCCAAACTTTTAAGATTAAAAAAAAAAAAAAAAAAAAAAAAAAAGTAGCTATAATAGGAGGTTCGATCTAAAATTTGTCAAACTAACTAAATATTAAATAATTTTCTTAGAATTGGATATGTTTTAAATAGGCTTGCTACAAGTGACTACCTGGGGTAATTTCTACACCTTTTGGGACCTTCATTCAAGCCATATTTGAATTTTATAAATTTTTGTAAGTTTAGCCATTTCAAAATAGCTTTCACATGCATGATCAAAGTTGTAAAATTTTGTATGTGAAGTTTCAAATTTTTTCTGAAATTTGGCATATTATTTGTGCAAACAAACTTCCGAAATACACATCCATAGTTTTGCTTGCCAGGACAAAGTCTCGCATTTTTTTTTTCAAGTTTAACCTGCTAGTCCAAAACTTCCGATATTTCGAATAAAGTTTGGCCTGACAATCCAAAAACTTCAAAACAAGTGCATCTGAATTTGAACTGTTAAATATATGAAGTTTCAAATATATATGTCCAAAATTGAGAATACTTCTTTTGAAGTTTGAACTATCAGTGTTCATCTTTGTTAATGTGTTAAAGCTTTTCCAACAATACTCTCTTGATTTAAACTCAATTTTCATATTCAAAATTTAAGATCACTTCTTCAAACTTACACAATGGTAATTTTACTAATATTTTCAAGCTTTTCAACGACATCCACTTAATTTAAATTCACTTTCCTATTCAAAAATTCAATAAGCATTATATTTAAATTGATATAGATACTAAACATAGTATTATCCAATAACTAAGAAGGAGAAGGAGGAGGATTAGGGGTGCAATTCCCTTTTTAAAATTGGCTACGCCTTAAATAATGCTGTGCAAATATCCACAAAATTACTTAGAGGCCACCTGATGTCATTCCTTAATTACAAGCCCAATGGTAAAGGGAGGCTCATGGCTATTTTTTTTTTTTTGGACACCTTACATATAGCTACCTTTTATTGGCTTCTAACTAGATATAACTATAAAATGCAAAATTACGAAGCGTAGCTACTTTTCTTTAAAAATGCGTGTATTTCTATTTTTTTGAAATATAGAGAAATACAGTGAACAGTAAACACGCTCCAGTGAAATCAGGAGCTATTTATGGAATAGATTTTTTGAAATACAATGAAATACAAAATCGGGTTGAGTAAAAATAGGCTATATTTTTGGAACAGATTCTTCTTTTTCTTTTTAAATGGTAAGTTAAATTAAATCAACCATCTTTCACGCATTCCATAACTGTCACGACCCAGCCCCGTGGGCCGCGACTGGCGCCCTATTTGGACACCCAAACAGACTTACGTACCAGATCGACATATCAAAGGTTTATTCAAACTTAATATACGTCATTTTAAAACAGATACTGAAAACAAATATTATCTTAAGCGGTCGCCCGTACAGAAATATCATATCAAATCCTGTAGGCTGGCGGAATAGACATCGCCCAGATATACACATATATACAAACAAGTGGGCCGTTTTGGCCATAATCGCAAACGGGCCGCATTAAGACACAGATCATAATCACAAACGAACAAACATGACCCATGACCCACAAATATGACTACAGGCCTCTACAAAACATAACAGAAACATATGACGGGACAGGGCCCCGCCGTACCCGAATAGTCACATATATACAGAATATGCATAGCAGAAGATATGTACCAAAATATATGAGCTCCGGATCAAAAGGAGTACTCCAAGTGGCAGAATATGTATCTTATACCGGAGGGTCACCAAAACGAGCGTCCGTACCCGCGGGCATGAAACGCAGCCCCCGAAGAAAGGGGGTCAGTACGAAATATGTACTGAGTATGCAAAGCATGGAATATAGAAATCCGAATCATAACCGAAGTGAGGAGTACAGATTATGGATACAGAATGAGTATATCAAAATCTGTGCAGAATATATATATATATATATATATATATATATATATATATATATATATATATATATATATATATATATATATATATATATATATATATATATATATATCATGCAAATAAAAATCATGTATAAGGCTCAGGAACGTGGTCGCCACTCCGACGCTGGCGCCACAACACATCATACTCCAGAAGGTTTAAAATCTCTGTACAATCTCCGAACATATCATATCATCAGAACATATCATATCATCCGAACACATCGTATGCCATATCACATCATAACGCCGTATATAAGCGGTACCCGACCCTATGGCGAGGTCTCGGGAACCGTAACACATCATACTGCCGAATATCACATAGTGCGCACGATCATAAAACCGGCTCGGGATCCGGCAAACGATACCATAGTAGTAAGCACGAGCGGAGTAGTGTGGAAACCATATGCATATACATATTTAAATAAATTCCAAGACTCGACGAATAAATACATATATAAATACTGATATCAGAAGGCTCAAAGTAAGTATAGAGTCCATCGGAATCATTATACAAAAGCTGCGAGCTTTTAAATTACTAAACTTTCGAAATCACTTCATAGGTCATTTTCTTGAAAATTAAGCATCATTTATTTTTAAGAAGCTTTCAAACAACCTTATAGAGTACTTCAAATGGAGCCTTAAAATCATATGCACATCTCTAGAATATACATATCCAAACTTAGGCCATATTAAATAATTTCCAAACCATATCCGGAAGCGTACCGACTAATATTTCAAACATCATAAGTATGTGACGAGTCACATGAAATAGTTCATGGAAATCAAAGACATAGACCATCCTAGTGGCTCTAAGAGTAGAATTTTCTTTGGAACATACATATATATATATTATTCATTTACTTCATAAGGGTCATGCCAAAAAGGAAGAATGCTAAGCCTTACATACCTCGATCGCTCACTACCAAATCTCGATTGCTTGCCAACAAATCCCGACTCAGGTCTCGGGCTCTCCAATATCTACAATAATATTATCAATTTCCAAAAAAAAAAGATTAGCCACTAGTACTTAGAATTTTTAATTCTACTTAGTATTTGTCTACCGCAATATCGGCAGCACCTCTCCTGTAAATTCAACATCCCCGAGAATTAAACTCGGCCAAATTCATCAACAACCATACCAACAATACCAACAACCAAACCAATAACATCAAAAACCAATTAAAAATGCACTCCAACACTAGTAACCTTCCTTTCCAACATAATTCATCAACATTCAATTTAGCTACGAATTTTTTTAAGTCGATATCGACACTTACATATTCACTACCAATTCAAGATCATTCAAGTGCCATTCAAAAGCATTTCATACAATTTTACAAAATATACAAAAATCCCACCAAGACTAGAATTCATCCGAAATCTCCAACCTTCGACACAACATTCACAACACATTTCTCGTCTTCCCATTTCATCAACAACAACCACAATTTACACTTTAACAATTCCATTTCCATGATCTCATAAATCTACAATAAAATCACAAAATTTCCTATAACAACTTAACAACAATTTTCATGCCAACCTAGACTAGAATTCTTCCATTTGCATTAAAAGGCCATTACCACACAATTAACACAATAATTAAAATTTGATCATTCCTCTCCATCAACACCCATTTTCGGCCACACACACACATACCCATGACACAAGATTTTCATACTTTACATTCATTCCCACATACTACAACATATATATATATATATAATTCTTCCAAGATAAAAAAAAAGTAGAATTCTTACCTTTTCTCAATTCTCCCACTTGATAAAAAAAGTACTCTTTTGCTTTCAAATTTGTATCACATTGAAGAGGGTTTCCAACTTAGTAGGAATTCTAGGAAGTTAAGATTTTTGAATCTAAGTTGATGGGCTAAAATTTCTCCTCTTTTTTTTTTTTTTTTTTTGATATGGCCGTATGGCCTTTTTTTGGTCTCTCTCTCTTTTGTTTTGTTCTTGAAGATTCTAAGGTGAATGGCAATTTACAATGGCCCTTTACTAATTTATTTGTTCTAATTCTAATGGGCACATGGGCTTGGCCCATGTTTCTCCACTCATGGCCGGCCAACACCCCCTTGGGCCTCTTTTCCATTTTTTTTTTCATTTCATTTAGGCCCAAATTGTTGCGGATCTTATTTTAAATTTCCCGAAACTAGTTTCCGAAATTCCAATTTTTGCCCTTAGCCTTCCTCGATATTTCCACATCAACATTTCATAGTCAACACACATATATTAAATAGAAATCAAACTATGGCCTTATTTCTTACAAGTCACAATTATTTCAGATTTTCCGAATATGCGAAAATGCGGGATATAACAATAACAGCTCACGAATCTCTCTCAACTTTTATCACAATCAAAACTTTTTGAATTCAAAAATACTAAAGATCTGAAAACTTCCAAATATAGAAAAATATACGCTGGAATACAATGAAATATGGTTGATTGTTTAAGAAATATAAACTTGTAGTATGCGTATATATAATGGAATACAATGAAATATATCAGAAACTATTTCATAAATTAGAAATACAAAATGCATAATTACATTGAGATACAGTGAAATACAAAAATCGTGAAAACAAAGTGGAGCAAAAATAGGCTCTACAAAAAAAAAAAAAAAAGATAAATACATTTAAATACAGTGAAATAATACACTGAAATATACTGAAACATTTTATCAAAAACTTAGTGGGCGTGAAGCTCCACAACTCTCATCAATGGTGTTTCTACAACAACAACCTATTCTCTTGCTCCTAGATGATGCTACAATATCATATTACTATAATCAATACTATTCTTCATCACTCATAAGATAAACAAACACCACATGATTAGCAAACATAAGAAGGATTTTCCTCTTATTTCGGCCTATCCATGGAGATTTAGCAAAGAAATTGTTATGGTTGAGCTTCGGCCATTGGTTGGAGATCCTCCACTACTTTTGGTACTACTTGGAATCAGCAAACTAATGGAAGGAAAAACTTGGAATTTTGGTACTGCTTGGAATCAGCAAACTGTGATGGGGCAGGAGAGGGAACGGAGAGAGAGAAAGAGAAGGGTGATGGAGAAATAGATTTGAGAGGTGAGAGAAAACCAATTTAAAAGAGAAACTTGTGAAATACAGGACACTAGTTATGATGTGTAATTTAAGAAAATATTTTAGTTATGAACAATAAATAAAATAAAAGGTAGTTACTATTCATAAATAGGACTTAGAAGTAGTTATGACAAGTAAATTTTCCTTTTTTGTTTTGCGCGGATTGGGCTTCTTTTGGGGTGGTCTTTAATTTTTGTCCATCAAATTGGTGACCTTTAATTTTTGTCTTTCGTCAAATACCCCGAGGTTCTGGGTTCGAACCCCAGCTCAGTAAAAAAAAATAAAAAATTTTGCAAGGCGAAATTTTGCCTGAAGGTAAAATTCTGCCTTAAGGCAGAGTTTTGCCCAAAACTTTACCTTAAGGTAGAGTTTAAAATTCTGCTTGAAGCATGCAAACTCTACGTATGCAAAACTCTGCCTTGTGATTTTTTTTTAAAATTTTTGACTGAGCGGGAATTCGAATCCGAAACTAAAATTTTTTTAGCGAAGGACAAAATTAAAGAATACCAATTTGAGGGCCAAAAATTAAAAACCACCCAGCGAAGGACAATCCTGCAAATTGCCCGCTGATGGGTCATTTGCATTTTGGTCCCTATTTTGTGCTGGTCTTTAATCATTTTTTTGCACGGATTGCCCTTCTTTTGGGGTGGTCTTTAAATTTTGCCCCTCATATTTGTGTTCTTTAAGTTTTACCCTTCGCTTGGATACCTGAGGTTCTGGGTTCGAACCCCCGCTCAGACATAAAATAAAAAAACAATTTCGCAAGGCAGGGCTGGGGGGAGTATATGCCGGATCCGGCATACAATCCTTAAGGAAAAACTAAAGTTATGTCGGAGGGGGCAGACTTTGCCTTGAGACATATATATATATATATATATATTTATTTTTTTTTTATTTTTTTTTACTTTTCAAGGCAAACTTTAATTATGCCTTAAGGAAAAGTTCCGCCTTATGGGACATACTTTTAGTTATGCCTTAACTAAAAGTGTGCCCCATAAAATATAACTAAAAGTATGCCCCATAAGGCGAAACTTTTCCTTAAGACATAACTAAAAGTTTGCCTTAAGGAAAAGTTCTGCCTTATGAGGCATACTTTTGGTTATGCCTTAATTAAAAGTCTGCCCCATAAGGCATAGTTCCTTAAGGAAAAGTTTTGCCCCATAAGGCATAACTAAACTATGCCTTGAGGAAAAGTTATGCCCCTTCCGGCATAACTTTAGTAATTTGTTCACAAGTTTATGCCGGTGGGGGCATATTTTTAATGGGAAAACTTTTATACCGGACCCGGCATAAACTTGTGAAGGAATTATCAAAGTTATGCCGGACCCGGCATACTTATGCCAAGTCTGCCCATAAGGCATAAGTATGCCGGGTCTAGCATAACTTTGGTAATTCCTTCACAAGTGTATGCCGGTGGGGGCATAACGAAATTTAAACTCTGTCTTGCGATTTTTTTTTTAAAATTTGACTGTGTGTGGGTTCGAACCTGGAACCCATGAGTTTTAGCCGAAGGGTAAAATTTAAAGATTTCAAATATGAGGAGCAAAATTTAAAGGCCACCCAGAAGCAGGGCAATTCGCAAGGGCAATTCGCAAGGGCAATTCTGCGAATTGCCCGTCTTTAATTTTTGCTATTCAAATGGGCTGGTCTTTAATTTGTTTCCTTCAAAATTAAACCACGCATCCTAATATTAACAAATTACGGCCGCGCTCTTAAATATGGCCCGTTAGGCATAACATTTTGAAGGATAAAAATGAAAGACCAGTCCATTTGAAGGCCAAACCGTGTAATTATTTGGATATTTATTACCCAGCCCGGTTGATTAAGCGCTCCCTCGCCGCCACTAGATTCTTGATTTCATGTCTACAAAGTTTCTTGCAGCAACAACAGTGACAACGATAGACAAACAAATATTCTATCAGTGACATAATTTGGATTTGAAGAAGTAAGAGTGTAAGACCAGTGAATCTAACTCCTTTTCTCCAATGTTATTTTGTGGTATTATTTGAATACTATACTGGTTTGTTTGTTTTGTTTTTTTTGGTCTCTATAGTATCAAGAAAGTCTCAATTTCATTTTTTTTTTTTTAACTAAAAGAATGATGAGAGGTGTCAAAGTTAGCACCTTTATACATGCTATTAGCTTCTGTAAAAGATATAGTCACTTTGAATCCAAACCCCATTTGCGTTTTGGTTCTTTAGACTCACCAGTTAAAGCTAGTGTTGGAATTTTCTGGGATTTGGATAACAAACCGCCTAAGTCTTTTCCACCATTTGATGCTGCCACAAAGTTAAAGAAAGCAGCTGGGGAGTTTGGGGCAGTGAGATTTACAGTAGCTTATGCTAATCGACACGCGTTTAGTTATGTTCCTCCTTTAGTTAGACAGCAAAGAAAAGAACAAAAAACGTTGAATTCGTTGGAAAATCGTGGGGTTGTTAAGGTAGAGGACCCTTATATATGTAGAGTTTGTGGGAGGAGATTTTATAGTAATGAGAAGCTTGTTAATCATTTTAAGCAAATTCACGAACGTGAGCATACGAAAAGGATGAATCAGATAGATTCGTCTAGAGGGAAAATGAGGGTGAAGTTGGTGGCTAAGTATGCAATGAAGATGGATAAGTATAAGTATGCTGTTAAGGATGTTTTGACTCCGAAAGTTGGGTATGGTTTGGCGGATGAATTAAAACGAGCGGGTTTTTGGGTTAGGACTGTGTCGGATAAGCCACAAGCTGCTGATATCGCGTTGAGGAATCATCTAGTTGATGTAATGGATAAGAGGATGGTGGATTATGTGGTTCTTGTGTCTGATGATTCTGATTTTGTGGAAGTGTTGAAGGAGGCGAGGTTGAGGTGTTTGAAGACCGTGGTTGTTGGTGATACCAATGACGGTACTCTTAAGAGGACAGCTGATGCTGCTTTCTCGTGGCAGGAGATCATGATGGGAAAGGCCAAGAAAGAAGCTGTATCGGTTGTTGGCCGGTGGAAGGACCGAGATGTTCTGAAGAGATTGGAGTGGACCTATGATCCAGAGATAGAGAAAAAGACGTATTACTCTGAAGTTGAGAGTGATGATTCTGATGGATTCTTTTCTGGGGAAGATGATAAAGAGGATGTTGGTGCTTCTGTCTTGAAGGAAGATGGTGGTGCATGGTGGAAGCTGGACTCTCGTTCAGGTGCTTTTTGATTTATTGTAACTTTTTGATACAAAGTTAATTGAAGTTCTCCATGTTGGACGTCTGAGCAATCATTTCGTGTTGTACTTTATTCAGGACATGATTGATGCAGCAGCTGATTGCCGGCTTCAGCTTCATTCTTATAAAAAGGAGATATGAACTGGTGATTCCACTAAAATTTCCATGCTCAGAAGGCTTTTCTAAAGTTGAGGCCAACACTGCTGTAAGTTCTTAGTGAAGGATGGAAAGAGATGCTGGAATACCTTTTTAAGTAACTTAGCTGCCAACATTACTGTGTTTTTTTAAACTATTATAGAAGCGTGGGTTTAGCATAGGATCGACATGTTTGCTTCAATTAGCAGATGGCATTTTAGTCATTGTTTTTCTTGAGCTTTTCCATACGTGGCCACTCCATGCTCCCTCCATTCCAGGTGGCTTTTACTACAAAAAACATATCATCAGTCCAGAACATTCAATTGTTTCATCTCTTGTTTCTTCATTCCTCTCAGAAACCCTCCTCTTTCAATTTTTGTGCAAATCTTCATCTTCTTTACTTTCCTTGGTTTTTTGGGTTCTCTTCAGAGTTCCAATTTCATAGCTATCATTGTTCAGTCTTTTGGAACTCCAGCTTTGCTCCATCAAGGTAATTGCATACTGCTATCTATTTTGTCTTGGTCATTCTTTATTTTTATCACGTAATTGTTATTGTATTTTGGGTGGTCATATGACTTGTGGTTGTAAATTATAGATGTGACTGTGTTATTAATAAGCAAAGAATCCTTATTATGCAGTAACGATCTATGTTTGAGAATTTTCTGTGCATTTAAAACGTGTGAAGTGTTTTGTGTTGTCTGCAGAGGAGATACGCAGGGCCTGTTATCACAAGGATTCGGAACAAGTGGCTGGGTTGGAAAGCATAATAGCTAAGCCAGGAATTCTAGGTTGGGACAAAAAATTTCTTCTTTTTCACGGACTTCTACGCACTGTTTCCTGTTATTGTAGGGTAATTTTTTAAGCCAAAGTTAATGTTCCGTGTTAATGAATTTAGATGCTTTCTTCATTTTGGCGGAAACATTGGTAGTGATAGCTCACTTTACCTAGCACTAAAGAATTGTATAAAGCTCACTTTTTCATCAGCATTATTGAACTGTTAATAGATTATTGATGAAACGTGGGAGGTC
Organism: Lycium barbarum; assembly: GCF_019175385.1. NCBI lineage: Eukaryota > Viridiplantae > Streptophyta > Magnoliopsida > Solanales > Solanaceae > Lycium > Lycium barbarum. The sequence goes on along the minus strand of NC_083346.1, from coordinate 13,859,625 downwards.
ATTTCAACTGCTGTAGTGGGAATGCTAATCTTTGTTCCTAAAAATCCAAGCAAATGCAGCTCAAATTGCACAAGAGAAGGCAGGAAAATAAACCTTTTTGTTCCATTGTTCAACGACTTCCGTTTACAGTTGGATATCTTTGAGATTTTCAATGTGTAGTACAGTGTTATCAAAAGTGAAAAAGCGCAAAAAAGGTCTAAGGTCAGTTGGGCCTTTAAGCGCAAAGCGCAAATAAAGCGTGGGCTTTAATGAAAAAAAAGTGCAATTGTGCAAAAATACAGATATATGTATGTTTATCCCAAGATTAATAATAATAAGTATGAGTAACAAATATATGGACAGAGAGATTGTAAAAATATTACCATAAAGTGAAATATCAATCATCTAGTGTCACCTCATCAAGAGAGGCTCATTGGCAAGGAAAAGTATGTCTTAGAGCCTTGATGACGACACTGAAGCGCACATAAAGCGAGGCGAAGCGCTCAACATGTTTGAGCCTCGCTTCAGGGCTTAAGCGCGCTTAAAGCGCGCCTTTGATAACAATGGTGTAGTATTGAATTTAAAGCATCTTACTTGAAGTAGGATGCTATTTGTAGTGTTGAGTTTAAAGTACCTAATCTAAAGTATGATTTGTAATTGTTTGTCTTTTCACATACATGGAAAGAAAATAAAATGGCATCTCCTGTTCTGTGATGTTATGTTTGAGAAAGCCAGTAACTTAAATAAACTGAAATTTTCGGAGGATATATTATGGAATTCAAATGTGTTTTATTTAGTAGGAAGTAGGAATGTTGCTACTGTTGTATGTGCTATAACTTATTTCAGTTGATATCATATTAAGTGCAATAATATTTAACATCTTATCTAATAATAGTTTGTTGCTTGTGTCGTTCTAGATAGATGAGCTAGCAACTTTATCGGATTCGCGTGCTCCTTCCATCACTAGGATCCATACAGTGAGAAGGATGTATTAGCAAGGAGGTATTCATATGCAACTTATTTGACATTACATAAAGTCTATCAGTTGTGCTGTTGTCATGGTTCAGACTCGAGAAACTTTACTGACTTAAGAAATTTTGAAAGTTTTGATAGAATTTTATAATCAGTGATAAAGAAGAAATGTTTGGGAGATCCAAATTCATTGTACTATTTGAAGAATGAATAAGCAATTCCTATGTAGGCCTACTGTCACACCCCAACCTTGGGGGTGTGGCCGGCACTCGGCACCCGAAGGCCCGAGCGAACCAACCATGGCATCTGTGACATGTAATATGAATAATGGGCCGACAAGGCCGCTATATGACACTAACAAGAACCAAATGTATCAACCTGCACGCAGAAGAACCCAACAACAACCTCTCTATATATATAGCCAACAAGGCTATGTCACGGTCATGCCAAACTGTACAGGGGGACCGACAAGGCCAAGCAAAACATATATACACTGACAATCGGTCTGCAAGCCTCTAAAAGAGTAACACAATATCAACAGGTCGGGACATGGCCCCCGACATATCCCAAAACTATACATATACATATGCATCTGTACCTATGGACTCAGAACCAACAACTCCGAAGAAGTGGAGTACAACACTCAATCGCTGATCTCGGTGTCCTACTGCGGAGGCACGCAGGCCTGTCTATCAGCACCTGTGGGCATGAACACAGCGCACAAAAAGGCGTCAGTACGAAATATGTACTGAATATGTAGGGCGATAAGCGCAAGCACAACTAATGTAAATAATGTGAGAAGGGACGAATTTTTCTCTCAATCTACTTGGAGTTACGGGGTGATACACCTATCCAATCGAAGGTCTACGAGTCTAGTTTCCAGTGCATTTACATTAGTCCTTCTTAAGTGGGGAAGGATGTTACACCTCATGTTTTCGTGCGTTATCGTATCGTAAGGTGGCTAACATGCTAAGAAGGTAATGTTTTGAGGTATTTAAATAGTATGATAGTCATATGTTAAGTTTTGAAGTGAAACGAGTTGTGATACGAAAGTCGACAAAGGTCGTCACAAGTTACGTTCGTAAATTTCACTAAAATTTGGATCAGATGTCGAAGAGCCTTTCTCTCAATCTACATGGAGTTACGGGGTGATCCACCTATCAAATCGAAGATCTACGAGTCTAGTTTCCATCGCAGTTAACCGTTTGTCGATACGACATCAGAGTAGAGAGATATTCGCATTTCCGTACAGAAACGCAAACTGCCGCGGGAACAGTGTGCTAGGTCGGTGGCTTTATTTTGCCCAAGTATAAATAGATGCCTTGGGACGAATGTTTCTCCATTTCTTCACCTTGAAAGACCATAGAAATCCTAGGAAAACCTCTCTAATCATCTTCCATCAATTATAAACACACCTAAGGGCAAATCAAACAACTTCAACGCGGAGAACAACATGGCAACTTCGAAATTGTGATTTCTTCACTATTTCACCTTTCGAAGGAAAACCTTGCTTTGAAGTAACTTGGGGTTTGAAGTGATTTTCATGATCTAAGGTATATTTTAACCTCCTTTTGATTTCTTTGAGCTTCTACAAGTAATTAATCCTAAGAGTTGGTTGAAAATTTCATAAGATAGGTTCTTGTCATTCCTTAAGAAGCTCTTGTGAACATAGTTTGATTGTTGAGCTATTTTGTATGGTTTTGGTGTTTGTTTGAATCTGTGGGAATATGGATAGGATCGTATTGATGAGGAGGAGTAGGAAAGTAGAATTTGGTAGCGTTTTGTGGGGAAATTGAGCTACAAAAGAGATATCATAAAAAGAGTCTGAGTGACTATTGTCGTTATCCTCCAACTATCGTTATTGTCAATACGTTCTTTGGTTTCCAATTATGAGACAACCAGCACAAGAAACATGAAAGTTATGTTTTAGGGATTTATTTGAAGTAGACATCATGTTCAAGCTAGCAGTAGCCCTGATTAATATGAACGTCGGAGAAAGAACGAACAAAAGAATCCTAGTTCTCTTGAGCGACGAACAAGGGAAGATGGGAATACATAAATCTTCTTTGATGTGAGTTATTCATGAGAAAAGGGCAGATTTAATCATATTTATCAATTTGAAGTGGAGCAATTTGAATTCGATGAAACAATTCAATAAACGTTCATTCGAGTTCTAGTCATGCCGAAAGATATAGAGAAAGCCCTACATACCTCGTTGATGGAGTTATACGCGTCTTCCGGGTCCTTGAATACCTTATGAACGACTTTCTATACAAAACGAACTATTCAAGATCAAAATCAAGTTCATAGCTCATGAAAATCTTCATTTAGACATTCAAGCGAGCAACTCGCGAGCATAAGTTCGTAGGCTCTTTTGTAGCTCAATTTCCCCACAAAACGCTACCAAATTCTACTTTCCTACTCCTCCTCATCAATACGATCCTATCCATATTCCCACAGATTCAAACAAACACCAAAACCATACAAAATAGCTCAACAATCAAACTATGTTCACAAGAGCTTCTTAAGGAATGACAAGAACCTATCTTATGAAATTTTCAACCAACTCTTAGGATTAATTACTTGTAGAAGCTCAAAGAAATCAAAAGGAGGTTAAAATATACCTTAGATCATGAAAATCACTTCAAACCCCAAGTTACTTCAAAGCAAGGTTTTCCTTCGAAAGGTGAAATAGTGAAGAAATCACAATTTTGAAGTTGCCATGTTGTTCTCCGCGTTGAAGTTGTTTGATTTGCCCTTAGGTGTGTTTATAATTGATGGAAGATGATTAGAGAGGTTTTCCTAGGATTTCTATGGTCTTTTTTTTTTTTGATTAAGCACCGGGTGTCCAGGTCTCTTTGAGCCCTGACTAATCCCGGGGGTGCACAGGCCCTCGGCAAGGGGTTTCTATGGTCTTTCAAGGTGAAGAAATGGAGAAAAATTCGTCCCAAGGCATCTATTTATACTTGGGCAAAATAAAGCCACCGACCTAGCACACTGTTCCCGCGGCAGTTTGCGTTTCTGTACGGAAATGCGAATATCTCTCTACTCTGATGTCGTATCGACAAACGGTTAACTGCGATGGAAACTAGACTCGTAGATCTTCGATTTGATAGGTGGATCACCCCGTAACTCCATGTAGATTGAGAGAAAGGCTCTTCGACATCTGATCCAAATTTTAGTGAAATTTACGAACGTAACTTGTGACGACCTTTGTCGACTTTCGTATCACAACTCGTTTCACTTCAAAACTTAACATATGACTATCATACTATTTAAATACCTCAAAACATTACCTTCTTAGCATGTTAGCCACCTTACGATACGATAACGCACGAAAACACGAGGTGTAACACCTACTCTCCTCAGTCATAAAAATAATGGGTTCCGTAGTGATATTACTATAATTAGTTTGAGGTGATTTGTGACTTCAAAATGGTTGTAGTTTAAAAGATGCATACAGGTGAAGCTTTGCATCTGCTGAATTTCTTTATCTCCTAAATACACGTGTATTACACATAAGTAAGAAAAGTGATGATGTAGATGTAAGGAGGAATTCTCAAGGGTTCTAATGGTTAGATAATTTAATCCTAATTTAATTGAGGTTGTCTATCTTTTTGTTCCTATTTCCATGGTTTGATGTTCAGCGTTACGATGAACATATAAATCTTCATGGTATCCACTTCTTATATTCTTTCCACTGCTGAGAGTGATTTGAGTTCCAGAGTTTTGATTTGTTATCTAGGCACGTATGATATCATTAAGGACAAAGGAGAAAATGTTCATTAAAGAAAAAGAGATCATATATTCATCAAAGACAGAGATCATATGGTTTTGGGTTAGAAATATTGATAAAAACAGTGATGACTCCTGAACTAGAGATGTTACATGATAGGATTTAAATTATGCTACAGAAAACTTGACCATCCTTCAGCAGTTAATGTCTTTGTTGTTTGATGGTACCAATTAGATTATGAAAGTTTCCCTTTAACCCTGGTTGAGATACCAATAAATTTCTGATGGATGTTGCAGAAGTAGCATTAGTAAAGGAGAAAGTGGTAGGAAATTTATCTAAGTTTCTATTCATTGTTTTAATTGATAAATTCTGATCCTTGCAATTATTGTGATTTGTTAACTAATGTATATTTCATTAAGATTGACTTGCTCTTATTATATTGTTGTTGGTGAATATAGTGAAGTGGAGCATGTGAACTGAGTCCTTTCAATGGGAACGTATGGCGATCCTGACCAACTAGACGTGAAGGATTCTTTGTAATGCCAGCTGAACGCATCAGAATTCAGTTAGCCTATTATAATGACACCAAGAGGGGAACTTGTGAAGAAGCGAGGTCTTTGCTAAAAAGAAGACTTTCTACAGCTGCTCTTGAAATAGAAAGACAGATGATGTAATGCTTTCATTAATCAGGTCGAAAATGACAAGGTTCAAGTTGTTCTTATAAGTAAGAATATGCATTTTGAGAAGCTGGGATTCTATTTATTACTCTGCAGAAGGAAAGGCACTTCTTATAAGCTAAACCTTTGCTGCATGATTTAATTTCTCCTGAAGTGAGAAAAACTAAAAACGCAGAGGATGGACTGCAACTATTGGTGGATTGTGTACAAAATTCATGAAATTTAGTTATAGCACATTTGTTAGGGATTGTATCTTCTTGACATATTTAGTCATGTTTGATGAAAATATGTAAACCTTTTTGTTTGACATTTTTATTCTCTGCGAAAGATTACTCCCATTAGTGAAAAAAAGATTTCTTCATTGTGATGTAATTGTGATTCTGAAGGAATCATAAAGTCTATATGTTGCAGAGCTTGGAGGATGTTGCTATGATCCTCTATTACGATATGCTAATTTTTTATGTTAATCTTAACCTGAACACCTTATTTGGAGTCATGCAATGTTGCGATTTAGACTGTTGGATTTAGCTTTCAGCAAATGCAATGAAGTATGCTATAACACAAAGTGCAAGCACGGGCCAAAACCATCTAGTGTATGCTATAATCCAGTGGAGAAACTTGGAGGTTGACTGGTTGAGGTTAACTTCAGATTCAAACTGAAGGTCCAAATTCATGAGGATATCTTTACAATTAGTAACAGAAGTGCTATTCATGTAAGTACCTGTAGTTCTCTCTAATATATTGTTATAGATTGCAATTCTAAAATCAATTAAGGTCAGCCTGATTTAATTTCATGACCAAGTTCTCAGATCGGGGGCTCAATTTACCTAACTTTAAGAGTTAAATCTTTTTTTTTTTCTGCTCGTTATGAAAGATATTCATAATTATCGTTTAAACTGCAAAGGACGTGGACCTCTCCATCTTTATTTTGCCTGTCTTTTTTATTCATGAATGTTGCAAACATATGTGCACATATCTTTGTGTGTGTTTCTCTGTGTGCTTGTGTCTATCTGTTTGTACGCGAACACATTGCTTGTAATTTGCAAGTTTCTGTTTGCATTTTGTGCAGACATAACAAATAGATTTCACTTCCTACCTCTCTTTACATCTAAACATCAAATTAGATGCCCTAATCTTCATAAGCTTGGACCTCAACACATTGATGTCTCGCATCCATTATCACATAGTACCATATTTGCGTGTCTACCAGAACTTGATGATGTATCTCTAATTCCAGACACTGAAATTTCACTTTCTTTTGCTCAAGTTATTTGTAGGTTCCAACGTAGTGTCTGTTGTGCTTTTGATGCGGATATATTTTCCAAAGAACTATGATTGTCACTGAAGCATCATGTGACACCAACTGTGCTAACTGCTGTAGAGAATCCTCTCTTTGGTCTCTTTTTTGGTATGCATAATGCCATAACCAATGTGTTATTGTAGTTGCTCAAAACTGTGTTTAAGAAAAACATTCATTACTTAAGGAATAATGCCATAACCAATGTGTTATTGTAGTTGCTCAAAACTGTGTTTAAGAAAAACATTCATTACTTAAGGAATTACATAATTAATTCCAGGAGTCATTATTTGTTATCCTATCTTGCTATTTATGTTATGTTATATGACAACATTCAGAAGGTAAGTTATCATTATCAATATCCTCCTTGAGATTTGGAACTACCTTTTAGGTTGATTCTGTAAGGAATTCTGTTAGCACCAGAAGGTTCATAACAGTTCTTCTAATTGAGTAGTAGCAAAGAAGGTTTTACGGATGCTTACACATGTACAGATAATAACAAAATAGACGTGTTGAGCCATTGCCTTGCCACCATATTCCGCACATACCTCAGCTTCTCCCTCTTCATAGAATTCTCTGTATTTCTTACCCACTCTGCCTTTTCTGCCGCCATAGGTATAACATGGATTCTCATCTCTCGATTAAGTCCTTTCCTTGATGTGTTGAAATTCTCAGATCAAAAGGAGTGCAAAAGAATTGATAACAAACAGACAGCCTCAGAAGCTATGCAACGTACTAAAAGAAAAAGAGAAAATTAACCTTGTGCCTAATAGCCTCTAGAACATTCATGAATTAGGTCACACAAGTAAGAATCTGGAAACTTATTGCCATGTCTTCTTATATTAGTACTTCTCAGCTTTTTATTCTTTGGCTAAAACTTTTTTTATGCTCTTTTCCTTTTCTTTTTATAAGAGCAAAATATTATAACAGACTAAGAAGTACAATTGCTGGCTCAGATGGAAGTTTGAGAGTGAGGAATTTGAAAATGCACAATAAAAGCTTGTTGTTCAAATGGTTATGGAGATATAGAAGGGGTGGTGATAAAATCTGGAGGAAGCTAGTGGATGCTGTTTATGGTAGGATGGATGGCTGGAGACAAAATCCTTCTTTATTAAAATCCGGTAGGGTAATCTGGAAAGAAATTAGTGGGCTGTGGGATGATCTGCAATACACTAGAGTAGATTTGGGCAATGGAGCCAGGATAAAATTTTGGACAGACTCTTGGATTGAAAATGAAAGTCTTACGATCAGATTTCCGGCCCTGTTTAGATGTTCTCTGAATAAAGAGGGATACATTTCAGAATTCGTCTCAAGTTCAGGGTGGGAAATAGTCCTCAGGTGAAATCTGAATGATTGGGAAATAGATAGTTATTGTCAGTTGCTTCAACTATTAGAACCAGTGACAATTGATCAGAATAAAGAGGACAACTTGATTTGGGTCAGCAGCAAGGATAAAAGATTTTCAACTAAAAATTGCTACATCATGTTACTTCAACAGATTGGCCATAGTGTACCAAAATGGTCTTGGAGGATAAGTTGGAAGACTAAAGCTCCTATTAAGGCAGCCTGCTTTGGTTGGATAGCAGCAAAGGAAGCATGTCTAACTCAAAAACAATTTGCAATGAAGGGGGTTTCCTTTATGCAATAGGTGTTATCTATGTGAAAAAGATCAGGGAACTGTGGAGCACACATTTACTACTTTACTGTAGCTTTTCTAAACAATTTTGGGAGCTCTTTCCAAATATTGCTGGTGTTTCTTGGATCATGTCCCAGAAGATCACTTGCTTACCAGAAAGCTGGTAAAGCCAAAGAGTTGCTAGAAATATGAAACAAATATGGAAGACCATTCGCATTTGCATATTTTGGACCATATGGTTGGAAAGAAATAGTGCCTCCTTTGAAGGGAAGAGAAGTCACATATCTGTAGTGAAGAACAAATGTTTGCATAATTTATATTTCGGGTGTAATAGTAGCACAATAAAGAATATGGATCAATACTTGGATTTCTTGTATCTGTTGGGTGCGAATATGTAGATTTGCCTGGTTGGGGGATGCTTAGTCATGTACTGCTTTGTACCATTTCGGTACTTCATTAATAAAACTTTACCTTATCAAAAAAAAAAAAAAAGTTTGGTTTAATGTTAAAACATGGCATTGACCTGGTATTGCTGATAATGATAAATTTATCTAACTACTGTTGTCTGATGAAGGATCCTGGTCTCGACCGGTATTATCAATAGTGCTTCATTGACGGTTCAAAGAAGATGAACCTTTGCAGCATTATGATTAATAACTGTCACTTCTCATTCAGTTGAATAAAGTGATCATTGTCAACTTACTTATTCTTCCTTAGAAGAATGTTGGCCTGAACTAAGACATCAGAAGAAGCTCAAGTCCACCCGAGGCGCAGATAAAAAGTAGAAGAAAGACTCGGTTTATAAAGAAAATAAAATGATATGGATATTATTTACAGAACCGTGTACTATATGACTTGGCATACACGTGTAGCGAACATGCCGAGAAACTAGTATCACAAGAAGCAAAAGCTACACACTTGTAAAATGCATGGAAATGACCTAACATAGTTTTCAACACCAATGACATTAAACTTTGATTGTCCATCTCATAAGTTTAGACGATATCCAATCATCTTGACCTCGATGAACAAGTCAAGGCACGACAATCTACATTGATCATTCACAGAAACTTATACTTTATTCATGTATAATTATTTTTTATTCAATGAACATGACTCCACACAACACGTGGAATGAACGTGACTCAGCACAACAAGTGCAATGAATGTGCCGAGAAACTAGTATCACAAGAAGCAAAGCTATACACATGCAAAAGGCATGGAAATAACCAAACATATTTTTCAACACCAATGGCATATAGAATGATATATACTCAAGCGGGTATTCCAATTTTTCAAACTAGAAGAGATGTGATGGAGGACTTTGTCAAAGTCTCACCATCTTGGTTTTTAAAAATTTGAAAATTATTGGCATTAACAGAGAAATGAACACCTTACAAACAGTCTTTGTCCCTCTTTCTTTTTCATTAAACAAAGTTTCAGGAGAAATTAATTAGATTATTATAAATTAAGTCATTGACTGTACAATGCAATCCTTTTCAATTCAGTAGTAGAAGCCTACACCAATTAATGTTTTTCTTTTCATGAAGACATTCTGGGAAAGAAACTTATGAATAGTTTAGTTCAAGTGATATAGCATTTAACTGCTATAAAAATCTTAACACTTGACAACCTAGGATATTGTTCATCATCTTGAAGTCATGTGGTTAAAGAAAGATTTCCTTATATTTGCTACTCTATTTTACCATTTTTCGATCGTCTATGGCTGCCATGAAAAAGAAAGAGCAGGTCTAATTAGCTTCAAATCCTTGCTAACTGATCCATCTAATCAGTTATCTTCATGGCAGGGCGAAAATGTTGCAACTGGAAAGGAATCAAATGCTCGAGTTCAGGTCATGTTGTAGTTGTGGATCTCCGGAATCCTAATCCGGATGAAGTCCTAATCAATGTTAATAAGGAACTTGTTCCAGTTACTAACAACACATCCAATTTTGCTCTTAAAGGTACTATATCTCCATTTCTCTTCACTCTTAACCATATGCAACATCTCGACCTGAGTTTCAACAACTTCATGCTCTCAAAACTACCTACTGAGATATCAAACTTAACAAAGTTGACTTATCTCAATCTGTCGAATGCCATGTTTCAAGATTCAATCACCACGCAATTCTCAAACCTTACATCTCTAAGGACTCTTGATCTTTCATGTGCTAATTTAGTAGTCAATTTGTCTTCTATTTCTATTAGCTTGACATTACCACCAAAGTTGGATTTTGGCTCAATGTCATCTTTTATCAGATATGGTCGGCTATCCAGTCCAAATCTGAGGTGGTTAGAAGGGTTCCCAGGTCTCAGATATCTAGTATTGACAGGTGTTGATCTATCAAAGGCATCCGAATCATTTGTTTGGGCTAAACCAATATCAAGTCTTTCAAATCTCGTGTCACTTCAATTGTCCTACTGCAACATTTCAGGAAGAATTCCGATAGGGAAATTATTAACCTTACTAATCTTTCTATTCTAGAAATGGGTTCTAACGTTCTAACATCTCCGATACCTGATTTGCTATGGAACCTCACACGTCTCTCAGCTCTTGATTTTAGTGGCAATGATTTAGATGGTCATATCCCTTACCTTCCTCAACTTGAAAAACTTTCTGTTTCTAGCAATCCTGCTATGAGCATAGATCTTGTTTCAATGTTTTCAGCTCCATGGTCAAAGTTGACATTTCTTGACATAGGCTTCACTCGGGTAGGTGGAACGATTCCTCCTTCTTTAAGCAACTCAACTTCATTAACCTTTTTCCGAGCTGATGGATGCTTGATCCAAGGGTCGATACCTTCTTCAGTTACAAAACTTAAGAAATTAAGTATACTGTTGCTAAATGATAACAATATCACAGGCCAACTTCCTGTATCCATGCCCAGTTTAATAAGCCTTCAATACTTATCTCTGTTCCAGAATAGTTTAAAAGGGTCTGTTCCAATTTCGATCTGTCAAATCCACTCCCTGAAGTACTTGAATTTAGAATGGAATGAGCTAACAGGACGTCTTCCCTCGTGCATACTTCAGCTTCCTAAGCTTTCATATCTTTATGTTCAGAAGAATAACCTGAATGGGAATATGCCACTGTCTTTGTTCCAGAAGTCAAGATTGAATCAAATTAGTTTAGGAGCTAGCGGATTGTCATTGGAAATTGACGACCAAGATCAACACTCTGCGCAAACTTTCCAGCCCACAATGTTGGAATTTAGGTCTTGCAACATGAGAGGAGAAATCCCACAGTTCTTTTCAAATTTGACGAGCCTCATTATTTTAAATTTGGCTAACAACAGTTTATCAGGAGCAAAACCATACTGGTTGTTCAATCTCCCTGCCCTCTCTGTACTGGACTTATGTGTGAATAACTTCAAGGGAGTTATACCTCCGGTGATTCAACTGAAATCTTCTCCTTATCCAACAATAATAAATTTAGCCAGAAACAAACTTCATGGTTCTATCCCTTCTCAGCTCGAGAATGTTAATGTCATCGATTTGTCACTTAACAATTTCGTAGGCTCAATTCCAACACAGATAGGGGAAGTTCATGGTATCATGTAACACCCCAGACCTTTAACTTAAGCTTTGATCATGATTCTAGACTTAGAAAACCAGATAAATAATGTGGAAATTGGAAATTTCTCTTTAGTTGTCAGATGGGGATTTACGCCCCAGAATACGGACCGTATTTCATATACGACCCGTATTTCAAATCGTAATTTGGCATCTAAATCACTGTGCATTCTGGAATTTGGCTTGAGAATATATATTGTTAAATACGGACCGTATTTTGAAATACGCCCGTATTTGATGGTCGTATTTGGGAAAGAGGTGCTACAGTGTTTCTGTCCTGTTGAACATGCTTAATTACGGTTCAGGTTTACGGACCGTAATTCAGAATACGGACCGTATTTTGGTCCGTATTTCCCACTTCGCACCAGAAACTATAAATACCTGGTTTCAGTTCTAATTTTTATTTTTACAAGTCCCTAAACCCTAGAACGACATGTTCCTCTCCTCCATCACCAAAACATCAAGGTAAGTCAATCCAAGCCCTTCCAAATCAATTCTAACATATGTTTATGAAATCTAAGCATGAAATCATTGTTCCTAATCTAGAGTTTTCAAGAAAATCCAATTAAAGGGAATTCAAGACTAGGCTTTGGGATTCTTCTTCCAAGAACAGATTTTTGATACAAGTTTGGAGCATTACCAGGTATGTAGGATTGCTATCTATGTGTGGGAACATCATTGTTCTTCCCCACGCTTCTTCTTCCATAAAGTATGAAGCTTTACGAAAATCAGGGTTTTTAGCCATGTTCATGATAACCCATGGGTCCATGCCCCATGTTATATTATGTATTAAATTGTTATAAATTCTTCATTGTGTTCTTGATACATCATTATAATTATTGAGAATCTGTTCGTAATCCATGAAAACCCATACTTTGCATTCCATGGGTTCTTACATGCAAGTTTATGAACTATTATGATATTTTCAAGAAAAGCTATATATGTTTTATAAGTTCATGCAAGAATAATACGAATGATATCCATGTACATGCAAGTTATGATTCATGAAAAGCCATGGGCAGCAAGTGCCACTTATTTTCCATGTTCATGTTTTTGGGAGTTGCATTGCATTAATTATCAAGAAGGCTTCAAGTAGCCTGAAACTACGTAGCCACCGTAGGATGAGGATCGCCCCACCCATGCTTAGGATGGTCTCTCATAATGTCACGACCCAACCCCGTAGGCCGGGATTGGCGCCCTAGTTGGGCACCCTGACGTACTTATTCAATCGAATCACACACAAATAGCATATACGGCTATAAATACTATATGCCGTCTCAAACTATATCAAACTAATTCAAACACATCTCAACGCAACCGTATGCGGATATATATATCAAAAAGCCGGCAAGGCTATCAAATGTATCAAAAGCCGACAAGGCTATCAAATGGCACAACGGCCCAAAACATATACAAATGCACGCCGACAGGGCTGCCATAGCGAATAGGGTCATACAACCACATCTGAACAGAAGTAGGCACACACACCCACAAATACGTCTACAGACCTCTAAACAGACCAACAGAAACATATGACGGGACAGGGCCCCGCCGTACCCCTGAGCAAATATATACGTACATAGCGAACAAAATATATATATACCAAAAGTGTATGCTCTGAAATGAGAAGAGCACTCCAAACGGCGGAAGAGGGTGTCCTAGACTGGTGGATCACCAAACTGTGCGTCTGTACCTGCGGGCATGAAACGCAGCCCCCGAAGAAAGGGGGTCAGTACGAAATATGTACTGAGTATGCGAAGCAAAATATACAGAAGCAAACCTGAGACATAAACGAAATAGTAGTACAGAGAATAGGTACAAATCCATCGTATCAAAATGTTTACTTTAAAAATATGTGAGTTATGCAGAAGGTACAGAAGAATATGGTCGCCCGTCCGTCGATGGCGCCATAACACAGCATAACACCAGAAAGTCTCAAATCTCCGTATCCCCATCACATATCACATCACAACATAACGCCATACACAGCATAACACCAGATATAGGTGGAACCCGACCCTCTTTTGCGAGTAGCTCGGTGAACCATAAACACAACATAACTCCGGAGTATATCAAAATGCGCACGATAACAGAACCGGCTCGGGACTCGGCGAAAGGAATAACAGAATGCACAAATAGAGTCGTGAGTAGTCATATGCATAAAATCATTATCATAACTTCAAACATAAGTAAAATGATCATATTTGAAATCGGAATAATGGTCATACCAAATTCTTTCAAAGATTCTCCGAATTACATAAAGGAAGGTCGCGGGACCCACGGACGGGTATCGACCCGAATCAGGCCCGCTTATGGAAAACATACTCATTATACGTCATGCCAACTCTTATGAAAATGTTGGAACAATCCGAGCCTTTATGCGAAAGATATGGCATTCAAAGATTACGAAATTCATTAAAGTGAAACCTTTTGTACAAAGTTTGGAAATCCCTTCTTTCAAAAACATAATGGTTCTTTTTTTCATCAAATCATACATAGGAGTGCCAAGGAGTATATAGATCATATCATGCTCGGATGTCGGATTTGGAATTTCTTTAAGGCTCTAATCTAGCCTATGTGAAACTAAGGCATGCCAAGAAAAGAAGGTTGCTTTACATACCTCGTACGCACTCCAAAATAGACAATCTAAAGTAAATCCCAATCTACGCCTTGGGCTCCCCAAGGTCTACAAATACGCCAACGAATACTAAACATTAGCTAAGGGCACTTAAGCCATTCATTCCAACTATTTATTAAATTCTACAGAAAATTCGGCAGCATTTCCCCTGTAAATAGGCCATCCCGAGAATTTAACTCGCTCAAAATCAACAACAACAACCACAATAACCAACCTAGCAACATCGATAATCAATTCGAAAGGCAAAGTAATAATAGTAGCTCACTTTTACATCATTTAACAACTTTCCAAATATTCAATTCAACGGCTTACATTCAAGCCACATTATTGCTCATACATTCAATTATCAACCCGAATCCTTACCCACAATATTAGAGGACTTCTAAACCATTCACATAATTTTTCCAACAATCCAAAAATTTTCTCCAAGCTGGCCGAAACCAGTCCCCTAGCCGAGAGCAGCCCTCTTGTTACTTTCCTCATTTTTAAGTCATGTTTTGTATCACAATCCACAATATAACGATATAATTTTCATAGATATACGAATTACATCAAACGTACAATAAGCCTTAGATCAGCCCACAAATTCTCAACATCAATCTTGAGTTATTAATTGCTCATTTCCAACTAGAATTCATCACGATAACCATTACGACGCTAAGCGATAGCAATTCATGCTTTGCTACAAATTTGGGGCTATACCCGGCCACACTACACACTTATAAATATATTGATGATTTATATTCTTTTCCCCACTCTACAACAATCTAACATGATATAGAATTAATTCATCAATTCCATTTCCCACACCCATATACACGGCTAGAACACCCATCACACGACCCACTCCCAACATACTATATTTCATGATTTTTATCCATTTTAGCATACTACAATATGCATACAACATTTATAACTCAAAAACAAGATTAGAACTCACCTTTCTTCTTCAATCCACCAATAGGCTAGGGTTTGCAAATGGGCAAAATGAGTAGTTGGATGATCCAGACAATACTTCCACGCTACTTAGGGACCCCCAAATAGTGGGTTTATACCAAAGAAATAATTTTTGAGAAGCTAAAAATGGGGGTTGGTTTTCTTGGTCTTAGCCGTGAGGTTGGTGGTGTTCTTCACCTCGATATTTTTTTTTTCTAAGTGTTGACAATGAGAGAAGATGACTTAAGGGTCATCTTTAAGTCCCCACAAATATCTCTTATTTTTCTTTGGCCCACACAATGTGTTGGACCAATTAAAATTGGCCACACAATGTGTGGGGACCATTCAATATACAAGGCCACCATGGCATTTTTGCACCACATTTTTAATTCCAATTTTATGAATTGTGGTCCCAATTTTTCCTAAGTGTTCAATGCCAACAATTTCATATATAACTTATATCTCAAAATAAAATCAAATGGTCAAAAGTCCCGACTTCAATTCCCGGAATGGTCTTGGCCTTGAATTATCATAGTTAATCCGGGTTGTCCCAATGTATAAAAATACGAGACGTAACACATAATGACTGGATCCTTTCATAATATTATTAAATCTCATGTCCCTGGCAAGGTATGAGTGTTCTGCTGGTAGGACGCAAGTACCATACCATGTTATCGGTTATATTTACCGCTCTCCCTACTCACAATACTTTACACATGTTATATATGTATATGTACTCATGTTCATGATCATGTTTCAGTTCAGTCTCTATTATGTTATTTCCATGTCCCATGTTATTTAGTTCAGTTGCTTTACCTACCAGTACATTTAATGTGCTGACGTCCCCTTTTATTGCCCGGGAGCCTGCATTTCAGTATGCAGGTACAGATTTATAGGACGACGCATCTGCTTAGTAGGACTCTACACGTATCAGCTTATTGGTGAGCCTCATCTCATTCGGGGTTTAGTCAGTTATCTTTACTTTTATTAGTTATGTATTTAAAGGTATGCTAGGGGCCTTGTCCCAGCAAGTACGCTTTCCAGTCAAGAGTCATGATTAGAGGTTTTATAGACTAGTCAGTCAGTTATGTCAGATACTCAGAGTCGTGTAGCCATCTTTGGCTCAATTTGTGATATTTTCGCATTCATGATTTAAACAAGTATTTCATTAAATTATTATGACATCTCATGTTTTATAAAAGCTCATCACATTTCATGTTATATTCCGCTCATGTTATGCCTCATGATGATTTAGCAAGCCATGTGGTTCGCTCGGTCACATGCAGTAAGGCACCGAGTGCCGTGTTTTGCCCATGCCATGGTTCGGAGCGTGACATATCAGGTCCATATCATTATCTAGAAACGAAATACATGGACCAATACCTGAATCATTTTGCCCAGCAACTAATGTTCGCCAGGTTCTTGATCTCTCTAATAATAGCTTGTCAGGCACCATTCGACGCAGTTTGAGGAACTGCAAGTCACTGAGTTGCCTTAATGTCACGACCCAACCCCGTAGGCCGTGACTAGTGTCCGTGCTGGACACTCAAACGTACCCAATAACCCAGACTAGCATATCAGCAGAATATTTTTAAATGTAAAAGTCAATCGACGTTAGTAATTATCATAAATGAACTGACATAGTACATGGAATCCGATAAGGCTGTCACAGATCATATCATCCCAAACCATATACAGAACCCACACAAGTATGTCTACACAGAGGCGGACCCAGGATTTCAGGGTCGTGGGTGCCTCATTTTCTTTAACATGAGTTGCTAACGATGACATAATATAAATGCACAACTATTTGAATGCAACACTAAAAGAAAACTGCAACTAATATTATCATTACCAAAAGAGGCTTTTAATAACAAGTTTCATACAAAAGAAAGACTTCTAGTCAGTAGTCACAAGTCCGATCCAAAAAAAAAAAGACTTAGTCTCAAGTCTGATAAAAAAAAAGACTTCTAGTCAGAAGTCACAAGTCCGATCCCAAAAAAAAAAAAGACTTAGTCTCAAGTCTGATAAAAAAAAAAGACCTGCAGTCACAAATCACAACTGCGCTCGACGACTTTTCATTTTCTGAAAATGATGAATAATAGCATCATTACTTATAGTTGCAAATATCCCACGCTCTACATAGCAGACTAAACAACCATTTAAAAATTCATCACTCATACTGCTGCGGAGTTCATTTTTGATATACTTCATCGATGAGAAAGCTCGTTCCACAGAAGCAGTAGCAATTGGAAGAATAAGAGTCAACTTGATAAGCAAATAAACAAGTGGCCAGGTCTGATGCAATTCTGATTGAACCAGTACTTTAGCAAGATCAGTAATACCCTTCATATTGAAAAATCTCTTATCAGAACCTCGAACATACACTATGAAATTATCAAGTTGGCAACTGAGATCTCGAAGCTTGTTGCTATCAAACTCATTCGGATAATATTCAGCCAACCTCATTACCTTTTTCTTATCAAAATTACCAAATGACTTAGCTGGATGTAAACAAGCCATACCAAGAAGTAAATCAGTACTAACAGTGTCGAAACAATTATTAAGATCCTGAAGCAGCAAATCAATAACAGGATAAAAAATTCCAACACGAAAATGATGAGAATATGTAACATCAAGAGCTCTACGTTTCGACTTCCCAGGAATGTAGTTAGCATCCATCTTCGGAATAAATATCACATGGTTATTACAAAAAGAAAAGGCATCATCGAGTAATGATTTCCATCCCCTATCCCTCATCATTTGCAATTCTTGCTTTGCAGTATTGAGCAGCCCCATAGCATTGACAATATCTTGATCCATCTTCTGTAATGAGCAGTTCAAATAATTTGTCTTCTTCAGAACTTCCAACATCAAGTGCAACATAAAAACAAAATCAAACCCCTTAATCTTTGTCACGACCCAACCCCGTAAGCCGTGACTAGTGCCCGATCTGGGCACCCGAACCCATCTATCAAATATTATCTCAAATTCTATCAACTCATTCTAGTATATGGCGGAAGCCGACAAGACTTTATTTCAAATTTAGGTAATTTCCAGAAAATTTCGACAGAGTTTCCTTTGTTTTACGGACTATCCAATATACCATGCACGCAGAAAATACCAACAAGAGCCACACAGGGCTAACCAAGCAATATATAAACATATGCGGACCGGCCGCCTCGGCGTATAGGATCGCCCAAACAACATATGCGGACCGGCCGCCTCGGCGTATGGGATCGCCCAAACGACATGTACATACATCCATACAGAAAGACCCTAACCCACAAACATGTCCACAGACCTCTAAACAGACCGACAAAATCATATGACGGGACAGGGCCCCCGCCGTACCCATGAACGAATATACATAAATGCACTAACAAATATATATACCAAAAATATAAGCTCCGAAATGAGAGCAGCACTCCGAATAGCAGAGGGGGGGTGTCCTAAACAGGTGGATCACCAGGCTGTGCGTCTGTACCTGCGGGCATGAAACGCAGCCCCCGGAGGAGGGGGTCAGTACGAAATATGTACTGAGTATGCAAAGCAGAAGGTACAGAAATAAATCTTGAACAGTAATCGAATCAGAAGTATGGAAAATAATACATATCCAAAAATATCAAAATGTTTATTTCCAAAGTCTAAATTATGCATAGGGCACAGGAAAATATGGTCGCCCGCCTGTCGATGGCGCCATAACACAGCATAACACCAGAAAGTTTCAAATCTCCGAATCCCCGACACACATCACAACACAGCATAACGCCAATCACAGCATAACGCCAAACACATATGGAACCCGGCCCTCGAGCGAGGAGCTCGGTGAACCATAAACACAGCATAACACCGGAATGTATCATAATACGCACGACAACCGAACCGGCCCGGGAACCGGCGAACGATATCATAGGGAACGAGCGGAGTAGTGAGGAATCATATGCATAAAATCATTATCATAAATCCAAAAGATAAGTAAAATAGTCATATTTGAAATCGGAACAATAATTACAACATTTTCTTCCCAAAGTTACCGAAATTACATAAAGGGCGTCGCGGGACCCACAGACGAGTATAGACCCGAACTGAGCCCGCCTATGAAAAACATACTCATTTTATATCATACAAACTCCTACGAAATTTCGAAGCAATCCGAGCTTTTCTGAGGAAGTTATGGGCGTTTGAACTTTTGGAATCGCTAAAGAACGAGCTTTGAAACCAAAAATCAACTTTCATGAAATCTTTACAAATTATAAACTCCGAGGATAAAAGGATCAATGTTATGGCATATGCGCCCAAGAATACCAAGGAAACAAATACGAATCATAGACAAGCTCGGATTTGCGAGAATAGAGTTTCCTAGAGGCTCGTATCATGGCCTACTTTAACTAAGGCATGCCAAAAGAAAGGTTACTTTACATACCTCGTACGCACTCCAAGCGAACCAATCTAAAGCTAATCCAAATCTACGCCTCGGGCTCCCCAAGGTCTACAAATACGCCAACGAATACCAAACATTAGCTAAGGGCACTTAAGCCATTCATTCCAACTATTCATTAAATTTTACAGAAAATTCGGCAGCATTTCCCCTATAAATAGGCCATCCCGAGAATTTAACTCGCTCAAAATCAACAACAACAACAACAACAACCAACCTAGCAACATCGATAATCAATTCGAAAGACAAAATAACAATAGTAACTTTCTTTTACATCATTCAACAACTTTCCAACTATTCGTTTCAACGGCTTACATTCAAGCCACAATATAGCTCATACATTCAATTGTCAACCCGAATTCTTACCAACAACATTCAAGAACTTTCTAAACAGTTTACATAATTTTTCCAACAATCCAATAATTTAATCCAATGTGGCCGAAAACAGTCCCAAACCGAGAGCAGCCCCCTATGCCACACTTCTCAACTTCTATTCATGATTTGTGTCAACAATCCACAATGTAACGATATAATTCTCATAAATATACAAATTACATCAAACGCACAATAAGCCTCAAATCAGTCCGCAACAATTCACCATATCATTTTGGGACATTAAACTCTCATTTCCAACATAAAAGTCATCACAACAACCATTAAAACGCTAAGCGACATTAGTGTTCTTTGGCATATAGAATGACCCATATTCATCTATCACTACACATATACATATATTGATGATTCTTAGCCATCCTACACACTACAACAATTTAACTTGCTGCAAGGAATTTATTCAACACCCAATCAAAATACCCATTTACACGGCTAACTTCAAACCCACCATATCTCACAAATTTCACCCATATTAACATACTGCAACAAGCATATAACATTCACAACTCATAAAACAAGAGAAATTCTTACCTTTCTTCTTCAATCCCACAAATAGTTAGGGTTTGTGATCTTGCCAAACGGATGATTTGATCGCCCCAACAACACTTCCACACTACTTAGGGACCTCAAAATAGTGGGTTTACACCAAAGAAATAATTTTGGGATGGCTTGAATTGGATTTGGTTTTTTTTTGTTCTTGGCCGTGTGGTTGAAGTTGTTCTTCAACTTCTTGCTCTTTTTTTTTTTGATGGAATGGTAGAAAAGATGACTACTTGGTCATCTTTTGTGCTTATATGAATATTGTCCAAGTGTCCATGGCCCACACATGGGGTGGACCAATTAAAATTGGCCACACAATGTGTGGGACCAATTCCCATTTACATGGCCACCAAGGAATTTTTTTTTTTTTGCACAACATTTTAATTCCAATTTTATGAATTGTAGTCCCAATTTTCCCTAAGTGTTCAATGCCATCAATTTCATACATGACTTATATCTCAAATTAAAATCAAATGGTCAAAAGTCCCGACTTCAAATCCCGGAAAAATCTTGGCCTTAAATTATCATAATTAATCCGGGTTGTCCCAATGTATAAAAATACGGGACGTAACAATCTTATCCGCAAGACTTTCAGCTGTAAGTCTATCGATATAATTTGGACACTCACATGCAGCAAATTCAAGAACATAAAGAATTGATGGAAATATATCAATGAAATTCTGTAATGTTTTATAATGAGAACCCCAACGAGTGTCACCTGGTCGTTGAAGCCCACGTTCTTGATTTAGTCCCCGTCCTGTGTGCACTTCACCAGAAATGAGCAACTCTTCTAACTTTGCAGCTTGATGTTGTCTGAGCAAATCCCTGCGCTTATAAGATGCTCCAACAATATTCAATACATTAGTAACTATACAAAAAAAATCATCCACATCTATATTTTTCTTCGCAAGAGCCACAAGTGTCAACTGCAATTGGTGAGCAAAACAATAGGTGGAATATGCAGATGGAGTATCACGCAAAATTAAACTTTTAAGACCATTTAGTTCTCCTTGCATGTTACTAGCACCATCATAACCTTGTCCACGTATTTGGGATGGACTTAATGAGTGATCCGAAAGAAAAGAATAGATTGTTTCCTTCATTGATCGTGCAGATGTATCATTAACATGGACAATACCAACAAATCGCTCTATCACTTCACCTTTTTTGTCAACATATCGTAGAACAAGTGCCATTTGCTCCTTGTGTGATATATCCTTCGATTCATCAACCAGTATTCCGAAATAATCACCATCCAGGTCTTCAATAATAGCTTTGATTGTTTCTTTTGCACAAGCATCAACAATATCTTTTTGAATTTTTGGACAACACATCATTTCATTTTTTGGAGCATTTTGTAATATAATGCTTCCAACTTCCTGATTCATGGCTCCATACCATTGCAAAAGTTCAAGAAATATACCTCTATTTGTAGATGATATGCTCTCATCATGACCACGAAACGGCAATCCTAATCTTAAGAGAAACCTTGCCACATCAATTGAAGCACCCAAGCGATGTCGAGATTCATTTTTGTCTTTCTCCTTACGCTTGTCAAAAGAAGTGCGAATTGATTGTGATTGATTTATCAAATCAATCATCATGTTGAAACACTTGTTGTGGATGCTATTTACCTCTCCAATATGAGTTTTGAATCTTTCCTTAGCCTTGATCCAACCCTTATAACCTTTTTTCGTAAAAGCATCTCCCATATTTCCACGAACATCATGCTCATTTTTAAACAAATAGCAACACAAACAATAAGCAGCATCTTTTGATATACTGTACTCTAACCACTTGGAATGTCGACCTTTGAACCAACCAGGATGAAACTGACGCATTGTTTTCTTTTTCTTCCCAAACTGAGTTTTAGGAAAATAATGATTCATAGGCTGACAAGGTCCTTTCTGAATATAATATCTTCTAACTTCATCACGTATATTAGGGTCATATTCTGCAATAGGCCTTCTGTTTGCCGGGTCTGCTTTCAAATAATTGAAATTGATATTTGAAGGATTTGTATCCCTCCGAACTTCCGAAGGTATGGATGAAGTAGCAGGTGGAATAGTAGAACTAGAGCTTGGTTGTCCGCGTTTTAACCTGGTGACAAACTTATCCATCCGATTCACAAGATTTAAGACAATTCCTACAAAACAAGATTCAATTAATACTCCTTTTAAATGTAGCATACCGAAAGAATGAACCATTTCCAAATTTAGAAAGGAAAGAAACAAATATGCTCATTTCCAGACAACAAAGAACACTAGTATTACAATTTTGCAAGTTCTATTATCATGAGCCAAAAGTTCTTAGCCAAAAAACTAACAAAAAAAAAAAAAATTTACACTATCCACAATTTGGTATTCAAATCAACAATATATGATTAGCAACGAGCCAGTTATGAACCATTAGACGGAAGATTGGTGAGAAAATATAGAAGCCCTTAGCTTGTAGTGTGTAAGAACTAAGAAATAAACAAACATCATTAGAAAAATTAAATCCCCCAAGTTCAGATGGTATCTTGAGCCTTTACTTCTACTACTATATATAAATCAATAGTAACAACTTTTATGCAAATTCCTTCACAATTAAAAAAGAATTAAGCATGTTGGAAAAGACCCCACATCTGAAAATTCACTGAAACAGGGCATTAATTGTACTTAAATCCCCCAGATGATCATTTGCCTCCTTAATCTTCTGCTAATAAATACTAATGCCAAAACATGTTATAGGCTACAACCTTTACTTTGGGCAAATATTTTCAAATTAGTTATTGTAATCAAAAGGTAACCTAGAAATTTATAGCAGAAATGCAACATAAGAAGTATTTATCCATTAGAAAAACACAAAGCTAGGCAAACAAACAATCATGACAAGAACACCATATTAAAGGCGATTAGACCTCACTTTTAAGTGTTCATGAGCTTCTTTTACAGTTTTCCCATCCTTTTTCTTCTTCCAGTTAAATCCCCCAGATGAAACAGCTATGTATAACAATTAACAAAAGATGACAACTGCCCAAACAGAAGCAAGAAGATCAGAAATAAACAAACATCATTAGAAAAATTAAATCCCCCAAAACCCTAATTCAAATTTTTAGCTCTTAAAAAATTAAAATACCTGTGTTCTGAGATTAGTGAACGATGATAATGAAAATAAAAAACGAAATTGGAAAGAATAGGAGAAGAACTGATGAAGATTGAAATTTGGTTTTGGGGATAAGGGTTTTAGTTGTTGTGTGTGTCTGTGTGTGTCTGTTGTTTGATTTTTGGGAAAGGTATAACCTTTTACCTTTTATGATAAACTAAAAAGTAGGAAAACTAAAATATACAAAGTCTAACAAAATATTAAAATGCTGGCACGGAGGTTCGAACACAGAACCTACCAGCCGAAGCATTTAAGTTGGACCTGGAAACCAAAGCACCCACTAAACCTTTTGGTTTCCAGGGTGATTTTTAAATATTTATACCCATTTTTCATATATTTTTTATATGACAATACCTAATCCGCGTCGGGTTTAACGGGTGCCGGAGCACCTCTAAATTACGTGTAGGTCCGCCCCTGTGTCTACAGACCTCTACAGAACATAACAGAATCATAAGACGGGACAGGGCCCCGTCGTACCCCTGAATAATGTACATATATACGATAGCAGAAGACTGTACCAAAATATAGGCTCCGGATAAAGGAGCGCTCCAAAATACCAGAATAAAGTCCTAAGCGGGCGGATCAGCAAATCTGTCGTCTGTACCTGTGCGGCATGAAAACGCAGCCCCCGAAGAAAGGGGGTCAGTACAAAATATGTACTGAGTATGTAAAGCACGGAACGTAGTAAACAAAGTCATAATCGAAGCAGAAGATACAGAAAATGAACTGAATATCCAGATTAGCAAAATGCCGATCATATAGCATAAATAGTATTCGCTGAAAACATATGCCGTACCTGGTCCCATTACGGAACAAGATCATAACCGAAACAGAACTCACAGAGGAGTGAGTGTAACATCCGAAGTATCAAATGCATATTTTCAAAACACGAGGAGTGTGTACAGAAACATATACCATATCATATCCGACCCCTGCCAAGGGACTCGGCAAACAGAACGTGGCCACCCCCCGACGCCGGTGCCACAACACATAAGGAGCAGAATAGGGGATAACCCCGTAACGTAACATATCATATCAGATGGCCATATCAGAGCATATCATATCAGAATGTGTGTACATGGCACATCATACTCCACAACCCATGTACATATATACCTGCCCCCTCACATCGAGGCACGGCGAACAATGCAGTGGAATACGCTTGACAACATATCTTGGCCCGGGCTCAGTGTGGAAAACATTGAGGCATCCACGAATGGAGTAGTGAGAAACTAAATGCAATAAAAATACCATATATTTCCAGAGACTCAATGAGGCATATCGAATGACAAACCAAACCAATGAAATCGGACAGAATCATAGTAAGTGTATGTCGTATGTCATAATGAGTTACAGAAGAATAATCCTTCTGGGATCACTTTCATATTCCAAAATAGTTTACCAGACTCGAGGGAATCATTAAAACAATTTTCCTTAGTAGTTAAAAGGATAGTTAAAACGTTTCATTTTATATTGTTCAAAAATAAGGCTATAGTACAATAAAAGGCAAAACGGGAATAGTGGGAGACTAAATGAGACACAAAATATCATACCTTTACAGAGATTCAATAAAGTATTTAGAATAAGTATCATTGGTAGTTAGAAGAGTAGTTAAGGCGTTTCCTTCAGAACCGCTTGAAATTAAGTTATAAACACACAAAAAAGGTAAAATCGGAAATAGTGGGCCCACCTCGGGACAACGAAGCGGTGGGCTAAAATTACGTATATTAAGCTTATGGGGTCACCTATTGAGGTTCTAAGGACATTTCATAACTTTCTAGACAATTTGCGGAAATTTACACAAGTCTTTATCAAAACATACTTATAGGGTTCAATTCCATTGAATGAAAAAGGGATATTTTCAAATGCGGATTCCGATGAACAGAATATTTTTCGGGGCTCAAATCCGATCCTAGTACACCTAGGACATGCCAAAAGAAGAATCGGGATAGCTTTACATACCTTATTCGCTCCTTACGCCTCTCCAAATTCAAATCCCGTTTCGTCCAAAATCTACATTTGGTCACATTTACCAAATATAAATCATAAGGTTTAAAAGTTCAATCTTAACCAATACTTGTCTACAGAAATTTGGGCAGCATCTCCCCTATACATATAGCATCCCCGAGAATTTAACTCGGCCAAAATAATTCAACAACAACACCGACAACAACACCACCACCAACAACAACAACAATCACTACAAAACACAATATAGTATAACTAGTCCTCTTTCCAACATAGTGCAATAACTTTCATTCCAACTTCACATTTCCAAACCAATCTCAATGTTTTCACATTCATTACTAATCAAGATCACTCCAATACAATTCGGAACATTTCATATCATTTTAAAAATATTCACAAAATATACAAAATATACAAATTTCCCACCAAACCATAATCCATCCAAAACTTCTAATCTTCAACATACATATTCATAACATATTTCCACCTTCCAATTTCATCAACCATAATCATAATTTGCACCTTAACAATTTCATTTTCATAATTACATAAATCTACCATAAAATCACAAAACTTCCCATAACAACTTAACAACCAACCTTTCATGCTAATATGGACTTACATCCCTCCAAATCCACCAACCAACATAGCCATTCACATTTAAAACTTCATTTCCATATTTACATAAAATTACATTAAAATCACATAAGTTCCTATAATCATTTTCCAACAATTTTTCATGCCATCTTAAACCATTTTTCCTCCACATTCTACAAGTGAACTGCATTTATTTTCATCCAAAATTCTCTTCAAATCTTATTCCACAATTCACAATGCCAACGGACGAATTTATATCGCTATTTTCCCGTTCTAATCTGTTAAATCTTTAAATAAACTTGTTAGCAATGAAAATGAACCTTATTCATACCTTAAGAATTCAGCCACCACGTTATCACCCTCTTCCTTGGTTGATTTTTAGCTCAAATTGAAGACAACGCAGCGTACAACACTTTTCCCTTCACGGGCTTCGGGATTCGGGGCTCGGATTTTGGTCAAAATTGGTTTTTCTTCTCTCCAAAGCCCCTCTTTCTCTCTCTTTCCAGAATTTTCTGGTTGTTACAGGTCTTAAAATGAGGAGGAAGGCCGAAGTTTTCACTTATAAAAACTTTGGTAATGGGCCTAACCCGGTTGGGCTCAGATTGGGCCTAGCCCACTAACCTTTCTGCATTAAAATGTCCATATCTCCTTGTCCCGACGTCACCTGGGAACCCACGACCTATGGTTGGAAAGATAATTCAATTATCTACAACTTCTATTTCTTGGTATTTTTCCAAATTCCAAACTTATAATACCGTTTTTGCCCCTAGAAGTCAGATCACCCGAAAACGTTTTCTTAAAAAAATATTCGTTTGGAGGACTTCCACTTTAATTTGGCCCAAGGGCCCTTCTTGAGTTGTGTTTAACTTCACATATGTGATTCATATAATTTGTCACATGTCCAAAAAAAAACTTGACGTGTGGGCCCCACCTCAACTTACAATTAATCCGACGTTCAAAAATACGGGATGTAACATCCTCCCCCCCTTTAGAACATTCGTCCTCGAATGTTCAACTAGCCTTATGTGGTATTATAATACGTCGGAGAGGTCTCTTTCTTTCCTTCAAAATTTCCCAAACGTTACTATTACTATCCTCCTTTTACGTACTCGCTTTCTTTCTATTTCCGAACATCGTTGTGCTAGAACGTCCCGGCCTTAGTTGGCGGCGGAACTAGTGTCAGTGTACTTGTAATATCTGTACCATGTCTTTCGCTTTGTTTCTCAAATTCTGTTCAGTTAATATCTTTCATACCTCGCGACACTGGCTGCCGAGGTCCATCTGCCGGTCGGTACAGTCATGAATGGGGTGTCATATGCACATTTATACCTTTCCTACCATTTCGCTTACAAAATATTTCCCAAACGCTTATTCAAACTTACTCTTATTCCCAGGTTGCATTGCTCTATCTTCTTCTTCTCCGGCTTATTTTGCCGTAGTCTCCTCGACTTCTTTAGGGTTTCTAATCACTCCACATATTCTAATTTTCTTTAGGTTACCCCAACAACAACAACAACCCAGTGAAATCCCACATCGTAGGGTCTAGGGAGGGTAGAGTGTACGCAGACCTGACTCCTACCAAGGTAGGACGGCTGTTTCCGAAAGACCCCCGGCTCAATAAAAGCATAAAAAGAAGTCAGATACGGTTAGATAAGGTTAAGAAAAGGAGGGATGCAACACGAGGACTTCCCAGGGGGTCACCCATCCTAGTACTACTCTCGCCCAAGCACGCTTAACTTCGTGAAAATTTTAGTTCATTTCCCAAGGGGTCACCCATCCCAAAATTGCTCTGGCCCTAGCACGCTTAACCTTAAACTTTAATGCATTTAGGTGCGTTAAGGCCGGTATAATCATATCAACTGCCCCGCACGACCTTTATCGCGTAATTAAAGGCAAGTTGGGGTCTTAACAACTTCCAAAACGTTCTCGTAGCGGGTCCCACCCCGATCTAGAGAGGATTCTTTTACTTTTCTGGCTATATAATTACCGTGTCGCCCTTTTTAAATCCTCAATATTTGCCTTCGTCTATATACCTAATTCTAAACAGCCCACCAATTTAAATTTTTATTCCACAAATTCCATCTCCAATTAGTCGATGAGAACCGATAAAATGTTACTGTAAGGCCTTCTCCAACTACCAGCAGAGGAAACTGGAGTCCGACAAACATCGCAGAACTTCTTAGTACTTAATTCACATAATTATCTCCATATATATATGAGTTGTGAGCGAACCATTAGATTCCCAACTACTTGTCATACGCTTTGTATTTTTCCAATAAGGTGAAACTTAAGCGCTGGACATTTTTGCCCTCAGCATAGGCTTTTCTAAAGCAAAGTGTAATTGGAACGTATTCTGGTCCGTTTAAATGAATCACGAATTTGCTGGTCATATATACTTTCTCGAAATAAAATTTTCCAAGTAAGAATGGTGCCTCTTACGGATGACATGGAGGGTATCTCTTAAACTTTAATCCAACATAATGGGTTTGCCCTATCGGTATTAATTCATCAATTCCATTTCCCACACCCATATACACGGTGTTGACACCCAATTTTGTCCCTCCTGTATTTAATTTTATTCACTCGGGCGTCTAAATTTATTGACGAGCTAAATACTTTATTTCCACTACTACTAATATCATTACTTTTATTTTTTGACATTACAAGTATCACTTTCTTACAAATTTCAGATGATTCGTCATCATTTCATTTTTTTCGGGTTTGGACTCGTTAAATTTATTACAAGACAACACTTTGCAAAATATTTATTTTTACATATTAATTATTTATCGTCTTTACATAACATATATTATACCGGTTATTAATTTGGAAGCCCAAAATAATTAAATAGCGGAGGAAGGATCAAGAATTTTCAGCCAAATTAATGGCCCAAAATACCAATGCAATATTATTTCCCTACCCAATTAAACAACCCACATTTTAATACCCAACCCATATCTTCAACCCAACTAAAATACCCAAACGGACCAGCCCATTTTCT
Organism: Lycium barbarum; assembly: GCF_019175385.1. Classification (NCBI taxonomy): domain Eukaryota; kingdom Viridiplantae; phylum Streptophyta; class Magnoliopsida; order Solanales; family Solanaceae; genus Lycium; species Lycium barbarum. The sequence continues at coordinate 13,830,094 of NC_083346.1, read as the reverse complement.
ATCCTAACGGACCAGCCCAAACGAAATGGATCCGGTCCGGCCCAAATCTTAAATCCCTAATCCCTCTTTCTTTTCCCTCATTTCCTCCGCTCCCTTTCTCCTTCTCTCTCTCCCTCACACCACCTCCATACTCCCCTGTTCCCCACCTTCTCCGCCACCTGCCACTTCCACCACACCTGCTCCACTTACTTCTGTCCCCCTCACGTTCCTCCCACTTCACCCGACACCCATACTTCTCTCCCACGCTCCTCTCTCCACTATAACACAAACAAAACCCTATAAATGGGTCGAAGTCGAATAAAAAAAAGGAGGGGATTCTTCACCTTTCCACTACGGTTTTAGTCTTATTTTGTGCCATTTCTACTGGTTTTCGAGTTCTTGGGAGGGATTTTTGGTCTTACAACAGAGGGGATTTTTGGGAGAGCCGAATCAACTTTAGACAAACAAGATAAAAAAATCACGAAAATCCCACAAAACACAAGTTTTAATCAACAAAGACAGCGAACGATTACTCTATTTTCTTTCATTTTCTGTTTAAAATTTTAGTTTCTTTAATCGATTTCGAGCTCGTCGTGCCGAGTAGATTCGAGACTTCGTCGCCCAGTTCACTGTACCAACAAAAGGTAATAACCGAGACTATTGCATTTTTTAGTTCCTGAAATGTATAGAAGTGATGCTTATTTAGACTATTGAAAGCCATGGTTTAGAATTTTGTTTCATCAGGTTTTAGTTTTTTTTTTGTTTTGTTTAGTCAGTCTTTTATGGCCAAATATTATGTCGAAGTTCGGTTCAGTCATTTTCATATAACCATGATATTAGGATCTAGGTAATAGCTCGTTTGTACTTAGTTTATGATAGTTCATACATGATAGGTTGTTATCTGGTCTGTTTCTTGAGTGTTGTTTGAACCGCTTTATACTGGTTTTGACTCTTCGATAACTCACTTGGGACTGAACATCGAAGTTTTATGTGCTAGTAAACTCATTTGAAAATATTTAATGGTCTGTGGTGCATTGCACTGACCATAGTTGTTTAGTTTTATATATGTGTTTGTTTGAGCATGTTCACGTATTAATTTAGTTTGCTAAGTTGAGGCTACTTTGCATAAAAATTTAGGCAGTTGGTTTGAAATAATCAAGACATAGACATTTCCAGATCTTGTAGTTTTAAGACTAGTTTCCTTTGTTCCCTGAGTCACCTGGGCGTGTCATTTACTTTCTATTTGTTAGATGTGTTTTCTGATCAGTTTCAATGCTTAAGGGTTGTTTGAACACTGCTATTAGTTAAATGAAGTGACAATCTGCCCATATCATGTATGAGTTTGGTTTTAATTTAATCTTGTCTTATTTTGATTCTACAGCCATTTAGCTTTATGTGTGCTTGGAGGGTTAGTCATGTAGATTTAAAACTCGTTTGTGTATTCTGATTAAAGTATGAGTTAGCTTTAGGTTAGCAGTCCTTCATTCTCTTCTGTCTAATTGCATTTCTATATTCTTCTGTGTGTTTAGTGTTTCATTCGTTCGACTTGGTTTTGCTACATTTTTTTGTTGCAGTCTGATCTAGTTGCCAGGTTTTAGGATCATGTTTATCTTCTTTTGGTTTAGTTATCGGTTTAGTATGGTTTAGTTGGCTATCACATGTAATTCGTTAGCTCAGTTGTCACAGTATGAATCACCCATCTTTATGTTTGATTTGGTCTTGGCCATGATTATGACAATGCTTGTTTCTAGTTGTTGGTTCAGAGTTTCCTGGATTAAGTTTGGTTCTCAATTAGTGGATGTTCCGTGCTCAATTAGTGGATGTTCCGTGCCTCAAATACCATGCTTAACTCGTTTGACTTCGTTTGGATAAATGCTACCTTACCTGGATGATAATTAGTGCCTGTTGGTTTATTAGCACTCTTTAGTTAGTATCAGTCTTGATACCATCATAGATGCCTTGTCATATAATTGTTTCCCATATAGTATGCTATGCAGCTGCTTGAGAGTATATCCCCGGTTATTTTAGTAGTTGTTGTCTCCCCTTTATTTTCGAGACCCTTTTTCGGTCACCTTCAGTTACTCCTCTGCTCAATCCAGCTGTTAGGAACATGTTTTGATTAAAGTAGGTATTTTATGGCTGGCGAGAAACATGGTTTCTGCTGCTGTTTGACAGCAACAACCCTCTCGATAGGTCTAAAATCTGTTCTCCCTGGTCGCTTTATGTGTAATAAGGTTTACAATTCTGCTTTAAAGTTCTATTTGTCGTGTGCATGCTTTCGACTGGGTGATCCAAATACTTATAAGGGGTTTTTTGAATATCATGAGAATTTTCGGCCCACCATGCTAATGTATTGTGTAGTTGCTGAGTGAGACCATCTGTTTTTTCATAGCATGTGCTGAATATATACTCAAAAAAAATGAAACAGAATATAGCAGTTAGGCATCAAATCGATTTTTCTCTTTCATTGCAACATTCTGCTTGTTATTAATATACTCTCTTTAATTCATATTACGCATGTTTAACTTTGTTGATTGCATAATAATCTTTTCTTCCTCTTTGATGCATGATCACCGCCTATGAGGCCAAAGATTCCACATCCTCCACATTCGGTGTTGAGCCAAAGCTCAACAAAATCTTCTCTCGAGTCAGCCCATCCACAGCAAATCTGTTAAATTTCGCTGGGCCGAAGCCCATTAGCAACAGCAGTGGATAAAGACACTCTTAAATGGGCAGAGCCCATTTAAATCATCTTACTCCTCCATTTTTTTTTTTTTTTTTTTACATTTAACTTGTATTGTATGACTGATACTGTGTTTGTTAATTTAGACGCATTAGTGGAATTAGCGGGATTTAGTTTTAGTAATAGGTAGTTAATTTAAAAGCAACTAACAATCAGTTCCATAGGTTTCATTTCCCTTTTATGTTAAGATTATTTATAGTATCTATAGTATTTCTTTTAAAAGAATTGATTTTCAAAACAGCATGACAATATATTTTGGCTAAAATAACCATAATTTATGATTACCATCTTAGAAGTCTAGAACGTCACAAATTTTATACCAATATTAGCGTATTTTGAGATAAACTAGTTTTACGGATGATTAGTTTAACTTTAGTTCTTTCTCGATATTTGAAACACTTGTTAAAACAATCTTTCCATAATCAAACATTGAGCTAATAGTCTTTTTTATAAAATCTTAAACTTTACCAGTATTAATATTACAATAACGCTTTTAAATTTGGTAGTCAGTATAACCTACTACATGTAAACATGACACATCCCACTTTTTTTTTTCAGTTTATTCATAATTAAGATTTTACGCACATCGTTATTTTCCACAAGTTTTATTTGAGATAGCATGTTTATGTTATAACCTTAGTAATACTTTATTTTCTTAAATATTATAAAACATTACATCTACATTCTAAGCCTAATTAATTTTAAGTCCGGTCGGTTAACCATTGTTAATGGGTCTTAGAGGATGCCTAATACCTTCCCTTTAGACTAATTGAACTCTTACCTAGAATCTTAAGTTTCGCAGACCTTAAACAGAATTAACTTTAAATATAACTTTAATAAACTTTGGGTGTCCTAATTCACCATAAATAATTAGGTGGCGACTCCTTAAAACAAACAAACAAAAACAGGAATCTCCAATATGTCGTACTTCTAATTTTAACCCGGGTTAAAATGGGGTGTGACACACGGCTAGAGCACCCATCACACGACCCACTCCCAACATACTATATTTCATGATTTTTATCCATTTTAGCATACTACAATATGCATACAACATTTATAACTCAAAAACAAGATTAGAACTCACCTTTCTTCTTCAATCCACCAATAGGCTAGGGTTTGCAAATGGGCAAAATGAGTAGTTGGATGATGCAAACAATACTTCCACGCTACTTAGGGACCCCCAAATAGTGGGTTTATACCAAAGAAATAATTTTTGAGAAGCTAAAAATGGGGGTTGGTTTTCTTGGTCTTAGCCGTGAGGTTGGTGGTGTTCTTCACCTTGATATATTTTTTTTTCTAAGTGTTGACAATGAGAGAAGATGACTTAAGGGTCATCTTTAAGTCCCCACAAATATCTCTTATTTGTCTTTGGCCCACACAATGTGTTGGACCAATTAAAATTGGCCACACAATGTGTGGGGACCATTCAATATACAAGGCCACCATGGCATTTTTGCACCACATTTTTAATTCCAATTTTATGAATTGTGGTCCCAATTTTTCCTAAGTGTTCAATGCCAACAATTTCATATATAACTTATATCTCAAAATAAAATCAAATGGTCAAAAGTCCCGACTTCAATTCCCGGAATGGTCTTGGCCTTGAATTATCATAGTTAATCCGGGTTGTCCCAATGTATAAAAATACGAGACGTAACACATAATGACTGGATCCTTTCATAATATTATTAAATCTCATGTCCCTGGCAAGGTATGAGTGTTCTGCTGGTAGGACGCAAGTACCATACCATGTTATCGGTTATATTTACCGCTCTCCCTACTCACAATACTTTACACATGTTATATATGTATATGTACTCATGTTCATGATCATGTTTCAATTCAGTCTCTATTATGTTATTTCCATGTCCCATGTTATTTAGTTCAGTTGCTTTACCTACCAGTACATTTAATGTGATGACGTCCCCTTTTATTGCCCGGGAGCCTGCATTTCAGTATGCAGGTACAGATTTATAGGACGACGCATCTGCTTAGTAGGACTCTACACGTATCAGCTTATTGGTGAGCCTCATCTCATTCGGGGTTTAGTCAGTTATCTTTACTTTTATTAGTTATGTATTTAAAGGTATGCTAGGGGCCTTGTCCCAGCAAGTACGCTTTCCAGTCAAGAGTCATGATTAGAGGTTTTATAGACTAGTCAGTCAGTTATGTCAGATACTCAGAGTCGTGTAGCCATCTTTGGCTCAATTTGTGATATTTTCGCATTCATGATTTAAACAAGTATTTCATTAAATTATTATGACATCTCATGTTTTATAAAAGCTCATCACATTTCATGTTATATTCCGCTCATGTTATGCCTCATGATGATTTAGCAAGCCATGTGGTTCGCTCGGTCACATGCAGTAAGGCACCGAGTGCCGTGTTTTGCCCATGCCATGGTTCGGAGCGTGACATATCAGGTCCATATCATTATCTGGAAACGAAATACATGGACCAATACCTGAATCATTTTGCCCAGCAACTAATGTTCGCCAGGTTCTTGATCTCTCTAATAATAGCTTGTCAGGCACCATTCGACGCAGTTTGAGGAACTGCAAGTCACTGAGTTGCCTTAATCTTGGACAAAACAAGCTTGCTGGAAGTGTACAAAACAAGCTTGCTGGAAGTGTTCCGAAAGAACTTGAACGTGTTACAGGCCTTCGTTATCTGGACCTAAATGGTAATGACTTTGAAGGATCATTTCCAACAGTGATTGAAAACTTTCAAGAGCTTGAGATCCTGAACTTGGCAGGCAATAGATTTGAAGGAAGGATATCAAAGTTCATTGGTGACCTACACCACCTCCGTATCCTTGACCTTGCATCAAACTCTTTCGACGAATCTATCCCTGAAGGGCTAATGAAGTTGGAAAATCTACAATATATTGGTTTGTTCAGGAACAATCTATCTGGTCCTATTCCTGATAATCTTGATGGCTTAAAAATGATGACGAGAAGACAAAATGAGGCAACCATCTTAGGTTACTTTTACTCCTTTAAGTTCACTGGCGCTCAGCTAGAAATAGTCACCAAAGGACAGACACAAATTCTTGAGTGAGTGTATTCCTATAACAATGGATTCGACACCTTGAGCAATGCTCTTACTGGTAAAATCCCTGAGACAATTGGCCTTTTAAGTGGACTTCCATTGCTGAATCTCTCGCATAATAATCCTTCCGGACTGATCCCAAAGACTATTGGCGAGATGATTTCCCTCGAGTCGTTGGATCTCAGCTACAACCATTTCGCAAGGGAAATTCCTGTGACATTAACACTGTTAGATTTTCTCCAGTATCTCAACTTGTCTTATAACAATTTGAGTGGAATGATTCCAAGCAATCTACATTTTGACACTCTGTATCAAGATGGAATGACATATATTGGAAACAAATACTTATGTGGTGCTCCTGGTGGGATGAACTGCAGCAACAATGGACCCTATAACTAAAAAAGTAGAGAACAGATACGATCCAGAAACTGTCCTTTTGTTGTAGTTGTATTCTTTGGCTATGTAACAGGAATTGCTGGAGTATTACTGCTTTTATATTTGGTAGATGACAATTGGAGGAACAGGTACTGGAGGGCGGTAGACAGAATTGTGTTAAAAATAGTGAACTGTAAACCATGATATATATACACACTAAATTCCTGCAATAGAATAAAACTAGCAATGGCTCTGCGAAGGTCGAGGGTTCGAAACGCTGAGTAAACGTACATTTTAAAAAAATAAATAACTAGAACTAGCCATGACAGCAGTCTTTGGGTTCAATTTCACTATTTTTAAGGTTTGGCTACTGGAGCAGCCATCATTCATTTTTCTTTTTCTTTTGTGTTTAGTTAAAGTGAACGTAGTTGAAATGCCATATTTCCTGCAACATGGATATATTAACCGAGCACCAGAGAAGGAAAGTAAACATTTTTATGCTCTTCAGATTTTGAAATTGAGAAAACTAGTCATCTAAGTTATGTTCTTAATGTGAAAACATGACATTGATCTGTTATTGCTCATAAATTTATCTAATTACTGTGGTAGGATCTCGGTCGTCACCAGTATTATCAGTAGTGCTTCATTGATGGTTCAAAGTAGATGAACTTCTACAACACAATGATTTATTAAGTGTTACTTCTCGTTCAGTTGAATAAAGTGACCAGTGTCTACTTATCTTCCTTAAGAAGAATTTTGGCCTGAACTAAGACACAAGAAGGAGCTCAAGTCCACCTGAGTCACAGATAGAACCTAGACAAAAGCCTCAGCTTCAGTTTTGGACCCGATATAAAAAAAAAAATGCAAGAAATCGAATACTTGAACCTGACATCGAAAAGCGAAGTAATTCCCTCTGTAACTCTGTTGTAATAACTTCAACATTTTAATTGCGTACGTTATACTGGAAAAGTTCTTGAGAACCTTCTTGGATAGGCCTTTCATAGATTTCTTGGTAAGCATTCAAACTTAGACAATCTTGCATTGGTATTTGTATCGTTTCTGTTTGTAAGCCATGATTATTTAGCATAACTATGAGCATATAATAGATTTTGGTATCTCGAGAAATCTGTGTGACCGAAGATAACAACGATACTGTTTGTCAAGACATGAAATACTATGAAGCTGGAGCAAAGTTTCTCCCAAGAATAGTTCCCGTTCTCAAAGTAAAGCATCTAGTGCCTATGCCTTGTGGTTCACTCTCTGTTCTCTTATGTTTTTTCATGAGTTGATAAGCATGTAGGGAAGATCCTCAGCAATTGAACAAATCAAACTAAGTGGACAGGCTTCTTATGTAGTAACCATTGCAGCTATAGTAAGTAAAAAGCTTGGGTACAATTGTGCATAAAGATGTTCAAGCTATACTGTCAAATAAAGAATATTTGCTTTATTTAATTGAAGAGCAGCAACTACAAGCTGCACAACATCAGTAGGAGCCCATATTCAAATGGAAGTTTGTTTGTTAGTAGAGCATCAAGTAGAACAACTGCAACTGGATTTGACCACGTCTGCAAGGCTGCAACAAATAAACAAGCTGAAGAACAAGGCCAGTACAATTGGAGGGAGTACTTCCTCCCTATTCTGCATGTTAGCCGTTGAAATGACAACAATATCCATGCTAAAATGATTAATATCAACTAAGCCTACCTTGTATTCTTAAGGCTTTCTTACTATGTCACTTTCTGTAAGAATCGTTCTCCTGTCAAGATCATGGATGAATTTAAACCATCGAGGATCGAGGCGGACAATTGTCCTTCGGCATTTGACGTCATTGAATGTTTCCTAGGCAAAGATCTTTCTGTTTTTAATGCAAATTTTCTTTGGATCTTCTTGCATCTGATTACTTTGTCTAATTTTTTTTTTCTGACTCATCACATAATAATGATACGGGAAAATAAATTCCCATCATTTCTCCAAACATACATATAGCGACCCGAACTAAACAGTAACTAGGAGGAGTTCAATTGTCGAGTTTAGTCTAGGAATAAAACAAAACAAAGCTCCTGCAAAGGATCCTGTTGAAAGCCCTATGTCCTCACAAATAGTGTTGATCTTCCAAGACTGAGGAATCACTTTGTTAAAGAAATGCTATCTAGAAAGAACAACAGAGCTAAAAATAGGGGCAGTAGGTAATAGGCTTTGTCTCTGGCTTCTTCTTCATCCAGTCGTATATCTTCAGGGAAACTCCCCGTTGTTGGAAACATGCAACTCCCTGTTGTTGGAAACATGCAGTCTTGTATGCCAACTTAACTTTGAGCTTCTTAATTATTTCCTCTGTTGTGGGAATCTCGGGCTCCAATTTAAGTCTAAATCCAAAGCGTTTCTCAATCACCATCAGCTGCGGCTGATGCTTCAGAAACTGAAGTTCCACGTCATCAAATCTTTCCTCAATTTCGATCAACATCTCCAACTTGATCTCCTTTTTCAATCTCTCCTCTCTTATTTTAGCCTCCCGTTCAGCTTTAACTTCCTGATACTTTGATGCTCCATAACCAGCCAGAATAATGAACAAATTTGCAATGAGCTCTGAGGCTTTTTCAATTGCCTTGGATTCACTTATGATCTCTATTTTGAGATTAGGTTGTTCCTTCTTCACCGAAACTACAGCTTGATTATACATGCGTGTTGCATAACTAATGGAGGATTTGAAAGTAGGATTAGATGTTGTTCACTTTTTGATTGCTTTAGCAAACTTTTGTGTCAATGATTCATAAAGGTGCTATGAGATCTGAGCTAACACCATATTGAAGATGAATCATTACTTTGTCTAATTTACTATTATGATTGCCCATATTCGACTTGCAGTTTTTGTTTGTCTTTTAGGCCTAGTTGACTTTGAGAAAATGCAATTTATTGGTCCATGACAACATGTTCATTTGTTAGATGACAAAGGAAATGTTGAATTGATAGCATGAACAACAGCAAGGGGTAGCAGAAAGAAAGCAAAGGGGGAGGAAGGAACATGGAATTGGCTTTTCATTCTCCTCTAAATTGCCTTTGTAGTTCTGCTCTGTTTTATCTCCCATTTCTAGGATTATTTTGACAATTTTCACATAATATATACATGGCAGAGAGAAAAAAGAATGGAAAATAAGAGGATAATATCTTGCTGAATCTGGATAGATTTTGGGAGAAAGAAAAGAAGAAGTGAAGAAAGGTAAGCTTAAATAAATGACAAAAACTTGAGCGTTTTTGCCTTCAGGTCTTAGTTCAAGTGGCAAAGATTGAGAGACTTGTGACTTAAATCAGAGGTTTGAGCTCTGCACCATGCCAATTAACTGGTTTAGGTCCCCAAGAGTCAAGGGCCTCCAAATTTTTTGCTATTATTATATAACTAGTGAATTTGTCCGCGCTTTGCGCAGTCATAACAACCTTATTAAATTTATGATTGGCTACTACTTAAATATTAAAAGTAATCACAATATATTTTGTGGAATTTAACGTATTCTTTTGATTTTCATAAGATAAACTAAACATATAAGTTTATAAATTCAACCCTTATGTATGTATATTTCAAAACTCAAAATATTCGAAAACTAAATTAAAAGTTAAAAAAATTAAAATCACCAATATTCTTAGAGAAAATAAAAAATGCAAACATAGCATCACAACAACAAAAAAAGTCTTGAAATATCCCGCATCATAAAATATATATATTGAATGATCAACTTATAGAAGAATATATATATATATATATATATATATATATATATATATATATATATATATATAGAGAGAGAGAGAGAGAGAGAGAGAGAGAGAGAGAGAGAGAGAGAGAGAGAGATGACACAACTTTCAAAGATTGAAAAAATTTTGAGAAACCAAAAATAGATCTAAAAATCTCATAATTTCTTTTGTAATTCATGGGGTTTGGATAGAGTAATAGGGTTGAACCTTATGTGAAAAACAATAATATTATGAAATTAAACACAAAAGAACAATAGACCCTTCTCCTATTCACAACAGACTATCATAAACCCCAACTTGACTACAACATTTTTAAGAACAACTATCACTGAATTCTCTCATTAATTTAACATTATGATACTGCTTAATCTTCAGGCCCTTTTTTCTCGAGCCGTAGTTTAAAGTTTCATTATCTTGAAAGTTTTTCCACGCCTCTAAAACACAAAGGTATCTGGTAAGCTCTTTTTGTCTTTAAAACACAAGGATAATTAAGCATTATTGTTACCATCACCGTGCTTAATTCCATATTGATAGTTGGATATATGTACAATATTAAATTATTGATTCCTACCTCCATAAAATTAAAATCTTGCCACCGCATATATTTACATCGTTTGATCATCTATCTTGGATTTTGATGAACTAATCAGGGTGCACAACTATAGCATCATAAAAAAAGTTACACTTTTACATAATAACAAAAAAAGAATGACATGTTAGTTGATTTTTATCAAAAAATAATATAGAGAGACAAAATAACATTACAAGAACTGCTCTAGCATGTAATAGAAGAAGATAAAAACAAATTAAGAAATGACGAATTCACTACCGAAATAAAAAATAACGCAAGAATTTCATCACCCAAACTCATATATGTAGAGGCACCTTCTGATGGCCATTTAGAAGGAATACGGAGTCCAAGCAATGGAAATTCTAACAATATATTGTGAAATAATATCCTCAAATTTGGTGATGGGCAGATTGCACTTTTGATGAGGGAATTTTCAATTCTCCATTTTGCTTAAAATAATTATTAATAGTTAATGATACTCAATATATAGGTTACAATATGTGAAATAAATATCCTCAAATTTGATAATGGGGAAAGGCACGATGGACAAACTTGAAAGCTGATGGGGCCTTTTCAATTCCCCATTAGCTTACAATAATTATTAATAATTAATGATTAATGATACTCAATAAATAGGGTAGAATATTGTTAACCTTTTAATTAGAAAATAAGGGGAAAATAGGAAAAAGGTTAAATAGGAATGATGACCATAGAGAGGTGTCACATCACCTTGTCTATGCCTAACTTTATATTATATATAAATTAGCTAGTTATTAATACGTATTTATAGTTTATTATTTTGTCTGCGAAAAGTCAGTATAGCATGTCTTTATTATATAACTTCGAAAGGTTCTTTCAAGTTAATAAAGTAAAAGTCATTTGTTGTAATACAATACCTTAATTTTTGTTGTCAAAAATCTTATTGATAGATATTAAGAATTAAATAATTTAATTCAAAAATCTTAAATATCAGAGAAAGTTCTACTATCATTTAGCTAAAGAGTTTTTTTGTTTTTATTGTTTACTGCATTCCTAATATCATGACTATATCTATATATAATAAAAGATGGTTTGAAACATGTGTGCTTAATGTCAATAAAATTCTAATTAAGGGCATTTCTGACATTCAACAATTAGCTATCTACGTGTATTATGATCTTTGAAAGATTTTGCAGATCAGCATGCTTAGCTATTTGGACCATCTAAATACCTCTAGAAAAAAAACCCACCCTTTCATGCTAAATTACAGATCATGCCCTACATTGAAATGTATTGAATATGGTGGGGCCCATATAACTTTCAAAATTGACACGCAAGTACTAACGTAATACCTGTGATAATGGAATGCTTTATTTTAGTTTCCTCCATCTATTTTCCATTTGAATTTGGTAAAGGGTAAATGATTTTTCATTTGAATCTCGTGAAGGTAAATACTTACTACCTATAGCCAGGTTTATTATATATTGAATTGTGTAAATTTGATATAGTTAAGTAATTTAATAAGATTATAATTTATATTAATTAATCCGGAGTTTAGAATTTAATTAGAACATCGATAGACTATTCATGTTTGTAGCAAAATTAGGTGTGCATATTTTTATCCTGATATTGTTATTTTAACAAAAATATATTAATAGTTTTAATTTTCATAATATTGGCCCGTGTTGGCACGGGCGTCGCCCCCTAGTATAAGAGAACAATGAACAACTATAATTTTATTATACGTATAGTAATTTTTTAGTGATTATAAAAAGACTTTTGCAGAAAAAATTTAAAAAATTGTGATTTGATATATCGAAATCAAAACTTGATTATATGGAAAGAAGATTTAATGCATTACTGTGTCACTATACAAGAAAATTGTAAGTTTTTTATACTAAGAAAGACTTGGAAATGGTCTTTAATTTTATGCAATATATAATTTTTCTAATTATCATAAATAAATGATTTTATTTTAGATTTTAATTTGAGATGTTCAAATAACTGAGCAAATTAGGTTAAGTTCCTATCTTTTATTAATTAGTATATATACCTACCTATTGGTTTTGATTTCTCCTTCTTCCGTTCATTTGTTCTCCTCTTTTCATGATTTTATATTCCGTTTTAAACTCAATCTTTCTGCATCAATTATTTTTATTTGTCCATTAAAAGAAGTGTTTGACTGAATTGATTTTTAAATGAATAAATTTATAGTTTTGCATGTAGAAAGGTTAAAAGAGCGAATTTCAAAAAAGAGACACAAAAATTTTACTTAAAATATTTATGATATCTTATTAAAGTTTTCTTTAGGCCACTGCTTGTATTGAGCCGCCCCTGAGGGGTGGACCCATTATTCTTGAGTTTCGAAGGCTGCAGTTGGTCCTAAGGGTTGGCATTGTCACGACCTAATTCACGGTTCGTGCCGGCACCTACCTTATCCCCTTAGTAGGCAAACCCTTAATAACCAACCCGCTAAAAAGATTCATTTGACAAGTAAATAACAAATGAAAATAATCAATAAGTCAAAAGTAAAACTGACACTCTTATTATTTGACTGAAAATTTCCAAAGACGGGTCTAGACTCGTACAAAAGCTTCTACAATACAGAGGAAATAACCAAAAATGAAGTAACACAACTTCTACTGTTAGAATGAGATGTATAGAAGCTTCAGGACGGCATCCGCTACTCCAGCTAACGAGACTTCGAGCAATAACCTAAAACATATCTACACCCCAAAAGGAATGTAGCAAGAGAGTATCAGTACACCACACATACTGGTAAGCATCATAGACCGACTAAGATTAGTTTAGACATAAGGCATAGAATCAATCAAGATAAAAAACCAAACAAATACCTTCGCACACACATTTATGAATCTTAACTATAAGGTAACATCCGCAACTAAGTATACCAAGTTCGCCTCTAATACTACCACACCGATATGATAATGGGATTCAGTCAAACGGGGTAACAACCGGTCATAAACTAAAATAGAGCTTCTAATTACCAATCCTATTCCAAGCCTTGATGAACAATTCGCAGCAATTCTCATACCAAACAATATTAAGTGGGACCACTAACCCATAAACTTCTCCTAGTAATTAAGCAGACTTCTAAGTTCACAGGTAGGCACACCCACAACATAACAGCAAGAATATTACACCCCGGATTTTCGCGCATTAAAGTTGTATCATGTGTTAGTCGACGCAAGTTCAAAAAAAATTGTCTTGAGGTTAAAAAGGGATTGAGCTTATTAATATAAATGGTTATAAGAGTTTATAAATAAGATTAGTAAGTGGCGAAAGATTTGAAGGGTGAATGAATCAAAGAAGCATGAGTTTCGTCAAAAGTTGGCAAGTTGGGAATACGATATCTTGTACTTTTGGGTGAGATTAGGAGTGCTTCACATGCTAAGAAAGTAATAATATGAAGTATTTTAATCGTATAATGGTCGTTCGTTAAGTTTGGAAGTCAAACGAGTTGTAATACGAAAGTCGACAAAGGGCGTTGCAAGTTAAGTTTGTAAATTTTACTGAAATTTAGGTTAGATGTTGTGGAGATTTTCTCTCAATCTACTTGGAGTTACGGGATGATCCACCTATCAAATCGAAGGTCTATGAGTCTAGTTTCTAGCACATTTTACCGTTTGTAGATATGACATCGGAGTGGAGAGATATTCGCATTTCTGTCCAAGGGTGCAAATTGCCGCGGGAACAACGAAGTATAGTCGGTGGCTGCACTTTTGCCTTGTATATATATAAAGCCTTTCACGATTTTTCCCTTCATTTTATCATCTTCAAGACCTGGAAAACCCTCAAACCATCTCCAATTAATCCTCCATCAATCTCAATCCAAACCAAGAGCAAATCTATCAACTTTAACATGTAGAACAACATGGCAACTTCGAAATTGTGATTTCTTCACTCTTTCACCTTTCGGAGGAAAACCTTGCTTTGAAGTAACTTGGGGTTTGAAGTGATTTTCATGATCTAAGGTATATTTTAACTTCCTTTTGATCTCTTTGAACTTCTATAAGTAATTGATCATAGAAATTGGTGAAAACCCCCATAGAACAAGCTCTTCTATATTCTTATGAAACTTTCGTGAACTTAGCTTATTTGTTGGGTTGTTTTATATGATTTTGTTGTGTTGTTTGGAGGTGTGGTGATATGGATGGGATCATATTGAAGAGGAGAAGTAGAAAAGTAGAATTTGGCAGCGTTTTACGGGCAAATTATGATACAAAAGGGCCTATAAATTCACGCCCATGAATTGCTCGATTAAATGACTAAATGAAGATTTCTATAAGCTATGACCTTGGTTTTGATCTTGAATAGTCCGTATTATGTAGGAAATCATTCGTAAGGCGTTCGAGGACTCGGGAAACATATATAACTTCATCGTTGAGGTATGTAGAGCTTTCTATTCTCTTTGTGGCATGACTAGAATTCAAATGACCTTTCATTGAAAAGTTGTTCCGTTAACTTGGATCGATCGCGTTCCATGATAATTGAGCTAACACATACTTTATCTATGACTTGTACCAAATTATGTTCCACATCTCCTTTTGGCTATCGATTAAAAGACTTTCCGTTCAACTTGTGTTGATTATGTTCCAAAATGGTTAAGCTTACCCTTTTCTCATGAATAGCTTGTATTGAAGTACCTTTCATATTTCGTATCCCTCCTATTTATCGAATGAAGAATGATATTAGTTATGGTACTCTTCACATCAAAGTTGAGTTGATTGTACTTCCTTTAATTGAGTTAATCCTTACCTTTTTGTCTATTGCTCCAAGGTGACGAACCTCTCGTTGGCACACTCTTTTCGATAAAATTTGTGTCGATTATATTTCATAAGAGTTTGACTAACTTTGACTTCGTGAATAATTCATAACAAGATGTTTCCTTGTACTTTTACTTCTTTGGCCTAATAATTAAAGAATGGTAAACGTAGCAACAATAATGATAGTCGGAGGATAACACCGATAGGTCACTCCGACTCTTTCCATGATATTTCTTCTGAGGTCAGTCTTGCATTGCACTTATATATATGTATTTATTTTTATTATCGCGCCGCGCTATAGTCGGCCGGGCAGGCATGTAAATGTGCACCTAGATGGATTTCTTTCATTACTGTGCCGTGTCATAGACGGCCGGGCAGGCACGTAGCTGTGCATACCACTGATCATTTGGGAAGAGATGATGATATGATGATGAGCTCACCTCACAGAGGGGTATATATTATTATATGATATGATATGTTATAAGCCTTCACTGTGAGGAATGATTTTACGAGCATGCATTTACATTTATGCCATGGTTATGGTTGCCCTCAGTGTCCTCGTTCAGAGTTTCAGGTTGCCTCTATATCTCCCTTCTTGTTATTTATATCTCTTATGCTTATGCTTACCGCCTTACATACTCGGTACATCTTTCGTACTAACACATTTTGTGCGTTGTGATCATGCCCACAGGTACGGTAGACGAATTGATGTACCTTTCTCATTAGGATATCAGAGTTCGCACTCCATTCTCTGGAGTTGCTGGTCAGAATCATTAAATAGAATGCATGCATGTATATATATATATATATATATATATATATATATATATATATATATATTACGAGTATGGCTATGGGTACGTCGGGGCCACTGTCCCGACCAGTTGATGCATATTAGTACTCTTAGAGGCTTACATACTATCAGTCAGTGTATAGGTATTGTGTTTAGCCTTGCCGGCCTTCTGACTTGTTGTCTTTCTTGGTTGTGACCTTGTCGGCCCTAGTTATGCATATATGTGTTGTTGGGCCTTTTCTGCTTGCAGGTTGTCATGATATACTTCTTACAATTATTATTCAGCAGCCTTGTCGGCCTATGATTCACGTTACAGAGTTCAGATATCACAGTTGGTACGCTCGGCCCTTCGAGTGCTGGGTACTGGCCACACCGCCCAAGACTCTGTGTCCGAAGACCTAATCATGATTTCTCCCATCAATTCTACTACACATATACGACTCACTAATCAAAGTCTAACTCAAGTAGACCATAACCTACCTCGAGGCGAGCAGGTGTCACGAACGTCCATGGGGTCTTCACCTTTCCGTTTTGGAACCGGAAGCCACGACGGAGAAGTCTAGAAATATCAGGAATCCAAGAACGAGAGTTAAATTATAGCATACGTAGTAGTCTAGACTCCATAATTAAATAACTCTTACAAATTTTATAAAATAACCCTCTCCTTTTTGTCCCCAATTCAAGAAGTCAAGTCTTAATCCATTTTCTAAATAGAGTGTGAATCATTATTTGGTTTTACTTTATCGGCCTAGAGTAATAATCTATATGAAGTTTTCGAAAATACATGCTTAAGATTATCCATTTCACCTTCCTAGGGTGGAAACAATTTGCAAGAATCCATTTTTATCAACCCAATAAGGCGAGCATTAGTAAATGAAGGAATAACTTTAAGGAAGATAGTATAAAGGAGGTTTTAAGGGTTACCTTTCCCAAACCTCTAAGTGTTCTGCCTTGAAATTCTCCCAGGTGGCGGCCTAGATGAAAGTTTTGTGGAAAAGTGAGGTCAAATCCCAAAATAAGGTTTAAATATTAGGTTTGGTCAGCGCTAACCGCTGTAGTGGTCTACTAGTCCGCGGTAGCTGTACTGCTATGGAGATAATCGTGCTGCGATAGCTGGCCTCAGTGACTTGTCCCTTGCGCTATAGCGGAGGTGAAATTAGCTGGGGAGGAATCGCTGCGGCGGTCCCCCACCTGCTGTAACTGTTGACACCCAATTTTGTCCCGCCTCTCCTCCGAAATACATATTTGCGCTTCTAATATTTAAAAAAAAAATAAAAAAAATAAAAAAAATAATAAAAAAATAAATAAATAATAATATATATTATGTTTACTATAGTTGTTAGTCCCTATCAATGACGGCGTTTCATTATTCTGTTACAACTATTATTATCATTATTATTATTATTATTATTATTATTATTATTATTATTAACGACTATTATTATTATTCTTAAATTACCATTATTACTAATTGTCATTAATTATTATTCTTGTTATTTCCATTATCATTATTATTATTATTATTATTGTTAATTACTAATCACTATTATCAGCGTTATTTTTGTTATTAATTATTATTCATCATTACCATTGTCATTTTTTTATTAATTATTATCATTGATTTTATCAACAATTGTTATTCATTATCGTTATCGTCATAGTTATTGTTATTATTATTATTATTATTATTATTTTTATTATTATTATTATTATTATTATTATTGTTAGTATTATTATTATTAATTATTCCTATTGTTATTTTTGTTATTAGCTGTCAATATTTGTTATCTACTATTATTATTATATCTATTATTATTGTTTATCACCGTTATCATCAGCATTATCAGTATTACCGTCATCATTTATCATTATCATTGTTGTTAATTATTAGTATTATTATTATCAGCAGTATTATTACCGCTAGTCATTCGTTACGGTTATTTAGTATTATTGAAACTGGCATTTCTCGGCATTTTATCAACTTCCGCATACACATCACACTTATTTCGCACATTTAAAATGATAGCGTTTATTTATTGTTAAAATATTATTGCACGGTCATTGCAACAGCATATAATTCATTATCCGGGTCTTTTACAATTGCACATTTTTCGTACCAGGTGATATTCCGGCACCCTTAGTACATCGTTAATCAAAATGGGTCTTTTATTCAAGTTTCGAAGACGAACTATTTCTTGCACTCGGTCCGCATTTTGACTTACCGGACTCCAAATCAAAGCCCGATTGACTCCTGATATTTTTGGACTAGTCCATATCCCTTATCTCAATTTTTGGAATAATCCGTATTTTAATTTATTAGCCTATTCTTTTAATACCCGGTCTAAAAATTGACCCAGTCCACAAATGGACCAGGCCCGATCCATTTTCGTTCAAAATAAGGGAAAAGGGTTTCCCTTATTCCCTTTCACCGCCTCTTCTCCGCCTCCCTCTTCCCCTTTCCTCTTCTTCATCGCCACCACATCTTCGTCCGCCGCCTCCTTTCCGCCTCTTCTCTTTCCTTCTTCCTCCTCCCATCACCGCCTCCAACCCCATCGCCACCGCCGCGCCTCCTCATTTCCCCTCTTTCGTCGTCGACTCTTCCCACGCTACACGCACCTCCACTATCTCCCTCACCCCACTGCTTCATCACCCACACCCATACCTCCATTTTCACCATCGTTACCCGCACCATCCTCTGACACCACGTTACCCCCACTCGCGTCTGACATCTCCACCATAGCCTGTCCCCCACGCGTCTATTCCCTCTCCACCTCCGCCTGCTCTGACACCACTACATCTCCACCTTCTGTTGTTCCCCGCTCCCTTTCCCTTTATTCAACACAAAAATAAATGGTAGATCTATAAATGAGGGAGAAAAATTCGAATTAAGGGGGGGATTTTTTTTTGGATTCAGAAAAATTCCAAAAGAGCCGATTTTCTTTCAGTTCCAGAAATCCCCTGTGAAATATTTTGTTTAGTTGTCACAATATCGCAAAAAATATCGAACAAAAAATACTAAAAGGATTTTTCGTCTGTTCTGTGTTTGTTGCGAATCCGAGTTTCGCAACCTCGAATTTGAAGTGTTTCGAGTGTGAATCGAAGACCCGCACCCATTTCGCTGCACTCGCAAAAGGTAGCAACCCCCTTGTCTATTCATTTCCTATTTTCCTTTTTTTTTTTTAGTTACCTGTATGCATATATGTTTATGTGCCAGCTTAGTTAGCAAAAACATGATTTCCTGTGTTAGTTTAGTTTAGTAGTTAAGCCTGTTTATATGTTAGTCCCAGCTTAATTTATCGAATCCTATACATTAGCTTAGTTTAGTTTTATGCAGTCAAATATGTCTTATGTGTTATTATGCCCTGAGATATTAAGCATGATCTAGTTCTTTTCTTAGCTGGTTCAGTCAAATACGCCTCAGAAATTATGTTGGCTCTAGTCTGCCTGTATTAAACATTCATATATTGGTTTTGCTTTAGTTCATCATGATTTGTGTGATGTTCTTGTTATGGTTGATCGATTGGCTATTGTATAGCAAGATTCAGATGTTTTTTTTTTTCGTAGTCTGGCTGCGAGGTACATGTTGGTCTAGTTCCTGCCTATCGTTCGCTTAAAGCCTGGTTTTGCTATTGTTTGCTGTTGTTCTGTTGCCAGGATAGATGTGGTGTCTTCGCATGTAAATTAATTTGAAGTGAGGCTGAAACTCTAGCATGACTGCCTGATATTGGTATTCATTTAAGTTTGATGTAGAAACTGTTTTGAGTTGTTTTGTGCTGAATCATGTGTCTTAATCCTTTAATAGATATTCCTTGCTTGTTTTTCTTATACCAATTTGAAGAGATGCTTAGATAAAAGCTTAACCCCAAAGTGATCCTAAATTGTTAAGAGGGTGCTAGTGAACTCACGTTGGAATATATGGTAGTCTGTAATGCATTGGTACTGGGCATAGTTGTTTAGTTTACATATGTGTTTGTTTGAGCATGTCTTGTAGGCCCTTCTGACCACTTATGCCCATTTGCACATCTTTCCTTTTTGCCCCCCCCCCCCCCCCCCCCCCCCCTTAAGTGTAGAAAGCATATCTCCAGTTCCAGTGATAACATTAAGTTATGCGAAATCAGATGACTGCTAGGATTGAGCCTCGATTCAGAATTTCTATGTTTGTTGCTCTCTAACAAGATTGAGAAAGTTTTGTTTACCTTGCTCAAATATAAGAGTTCTACATAATGTTTGGCACTAGCATAAGCTCATCCCTCATGCCTGTCCCCAGCATGCCATCCTCAAATCACCAACATGTACTCAATATGCATGAACTTCGATTGCTAGTATGTGCCTTCACGTAATTGTATATGCTTGCATATTCTTTTTTTTTCCTTTTAAAATGACTTGCTGTTTGAATGCTTGTTCGAATATCTAAGGGTGATGTAAACCCTTTTTTCTGTGAATTGTGAACGGGTTTCAGTTCTCTTTTTTTTCCTTTTGTTGAGAACCTGCTTGGGGGTTGTTTGGTCGTCTCTTTATGCATTCAAACACATGCAGAAATCTCAAACCTGTTTTCCATAGTTTGATATCTTCTTTTCTGGGTGTACTTAAGTGTACATTTTTAGCTTTTGGTTGTTTTGCTCAAGATAAAACAAAAATCTGGAAAACAGTCCTCATCCCACTCATATGTCAAAAAATGGAATAACTTCTCATCTTATGAATAACATGTTTGAAATTGCTACTTATGAACTTGAGAGTGAGATCCGACAAGGAATCTCGTGCATATCGGCATAGCTAGTTGAAATATTTCAGAACATGAGTTGATTCTGTGTTTCGCATTGGCTGTTGTATGGTGATTGTTTGGGAATATCCTCAATATACTTATAAGCATTTCAATTTTATTAAGGCAAGGGGCATACACTTGATATACATGTGATATGTGCATCCAGGTGTACATATCTTAGGAATATCATGTATACGACTAAGATTGGCAGAATACATAAGGCCCATATTTTCCTCAGTTTAGAAAACTGAAGCCAGCGAAATTGCTATTGAGTTAGATATTAAATTTTCAAGTATCATTCACTATCATGCCGTCATATCAGTAAAATATGTATTTGTGCAAGAAATAATATGTTGCAAATATTGGTTTGTTTTTTGAGAACTTACAATATATATATATATATATGTTTAGCCTCCGTTGATTACATGCTAATCCTTTTCTTTTCATTTTTGCATGATCACCACATACGAGTCCGAGTGACTCGTTCTTCGTCCATATTCGGTGTTGGGCTAAAAGCCCAACAGAATCTTCTACGTGTTCAAGGCCCAACAGTAGCAGATCAGTCATCCCTCAAAATGGGCTGAGCCCATGTCCGACTGCAGCAGCCCCTTTCTTACAAAAAATGGGCTGAATCCATCTGAATTATTTCCCCCTTTATTTATTTATGCATTTAATTTGTATTATGCAACTAACTCTTTGTTTGTTTTGTTTTCTTAGTTTAGATAAATCCTAATAAATTAGGAGGTTAGTTTTAGTGATGGGTAGTTAGTTTAAGGAATACTAACAATTAATTTCATAAGTTAATACTATTCTTTTCATGCTTCATTTTATTTGGGATAATTAATTTGCAAAATGGCATGACTATATATTTTAAGTAAAGGGAATCATGTTTTCATTATAGATGTTTCAAAAACGTCACTAATATGCAAGTATAAATTCAATTATATTTTATAGATAACTCTTCAAGTTTGAATCAATCATGCATATTTTTAACTAAGCATAATTAATAAGCAAATTCACTTCCCTTTGAATTCTATTTATAAGCTTAGATTTTCTACATTGCTACATTCACAGAAAGTTCAAAATTGCTAAATCTCTTTCTTGAAAGCTATTATTTACAGGCAAAAAATTGTTATATTTCCTACAAGTTTTATCTTAAAATGCATTTATTATATTTCATATAAAGTCTTAGCAACATTTTAAGCCTTGTTTAAATGGCATCTAAAATCCTCTTTTATGCAAATCATCTTTTTATAAGTTTTATTGTTAAATTGCATTTGATTTAAAGCCTTAGTTATATTTATGAGTTTTATTTAAAATGACATCCAAAGTCCCTTTTTTTTATATGAATTTTCATCTTAATTAATTAACCTAAGTTTGGCCGGACAACCGTAGTTAACGGATTCTAAAGGATGCCTAACCCCTTCCCTTTAGGATAATATAGAACCCTTACCCAGAATCATACTGATTAAGCAGACTATTAACGGAGGTTTAGCTAGATTTACCTTAGTTAATATCTAGGTGTCCTAATTCACCGTTAAATTAATTAGGTGGCGACTCCTTAAAACAAACAAAGAGGAATCACCAATATGTTGTACTCCGCTTCAACCCGATTAAAAGGGGGTATAACAGTAACAAGGCTGCTATACCGATGACCCACACTATTTACGCTCTCACCAACTCGACCATAGTTAAAATTTAGCATAAAACTTCCCCACGGACTGATTGTACAACTAATCAACTTGGTTGTAGACGCTTACTGCGGAAAGGCTAGTAACGGCCAAATGGTCGTTAACAGATTTCTCGGTCATCAAAAGAAAAAACTTCAGCATTTTTTGGGTCAAAAGTATACAGTGCCAAAGCTAAGGAGATTTCTTGTACGGAAAAGGGCCTAAAATACCCTCGAACTATTACAATTGGTGCAAAAATACCCTCCATCCACCTTTGAGCCCCCAAATACCTCTGTCATTCACCTTTGAGCTCCCAAATACCCCTGACATCCACCTATG
The DNA here is from genome assembly GCF_019175385.1 of Lycium barbarum. NCBI lineage: Eukaryota > Viridiplantae > Streptophyta > Magnoliopsida > Solanales > Solanaceae > Lycium > Lycium barbarum. Next base: position 13,807,298 of record NC_083346.1, on the reverse strand, counting down.
GGGTCTAATATACCCTTATTTCTAACAGTCCCATGTTGATGCCCAATTTTATCCATCCTTTTGTCCAAGTTACATCGTTAAGGCTTCTATTTTAATATTAATTATATTTTTTTTATCACAACCTATAGTTAAATTTCTTGATGATCTCTATTATTATTATTATTATTATTATTATTATTATTATTATTATTACTATTATTATTATGACTATTATTATTATTATTATTATTATTATTATTATCATTACTACTATTATTACTACTATTATTAGTACTATTATTATTAGTACTATCATCATTGCTACTGCTACTGCTACTACCACCTTTTCGTTTTACTAGAAAAAAAAAATCACTCTTGCATTTATTCTCCTTCTGGCTTAATTGTAGTGTTAATCCTATTTGTCTTCTCTATAAATATTTATTTAAACATATTTTTGTATTAGCGTCACACTTATAGTTGTTGTTATATTTCTATGATTACTTTACTATTACAAGTGATAAAACTATTTACCAAAATATTTTGTCCCTCTACTTTTATTATCATTATGAAAATCTATTTGAAATTACTATATTCCCCAAATAAACCAAATAATTTTTTTTCACCCATTTCCTAAAGTTTCTACCCAACCCATAATCCCTTTCCAACTAAAAATCCCAAAGGCATCAGGTTACCCCTAAAACCAAATATCCATAACTCATTGTTAGTTACTCAAAATTCCTAAGACCCCGTCATCTCTAAATTTCCTTAAAATCAAACATTCCCCGATTTTTGTCAAAATTCCACGGCTACAAAATCCCTTTCTTTGTGCCTTTTATATTCTTTCATTTATTCTAGTTTGATTTTCTCTTCTCTTCTCTTTTCAATTCCACTTTCTTTCCTTAATTCATTCACCTTAATTTCTTACTAGTAATCATAAAAATCATAGCTTAATATCCTCCTTAATTGCGAAATCGAAACTTTCCTCTTTTCATCTAATATGCAAAGAACAAAATGGCAGAAGTTTGGATCCGAATCTATTCGAAAAATCCGTCCAAGTTCAAGATTATTATTATTATTAATAATAATAATAATAATAATAGTAATAATAAAAGTAATAATAGTAATAGAGATCATCAAGAAATTTGACTACAAGTTGTGATAAAAAAATATAATTAATAATCTAATAAAATAGAAGCTTAACGATGTAAATTGCACAAAAAGATGGACAAAATTGGGTGTCAACATGAGACTGTTAGAAAATAAGAGTACATTAGACCCCATAGGTGGATGACAGGGGTAATTGGGGGCTCAAAGGTGGATGACAGGGGTATTTGGGGGCTCAAAGGTGGATGACAGGGGTATTTGGGGGCTCAAAGGTGAATGAAGGGTATTTTTACACCAATTCTAATAGTTCAAGGGTATTTTAGGCCCTTGTCCGTTTCTTGTAAGGAGAGAGTTCTGATGTAAGGCATTCCACCTTGGGAGTAAAGTTTTATGGAAAGAATAATTCACAGGGACAGGGATCATCATTTTTAAAAATAAAAAAAGCTAATATGGGAAATGAGGTAAGAAGTAATTTGAATTGACAAAATATTTTGTGATTCTTGAGCTCAAAAGGATATGTTTGATTATTAGTAAAAGCTTGAAAAGAGTTAGCCACCTGATTTTAGCTTTTTTCAAGTATAATCACTTGCTTTTTCTAAGAGATTTCGCTGCAGATTCTTGATGCTGCATTGTTTCTTCAAGTATAATCACTTGCTTTTTTCACGTGTTATATTTTGCTATTTAAGCTTCCTTATTGATATTACTCCAGAACTGAAAGACTTTAGCGTAGACTTATTGATTTAGGAAAACAGTTCTGCTAGGATTTGAGGAGTAAATCAAGTGGGAGTGTAAGATAAGTCAGGGATTGAAGAACCTCGGTTTTTTTATCAAGAGTGAAGCAGCAAAACTGAGAAATTTGATAAATAAGTTGTCTTAGATAACTGTTAAACTGTTGTCTTGGGGAGTATTTATGTTTCATGATAACAGGATATTACTCATGTTGGGATGAGATATTTCTTCTGCTAAATGTCTAACCTTGGAAATATGGATGGGACTTGTGTGACTCTAGAGCCAAAATAGCTTATTTTTACGGTCATTACACAAAAATGGTATGCCGTTTTTTTTTTAGACCAAAATGGGTATTTCGTTGGATAACCAACGAAATACCCACACCTTACTGTTCATCCCCGAATTATTTCAGTCAATTTTTTTTTTTTTTAAATTTTGGTGCATTTCGTTGGTAGTCCAACGAAATAGCATTAAATTTTTTTTTTTTTAAATTTCGTTTATACAAAAAACGAAAGTAAAAATAAAAATATTTTTGGCCTATTTCGTTGGACTACCAACGAAATAGGATAAAAATATTTTTTTTTAATTTCGTTTTTGCTAGCCAAATTGTTAGCCAAATAAAAAAAAAAAATTTAATGCTATTTCGTTAAGCATTTCATGAAATGCAACCAAATTAAAAAAAAATTATATTTCCCTATTTCATTTTTGTATAAATGAAACAATTTTTTTTTATTTCGTTTTTTTGTGTAAACGAAATAGTTTTTTTTTATTTGGTTTATACAAAAATGAAATAGGGAAATATAATATTTTTTTTTAATTTGGTTTCATTTCGTGAAATGCTTAACGAAATAGCATTAATTTTTTTTTTATTTGGCTAACAAAAACGAAATTAAAAAAAATAAAATATTTTGTCCTATTTCGTTGGTAGTCCAACGAAATAGGACAAAATTTTTAATTTTTTTAATTTCGTTTTTTGTATAAACGAAATATTATTTTTTATTTCGTTTATATAAAAAACGAAATAGGAAAATATAATTTTTTTTTTGTATTTCGTTTATATAAAAACGAAATAGGAAAATAATTTTTTTTTTTTTTTGTATTTTGTTAATGCTGTTATCAAATTAAAAAAAAAATTAATGCTATTTCGTTAAGCATTTCACGAAATGCAATCAAATTAAAAAAATTATTATATTTCCCTATTTCATTTTTGTATAAACGAAACAATTTTTTTTTTTAAATTTCGTTTTTTGTGTAAACGAAATAATTTTTTTATTTTGTTTATACAAAAATGAAATAGGAAAATATAATAATTTTTTTTTAATTTGATTGCATTTCGTGAAATGGTTAACGAAATATCATTATTTTTTTTTATTTGATAACAGCATTAACAAAAACGAAATTAAAAAAATATATATATTTTTTAAAACTACCTTTAGCGCAGTATTTTTTTTTTTAGCACTGAAAAAAAAAATTTGGTAAACTTTTTTTTTTTTTTTTTGAAAAAACTTAGTGTTTTTTCCATACTTTGACCAACGATTAGTCGTGTGTCAAGACTCCGAAACGTCAATATTTTATATAGAACATGATATTTTTTTCTGCGTACAATAATGTAGGCCCAATACATCAAGGATACATAGACGTTCGGATAGTCATTTTAGGGGTTGAAAAGGTGCCCGAAGTAAGTTTTGTTTGACTGTAAGGTTATTTTAGTCAACTTTATATGTCGAGAAAATTAGTCAGCTTTATTTTCAAAAATTGAAACCGCAGAAGTGAAATTGACATTCACAACTACATTACCCTGGGATTTTTACGTTAAAATCTATTGCGTATCATCATCTTATAAGTAAATAAAACTGAAAATTTCACGCCAATTTGGGGGAAAATTGAAATTGAATGGGATAAAAGGTGTTTTTTTAAAAATCGGCTCGGCCAAATTATCTTATGGCAGTTTGTCCGCATAGATCTCGAAAAAATACGCAAGTTCAAAAAAAAAAAATGCGTAAATCGGACGTCCGAGCGCAAAGTTATGACCATCTAAAGTTTGACCACTTTACAACTAGTTTTTCACCTTATATTTTTTAGAATTAGATTTATATTCAAAATAACATTGTGTCTTGATTAGAAAATAACACGCTTAAATCAAAACCTTAAAAAATAAAACACTTAAACCTTAAACAAAATTTACTTCGGCTACCTTTTCAACCCCTAAAATGACGATCCGAACGTTTACGTATCCTTGATGTATTGAGCCTACATTATAGTACGCAGAAAAAAATATCAGGTTCTATATAAAATGTTGACGTTTTAGAGACTTGACACACGACTAATCGTCGGTCAAAGTATGGAAAAAACACTAAGTTTTTTCAAACAAAACTTACTTCGGACACCTTTTCAACCCCTAAAATGACTATCCGAACGTCTACGTATCCTTGATGTATTGGGCCTACATTATTGTCCGCAGAAAAAAATATCAGGTTCTATATAAAATATTAACGTTTCGGAGTCTTGACACACGACTAATCGTTGGTCAAAGTTGGAAAAAACACTAAGTTTTTTCAAACAAAACTTACTTCGGGCACCTTTTTAACCCCTAAAATGACTATCCGAACGTCTACGTATCCTTGATGTATTGAGCCTACATTATTGTCCGCAGAAAAAAATATCAGGTTCTTTTTTTTACAAAAATGAAATGAAATAGGAAAATACAATAATTTTTTTTAATTATATTTCCCTATTTCATTTTTGTATAAATGAAACAAATAAAAAATTATTTCACGAAATGCAATCAAATTAAAAAAAAAATTATTATATTTTCATATTTCATTTTTGTATAAACAAAATAAAAAAAATTATTTCGTTTACACAAAAAACGAAATTTAAAAAAAAAATTGTTTCGTTTATACAAAAATGAAATAGGGAAATATAATAATTTTTTTTAATTTGATTGCATTTCGTGAAATGCTTAACGAAATAGCATTAATTTTTTTTTTTAATTTGATAACAGCATTAACAAAATACAAAAAAAAAATATTATTTTCCTATTTCGTTTTATATAAACGAAATAAAAAAAAAAAATTATATTTTCCTATTTCGTTTTTATATAAACGAAATAAAAAAAATATTTCGTTTATACAAAAAACGAAATTAAAAAAATTAAAAATTTTGTCCTATTTCGTTGGACTACCAACGAAATAGGACAAAAATATATATTTTTTTTTAATTTCGTTTTTGTTAGCCAAATAAAAAAAAAATTTAATGCTATTTCGTTAAGCATTTCACGAAATGCAACCAAATTAAAAAAAATTATTATATTTCCCTATTTCATTTTTGTATAAACGAAATAAAAAAAAACTATTTCGTTTACACAAAAAAACGAAATAAAAAAAAATATTTCGTTTACACAAAAAAACGAAATAAAAAAAAAATTGTTTCATTTATACAAAAATGAAATAGGGAAATATAATTTTTTTTTTTTTAATTTGGTTGCATTTCATGAAATGCTTAACGAAATAGCATTAATTTTTTTATTTTTTTTTATTTGGCTAGCAAAAACGAAATTAAAAAAAAAAAAAATTATCCTATTTCGTTGGTAGTCCAACGAAATAGGCCAAAAATATTTTTATTTTTACTTTCGTTTTTTGTATAAACGAAATTTAAAATAAAATAAAATTTAATGCTATTTCGTTGGACTACCAACGAAATGCACCAAAATTAAAAAAAAAAAAAATTGACTGAAATAATTCGGGGATGAACAGTAAGGTGTGGGTATTTCGTTGGTTATCCAACGAAATACCCATTTTGATCTAAAAAAAAAAAGACATACCATTTTTGTGTAATGGCCGTAAAAATAAGTCATTTTGGCTCCGGACTCGGACTTGTGTTTTAGGTCACAAGTTCGAGCCCCTTCTTCAAGCGAATTAAGTCTAATATTTAAGTGGCAAATGCTGGAAGTCCAAGATGGTGGGTTGGAATATCAAGAGGACATCTGATTCATGCTCTCTTCCCCTGGTAAAGAGGGATTTTCATTCTAAATCAACCGTTTGATTAAAAAAAAAAAATTACTTGGGCCTTCGGTTGGGAAAGTGAATATCCTTGATGGATCAATTGAACAATTTTACAGATCAAAATGGAATACCGAACCGCTATAGAAGCGAATGACTTGATCGTGACCTATAATATTCTTTGTTTGTTTGACTGACCGATTCAAATCGATTGGGCTTCGTTCCAGGTAGTGGTCTCGACCAGGAGGTGAGAAGAGTTGAGAACAGGTGCGTAACGTGTAGGAATCTGCCGACCAGTTCGGGCCAAATCCTGGAAAGAGCTTTTTGGCGAATGGTTGGTGAGGGGCTGATTTATGCAAATTCCATTTTTGTAGTCTTTTTTGGCAAATGGTGGTGGAGGGAAAGAAAATTTTAGTGGTGGAAGAACAAATATAGGGGAGGGGTAAAATGGGTTAAGGGTGATGAGGTGGCATGCTACGTGGCCTCCACATCATCGATTGTCAGTGCCACGTAAGATTGGATGTCCATATTGGACAAATTAACGAAGGAGGGATATATCTGATCCAATAGTATAACGGTAGGGGTATATATGAACCCAAAGTATAACGAAGGGTATATTTAAACCTTTTCTCATAGTACAGGAGTATATTTGACCCTTTTCCGTTCTTCAAAAGAAAAGCAATAACTACAAGTTTGCTAGTAGCAAAATATAATTATATCCGTCAAAATGCGTAAATATTTCTTTTCTACAACGTAAAATAATCATTAGAAAAGTACTTCAGTGTACCGTGTATATACATGTTCCTATTCTGAACTCTATCAGAATGATCAATTCTCTTTTGTTTGTATCAATTAGAAAAAAGATTATACAAGGAAAAGATTTTTTTATATTAAAAACAAAATAGCCTCAAAGAATAATCTTCACTCCATGCTCATTCTTGGAAAATGACGAAATGATTCCTTATATATATTCTTGCGTAGTTTCGCTCATTACGGAAAATAAGCACTTATGGTCTCCGTAAAATATTTAATAAATTTTACCTATTACATTCAAAGGAAAACGTGAAGAAGAATATTTAACCGGAAGCATCAGAAAAGTCCCATCAAATTTTAGAAGTCGCAACACCAAGAAGTTATACCAAACACCTAAAATAACTACATAAAAATAAAACAAAAACTACACCTTAAAAAGTTGTACTACACTCCAAAAATATGCTACCTCCGTTCCATAATAAATAATTTTTTAGTCTTTTTAATTTTTTTCAAAATAAGTGATGCTTTAGGATTTCAAGAAGATTTTGGGCAGATTCTTTTAATATTATTTATAAGTAGTCAAGATTCATTAACTACTCCCTCCGTTCCATATTACTTGGTCACTTTTCCTTTTGCACGCTCCTTAAAAAAATCATAAATAAAAAATATATTTTACTACTTTACCCCTATCTCTCTCCAATAAATACACTCTAATCAATATTGACTATTTTCAAGAACATTTAATACTAAGGGTAAGATGAGAAAGATTTAAATAATTTTATCTTGGTTTTGTAAATGAATAAGTAATATAGGACATATATTTATAGTAATGTGGCCAAGACGGAGGGAATACCTTTTCTTTTTCTAGAAAGTAGTAAAATTTGATTAGGGGTAAGTTAGTAAAAACACTCTTAATTTTCTAGGAGCGAGCAATTTCTTAAAAGGTGTGCATGTGCCTAAAAAACTACTTATTATGGAACGGAGGGAGTATCTAAAATAGTAGGAATACAAAAACTGCAACTCAAAATGTGAACTCATGTCAAATCCTTTTTGTTCCCACAACTCCGGTTAAATTTAACAACTACAGTTTGCTAAATATTTGACGAAAATTAAACGTAAATTTTAACAAAAATTAAAGAATCAAAACTGCTCATGAATATATTTAATGAGCCATTTGATACTTATTCCCAAACATAAGGGACCATTTTTGTCATTTCCTCAATAATGCTTCCTCTAATTGATTTGCTTTTCTGAAAGCATGAGTCAAAGTAGGATTTACTAGCCTATTTAGGAGTAATATTCAATCATCAATAATATGTGAAAAATAATTTTAAATCATTTGAAAGCGTATTCAAGTATTGGGTTGGAGTCTTACAATTTCCGGTGGTAGGTTGTACTGTATAACTATATCTGGTCCTTGTTGACTAGCAACAATTTTTGTAAATACATTGGCATGTATTAATCCCTCCGTCCCATTTTAATTGTCGCTTTAGTTTTAAGAAAATTATCTCAAAATAATTGTTATTTTAGAAATTCAAGATTAAAGTTGACAATTGTTTCTAACTATACACTTAACATTCAAGAAGCAATTCTTTTTAATCTATCTATTAAATAGGAAAACCTAGTAAACTATACTTGTATTTTTTTTTAATGAGCGTGAAAATGCTAAAGCGATAGTTAAAATAGGACGGAGGAAGTAAATGCTAGTTTCATGAAGATCTACTTATGGTGAGTTAATAAAGACATTTAATAGCTTTCATAGTAACAACATTTATTTAAACTACTTTTTATCGTGTGTTAAACGTCTCATTTGATTATCACTCAGGTAATTAGAGGATTAATGTTAGGTTTGGAAAAGAATGACTTTTTATTTTTTATTTAAAACATCAAATATTCTGAAATAAGACGACAGTTGTTTTCAGCTAAATAAATATGCCGAACACACACACACACAAAAGGGAAGAAGTCCTTCCACATAATATACTCGGTTATAAATTGTTGTTTATAGTGCAATTAAAGTTAGTTCATTGTTTTGGGGGCATATTCAGCATTAATTAGATGGTTGTGACAGAAAAATAATTTGTCTTTTGCTTTTTAAAGAGAGGGAAAAATGGGTTGGGGGTAGTTGGAGACATGTGGGAGAGCTGTTTTGTTTTCTTGTTAAATTAAAGGGTCAAATCATTTAAAAGAATCACGTCTAGCTTCTTCCTTAGGCATGCTAAACTTGTACTGTCAAAGTGATTTAGTTGAAATTAATTGCCTGAAAATATAGGTTTCAAGAAAACGCCATTAATTTATCTAGAGGTGTTCATGATTCGGTTTGGGTCGGTATTGATTAAAATCATAATCAAACTAATTTAGTCGGTTTTTAAATGTCTAAAACCATAATCAAGCCAAATAAAATAATAACCACCGGTTTGGTTATTGTCGGTTTGGTTCGGTTTGGTTCGATTTTTCGGTTTATGACTAGCAGCCATGAGACTTATCAGTAAAATATTAAAAAACTGAAAAAGACATGTCTTTTTTTTTTGTTCAAACGATAAATTTTATTTATAGTTTAAGGTCGAACATACATCATAAAAACATTTTCACATTAGTGATAGTGTAGTACTCAAGTTACCCAAAGTTGCTAAACTATTACATATAGAGCTAAAAACTAACTTAGTATTGGCTGCACCATTTTTGTCATCTTAATACACATACCTGAAAATAAAGTAGAGCATAGGAGCTTTTAGTTGTTGTTACAAACATACATATTAATTAAACATAAAGACTACCTAAAATTAAAATGAAAATATATGGAATAAAAAAAAATTGTGTAATGATCCCAAACTTTGGGGCAGTACTTGCATTTTGCCCTCAATTCTCCCATTTTGTTAAAAAAAAATTGTGGAATGATCTCAAACTTCAGATGTTTTTTTATCATTATCCCCAAGGCTAGGGTCTCGACTACAAAGAGTTGTTCTTTTATGCTTTTTAGGAGGATTACCCACGGAAGAAGTATTAGAGCATTACCATGTGCTTGAGTTGCAGCAAATGATGATGTTACTGAAGTATCTTATATAAGAACCTCCAAATCTACAACCTCTGTCCTTTTCATATGAAAAATATTAGAAGTTTAGGACCCATTCAGACAAGAAAAAAGAAAGGTATAAATTCAAAAAAGAAGAAGAAACAACCTAAAATCAAATGGTTGACAAAGAAAGGCTAAAAATTTAAGTTAAACACATTAGACTCTTATGTGAGCTTCTGTTAGTAGGTTTACACTTAACACTTAAAAGAGTTAAAAGACTTAAAGACATGGGCTTGGATATATTCTTAAAAACATGGGCCTTAAACAATCATGTGAAATAAGTAGACCAAAAATCAAATTAATGATTAAAAGGTATAAAATATTTATAATTATTTATGAAAAACTAATATTATACATATAAATAATTATAAAATTTATGTATATAATTTATCAGTTTGGTTCGGTTATTTTTTAATAGAACCATAACCAAACCAAATATTTTCGATTTTTAAAATTTAAAACCAAATTAAACCAAACCAAAACAAATATCAATTTTTTATTCGATTTGGTTAAATTTTCGATTTGATTTTGGTTTTAACCAAAACCGTGAACAACCTTAAATTTATCAAATGATACTTCTCTTTCGACCTTTCTTTTTGATTTATTAGTTTGATTCTTGTTCAAGAATTTACTTACAATTTTAATTTCTAATTAATTTAACAGGGTATGACTTTAGAATTGCGTACTAGTCACTTAGATAGTTAGATTCATGTCAATATAGGCTCGAAATCTCAAAAGGTATGGAAAAAATATAAGTTTTAAATTTAAAATGTACTTAGTAAATAAATTTTGTAATTTTATTTCAAACATTTTAAATTAAAAAAAAAACTTAATTACTCTTTTTTGCCATAAATATGTACACTCATGTAACTATAAAATCTTTACATGTTTTTGTAATTTGAACTCAAAAGCTATTTTAAGAAATATTGGCCAAACACAAAGCCGTTTCTCTAATAGCAATAAAAAGTATTTCTTAAATGATTTTATCAAACACAAATAACAAGTTTGTGTTGAAGGAAGAAGAGACTTCTTGATTTATGTGATACATGAATTATCTTAGTTTATGAATTATCAAACTTAATGTATTAGCCTTAAATATATGTACTATTTTGTTCATGAATTCGGGAAGAAGGACAGGTTTGAAAATATATATATGTGTGTGTGTGAGAGGAAATTCTATAAATACTTAAGTTCTACATTTATTTTGTAGTAGTTCAATTGATTAATTATTTGAACTTTCATGTTGATGATGTTGGAACTCATCGTTTTTCATTTTCCCTTTACTAGTATGTATAAAAAAAAGAGTTGGAAGAAGTAAAGAAAAATATGTAAAGACAAATATCTTTCACCATCAATCTTCAAGAACAAATAATTGATTGGAGGTGCTCATCTCATCCCATCCAAATTTCAAACACTATTCTCCCCAATTATTTCACCGAAAATTCATTTTTGAAAAAAAAGCCAAAAGAAGCATTTTAGAAATTCGGCCAGATTAATCGTCGGCCTCTATAGTCAAAGGCTGCTGCTAAGTTTTATTTGGTTTTTTTTAATGTACCAAAAAGGTCTTGTTGTTGTAGTCAAAGTAGCTGTAAGTCTCTATCTTGAAGGCTAATTTGTTTAATCATTGCCGTTTTTTGTTTCTCACCCGGTGTCCGGTACTCACATTGAAGCCCGATTATATTCAAATTCGCGCCGCGCAGATTTGGGGGAAAACGCTCACTATTAAGGATTTTTCCATACCCATGGCTCAAACCTCAGACATCTGATTAAGGGAGAAGCAGCCCCATCCGCTGCACCACATCCTTTGGTGGTTTGTTTAATCATTGTACCAACACCCAATTACATTATTTGATTTTCTTACTATTTCCATGTAAACTTAAATAAGTAGTTGATCTATTCGTTGGCGTTATTTATTTTGATCACATGGACTGCGATTTCTCCACAAGGCCTTAAGTATCTGAACTACCCCTCCCCCCTAAATTAATAAACAAGATACATATACCCGCCATGTACAAATCTTAACCATAAATATATACTCTCTCTCTCTCTCTCTTTATATATATATATATATATATATATATATATATATATATATAACCAAATGTGTACAAAATTCAACCAGTTATCAACCAGGAAAATGAAAGTAAATATTGAAAATTGAAGACTCATAAAAGAAGGATTTTATCTCTTTTTACTAAAATTAGTCATCAAAATATTTGACATTTAGAGCCCGTTTGGATTGGCTTATAAGTTGGCTTATAAGCTGTTTTCAGCTTTTTTGAGTGTTTGGCTGGCCAGCTTAAAGTCATTTTATGCTTAAAATAAGCTCAAAAAAATAATTGGACCCATTTGACTTAGTTTATCTAAAACAGCTTATAAGCTGAAAACAGCTTATAAGCCAAAAAAAATAAGTTGGACTACCCCAACTTATTTTTTTCAGCTTATAAGCTGCAAACAGCTTTAAGCTGTAAGCCAATCCAAACGGGCTCTTAAAAAAGAAGATGTCATATATTAGTTTAGAATTGCCCGAAGATCTACCCTTGTTGTTGCAATTAAGTAGTGTATTAGACGTTTACGATGAGATAAAAAATAATTCTAGACAAATACTCTTATAATTGAGGCTATTAGATATCTTTTTTAAGGGTGTACAAAGACCTTAAAAGACATATAATATGAATAGACATGCAGGGGTAAAGCTAGAAGGCAATGTACGTTAACTTATGAGTTTTGTCCGAACTCAGTAGGGTTGTCCTAAACACCGTATTTACGTTATGAATACACTAAATATGCTTAAATTCTAAATTTAGAACTCAATTATTAACACTTGAAATTGTTGTAAAATTTAGAACTCATAAGGTTCAAATTGGATTCCCTCTGATGGCAAGGAGTATAAAATGTAGTAATAAAAGGTTTGAACCTCCAAAGGAAAGATTAGTGTTAGGCTCGGAAAAAAGGAATAGTTATGATTAGAAATAACTACAACACTACCCAAACAGCTTTCAACTGTCCAAATTGAATACATGCATCAAACTACCTCTATAATCTTTGCTCCTTATTTGGCTCTACTGGTCCCATTTTTTCTTTCCAACTGTGCCAACTTGGTCCATTTAATTCACCCCTTAAGTATTCACTGTCTTTGCATGTTATATATATACCTGTGTAATTGCTTACTAGCAAGTGCACACAAACTAATTATATCTGTCTCCACAAAAACACTTAGATTTTGTAGGTGTTTTTGTGACTTTACTCTTACCAAAATGGCCATAACTAACTCTACTATTTCCATTTTTTTCAGCCTTTCCTTGATTTTGGGAGTGGCTATTTCTCAAACTGAGGCTCGGGCATTTTTTGTGTTTGGAGACTCACTTGTTGACAGTGGCAATAATAATTATTTGGCCACTACTGCAAGGGCAGATTCACCTCCTTATGGCATTGATTTTCCAACTCGCAGGGCAACTGGTCGTTTCTCCAATGGCCTCAACATTCCTGACATTATCAGCTGAGTCCATTTTACTCTGCTTTTATTTTATTTTTTAATGTACACTAGCAGAAGGGAGCTTTCAAACAACGGTAAAATTATTTCTATGTGACTTATAGGTAATAGGTTCGAACAAAGTAAAATCAGCCACTGATGCTTGCGTCATGCTAGACTACCTGCAGCACACCCCCTTGAGGTGTGGTCCTTTCCCGGACCATGCGCGAACTAGGGATGCTTTGTACGTTAGCATAAGGGGACCTTTAGAATAACAATAAGGCTGTCTTAGTGTAAGTTACAGCTCATAGCTCGAGCGCCAGTATAGGCTGCTTACATCACACCCCTTCCTCGTACAATGTAAGAATGTGGGTCCTTTGTGCATTTGGTTGTTTTTCACACTAGCACCTAATTGTGTTTCACTGCCTCTTCTATGAAAGGATTTAACTTATCACTGAAATTGTAATTTTAACCTGTTGTAGAAGGTAATCTATCTTATTTTGCAAATTATTTATCTTACCTTTTAGACAGACTACCTATAGTTTTCCTTTAGGAGTTTAACTTCTATATACAAATACAAATAATGTAAAAAAGAAGTTACATAAAAAAAATTACTATCGATAACCGTCCATAAAAATAAGTACTCTATATGAGAAGGTATAACATTTTACATACTTTCACATGCATGAGTTGTCAAGACATATGTGTAACATGAAGAAGGCTAACATCTGTATATACCATTTGATACAAAATTAGCTTGATGAGTTTTTTTATCTTTTGCTGAACAGAAGAGCAACATTTACATCATATTTAGCCACACAGTTAATCAGTTTTAATTATTTTACTTTTTCAGGTCAGCAAATTGGTTCTTCAGAATCACCACTGCCTTACTTGAGTCCACAGCTTAATGGACAAAGGCTTCTTGTTGGTGCCAACTTTGCATCTGCTGGAATTGGAATTTTAAATGACACTGGCATCCAATTTGTACATACAAACACTAGTCCAAATTCAATTATTTCCATTTAATATGCTAACATCTCTTGTTTAAACATTTTAATTTGTTTGTCTAGTTAGATACACTTTAGTTTAATATGTAAATATGCTATATATGCAGGTCAATATAATTCGAATGCCGCAGCAGTTGGATTACTTTAGGCAATACCAGAGCAGAGTGCGTGCCCAAATTGGAGAAGCAAGTACCCAAAGACTTATAAATCAAGCTCTTGTTCTTATTACTCTTGGAGGCAATGACTTTGTGAACAACTACTATCTCGTGCCCAACTCTGCACGGTCGCGCCAATATGCTCTCCAAGATTATGTCCCTTTTATTATATCAGAATACCGTAAAATCTTGATGGTAAGTGTAACATGATTTCTTGTACAAGTTCAGTAAAAAATAGGGATAATATCAGAGACGACCCCTCTGATTTGGCCTCGTAACATTGACCTGCAGTATAAGGGTCTTCATTCAATATGACAGTTACTATCAAAATAACTTTTCACCAAGATAATTGGTTAGCAACTGATGCTGGTAGCTGTTGTCAAAATGACATGTCACTAGAAAGATTCAGACAACATTAATGTAGTTGGAGTAATGGGTGTCTATTTTGTGAGCACAATATTAAATGCACATGTCATTTAGTTGTTTGAAGTTCTGCGGAGTCTTGTATTGGTAGATAAATACTCCACTTAAATGTAAACCTCTCCCTCCCCACCCCCCCCCCCCCCCCCACCCCCGACAAAAAAAAAAAAAAACCCACCCCCTTTTTATTGAGTTCTCATTCTTTTTTATTTATATGCTAGTAGAAAATATAGAGAACTTTTAATGTTACAGAAACTAATCATTTTCTTTTCTTTCTAATATTGCCTTTACAATGTTATTGCAGAGGCTTTACGATATGGGAGCTCGTAGAGTCCTTGTGACCGGTACTGGACCATTGGGTTGTGTCCCAGCAGAACTTGCCCAACGTAGCAGGAACGGGGAATGTGCAGTCGAGTTGCAACGAGCTGCAGCCCTATTCAACCCGCAACTTACTCAAATGTTGCAGGGCCTTAACAGTCAAGTGGGCAGCAATGTTTTCATTGCTGCAAACACACAAGCAATGCACCTTGATTTCATCACTAATCCACAAGCATTTGGTAAGCAGTTTAATTTCCTAAAACCTATGCTTTAAATTCACATGTCCTGTTATATTGACCTTAATTCTGTTCTTGGCAGGATTCATAACATCAAAGGTAGCATGTTGTGGGCAAGGGCCATACAATGGTCTTGGCCTCTGTACACCACTGTCTAACTTGTGCCCGAATAGAGATGTGTACGCATTTTGGGATCCGTTCCACCCATCCGAAAGGGCAAATAAAATAATTGCGCAACAAATCATGACTGGTTCGTCACAATACATGACACCAATGAATCTCAGTACTATTCTGGCCATGGATTCCGAGGCATGATATATTTCCGGAATCTGTTCATTACCTTTTCCGTTTATTGCAGATTTTTGCATATAATAAGTTGTCTCCAGCACATTACCATGTGCTCTTTTAAAATTTCCAAAGTTTAGCAGTGTGCTATGTTCATTCACAAAATACAGTAATGTAATTTGTAGGTGGAGTGTAATGTCGTTGAAATGTAATTCTGGCACTTTCATCTACTCGAATTTGGTTAATGCATTTCTCCAGCTAACCTATGACATTACAATTATTAGTCAGTGCTATAGCCAACAGTTTTTATTAATGTAGTAGTTGAACTTGAGAAACCAAGGGTCAATGAATATGACATTAATTATTCAAGTACTAATACTCCTATTCTTGTGCAATTGTTGTTGAATCACCCGCCTTAAGGAGTTCCAATTCATCACAACATCTCTAACTTATTCGTAATTCGTAATTTAAGATGTTTTTATTGTCATAAAAAATTAGTTGAATTATCTATAAGTTTTAAGTTAGCTAATACTAACGGAATTACGGAAGCACAATTAAAATACGAATTTACGTCAATCCATTGGGTTTATTGTTTTGCTTTTCATAGGTTCAAATGTTATGTGTGATATTCTATTATTTTTCTAAAATTCTTGTTTAGAATTTTCCGACTCCATCACTAACTAGTAACTACAAGTGCATTAATATCAATTTTGGTGCTTGAAATCTATTTATTGAAGTGCTTCTTCAATTGCCAAAGACATTTTTTTTTCAACCGATCGAAGAACAAACAAAATCACGTCGTGATCAGGCGGTCCTTTCCTGTGCTCATACATACAACGACATAAAGTGATGTGTCAATACCAATATGAAACTCCTTATTTGGATGTACATTTAGTCTTTTGATTAAAGTAAGGTTGCGAAGAATAAAACTTACCATCTTTCCATAGATACGAGTGTAGCAAGTATTTTTCAAAGATTTAATTATTAGTGTACAAATTTTAAACTCTCAATAATACATTTCTAAACCTTTTCTGTTGCGACTAGATTACCTCGGCAAGTGATAAGATTAACTTAACTGCACTCTGTTCATGAAAATCGCAAATATAATGCAACTAAAATTTCCTTAGAAATGGTACATTACCATTGAAATATGAGAAGTCAGAGACGCGAAAAAATATTAATATAGCATAGGACAAGCAACGCAATGAATAGTTGGATAATTTTGTAGCCTAGTGTATGGGTACCTCTGCACAAGCACGTGAGCCAGATATATCAAGATTGAGTTTAAGTGTAAATGAAAATTTATACAATCACGTTATTTACTAGATAATTACATGTAAATTTCTTTACTCTCTCCATCCCAATTTACTACTCTCTCCGTTCATTTTTATTTGTTCATTATTCTAAAAATAGATTTTCACTTTTACTTGTCACTTTTAGCATATCAAGAGAAGACAATTTATTTTTTCCTGTTTTACCCATAGTATTAATTACTCACTTCAAATTATTTTTCAAATCCAATAAAAATATGCATCAATTAATATGAGTACATTGGTAAATTATGTACTCCATTTATTATTTTTTAAATAGCGTGAAAAGTTTAAAGTGGACAAGTAAAAGTGAACGGAGGGAGTAGTATGTGATACTAAGCACTGAATTTAAGAAAGAAAGAAAGTTTCTAAAACAAATTATAGATATTTGTGTGACAGTATATCATTCCATTACAAGTAAAAGAGGAAGTTTTAAGTTAAATTATTTCTAAATATAAAAATGTATCATTTTTTTTATGGACTAAAAGAAAAATGTATCAAATAAATTGGGAAAATTGTTAATCTGATAAAATTGATAACCAAGTTATCACAAGATTAAAATTAATTACAGATAGTTTAAAAAATCTGCCCCTGTATATACTTGGATCAATGAAGATTCTCCTTCAGCCAATACACGCCATGTACCGGATAATTTTGTTTAATGTCCACTCTTTCTGACGAAATTATCACGTTTAGTATGGGCCTCACGTGATTTTTTTTCAAACCAAAAGTAAAGATTCCCTGGCTGAGATATCAATTTTTTATTTTTTTTCAAATTTTCTCAGTGGACATGTTAATTAAGGTTTAATTTCTAGATTAATTTTCTGAAATAACCTTCCTCTATCTATATATAGCAGTGGTCTTAACACACTTCCCACCTTGAACTAAAAAACCCTTCTCTTCTCAAAGTATTATTATAGTGAGCTTAGTAGTTGAAATCAATTCAGAAATGGAGAGGAAATGTTTTGGGCTTTTCTTTGTGCTTCTCATGATTTTTGCCTCAGGTAAGTGTCCCTTCATCAATCATCGGTAGCCTTTTTCGTTTATTTTGCTGCACAGCTACTTATTTACGTACAAACTATAAATGTTTTAATCATTTTTGCTGTGATGTTCATGAATGATTCAAAATGTATATATAATAAAGATTTTCATCTTTGGACAGTTGGATATGGAATTACTTCGATGGTTTGTATAGATCTTTTTATTTTAGTAATTACTACTATTTCAAATACTTCATGGTACAGGATAATTTGGACTACAAGATTAAACCGGATTATATAGAGAGCGGCATTTTCTAATCAACCAACCAACTACATTCCAATCTTAAATAGTCTGTTGGAATCAGACATATAAATCATAATATTCATCCAGATTCATCATAGTAGATAGTATATTTTAGTACTGATCGTCAATATCAGGGGCGGATTTACAGGGTAGAGAGGGTGTTATCCGAACACCCTCAGCAAGAAAATACAATGTATATATAGGGTAGATTTTTTGTGATTATGTACATTTATTAACTTTTGAATACCCTAAACAAATGCAAATTGTTAGCTCAAGTGGTCCAGGATGTTCAAAATTGTCTATAGCGTCCTAAGTTCGATTGCTAGTAACAACATTATTATTATTATTATTATTATTATTATTATTATTATTATTATTATTATTATTTATATTTAGCTTTTGTTGGTTTTTCCGAACCCCTAGAGTAAAAATCCTGGATCTGCCACTGATGAATAAACAGGAATTAACTACGGACAACTTCTATCACTATACAATAAAATTTCATAGCTAACTATTTAGTGACGGATTAGCAATAAATTATCAAAAAGTCATGTTAGCAACTAATTCTGCTTGTGACAAATTTCGCATCTAATTCCTGTTTTCTTTTTTACTTTGTCAATTTACCTCAATTCGTTTTCTTTATTGGGACTTAAAACTATTCATGTTTGCAAAGGTTACATAGACGGAGTTATATTTATTTCTTATCTCATCAACTAATTAATAACGTATTCTTTTTGTTGATATATGGATGCAGAAATGGAAATAATGCCACAAGTAGAAGCAAGAGTGTGCATGTCCCCTAGCCATGGCTATCATGGTCCCTGCTTGCGTGATCACAATTGTGCTCTTGTTTGCCGAAATGAAGGCTTCTCTGGTGGTGACTGTGTTGGCGTCCAACGCAAGTGTTATTGCACTAAGCTCTGCTAATTTTTTTTTTGGTTTCCTGCTTGGTGTCCGGGACTCATTTTGAGGCCTGATTAATTTGAATTTGCGCCAGAAAATTCTATTAATTTAACTTCCTTTTCCTTTTCGTTTTGGAAGGCTTGGAACTTTAATTTCCCTTGAAAGTCAAATATGAATAGATGAATGTAATCCATCTTCCAATAGGACTATGTTTGAATTTCCGTTTAATTATATATGGTCAAGTTGCTCAGGAAGAAGAAATACATATATGTCATAGAAAGTATATATATTCCCATTTAAAAGAAAAGGGTTAAAGAATATGAGCATCCGACCAGAAGATCTTTCAAAATAATGAGCAAAGTGGTACAAAGTTAGTATAAAAAAGAGTTAACAGGTTAAAAGTCGCTTAAACTATCAACGTTTTGCGAGTTTCTTATTTAAACTATTGGATGTTAAAAGTGTGGGGTCCAGTCCTCTATCCCATATTTTAAGAAAGGAAGATTTTTCTTCCTTTGACAAAATCACATTGGTAGCAATTGTGGAATTGGCCAACAAGTCAATTCTTTTGTTCACATAGCCGTGATGTAAGCGCTTACCTTATCTTAGTCGTGATGTAAGCGCTTAGCTCATCATAGTTGTGATGTAAGCGCTTACCTCATCATAGGAAATTCATTCCTATAAATAGGCGGCTTATGGTTCATTTGTATCAACACCAAGATCATTTGCTATACACACCAAAATCTCAGACAATACATCTGAGTGAGAGCTAAGTGAGGTATTCCATAGACTATAAGAAAATAGTCTGTGAA
This sequence comes from Lycium barbarum, assembly GCF_019175385.1. NCBI lineage: Eukaryota > Viridiplantae > Streptophyta > Magnoliopsida > Solanales > Solanaceae > Lycium > Lycium barbarum. The sequence continues at coordinate 13,787,460 of NC_083346.1, read as the reverse complement.
GAAAAATAGAGTGTGAGTGATATTGTAGTGAGGTGGGAAAATCAAAAGAGTGTTTTTTCTTTTGAGGGTGTAGTGGTCTTAGTAGTATTTTATACTCGTTACTACACAGTGTAAAATTCCTTACTATAGTGATATCAGCTGCTCCTCTTGGCCGTGGTTTTTCCCTTATTCAGAAGGGTTTCCACGTAAAATCTTGGTGTCATTATTGCTGCGTTTTATTCTTGCTGATTTAACCATAACTTAGTGTTCCGCGTTTATCACTAATACCGTGAATATTATTTTTGCGGGTCTATTTTATTCCCATCAAGTGGTATCAGAGCCAAGGTTCTGTCTGAGTATGCTCTGTGGTTGCAGCACAGTCTGAACTTCCACATCAGAAAAGAATTACTTTGGTCTTCGAATAAAATAGTATTTGTATTTGTGATAAACGATGGAAGCCAACACTAGTAGAATGGTTACATTGAGTGGCGTAAATTATGCCATTTGGAAGGGCAAAATGGAAGATTTACTCTATGTCAAGAATTTTCATCAACCTGTCTTTGCCAATAAAAAGCCTGATAATAAATCAGATGAAGAGTGGAATTTGTTGCATCGGCAGGTTTGCGGCTTTATTAGACAGTGGGTTGACGATAATGTGTTGAACCATATTTCTGGAGAGACACATGCTCGGACCCTATGGGAGCATCTTGAAAGTTTGTATGCTCGAAAAACTCGTACCAACAAGATGTATGCAATGGTATGCACTCGACCAGATATTGCTCATGCAGTCGGTGTTGTTAGCAGATTTCTCGAAAATCCAGGGAAAGAGCATTGGGAAGCTATGAAGTGGATACTCAGGTATCTAAGAGGAAGCTCAGGGGGAGCTATACCATGGCAGTCGAAGTTGCAGAAGTGTGTCGCACTATCAGATATGCTGACCAAGGTGGTACCGAGAGACAAGTTCGAATCGTGCAAAGAATTTGTCGGCATGCACTCAAATTAGAAGCCAGTGTACCCTCCTTCAGGTGAATGGGACTGGAGGGGGAGATTTGTGGGGTCCAGTCCTCTATCCCATATTTTAAGAAAGGAAGATTTTTCTTCCTTTGACAAAATCACATTGGTAGCAATTGTGGAATTGGCCAACAAGTCAATTCTTTTGTTCACATAGCCGTGATGTAAGCGCTTACCTCATCTTAGTCGTGATGTAAGCGCTTAGCTCATCATAGTTGTGATGTAAGCGCTTACCTCATCATAGGAAATTCATTCCTATAAATAGGCGGCTTATGGTTCATTTGTATCAACACCAAGATCATTTGCTATACACACCAAAATCTCAGACAATACATCTGAGTGAGAGCTAAGTGAGGTATTCCATAGACTATAAGAAAATAGTCTGTGAAGAAAAATAGAGTGTGAGTGATATTGTAGTGAGGTGGGAAAATCAAAAGAGTGTTTTTTCTTTTGAGGCTGTAGTGGTCTTAGTAGTATTTTATACTCGTTACTACACAGTGTAAAATTCCTTACTATAGTGATATCAGCTGCTCCTCTTGGCCGTGGTTTTTCCCTTATTCAGAAGGGTTTCCACGTAAAATCTTGGTGTCATTATTGCTGCGTTTTATTCTTGCTGATTTAACCATAACTTAGTGTTCCGCGTTTATCACTAATACCGTGAATATTATTTTTGCGGGTCTATTTTATTCCCAACAAAAAGAAGAGTCCGGAAAATGACCCAATAAAAGACCAAGTGAACCAAAATACCAAAAAAAAAAGTACAAAAGTACCTTTAACGCAGTATCTTACTGCGCTAAGGGATTTTGACTTTCTCCTTTAGCGTAGTAAAATACTGCGCCATAGGAACTAACATAAAACCCCATCGGTTTGCACCACTGGTCCCTTCCACGGCGATTTTTTTTTTAAAAACGCCGTTAGAGGCATTTTTAAGGTGGTCGGACTTCATAAAACATCGTTTTCTATTAATTTTCGTCGGGAAAGTTTAGATTCTCGGTTATTCAAGTCAAGGAGCAAGATTCTAAGCTTGAATTTTGGAAAAAAGCGGCGTACCAACTCAATTAAAACAACCCTTCAACAATCTTCGATTAAGGTTTTCTACTATGAACTTTTATTAGTATCTTGTTAAATACATTATATTCTAAGCATGTTTAACATTTAATCGTCGCGATATTTTTTTTTTTTTTTTTTTTTTTGTTGATCGAGCTGGGTAGTAGCGTTTTGCTACTGTCCCCCCCCCCCCCCCCCCCCCCCCCCCTTGTCTAATTTATTATTTGTTTTACGTTTATGAATTGCTAATTTGTTAAAAGTTTATGAACTGATAATTTGTTAGATGTTTATGAATTGTTAATTTGTTAATTGTTTAATATAGTAATGTACTACTATTTGTAACATATGCCATGATTAATTAATTAGTTGTTAATTGTTGATTATGAATTGATATTTTGTTAATTGTTTATGAATTATTATTTTGTTAATTGATTATGAATTGTTAACTCTATATTATTTTAAAAGCATGAATATATATGTTAACTATTCTATTCTATGTCAACTAGGTAACATATTAAAACAAAAAAAAAAAATTAACTACTGAACCTAAATTTAAGAGAACTCGATGAATCTGTGGTTAAGAACACGATATTTATATAATTCTGTTCTATGTCAACTAGGTAACACACAAAATAAATAAATAAAAGATCATTTACTAAACTTAAAAAAAGAATAGTTAAAGTTCTTCTTTTAATATATATGTTCACCGAAATAAATATTATTATGAATTTCATAAATAGATACGTTAACTATAAAATGCAAAGTTTCTAGAAAAATATGTGGTCGACGAATATACTCTTTTAGTCTAATTTCATCATATTTGTGTTGGCTATTTTGGTCAACTAAAAATATATCACATATTCAAAATAGAATTCTAAGCAAATACTACTGCTGAATTTTAATTCCCAAACTAATTAACTTAAAAGTCTTTGCCATCACATAATTCAAAACCCCGTGTCCTTACTATCACATATTAAATTTACTGCACATTTAATATGACGAAAGTTATTCTGAAAAATAATTATTTTCTTCCAATATTTGGTTAGAGAGTGAAAATAATTTTGGGAAAAGACTTTCTACTAAAGATTGATAACAAAATTACCAAATCAAATATTCAGAATCGTGCGAGGCAGTAAATATTTAATTTTTATACATTCAAAATAAATATTGTATTCAAGATAATAATTAGATATTATTTTTTCAAGTTGCTTATCAATAGAATATAAATAATATTATAATAATCGACAAGAAATATTTGTGCAACGCACGTACATAGAGACTAGTTATAAAAAATATAGTCATCTCCTATTATTTGTTAATTATGGCATTGTTACTTTATTTATTTGTGAAATTGTTTATCGCATGTTAATTATTCACAAGATATAATACAACATAATTCACATATTCCCTATAAATGATTAATTAGTTAATATAATTTCTCTTTAATTTCAAGAATAATGAATAATTTAGTTTCCACAGACCCAACTCTTTCATGGATCCGAATGTTCACCCGGGGCTCGATGATCACCCGGGGCCCGATGATAGATCAGTATTGTCTTTGCAAGACAATCATAGGTCAGAGTTATTATGGACTGGCGCTATAGCGATATCGACTAGGCTCCGTCCCTGTAGGTGGCAGAGAGCGTGGGATCTTTTACGCGAGCGCCCCCACGCCCCTGCGTGTTAGAGATATTATTTCAGGGCGGTATCTAGCGTTGTGTGTCCGTTGGTCAGGTACAACATGATTGGGCGCTCATTATGGTCATGGTTGAGCGGTAGAGGCTGGAGACACATACCTTCCATCTTCGCACTGGTGAGGCCACAATTACACTTCAAGATATGGAGGTCTGGTTTGGATTACGGGTAGATGGAGAGCCATTATACACTCGGTACGAGCCTTCTTCTGGTAGTACATGGGTGACGGAGTTGACTAGGCTCACCCACTTCATCCCTGATGTCGGGACAGAGTCGGGTGCAGATTAGTGCACTCTGCACTTATTTGCTGGCAGAGCATTCTGTTGAGGACGACACTTAGCAGGACGTTGCTGGTCGTCATGCCCGTTTGTACCTGCTTATCATATTCGGGGGCATCTTGTTCCCGAACTCATCGGGTGCTTATGTCAGCTTACGATATTTGGCCTTCTTGGAGCATCTGGACAGCTTGGGAGACTACAACTGGGGCGATGCTGTTTTGGCGTACCTCTACAGATGCCTATGCCGAGCGTCTATTGGCCGTGTCAGCGATGTGTGTGGATTTTTTGCTCTTCCCAGGTAATATTTTAAGTGTGCGTTCCTTTAATGTAAATAAACCTCTTGAAACAATGACTAAAAAAATCATATTTTCTAATATCGCTTACAGTTATGGACGTGGGAGAGGATGCTGCCTTTTCAGCTCATACCTAGGCATCACCTCGATATTGACATGCCCTGTGCGAGGAGGTGGACGGCAGGTTTTGACCGGGATGTGAATATGCACCACAATATTCTTCCATTCCGGGACCAGCTTGATCACATGACAGACGGTGCGGTAAAACTCTTTAACTTTACATTAATAATTTAATTAAACATCTTTTCTACTTGGTGATCACTAATTTGTATTTATATTTTATGCAGCTATTTATATGGACGATGTACGCTGCTATATTGGATTAGTTGCTGGCCTTTTGCACGCAGGTCAGGCGGTGTGGAGGTCGCGGTGTCCATTGATACACCTGGACATCATTGAGGACCACATGCCCGAGCGCGTCTTACGACAGTTTGGGTATACACAGAGTATACCCCTTGACGTTCGTCATGAGCTCCGACACTACCAGCGGGACGATCGAGCCGCTGTTAATGATGCATTTCTGGATTTCATGGGTGTCCAGATCCACTGTTGGTAGCACAGATTGGGCACTTTAGCGGTGGTCGGCCATGTGACTCCCATTCAGGATTACATGCGCTGGTATCATGGGATCACACGCCGATTGATCGGCAACCCAGCTTTGCGTCCCGCAAGGGATGTAGGATACTTAGCACTCACGGGCAGTACGAGGCGTTGGTAAATTTATCGTATTTAGATTTATTTAATTGTATTAATTGTTACGTTTTAAAAATAACTTTTTTTACTGTTGAACACAAATACAGCTGGTGGCCGTACAAAGATTACACATATTGGGGTTAGAGCATATGCCTTACCCCGAGATGGTACGTATATCCGAGGATGGTATCCGGCAGGCAGGAGAGTTTAGGCGCATGAATGATCCTGTTCCAGAGGCTGAGTATCAGGCGGCGCCAGGAGGAGGACGTGGTGCTGCCAGAGGAGGAGGCGGTGCTTCCAGAGGACGCGGTGCTAGTAGAGGACGCGGTGCTGCTAGAGGACCCGGTGGTGGAAGACACCATTGATAACGTCCAAATCCACTCCTTAAAGAGAAAGTGTGCACGATCGTATGCAATATAATTTACCCAACTATGAGTCGGGGTCGATCCCACAGGGAACAATATGCTAGGCGATTTAAACAAGTTGGGAATTATCACTTTCTACGCTAAGCCAAACACTTGATAATAATTTAGTTTTTTTTTATATAAAATTATAACTAATGCAAAAATATAAACTAATCTAGAAAGCGAATAAAATGATCAATGGCCACAAGCTTGGATACAAGGAACTCTCAAGTAACGATCCAATATATTTTATGATTTTTACAACTAAGAGCGGGTTTATGTTAATAGATAATGGTTTCTAAAATCTCATTGAAAGTCTTCTAACCAAATCATTGAATTTCACTCTAAGCTTTTCCAAGCCTTAGAGTGTGATATCAAGCACAACCAATTGAATCTCAAATAACTTTCCTATTCCTAGCTCAAGTTATTAGATGGGTTTAATGACCCAAATTCTTGTTTCCCAACCTAGATTTCCTCTTCCGAGCTTAATCAAATAAATGGGCAAGTCTTGGGGTTAGCTAATCCCTTAAGAAACATTAAAGAACATGATTAATTAAAATAACAAAGACCCACTTTAATAGCAATAAAAATCATTCAATACATAAGCATAACAAGAGTTTTAATCCAACACTTGATAATGCCTAATATCATAAACAAGATTCAAGTGAAAGAAGAAAATACTACACACTTAAATATTCAATACAAAACAAGGAATTGAAGAAAGGTTTAAGAGATATCTCATTAAGGTGCTCCAATCTCCTCCTCCAATGGTGTAGATGAAACCCTAGCTCTCCAAGCTTGAAAATATGGCCAAAGTTATGTTTTACAAACCCTAAAAGAGTATTTATAACATTCCAAAACGGGAACAAATTGTGGACAAAAATGCTCTGCGTGCAGCACATGCTGCAGCAAGTGCCACTCGCATGCACAACATGCTGCAGCAAGTGCCACTCGCAGGTGCTGCATGCACAACATGCTGCAGCAAGTGCTGCTAGCATGTGCTACCAGAAAGTGCTGCTTGTTCTATTTTTGCTCTATTTTGCTCCATTATGCTCTCCGGACATTTTATCCTACAAAGCGACATAAATACACAAAAAGTAACACCAAAAGTGCTTGAAGAGTCACAAAAGCTTAAGGAATTAGCATCGAATATCCCGTAATTTCGCGGCACATCAACCATCTAGTAGATGAGGCCGCTCCCATTCCAGAGGTCGTTCCCGTTCTAGTCATCCGCAGCCGTTACAGGCCAATGGCAGTTCAATTGGACAGTCACCTACGTTTACGCCGGCGCTCCTACTTGCTGAAATACCTGGGTCTTCATCTCAGCCGAGCCAGAATGCGTACATAGAGAAGCGTGATGACTTCGATTGGGCGGCGTTACGCGAGTCATTAAGTGATGAGCAGCCTGTGAGGAATTTAAACGGACCCAGAATTCTTGACTTCGATGACTTTTTAATCTCGGTTAGTATTTAAAATACTTATTTGATCATTTAAATTACTTATTTTAATATATATGTTACTTATTATTTAGTATTTTTTTATATTTTAGGATTGGCGCCAGTGGCTCCACCAGAGCGACCCACTCAGGCGTTTTCTCATAGGCCTGCCGAGCCAGCGGTGTCTTCCCATGTGACTGTCGAGCCACATGTAAGCTTTTTATTAAAATCAATTTTATTCAAGGTCAATATTTAAAATACATATTTGATTATTTAAAGTACTTATTTTAAATATATATGTTACTTATTATTTCATATTTTTTCATATTTTAGGATTCCGCGCCAGTGGGTCCACAAGAGCGACCCATTCAGGAGCCTACTCATGAGCCTGCCGAGCTAGAGGTGTCTTCTCATGAGACTATCGAGCCATAGGTAAGCTTTTTACTTAAAATCAATTTTATTCAATATAAGGTGAATATTTATTTAATTTTTATAACCTTTATTTGGACATTGAACATCATCTTGTCCAGGAGACTACCTCATATTCTGTACCAGACCCATCTCAGGAGCCTACTCAGGCACCCGTCGATACACGAGTTTGATTATTTAACAAACGTTAATGTATTCAATACAAATAAGAAATGGTACTAATTATTATATATTTTTCAAGTTCATCCTTCGGCGCCTGCGGTGGCAACTCCCGACAAGGAAGAAGTCGAGTTTCCAGACCCAGCTCAGCCTGAGATTGTGAGCGTGCCAGCGGGACTAGATCCCAAGAAGAAGCACGTTATAGTCAAGGGCGCAAGGGCGAGGGAAGAGGAGATGATCATGACTTAGAGCGCCCTGTTATTAAGAGGAAAAACGGGGATGGTATGAGCCTTAAGCCTAAGGATAGTCTCCGTCATACCACATGTGGGACCCACTAGTATATACAATAATCTTGTACAGTTTAAGTAAATAATATATATTTAAAGCGTTTCTATTTATATTTATAAATATTATCTTAGTCTTTATTATTGTTTATAGAGTATTACATCCTAAATTGATAATTAAAAAAAACGTGACACATTCGAAATAAAGTTAAGCATTAATTTAAAAATAACATGAAACTCTAAAAAATAAATAACGTAAAGCTAAGGACACCAAGTGTTCAAACAAACATGGACTTTAAGCACTTTTCGACCACCAAAACGACAATCTGAAGTTTTGCGTATCCTTGATGTATTGAGCCTACTTTATTAATCGCACAAAAATAAGTAGGGTTCTATATAAAATATTAAAGTTTCGGAGTCTCAAAGCACGATTAATATACGGCTAAAGTATGTAAAAAAGTGTGAAAATGTAAAAGAAAGAGAGCTTCAGCAAAGTAAATAGTTCCTATAGCGCAGTATTTTACTGCGCTAAAGGAGAAAGTCAAAATCCTTTAGCGCAATAAAATACTGCGTTAAAGGACTTAACCGTGCCATTACGGTTAAGTCCTTTAACGCAGGCCGTTACGGTTAAGTCCTTTAATGCAGTATTTTACTACGTTAAAGGTACTTTTGTACCTATTTTTTTTTTCTGGAGTATTTTGGTTCACTTGGTCTTTTATTGGGTCATTTTGGTTCCGGACTCTTAAAGGAACCCCTTTAACTACCATGACCTCATAGTAAAATACCTCTCAGAGGAATATGACATGCTACGTGAACATCACGTTCTAAAAGCTCCTCCAAAGAGTTCCAAGTGGTAGTACACATGATTTTTTTTTTTTTTTGAGGGAATAGGCTAAAAACTCCCCCCTAAACTATCACAGTCTTGCGAATTTCATACTTAAACTATTGGATGTTCATAGAACCCCCTGAACTACCATGATGTCATTGTGCCAAATGGACTCATTTTTACGACTTATTTCATCTCCCACGCGCTTCTCAACAAGTTATCCCAAATATTTTGCCGCGTTTCAACTAGAGGTTTTAAAATTTAAAAGGATTTATACTCCAGTGGGCTAACAGGAACATCCAATAATTTAAATATAAAGTCACAAAATGGTGATAGTTTATCAAGGTTTTAACCTTTCACTCCTAAAAAACTTGGATGCCCTTTTTATATCAAACATGACAATATATGATTCAAGACCCTTCCTCAGTCATATAAACATAGCTTTGGAGTTTCAAGTATATTTTGGACAAAAATGGACTTGCCAAAAAGTGATTTTGATATAAAAGGATCTTTATCAACGCCTTCAGACACCCTTTTTACAGGCAATGTTAGAAAATATATGACTCAAAACAGAAATGCTCAAAGCAACTATACTGCCTGCAGTATATTTCACATTGTTCCAAGTCAAAGACTGATGGATAAGTTTATAAAACAGGTTACAAATTGTGCTGCTAACAACTTCATACATGGTAAAAGTGTTATTCCAGAGTGGAACTTTGAGACGAAGTACATAATTCTTTTTCTAGAAAACAAATGGAATCAGAGCCTTTACATTCTTAGGAAAATTTTCAAATTTGGAGAGGTACCATTTCCTAGTAACATAGCTCCTTCCCATCAGATACAAAGTTACATCCACAGCACAGGAAAACGAAAACGATGTCTGGGAGATGAATGAAATCCCTATAAAGCCAAGAATCTCGAAAAGATAATGAGGGCATATGACCACACTGAAAAGGCCACCTTGGGGAATTTTATAGCCCTTCTCTCTCTGGTCTCTGAGCTTGGAAAGGAGGTAATGATGATAAAAGTTGCCACAGATCCCGACTAAGAATATCAGTAAACCGATATACTTCAGATCAACTTCTGGCTCCGTGTATCCTAGAGTTAAGTGTTGGATGAAGATGATGACTACAGCCAACGATAAATAAATAGATGAAATAAGGAGCACTGAACCAAGAACCATGCCACCACTGTATTTGTGAACAAACAGAACCTGCAAAGCAGAATGGGCAATGTTGTTACTCCTCAAAGTTTACCTTCTAAAACATTGATTATGAGATCTAATGTTTAGGTAACTAAATTATCCACACCATGTTGCATCCTTTCTACAAATCCAATGTCTTTTTTTTTTTTTTTTTTTTAATCTGTAGATACTATTTGCAAAAGAAATTCCGTCCATTTCATATTTGGGGTATATGCACAGATCATGAGAACCTTATGTAAGAAAGAGATCTATATCCTAGTCTCTTAGTTAGTGGGATGGCCCTTTTGAAGCATCATGCAAGTTTACCACAAAATTCGCACCATCATTTTAGCAGATTCACCACACATCACGTATCACAAGGTCTTGACTCTTAACCTTAAAGCTTTGCAAGCCAATCAAGGATCTAGTGGCCAAAAGCCTGTCTAATGATGAAACTATCTATACTTAGTTTAGTCGATTTATTGGATAATAATATTCTCCCAAACAACAGAACAAAGTCTTCACATTCATAGGGAGTAAATCAGAAGTGACACGGAAATAGTAAATGCCGAAGCTATTTGCTGTGATATGTCTATTTTATTCAGAAACCATATGTGCCTAAATCAGTAGATAAAAGAAGCTACACGTGGTAGTTGAATAAGTATCCCTACCACTCAAATCTATAGAATAATTTGGGAACTATTACTTTCCAAATATGGACTTTTGTTCACAATAAAAAAAAATTACTACTCAGAGGCCAGAGCTAGTTTTATTTCATGTGGAAGATATACATGGCCACATTCCAGGCTACTCAGTTTTAGCAAGGAAAAATACTGAAAGCATTAGTATCCTGAGAGCTATAGAAAACCACCAGGTAGGCCAGATTATAAATATTTTTGCATTTAGATAGAGAAGTTCTTCCTTCTCTCAAGAACAACTGGAGGAAATCAAATTACTCCGCAACACCAAGAAAATGTCGATCCAGAATTGGTCAGCACACTAATTTAAGCCTAGTCTTACAGGACATGAATACAAGTTGGTTCAATCTATTGAGCAACCAGCTTGGAACAAATTACCTAGTTCCTTGCATCAGATGAATACTTCAAGTCACTTGATCATGCTGAAGATTGCAGTGATTGGTATGAACCAGTGGATTTAGTAGGAATCTTGTAAGCAATATAAAGGCTGACAGTGCAAATTAAGTATGTATATGCATGTTCTTAGGGCAGTGTTAAGGGCTCACGTAACATTAAGATGGGGAGAAAGCACCAAAGTATTACTACTGGATGATAGAAAATTTCAACATCTTTGGAGAGGCAATAACAAGCATAAATATTATTCGAAAAAGTGGGAAGAATAAGTGATAGTACCAAAAAGTATGGTAGTCTGGGTACAAAACTGCAAATAATGGAAGGGCTATGCAACATGAGCCTCCTATATAAATGGCTATGGAGGTATAACAGCAAAAGATGATTCTCTGACAAGGAAGGTTGTTAACGTCTATTTTTGTCCATGCCAACGATATCTGGTGTACGCCCTTGGAAACATATATAGAACTTATAGGAATAGTTGAAAGAAAACATTTACTATAAAGTGGGAGATGGATGGAAGATTAATTCATTGGCTGAGGCACACTCCTTGATAGAGGAATCCATGATCATTTTAGATTTACCTCATCCCCTGAATTTACTATAGTCAAATGCAAAGGAAATGGTAGTGGGTAATTTAGCTTCAAACGGTAGTCTAGACCTTCGCCTTGTCAACTACGGAAATGTAAAGCCCCTACCAAAGTTTCCAGTTTGATTGGATAACTCTACATGAAGCTTGCCTTACTCAAGGCAATTTGAGGAAAAAGGAATCCATTCAGTGCATCAGGTGCTAGAGGCTAGCGATATGTGTGAAAGAGACGTGGAAGATCCTAATCATATGTCCTTGTATAGGGGCAAGGTACTTGTGGTATATGTTAATACATCTGGATTACAATGGGTAATGCCTAGACCCGGAATTGCAATTTGTAACATTCTTCAATTGGTTTGGAAGGAAGCTACAGAAACCTAGCAGGAAAATTTGGAACACCATTCAAATTTAAGTCTTGTAAACTATATGGAGGAATGGAATCTAAGATGCTTTATTGGTATATGTTTGTCCAGGCCATGGAATCAATTCAAATGTTTCACTACTCTTGCTATTTGGTGTAGCTTTAAGTATGCAAAATAATGTAAATATTCTGACCATATAATTTAGGCATAATACATAAACATGCCCTCAAACTTGGCCTCAGCCGGCAGTATGATCTCCAACTTTGGGTGTGCACAAGTTTCATAAGTGACATTCTGACTTCATTATGTCCTCCGGACCAAACCAACAACCCCAACCCCCAACCCTTGACTATCCCACCCCCGAACCTCCACTCGCCACCCCATCCCCCAATAGTGTTTTGCTAGATTACACTTAAATAATTTTTTTTTACTTACTTTTCAAACAATAAAAACATAAATAAGAAACCCACTTGTTTTCCGAGAAAACATTTTCTAGGAAAATAGTTTCCATGAAAACATATTCCTTCATCACCAAACACACCCTAAAGATCATCAACAGTCGGGGACAGATGTAACTTGATGATCTGAACCGAGTACTTTCCACGTGGGGTATAAATTTATTTGGAAAAATCTATTAAAATTGTACCAAATAGTAGATATGAACCCAGACCCTCGCCCGCCCACCCACCCACAAAGGTAAGGTATGTGTGCATCCCTCCACCCCAGACCCTACTTGTGGGACTACACTAGGTATGTTTGTTGTTATTGTTCTAGGTATGTTTGTTGTTATTGTTAGTAGATATGAACCCATAATGGGTTCAATTCAAAGAAACTTAAAGAACCCCTAAATTCTGTATAGCACTAAAAGGGGACAAAGGTATGTACTATCCAAATTCAATTGAGCCACTGAAACATTCCAAAAAAGGAGGGACTGTCAACAGTAACAAAAAAAGCTAGGCATTAAAAGGGGACAAAGGTGTGTATTACCCAAATTCAATTGAGCTACTGAAACATTCCAAAAAAGTGGGGACAAGGAACAAGAAGAAGTTAATTCCAGAACCCCTTTTTGGAAGGGAAAAAAAATAAACAAGAAGTTACTTCAAGAACCCTTTTTTGGAAAAGAAACAAAAAAAAAAAAAAAACAAGAAGAAGAAGTTAGTTACCTCAAGAACCCTTTTCAAGAAATGGATAGTAACAACAGCTTTAAGCATCATAAACCTTGTTCCACCATCTTGGTACAGAAAAAATGAAGCAAAGCCCATAGCACAAGCTGGTGCATATAGTATAAACATCCCAAGTTTGCTAGACATTTTTCTCTGCAGAAAATTACTAGAAGAAGCAGAATTTGTATTCACATTCCAAAATTTGGAGTACTGTAAATGCTTCCCTGTAATTTCAGAGATACCCAAATAGGCCATAAACATAAAGGTCACAACAGTAATAGCTGTGATGACCAAATTTGGCTCTTCAAACACAAAGCTTTGGAACATTTTTGTTGTACTTTTTCAGTTTTTCTTTGTCTCAATATCCAAACCAGATGGAGACCTACGTAGCCTATTTATCTTGTGAATTTGTGTGTGTAAATATGAATTGAATATCATTTTACGTCATTTTCCCAAGAAAGAAAAAGAAAAAAATATCCATTTTCTCGTTCACATTATTAAAAATATTTATTCATTTACAAAATCAAAATAGAATTAATTATAATTTTTCTATTTTATTCTTAATATTAATTGCTTTTTAAAGTAACCACCATTGGTTATAGTGCATTTTATTAGAGAGAGATAAGTGTAACGGAATCCGCGACTTAAGTAGTACAAAAAAAGAAAAGTTGAATCAAAGTAGTATAAAAAAAAAAAAAAAGTACATAAATAGGATTCACGCACGAATTTCGTGCGTGAAAGGACCAAACTGCAAAAAATAACAGTTTGGCCTTTCACACACTAAATTAGTGCCTGAATGAGCAAACCAAAAGTCACCCCCTTTTACCTTTTCAGCCAATGACATTTGTTGTCATTAGCTGCCCACTTGTCTTCTCCTCTTCTTCTTAAGTTCTCATTGCACTGCATCGCATGGAGTCCGGAATCAAAATACCCCCCAAAAAATCATTTTGAATTAAAATATCCCAACAAAAAAAAAGTTACAAAACTACCTTTAGCGTAGTAAAATACTGCGTTATAGAAATAGTACCAAAAAGCAAAAAAAAAAAATTGGCCAAACTTTATTTTTTGCAACACTTAGTGTTTTTTTTCCATACTTTGACCAACGATTAGTCGTGTGTCAAGACTCCGAAACGTCAATATTTTATATAGAACCTGATATTTTTTTCTGCGTACAATAATGTAGGCTCAATATATTAAGGATACGTAGACGTTCGGATCGTCATTTTAGGGGTTGAAACAGTACCAAAAAGCAAAAAAAAATTGAAGCCGTTAACTGCTTTAGCGCAGTATTTTACTGCGTTATAGAAGCAAAAACAATTTCTCCGTAACTTATGACCATCTAAAGTTTGACGACTTTACAACTAGTTTTTCTCCCTATATTTTTTAGAATTATATTTATATTCAAAATAAAGTTATGTCTTGATTAAAAAATAACACGCTTAAATCAAAATCTTAAAAAATAAAACACCCTAAAGTTTTCAAATAAAACTTACTTCTGGTACCTTTTCAACCCCTAAAATGACTATCTGAACGTCTACGTATCCTTGATGTATTGGGCCTACATTATTGTACGCAGAAAAAAATATCAGGTTCTATATAAAATATTGACGTTTCGGAGTCTTGACCCACGACTAATCGTTGGTCAAAGTATGGAAAAAACACTAAGTTTTTTCAAACAAAACTTAATTCGGGCACCTCTTCAACCCCTAAAATGACGATCCGAACGTCTACGTATCCTTGATGTATTGGGGCTACATTATTATACGCAGAAAAAAATATCAGGTTCTATATAAAATATTGACGTTTCGGAGTCTTGACCCACGACTAATCGTTGGTCAAAGTATGGAAAAAACACTAAGTTTTTTCAAACAAAACTTACTTCGGGCACCTTTTCAACCCCTAAAATGACGATCCGAACGTTTACGTATCCTTGATGTATTGGGCCTACATTATTGTACGCAGAAAAAAATATCAGGTTCTATATAAAATATTGACGTTTCGGAGTCTTGACCCACGACTAATCGTTGGTCAAAGTATGGAAAAAACTCAAACAAAACTTACTTCGGGCACCTTTTCAACTCCTAAAATGACGATCCGAACGTCTACGTATCCTTGATGTATTGGGCCTACATTATTGTACGTAGAAAAAAATATCAGGTTCTATATAAAATATTGACGTTTTGGAGTTTTGACACACGACTAATCGTTGGTCAAAGTATGGAAAAAAAACACTAAGTGTTGCAAAAAATAAAGTTTGGCCAATTTTTTTGCTTTTTGGTACTGTTTCTATAACGCAGTATTTTACTGCGCTAAAGGTAGTTTTGTAACTTTTTTTTTTTGTTGGGATATTTTGGTTCAAAGTGATTTTTTTGGGGGCATTTTGATTGCGAACTCCATGCGATGCAGTGCAATGAGAACTTAAGAAGAAGAGGAGAAGACAAGTGGGCAGCTAATGACAACAAATGTCATTGGCTGAAAAGGTGAAGAGGAGGAGACTTTTGGTTTGCTCATTCACGCACTAATTTAGTGCGTGAAAGGCCAAACTGTTATTTTTTGCAGTTTGGTCCTTTCACGCACGAAATTCGTGCGTGAATCCTATTTATGTGTTTTTTTTTTCTGTACTACTTTGGTTCAACTTTTTTTTTGTACTACTTAAGTCGCGGATTCAGTGTAACGTAGTAAAATATACTTGTATTTATGATTTTTTAAGTAACGTGTAAATGTGAAAGTGGACAAGTAATATGAGACGGAGGGAGATATATCTTTCAGCATTCGGAAATTATTTTACATTGGCTTGTGGGACCACGTACTTTAATGATAATAGTTCCAAATCTCAACCAAATTAACGCTGACGCAATAATTGGATCGAATTCACACCTATGATAACAATCTATTGATTAATTAATTGACACTGACATAATATAAATATTTTGTCCTATTAAGACGGATTCTTGTTGATTAATTGACATTGATAAAACATAAATATTTTATCTATTAATGAGGATTCTTGAATATTTGAAACAGAATAATAATGTAAAATATGAGATATTTGGGAGAAACAATGTAAGAGAAATTTAAATAGAAAAACTCTTTTACTTTTAATTAAAAGTCCTTATTTAGAGCTTAAGAAAGAAAACCTTTTGATAAATATTATGTTATGTTTTAGAGATAAGGCATATAAACATTCCTAAAATATGACGAAATTGTCAACTACCCACCTCCATGCGAGGGTCCTATGACCCCCCTAAACTTATATTTTTCATATTATTTACCCACTTGAACTTATTTTTTCGTATTATTTACTCCCTTCACTAATTGCTTAGTAAAGAAAATAAGCTAAAATACGAAGTTTCGATTTGGATACACTGAAGGTGTCAGAAGGAGAAAGAAGTGGTGATTGAAAGTATTAGGAAAGTGTTGATTTATACAACAACACACCGAGTGTAGTCTCACAAAGTGGAGTCTGGCAGGGTAGAGTGTGCGCAGACCTTACACCTACATTAGAGGTAGAGGTTGTTGCGGACAGACCCTCTACTCACGGGAAAGTTTAGTTGATTTAACAAAATTGATATTGTTTTGATGATGGATTCCAATAAATTGTTGTTTAACAATAACATTTTTTACCCCCTCTTTTAGGAGCTCTACCCTTTTAGCTCCCTTAATGGCTCGAATCCACAACCTTCGGGAAAGAGGTGGAGAGTGCATACCATATGAGCTATGAGCTAACCCCTCTTATCAAATTGGTGTTTTACAAGCAATAATTGATGTGAGTTCTTATGTGATAAAATTGGACAAGTTAGATTGTCGTCGCGAAATGTTTCCTTTTTGTTCTGATCTAGAACGAATTGGTAGTTAGGGAGCAAAAGAGAAATTGGACGCTGTAAATTGTTCGAAGAAATATCGCGTTAGGTATAAATTGCTCGAACAAATATAACATCAATAATGTAGTCATTAAATAGTCTAGTTTAGGGAGAGATTATTCTCTCAATAGTTTTTATGCTTTTTTTAATACTCCCTCCGTTTCAATTTATGTGAACCTATTTCCTTATTAGTCTGTGTCAAAAAGAATGACCTTTTTCTATATTTGGAAACAATTTACTTTTATGCAATGATTATAGTCACACAAAATATATGTGACTCATTTAACACCACAAGTTTAAAAGTCTTCTCTACTTTCTTAAACTCCGTGCAAAGTCAAATGGGTTCACATAAATTGAAACGGATGGAGTATTAATTTTGTCATATGTAGGTCAATTGTCCACAACTTTGCTTTAAAAATCAAACTCCCCCTCAACTTTTAACAATAGACATTCTTCCCCTTTTATCATATGTAATATCTAATTTACCCTTGTTATTTCCATCCTCCATTTATGAAATATATTTTTATATTAGAGTAAATCTCACTTTACCCCCCTAACATTGAAGGGTTGGGAAACAATACCCCATCCACATATTGAATGAGAACGATAACCCCTTTCTGTATTATTTTGCAGTGAGAATTTGCTTCTTCTTTTTTTAATATAGATTTTTTTTTCTTTCTAGAATTAAATTACAAAAATATATAACTTTTACTATTGTCCCATTCACCTATTCCATCGAAAATAATGCACTTATCTTTTAGAATATAAAAACTACTTGGAATAATTTATTAATAAATTTCAAGCTATGTGGCATTCGTTTTATCAATAATTTTTCATACCATAAGTTAATAACAAATGTTGTATCAATAGTTTTTCTTCCTTAATTTTAATTGGTTGGATATCATTGGTGTTTAAAGATTTAGAGTTTTTGAAAAAAGATTGCATGAACTAAAATTTGAAAAATTGTTGGTTTCTCTTAAAGAGCTATGTTGTTTAGGACATCTTTCGGACCATTCGATACTTCTATTTAGGACATATAAATCTCATTCAACGTGTGCGTTTTATGCCAAATTTTGATAAAATTCTACTCTCCATACCAATTGATATGAAAATTTTGTCTAGACAGAGAGTTTTAAAAAAGAACTCTTAAAATTTGTGGTCTAAAGTAAATTATAAAATATATGTATGACTATAAATCATCTTATTAATAGTAAAATGAAAATTTTAAAATTATATTACTCTCTCCGGTTCAAAACACTAGTTCATTTAACCTTTAACACACCCTTCAAGAAAATACTAACTCCCAGCGTGAAATTTATTAACAAATTATTCTAAGTAGTTATTGTTACACCTCAGAACTTCGGGTTGCTGAGCGGTGAAGGGACTAACGTAATTTAAGGTGAACATGATGTCCCTACAAGCAAGAAGGGATACTTAATAATTCTAATTAAGATTCCAAAGAAGTTAGAGGCAAGAGAGAAAAGTTCGTCAAATGAAACTCCAACGCAGTTCTGCGAAAGGGGGTTCGACGGCCGTTCTTTGTACCATCGGACGAGTCGAAGCTTCGTCGACTGTGCCGTAAAAATTGAGCTGGAGCGAAGACCATTCGACGAACAGTTTGACGCTTCGTCGATCAGTTCGACGGACCGTTCTTCTCACCGCAGAATGAAAGGAAACGACAGATTGCTCACTGGAAATTTAACGACTTCGACGACCAGATCGACGCCCCGTCGATCCGATCGACGCTTCGTCGATCGTACTGTACATCTCGGTCGGGACTGATTTTATGATTTAATATAAGGACCCTCCCTCATTTTTATTTCATTTCATTTTCATTCTCCACACACCAAAGAAACCTCTAGAACTTTCTCCATTATTCATCCACAAGAATTCAAGGGAAAACCATGGTCAACTACACCAAATCCATGAAATCAAGTGTATGAAACCCATTAAAAGTTCATCTAAGCCAAGAACACTCAAAAGAAGTGAGTTAGGGTTTTGGTGCAAGAAGAGGAGCTCCACTTGAGTGTTGTTCATCCATCATTTAAGGTGAGTTTTATGACCATTTTATATGGTTTGAGTGGTTAAAAGTTGAAACACTTGGATTGTGGAAAGATATAGAAATTGGGTCATGAATGTGTGAATAGTGTCATTATTGAATAGTGATTGGGATGAATCATGAATGTTGGTATGATGTGACTGTGAATATGTTATAAATGACATTTAGACCATGGAATAAGTATTATATATGAGAAAAAACACGAAAATGAGTTATAATCATAATTGTGGAGAAATCAAAGAGAAATGGTGAATTGTGGTAAGTGTAGATAAATGATGGTTGTTGTTGCTATATTGTGAATGTTGATATTAACGTTTGGGAGTTGATATAGAATGTGGGAAAAGTAGTATAAACAAAGGAAGTGCTGCCCAATTTTCTCTAGAAATGATAAAATGTTCTTATAACCGAGTAACTAATGTTAATGCGATTCCTCCTGAAGGTAGGAACGTGGGCATCGAAGGAAACCAAGCGAACGATAGAATAGTTAAGCGCAAAAGGTATGTGAGGCTAGTCCTTTCTTTCTATGGCATGAATCCTATAGTATGACTTTCCTTCTTCTCCATGAATCTCTTAAGTTCCGGAAAATATGAGCCTATGCTCCTAAATAGCTATACAAGGTAATGAGTTAAAGTACAGAAGTTCTAGATGTTCATGATATGATGTTCCTAAAATGTCAATGATGTCACTTATTGCTTACACTCACCTCATATACTATTCCCTTCAAGGTGAGGCAGGATGTTAATGAGTGCTCCATAAGGAAATCGGGGAATCACGACCTTACGTCACCCCGATAAAGTATAGTTGTCCTTGAATCTTTGTGCATGCACTATGATGAGCATATTATGATGATGATGATATAACATCGCGCCTATATGGCCGGGCAGTCACCGCTAAGGCGGGCAGCGTATACACCATGGCCAGATGGCATGGGCAGACACCACTAGTGGGCGGCATGAGATGATACCCCGGACGCGGGAGGCCTGGACGCAGGCTAATGATTATCACACTGATCCGATATGGACGAGCAGCTTATACATTTATGCATATATGATATGAGGATGATTATGAGTAAGCCAGCATGCATCATTTTCTTTATGTTTGACAGTCAGATACAGATGTTCCTTATTGATGCTTCCTTATTTCTTTGACATATCATTATTGTTTATGCCTCTCATACTCAGTACAATGTTCGTACTGACGTCCGTTTTTCTTTGGACGCTGTGTCATGCCCACAGGTAGACAGGGAGGTGATCTTGCTCCAGATCCGTAGGAGCTATTAGCAGATTTGAAGAGCACTCCATTTTCCGGAGGTGCCATTGATTATTCTTTTGGTTTATATGTATATGTATGTTTTGGGCACGACAGGGTCCTGTCCCGTCCATATGTCTAGTACTCTAGTAGAGGCTCGTAGATGCGCAGTGTGGGTTGTATGGTCTCACGAGGATGCTGCTATGCATATATATATATATATATATATATATATATATACATATATATATATACATATATTATTTTAATGACCAAAAGGCTTGTGCATATGAAACTATCTATGTTTCCGAATGAGAGATGGTTTTCTTATAAATTGAGTATGTTTTTGATAAAAGAGCGTTAAATAAGTATGATGAGTAATAGAACGAGCGGTGCTCGGCGGTTAGCCCCCGGTACCGTCGTGGCCCCTAGTCGGGTCGTGACAGTTATATCCTAAAAGATAATTACATTATTTTCAGCGGAATAGGTGAATGTGATAGTAAAAGGAGTTATATATTTTTGTAATTTAATTCTAGAAAGAAAAAAAAATATTTATTCAAAACAAAAAAAAAAAAATTCTCACCTGAAAATATTACCTAAGGGGGTTATAATTCTCATTCAATATGTGGAGGGGGTATCGTTTCCCATCCCTTAAATGTTAGGGGGTAAAGTGGGATCAACTCTTTATATTATATATAGTTTTTTTTTTAGCCTATGAATTTATAGATTCTAATTTGAGTCAATTATCTATAAATACAATAATCTTTTATGAAATTGTCGTAAAATCTAATGATAGTTACTTCAATATTATATGCATTAAGTATGTACATGTGTATGTGCATACTTAATGCACATACTTATGTACATAAAATCTAGGCAAAATACATCAAAACACCCCTAAACTATACCCAAAATGTCGATATCACACCTAAACTATACGAGCGACCTATTACACATCTTAACATCTTAAAAGTGAATTAAATTACCCCTCCACAGACCAAAACCCAGGCGCATATTTGTCCACATTTTTTAGCGCGTTAGAGCTGTAAAAAGGGCCATTATAATTTAAAAAAAAAATGAAAAATCAATTAAACAATCCTAATTAATAATTCCAACGGTTCAAATTTTCACCCACCCACATTTACCCATACCCGTCCTAAACATTTAGAACCCTAACTCCCACTCCCCTAAATTGCTGAAGAACACGCCCAAATCGGAGCTCAACCCCAGTTGTTTTTTAATCAAAGGTAACTAAATTCAACTTTATTTAGCTTGTTCTACTGTATAAGCTCAAGTATTGTTGTATTTCGCAGCTGTAAAAATCGTTCGGATGCACCTTTTTTTTTTTTTTTTTGCATTTGTCTGTAATCTTTCATTTCGTATGGAGCACTGCTTAATTTTCTATTTTTTTCTCTCTTTTCTGGTAAAGATTGTTATACAATGGCTAAAATAGGCTTAAGTAAGTTTTGTAAGCAAGAGGATGATCATGAGTTGAAGGATGTGCGATGCAAACATGGATTTCTTTTGCCATTGTTGACTTCTTGGATGTTATACCACGTATTTTTGTACGTTGGATTATTCGTAAGCTTATTGACATGAATTCAAGGACAAGATTACTTTGGATATGAGACAAGGGCTTTTAATTCCCAATTTTTAATTAGTGCACGATTTGTTTATTAATTTCAATTAGTATAGAAATATTAATGGAGATTAGTGATTAATTAAGATTAATTAAGTTAGCTAATTAGATAATTAAGTGGGCCCCACCGACTTTAAAAAAATAAAAAAAAATAATACAAAACAATAAAAAAATTGATGAGTCATTAGTGGGGGGGGGGGGGGGGGGCACGTGTCCTATAGGTGGACAAAATATATATAGTCATATAGATGACTAATGTTGGCTATTTTCATTTCATTTGCAAATTTTGCTCAATTGAAGCTAGAGCTTGAGCAGCCATGGCAGCCACTGCTCACGGCCAGCTTGTTATTTAAAAAACAAATTGCTTAGATTAAATTCCAAGTTAGTTTGCACGTCCAAGGGGGTGATAGCAACATTGGGTATTGAATTGAGGAAGAGGAAATAGTGCAATTGGTGCAAGCGAGTGTAGAATCGGCTCCAATTAAATTAAGGTAAGATCTTCTCATTTTATGGTATAATTGGATTAATGGTATCGTTGATGGTGTGTTAAAAGTGAAGGAATTATGATAATTAAAGATGTAGTTGTTATATGGAATTGTTGAGTTGAAAGATTAAAAGTGTGGTTTTACGTTCATATGTTGTTGTTCGTGTGTTGTCGTGTTGTCCTTGATATGGCCTCTAAATTTGGAAGAAAGAAGTGTATAACGTATCGTATACAAAGCGTATGCTGGTCTGTATTTGGATTGGAAAAGGATTAAGAAAGGTTATTGGGTTGTTTGAGTTAGTTATGGGCTTGATTTTAAGGATTTGATATGAATACTTCTGTTATTGTTGTTGTTGGTATTGCTGTGATAACAGGAGATGAATTGGAAGTTCGGGTTAGGCGAGTTATATAGAGGAAATGCTGCCCGATTTCCGTTAAGGCCTTAGCTAACCAAAATCCTAATCAAGAAAGTATGAACTAAAGAATGATTCCTATAAGTGATTGGTTGTAGATTTATAAGCTAGAAAGTATAGTTTACTAACGATAGCGTTACTTTCATATTAAATAGGCTAAAGGGGCGACACAACGAACTTGGTTACGGTTAACCTATAACAGGTATGTAAAGTTATCCTTTCTTTCTTTTGACATGATCTTTATGAAACAAACAGACGACGTGTATATGATCCCAAAGAAGTTCCTGTTCTTAGAGCCACTAGGATGGCTAATGTTCTTGATTTCCAGAAGCTATTTCATTATGTCTTGATACGTGTATATGATTCCAGAAGTTCTATTTTGATATAATCCATAGTGACATTCGAAAGGTACTTGACATGACTATTGTCTTGATTTTCAAATGATAGTTCATTTTGATTATTCTATTGAGTCTCAGATATGATTTAGTTTGCATATGGTTGCTCACTACTCTTCTCGTGCATGCCTCAATATATCTTTCACTGAGTCCCGGGCCAGGATACGTTTCCGTGCACAGTTTCACTGCATTGTTCACCGAGTCCCTCACTAGAGGGTCGGGATACGGTATATATATATATATATATATATATATATATATGATGTGATTATGGCGCCAAGGATGGTATGTGATGACTTTATTCATCGAGTCCCATAATGGGCCGGGTATGATATATGATATTGATATGCATGACTTAAATTTCATAAGGCAAGTGTTTTGGTATTTGAATGTCATACTTGTCTCCTGTAATCTCTATTTCAGTCATGATCCTCTTTATTTTATTTCATGCTTTATATACTCAGTACATATCTCGTACTGACCCCCTTTCTTCGGGGGGCTGCGTTTCATGCCCGCAGGTACAGATAGTCGGTTTGGTGACCCTCCAGCTTAGGACTTCTACTCAGCTGTCTTGGAGAGCTCCACTGTTCCGGAGCCTAGACTTTTGGTACAGATCTTATGATGTATATATATATGTTTATCCAGGGGTACGGCGGGGCCCTGTCCCGTCCTATTTCACTATCGATACTCTTAGAGGTCTGTAGACATATGTGTGGGTTGTGTATAAGTTTTGCTCAGCCGTGTCTATATGGTTTGTTATGGATATTCCCGCTTGTAATGGCAGCCTCGTCGGCTTGCGTATGGTATTGATATGTTATGGCAGCCTTGTCGGCTTGCGTATGGTATTGATATGTTGTGGCAGCCTTGTCGGCTTGCGTATGATATTACATGTAGTGGCAGCCTTGCTGGCTTGCGTATCCTATTATGTTTTGATTAGCTGTGACTCCTCAGGAGACAGGTTTATTATATGCGACGTTATGAATCTTTAGTTACCTTCATGTAATAGGTACGTATACGAGTGTCCAGCTCGGGCACTAGTCATGGCCCACGGGGCTGGGTCGTGACATTGGACCCCAAGGAATCCTGGTAGAAGATATTGGAGTTGTCCATATTATGG
Organism: Lycium barbarum; assembly: GCF_019175385.1. Classification (NCBI taxonomy): domain Eukaryota; kingdom Viridiplantae; phylum Streptophyta; class Magnoliopsida; order Solanales; family Solanaceae; genus Lycium; species Lycium barbarum. Next base: position 13,763,266 of record NC_083346.1, on the reverse strand, counting down.
TGTAAGTGAAATTTATTTCAAAAATTGAACTTTGAAGAAGTGAATTTACCTTTCAAATATTGAACTTTGAAGAGTTGAAAGATTGATTTGTTTTATTGATTTTATTACATTTTAGGGTGGTAGATCATGTGATTTTTATCTTTGGAAGGATGCTGACATTGATCCAAGATCCAAATTTGTTATTCCTAAATTGGTGGGAAGAATTGGTGAACTTGAAACATCATTGGAGGCTTTTGGAAAAGATGATTACAAGCCTTCTTTGTCAACAAACTCCGTGGAAAGCAAAATTGATATGAACAACATAGAAATTCAACTAGAAAATTTTGGAGAAGACATTAAGAAGATGAAGGAAAAAGAGAAGAAGTGGAAGAGCAAGTTGGCTAAGTCCAAGAAAAGGGAGAAAGTTCTTTTGATTTCGTTATTGTGTATTTGTATTGTAGTAGTAAGTTTTCTATTTCAAAACTTTTTTTTAGAGGTGTTTCAATGAAGTTGCCCTAAGCTCTTGTTGTAGTTTGGCATGTCGTTAGGGGTTATTTTGTAGTAGTAAGTTTTGGTGCTTTTGGCATATTGTTAGCGGGGTTGCACTTGTTAGTGTTGTAAACAACTTGTTAGTGTTGGCATTTTGTGGAATGAATTGGCAATGTTGGCTGTAATGTTGTTGTTGTGCAATTCTTAGTCTTGTGCAATTGCTTTGCAAAATTAGTAAGTATAAGGCATAAAACAGTAACAAAATTTCATTTAATATTGAAAGAACTTTCATTAATCGAAGGCATAAAACATGAAAAGAAATAAAGAGACCTATTCTATAATTACGATCTCCGGTGCCTTCTTATTAAGGAAGAAGCATATGCGCTCGCTGACCTCGCAAGCTTGAAATTCCAAAACATTTCCTCTTTGCAGTCCGTTGTCATCAACAAACGCCTTCCATCCTTGGCAAAGACGTTTATATGCACCCACTTTATATTGCATATAGTAGGCGTGAGCATTGTGAAGAACAACCACTTCACGGTCATGGTTTGGAAGGAATTGGAAAGTATGGGAAGGAAATATGAAGTCATCCTTGTCAACGTATGATTTTGTTAACTTCTTCTCAAATGTTGTTAGGATGGTAGTCATTTTTGGTTTGAGGGGTTGCAATGAGAAGTAGTGAAAGAACTATGATTTAATAAGAATTAGGTGAATCATTAATCACCAACCACCTCACTTAAAGAAGCCAAAGGAAATGGTCAAAAACTTGACTAGAAATGAATTCGGAAAACAGATTACAATGACTTCAAAAAGTGTACCAAGACTTGACCAAAACTGGACAAAATTCGTGCCATTCAACCCAACAATAAAGGCTAACAAAACTGCCGACAATAAAATCTAACAAAATTGCCATAAAGATACAAGGCTGGACATAAATTCAAAACTTATTAGACATTGTAAAACAGCTTAAAACTAACGTTAAATGCAGACACAACTGCATAACCATTGATCAAAAGAGAGTGACTTTACATAGACAAGAACTAACGTTAAATGCAGTCACAGCTGCCAATTCAAGTGCAGTCACAACTGCCAATTCAAGTGCAGTCACAGCTGCCCAAAACAAACTCAATTGCAGTCATATCTACCAAACCACTACATATAGTTAAGGCAAAATACATCAAATCACCCTTAAACTGTACCCAAAATATAGATTTGATGTATTTTTCCTGTAGTTAACCCCAACCAAATGCAGTCACAGCTGCCTAAACAAAGTATTTAAAAAACAACTACATAGACAAATTCACAAAGCAGTCACAGATGCCAAAAACATAAAGTAAAGCTAGAATGGTCAAATTCACAATGCAACCACTACTTTGACAATTTCACAAGGCAGTGGTGCTGCCTTGGCTCATTTGTACAGCTTTAGTCCCGGTTTGACTCTGCTTTTTGTCCCTTCCTTGTTGAAGCTGCCCGGAGGTCATAGCTTGTCTTCCTTGCCATTTCACACCACCACTTGCTTTGTGCTGCAGTTCACTAGTGACAACTACACTTGATTTGATGTTTCTAACCCTTTCACTAAGCAATCCAGGCTGCTCAAATGAATAGAACTACTTGTTAGTGGTACTGAATTTCAGAAAATGATATTTAATTGTTAAACATAGAATAGTCTTACATTGATGATAGTTGCTCCACTTTGTGTGTGCAACACTCCCATTCCAACCATCTTTGGCCTTTTAGTAGCAACACTCTACAAATTATACCAAAATATTAGCAACTAATTCAGCACTGAACTATACATGAAGTATGTGAAATTATTTACCTTTTCAGTTGATCCCTTTGGCCTACCCCTTCCTCTACCAGATGGAGCAGGTGCCTTTCTTGTGCCAGAACCCGAACTTGCGCCAGCAGTTGTAGGCTCTCTAAGACATCTCCTTTTATTATGACCTGGGGTATGACACTTGCTGCATGTCATTTCAACCCCCCTTTTAGAGAGTTTTCCTGTTTTTTTAGGTTCACTTTCCTCTTTCCTCCTAACAGTCCTAGGCCTGCCTGGCATCTTCCTCACTTCAGGTGGTATAACAGTAGGATTTGTGGATGGTGGCCACATCTTCAAGTTCAGAATTGGTTGAATAAAGTAGCTATAAGTCTTCATATAGGTATCTCTAGAATACCACTGAGAAATGTAATCCTTTGGGTTCAACCTCTTGTGGTGAAGAGCAGCAATTGCATGAGGACATGGGATGCCTTTCAACATCCATGCTCTACAAGAACAAGTTTGTCTAGGCAGATCCACAACATGTCTAAAATGACCTTCAAGAACCTCATACCCTGTATCAGAATTCCATTTAATACTGCATTTCGTAGACCTTGCAGTATGCTCTGTCAGAACTTTCAATGCCATTGGAAAAAGTCATGAATCCAACTGTCACAAAAATCTCTCATCTGTCCTACTCTCTTCATCATTTTGACTCTTATTTCTTCAAGCATAGTTATTACAGTCTTGTGCCTTGCAGCCAGTATCCAAGAGTTGAAACATTCAGCCATGTTGTTGTCTATAATGTCACACTTTGTGGTATATTTCATGTAAACCTTGCTCCACATTTCAAGGTTGTAGTACATCAACTTATCAAGACATTCTTCTCCCAAAAGTTTCATGTAGTCTAAGTTCTCATTCAACTGAGACTCAAAAGTTGACTTTGCACACCTCCAGAAGCAATTCTTCCTCTCAAGGCCTCTGTATTTTTAGGACCAATTGGCTAAAACATGCCTAGCACACATTCTATGTTCAACATTGGGCAGCTGCTCTTTTATGACACTTTCAAGACCCTGTGAGGAATAAAAAACAGGCAGTTAGTAAAGTAAAAGAACATTAGGGTAAAGAGTTATGAAATGGAGTGAATTCAACACTTAAATCTTACCTTCTGCATATCTGTTATAACAGCAATGTCTGTCCCATCTCCTAGCTGAAGATCTTCCTTTAAAATTCTAATAAACCAAGTCCAATTGTGCTTGTTCTCAACCTCAACTACTGCCCAGGCCAGTGGCATCATCTGATTGTTTCCATCTTTACAAACAGCAACAAGTAATTGACCTTTTGAGATTCCCTTTAAAAAGCAACCATCCAAACCAATGCACTTCCTACAACCAGCTAAGTATGACTTCTTCATTGTATCAAAACATATGTAGAATCCTCTAAACATTTTTTTCCACCTTCAAATGTCTCATCACTAAGCCTAACTACACATGTACTACCTGGATTTGATCTTAACAACTCATCCCTATAATCTAAAATCCTCCCAAACTCCAAAACATGGTCACCCATCAACTCAGCTAAAACCTTGTTTCTTGCTCTTCTACACATAGTTCTACCAACATAAAGATCCAACTCCTTCTTAATGAGCTGCTGAAACTCAAAAATCTTAATGTTTGGTTGTTCCTTTATTCTCTCATTATAGTGACTAGATAAGAATTTGGTATTGCAAACCTTGTTCCTATTGGTAGGGTCACACATGTGAATTGGATTATAGTTCTTCACCACAAAGTTGTTAGTCCTAGAGTCAAGACTAGCAAATAAAAGCCAAGGACAACCCTCTACACACCTAACCCTTACCCTTGTAGGTTCATTAATACATTTTTCAATGGCAACATGCTCATGGACTACATACTTGGTAACTGCAGTTCTAAATTTATTAACACTTTCAAATTGGAGGCTTGTTTCCCACACTATTTTCTTGGAGGTTTTATCAAACACAACTCTGTTTGTCACCTTCCTTCTTTTTGCTTTTACTCTCTGTTCAACTACTCCTTCATCATCATCAGATATGTCATCTGGATCAGTCTCAAAACTGGCAGCTTCATCTGAGGGGTAATAAGGCTCATCACCAGCCAACTTACCTTCCATGGTGTCTCTATTAGCACCTTCAGATTCATCATACCCCACATCTGGCCCTTTTGGTCTTGAACCTAACTTAACATGTTCAGGGACAGGAGCTCTTCCACCCCTCTTCCTTATTTTTCTTTTTCCAGCTCTCTTTTCCTCCCTAAAACCCCTTAGCTCCTCATCTACATCACTCTCACTATGTACTTCTCCTTCATCAAACAATCCATCTAGGTATGAATCTAAATCACTACCAGTTTCAGAAAAATCAGGGACAGCCCTAGTTTGTGAAGATTCAGCAGTAGTATAAGGGGCATAATTTGATTCAGCAGTGGTATGAGGGGCAGGAATAGATTCATTAGTAGTAGTAGGGGCAGGATTTGATGCAGCAACAGTAGTGCTAGGGGCAGGATTTGGTTCAGTGGTAGTATTAGGGGCAGGATTTGATGCAGCAGCAGTAGTATTAGGAGCAAGATTTGATTCAGTATTGTCAATAGTTGGAGGAGTACAAGGGACAGAACTTGGAGAGTTAGGTTGGAGAGGGGCAGTATTTTGAGTTGGTTCAAAAGGAGGTTCATTGAATGGCTCTAAATCAGCATCAAAGGCATCAAAAGATGGAACACCACTACCCCCAATGTCTTGACCAGTCACTTTATCAAAAGAAACATCACTTTCCCCCTCCACATGGGTTACATATTCTAATAAGGCTGGGACCATTACGGGCTCTTCAACCATGTGACACACAAAAGCCTCCAAAATATCCCCATCCCCCAAATATGCAGCAACTCGGGTTGTATCCCTATCACATTTGATTTCTACCAATACCACACTATCGACAAATTTAACATAAATGGTGCATCTACCAGGGCCATACCCTAATTCTTTCACACAATCAAGCAATTCAAAGTAACAACAAAACCTATCTAAATCCATACGTGTAAATTCAGTTACTTGTCCACCAACGTAGGGATTTTTGCCAGTCGTTAAATTCCTACCATGGTAAAATTGCAAAGTAATCAGTTCAATAATCGCAAAGTAATCGGTTCATAAGACATATTTCGACCTGAAAACAGTACAAATACTTAAATTTCATAGTCAATGAAATACACAACAACCAAATCGACATTTACATATTCAAGCATTTACCCAGTCATTTACACTGTAAATTTGCAGAAAAATTAAAGACGCAAAAAAACCCTAGTTCTAATTGCACAACACAGAAACAAAATGAGACAAGGGACTAACCTTTTAGTAACACAGCCGATGTTTGTCCTCCAAACGTCAACAAAAAAGCCAACTTCGAATCGTCCAAGTTCAAAAAATCACCAACACTTCAATTATAGGTTTAAGATGAAGAATAACTAAAAAACTCTATGAAATCCGACAATATTGAGCAGGTAAACTAAAAAAATATATGATTTAGGACCAATATTGAACGATTTGTTGTTTGTGGTGTCGTTTGGTTTTCTTGAATTAGGATTTGGGCGTCTGATGTGGGTTTGGGTGATTTGAAACGGGTTTGGGGTGTTAAAATGGGTATGGGGTGTTAAAAATAGGTTTGGGTATTAAAATGGGTTTATTATGTTAAATATATTATAATGACGTGATTATAAAATAAATCAGTTCATTTAATACGTGGCTTCACCCAAGGGCGAGTGTCGCCCACGCCATTCACTAATTGGGGTTTTTGGTATGTGGAGGGGTAATTTAATTCACTTTTAAGATGTTAAAGTGTGTAATAGGTCGCTCGTATAGTTTAGGTGTGATATCGACATTTTGGGTATAGTTTAGGGGTGTAATAATGATAGTTATTTCAATATTATATGCATTAAGTATGTACATATGTATGTGCATGCATGTGTGTGTGTATGTAAGTTTCACTTCTCTCTTATTCTCTTGTCTATTCAAGTTTAGGTTGTCATTAACCGAATATTTCTTAAATTATGATTTAAAATTCATTTACAATATAAATAAAATAAAACATTGTCTCTCTTTCTATTTTTTTTTTTATATGATATGCATTGAAATATATTTATAAAGTTATTATTAGTAAATTTTAGAGTTTTGATTATTATTATTACTAAAATTAACTTTTTTTTATTCTGTCAGTTTATTTCATTATGACGTCATCAACTTATATATTCAATTAGTATTTCTCACTTTGTTCTTTGTCCAGAATATAATATTTATTTTTATAGGAAATTTGATGTATAGATTTAAAAAAATGAACGATGTCATGCTTTTAAAGAACTAAAAAAAGAATACAAAAGTTGATAATGCAAGGGAAAAATAGGCATTTAAAAAAGTCAATTAGGATAAAGGGGGGGAGAATGTCTATTGTTCAAAGCTGAGGGGGGAGTTCGATTTTTAAAGCAAAGTTAGGAGGTGTAAATGATTTTCACTCATTGTCCAATCATATTAAAGATTATGCCTCTTATTGCATACTCTTCTTTTTGTCTGGTTTATCATGATCATTCAAGGTCTGTAATTGTTAGTTTCCGCATGACGTCTTGTTACTTCGATCCTAACATAGAAGTTATTTACAATTTTTTTTAAAGTTTAACCACTTCAAAATGAAACTTCAGACTTCTGAAGTTCTATTTAATGTTAGTTGAAGATTACAAAAAATTTAAAATTTAGCCACCTCAAAATTAAATTTTAGACATCTGAAGTTTCAAACACTAGACCTTCCAGAGCCTAGACCTGAATTAGTTCTAACTTCAGACCTTCGAACGGAATTTAACCATGGACCTATTTTCAAACCCTAAGGTCAAAATTTTTAATTTTGACAGTAGGTCCAAAAACTTTAAATCCGAAGATTTAAACAAATGGAAGAGGAAGAAGAGGGATATTTAAAGAATAAATGAAGCTTACAAAGTTTTCTTAAGTTTTACCACTTCATAATGAAACTTCATATGTCTGAAGTTCTATTTACGGAATAGTCGATGTTTACAAAGTTTTTAAAATTTATGCACCTCATAATCAAAACTCCAAACATATGAAGTTATCAGACCTTCTAAGACCTAGGTTCAAAGTTTAGATCTTTGAGCAAAAGTTAGGCTTGGACCTAACTTCAGACTCGTCACTTTGATATTTAACTTCAAATACTCAGGTCTGAAGTTAGACTATGACAAGTCAAAATTTCATACGCTAAGACCTGACGAGGGAGGAGAAGGAGGAGCTTTTGACCTAAATATGTTAATATTTAAATTATTTTAAAAATTGACTAAAAATTAAATAACACATTAAAAATGACTCTCGGGTGTTATTTCTACCCAAGTGAAAGGAATTCGTGAATTAAAAACAAACAATAGTCTCTCGGGCTTGGACCACCACTGAAAATTGTTTCAAAAATATAAATTTGTTGTACCAATAGTCGTTGAATTATGGATAAAAACGGAAGAATTTAAGGCACGACGAATTAGGAAATTTCGAAGTTTCTTCTTTTAGAAGTCGTAGGTTCGTAGCTTAACATAAGTGAAGGAAAATATTTTATTGATAAATTCTATGAATCTCTGAATGCTCTCTACAATCTCCACAATATAAAATAACTAGTAGCAACCCTATTTATAATAATATAAAATCTACTTTAACTCAAAACAGGAAAACCTATTCCTATACTAATTTGACTATAAATCCTAATTAGACATGAATTAAAATACCAAATCCTAACCAATTTTGGTTTCTTACAATTTTGAATTATTATTTCCAACATTCTCCCGTAATTCAAAATTGTATATCTAATTCTTGATCCACTTGTCACAATCTTCAAATTGTCGAGGCACTTGTTTCCAACCCATTAATCGTTGAAGCACTTTCTCTTCAACCGTCACTCACCATCTTCCAATTAGTTGAAACACTTTCTCTTCAACCGTCACAATAGCACTTTCTCTCCAATATTCCAATTTGTTGATGCACTTTCTCTTCAACCTTCACAATCGTTGGAGCACTTTCTCTCCAACATTCCAATTTGTTGATGCACTGATTTGAATGAAATAAAAAATACTCAAAGGAATAATATAAGCACAAGCGGAAGACTCAAGAATGACTATATAAAAGAAATTTATCAAACTAGAGAGAGAAGGTAGGAGACTTTACTTAATAACTCAAAACTCTTGAATCTCACTACAATTAAAATATGTGACATAGCATCCCTATTTATAATACTAGAAACCAAAATAGACTAGGACTAGAAAACTCATTCCAATATGAACTACACAAATAAATTCTAACTAAATATGAATTAAATAAATACCAAATACCAATCCTAAACAACTTTGGATTAGTAATCTTGGTTTAATTCCAACATAGCCTCCCTTAAACCAAGATCTTCAACCCTGAGCGTGCCCTTAACAGTATCATATCTTGTAGAAGTCAACCACCTTAGACTCTCGAACAATTTCCTGAAGTACGTAGCATCAACAAACTTGCGAGTGCCATCTTTAGTCAGCTTCAGTTTCTCTTCAACAAGATTCAAAGTTAATTTGGCTTTCTCCATCTTCAAAATATCATCAGCATATTTGTTCTTCTTTTTGTATCCTTCAATAACTCGTCTTGATTTAAAATCATCTGCTTCTTCACTTGATTTGTACTTGGTCTTGTGTTCCCATCCGACTCTAGTTGACCTTTCAATAGGTGGTAGAGCAGTGTCATCAACAAATAATTTTTCTTCAAGCTCCTCAAAATATACAATCTCAGGTAATGGTTCAAAATTGATTGCGTCTTCAATATCCAAAATCATGCACGTCAATTGTGGATCTGGACCCTTAATTATTTCTGCTTCAATTTTGGGTAGATCATCAAAAACTTGCTCTTGATGAAATCTTTTGCTTCTTTCATCACTAGATTCATCTTCAATACCTTCAAACAATTTTCTTGTGCGATAATGGCGGGTACTTCTATTCCTTTTTCAATAGCCCCACATTGTATAGACCAATCATGTTTATTACATATTTCATTACTTAAAACACTAGTAGCCTCTACCGAAAGAGCATCAGTCCCAATCAAATTATCCTTTTTAGCTATCCCAGAAATCATTGATAAATCAATTTGAACATTATTGGATTCTGCATTGCAATCAAAGATATCTATACCACAACAAGAATTATCTCTACCTTCTCTTCTTTTCTCCATAATTTCTAAATTCTGGCCTTCTTCATTTATTTCTGCCAGATTCGATGACTTTTCTTTATCTTTTAGTTCATCCCTTGTTTGCAATGCCTCATCCACTATCTCATGTGTTTGCTGATTCAATGACATCTCATATGCCACCAATTCATCTTCTAGATCATCAACTTTCAACGTATTAAGATCGTGGGTTGCCTCAATAACTGTTATCTTAATGTGAAATTCTAATCTTAGAGTCTGGAATATCTTTTCAACAACTTTAACTTCTTCCAATACTTCTCCGTTGATTTTCATATCATTAACAATTTTTGTAATTCTTACAAAAAATTCTTTGATAGATTCTGTTGGTTTCATCTGGACTAATTCATATTGTCTCCAAAGTTCTTGAAGTTTCTCTCTTTTCACATCTGCAGCACGCCTATATGATTTCACCAATATTGTCCAAGCCTCTTTTGCTGATTTTGCATGCAAATATTTGTTATATACATGCAATTGGACTTTGCTATTGAGGTAGTAGAATGCCTTATAATTCAATTGCATATTTTTCTCCAATTGTGTAGCTGCTTCACCAATCAATATTGTGCCTTCTGGGGTTTCCACGAACCCTTCATCAATAATGGACCATAGCCCAACAACATTGAAGAAATTCTTCATTCTGTTGATACCAACTCTCAAAATTATTTTTGCCATCAAACACAAAAATGGGACAATCCGGTAAATATGGAATATTCATATTCTTTTATATGCCGGATCTCACACAGGCTCTGATGCCAATTTGAAGGAAATAAAAAAACTCAAAGGAATAATATAAGCACAAGCGGAAGACTCAACAATGACTATATAAACGAAATTTATCAAACTAGAGAGAGAAGGTAGGAGACTTTACTTAATAACTCAAAACTCTTGAATCTCACTACAATTAAAATATGTGACATAGCATCCCTATTTATAATACTAGAAACCAAAATAGACTAGGACTAGAAAACCATTCCAATATGAACTACACAAATAAATTCTAACTAAATATGAATTAAATAAATACCAAATACCAATCCTAAACAACTTTGGATTAGTAATCTTGGTTTAATATAAAAAGGGAAGAATTTAAGGCACGACGAATTAGGAAATTTCGAAGTTTCTTCTTTTAGAAGTCGTAGGTTCGTAGCATAACATAAGTCATCTATATCACTTTACATTTATGAGATTCTTAAGTTATTTTTTTTTTTAGAAAATAATCTTTAAAATGTAATGACTGTTAATTGGAAAAGGGGAGGGGGGGGGGGGGGGGGGGGAGTGGGTGCATGTAGAGCTTAATTGTGAATCTGATAATGTTTAAATGTGCGTGTGTGTATATATATGGAAAATTTTCAAAATAAGTATAAATAATATATTTTCTCAGTAAATCAAGTGAATTGCGGTAAAACTTTAAATTCAAGCAATAATGTTCGAATCCTGGATTTGCATATGCTCTTAATGTTGGTAAAATTAGTGTTGTCTCAATAGGAAATGTTCATCATTGACTTGAAACACTTTTATTTAAAATATTACTCTATTTTTTACATATTATTTAGTCAAATTAGCCGTTGGAGCAACACCTATATATACATGATACTCTAGTAAACAATATACACAATTCTTCTAACTTCCTTTTTATTTTCCTTCTCCTTATAAAACTGAGATTTTCCTCTTGAATATGTTGTTTTTTCTCCAAATTATAACTGAAAGGAGCTTATTGAATCCTGAGGATACGCGCCTAATTATCTTCAACCAATTTACCGCCACCATTTTTCTTTTTTGCTCCCTAACAACCAATTGGCTCTAGCTAGATCCGAACGAAAAGGAAATATTTCACTAGACAATCTAACTTGTCCAATTTCACCACATAAAAACTTGTGTCTTGTTGCTTGTAAAACACCAATTCATTGAAACCCACCATCAAAACAATATCATTATTGTAGAAATCAATCGGATTTGGATACATTGTCACCCTTTTGATACTTTCAATCCCCACTTCTTTCTCCTTCTTCCTAAAATGATTGCTCGTATTCTCAATACACTGAAGCTGTAAGAAATCATTTAAAAAAGAAGGAGAAAGAAGTGTGGACTGAAAGTATCAAAAGAGTGACAAAGTATCCAATCCAGTTGATTTCTACAAAAATGATATTGTTTAGATGACGAGTTTCAATAAATTGGTGTTATATAAGCAACAAGATGTGAGTTCTCATATGATGAAATTGGACGAGTTAGACAGTGAAATATTTTCTTTTCTTTCGTATCTAGAGCCAATTGGTTGTTCGGAAGCAATAGAAGAAAAATAAAGGCTGTAAATTGCTCGAGCAATATAGCATTTACAATGTAGTCATTAAAAAATCTCGTCTAGGAAGAACTTATTCTCTTAATAGTTTTTATGCCACATTTAATAAAGTAAGAGTAAAGATGGGGAAGAAATAAAAAAATTTAAATTAATTTTTTAAAATGACAAATATTTTGGACCAATTATTTTTAATAACCATGATAAGTTTAGAGGAAGTATTAAATTCTTTGATAAATATATTACTACTCTTGATTTCTGCGCATTAATCTTTCTCCATATTTAAAGTGTAAAGACAAAAAAATAATTAATTAATTGTGGTAATTTGGAACCGAGGGTGTAGTTTACTGATGGTAGTTGAGTAGGTTGGATCCTGAGCAACCTCTTTCATTTATTTGAATGACTTCTTTCTAGAGAGAAGAGCAAATAAAGGAGTATAATTTACAAGAAAACATCATGAACAAAACAAATCAGCTGCTTCACATTGATTAATTGCCAAAAATACATTCGCATATTTTTGTAGCTAATCTGGTTACGATTTCTCTACGACCTTCTATTAATTGAAAAATAATGAACCTGCATAAGATCTCTTTCTAAGTAGTGAAGTACTAGTTTTGTATCTAAACCGGATAATATGCACAATTGATTAATGAAAAATATCAGTGAATCCATGTTCATATTTTCTCTTTAATCAATGGCTCTTATGATCTTGATGATTCTTGTCTAACTTGTTGATTTCCAGATTCCTCTTCTCCAGTGTTGCTTTCTTCTTTTCTAACTTCACTGCCATCTATATCATCATTATCACTTCCAGTTCTTGAACCCCATGTCTTTTTTGACGAATTAGAACTGTTTTCTTCATCATGGCATGTTGAAATTTCAAGATTTTCATCATTCTTTTCTCCCATTTTCTTGTTATATAAAGGGTGTTCCACTGTTTCAGCATTGTAATCATCTGTTCTCTTCAAGATTTTAGAAATCTCATAAGACTCATCATCATTGTGATCATCTTCAATGAAGGGTCGCTTTCCATTTGAGTTGATTCTTTCAGTTGAAGCAGAAGATGAAGAGTCAGCAGCATTACTATTACCACACGGATTTATTGAATTCTCAGTATCTAATCCTCCTCCTTCTTCTTGCTCTTCTTGTTCTACTGTTTCAGGGTTGTTTTCTTCTTCTAATTCATCAGCATTATTAATATTATCATGAAGGGGTGAATGATCATCAGGAGAATCAATTGAATAAACCGGTGATTCAACTACTTCTTCATCTGAAAAATCAAATGGAGTAACTGGACTCTTCTTTGACATTTTTTGCTGAAGCTAGTAATGAAAAAATATGCTAACAAAGAAGAAAACTGAATGGGAATTTATTTTTTCTGGTTTGGTTTAAAATGAAAAAGTTTCCAAGACAATAAGAGGAAGCCTGAGAACTCTAAACTGATAGCATTTCAGTTATATAGGAAGTTTAATTTGGATTCTATCTCTGTTACCGCCTTAACCGTTTGAATCTTGCAGTATTAATTCCAGCATGAAAGTGCAACTTTTATTAAATTATACTTGTACGTACTATTGTTTATTCTGTAGAGTTTTTTTTGTTTCCGGTTATATTTTCTTTTCATTTCTACGTAATTATGCACTGCATTTGTTTTTGGCTGAAGTGATGAAAACACCCCTAAACTCAGTACGGTTTCGTAGTTCAGTCCCTGAACTATTGCCATACTTAAAAACACCCCTGATCTTGACTAAATGGATTTTAATTCACCCCCTCGTAGACATGCCATGGCAAGTGGAATCCACTCGCCGTCCACTTGGCATTTTCATTCCTCCACATAGATAAATTGTTTTTAAAAAAAATGTAAAACTGATTATTTTTTATTAAAAAATGATAAAACTGATTTTTTTTCTTATAAAAAATCTGGAACAATGAAATATTTATTTTAAATCTGGAAAATTTGATTTTAAAAAAAACTGAAAAACTAGAGTTTTAATTAAAATATCTGTAAAAAATGGTTTTTTTTTTTAAATGAAACTTGATAGGAGTATTTTTTTTTTTTAAAGTGTCCTAAAAAATCCAGATTGTCATGATTCTTTTAAGACACTTTTTTAAAAAAGAACTGAAAAACAGTGGATTAAAACTGGAGTTTTATACAAATATGGAAAAACTGATTTTTTTTTAAATGTGGAAAACCCATTTTTTAAATAAAAAAAAATCCCGAAAAATTAGATTATTTTTAAAATCTAGAAAAAAATTATCAGTTTTCCTCTTTATTCTTAAAAAAATAAGTATTCTAGATTTTTAAAAAATCCAGGTTTTTAATCAAAAATTCAATTTTCTAGATTATTTTTTAGAAAAATGAATTTATTAGTTTTCCAGTTTTTAAAAAAGTCCAGGATTTTTAAAGAATAATAAAAAAAATCCAGATTTTTTTTTTAAAAAAATAATGGGTTTCGCACATTTTTTTTTCCAGATTTTTTAATAAATAATCCATTCCAGATTTATTTTTAAAAAATGGGGTTTCCACATTTTAATTTTTTTTTTTTTAATTTTAAAAAATATATTTTTTAATGGAGGAAAGGGATGATTTGGATGTTGGAATAGGAAAAAAAAAATAAAGAAATGTTTAAAAAAAAAAAAAACTGATGTGGAGCCTCCCACGCGCCTGAAAGTGTTTGTGCACACTTGTTGTGCCATGTGGTAACGCGGGGGTGAATTAAAATCCAGATAGCCAAGATCAGGAGTGTTTTTAAGTGTAACAATAGTTCAAGGATTGAACTACGAAACCGTATCAAGTTTAAGGGTGTTTTCATCACTTCAGCCTATTTTTTTGGTAATGACTCTACATGTTTGTAAGTTTAATTAGTCTAATGTTTGTAAGTTTAATTAGTGTGACAAAGTTGATTTTAAAGTTTTATGGGGAAAATTTCTAGTCCTATTGTGACATTTTCTTTGATGTATCTTTATTTCTGTTGAGGAAGAAAGCTGCACTATGAGGAACCGATGACATTCCAGCCACAAACTACACTTCCTATTTTTCTTTTCAAAAAAGAGCTCAAAATCTTGTACTGGCGAATTTAAGATGGATTCAGCAAGTTCAATTAAATCTATTACTTTAGATTCAAATTATGTATACAAATACAAAAAATTGGTACTTTACAAGCAGCAATTGATGCGATCTTTTATGTGGTAAAATTCGACAAGTTAGATTGTTGCAGTGAAATATTTCCTTTTCGTTCGGATCTAGAACGAATTGGTTGTTCGGAAGCGAAAGAGAAAGTTGAAGGGGCTGTGGTAAATTGCTCGAAGAAATATTATAGCTTCTTGATAACGTCGAAATTCACCCCTCAAAGAGAAAGTGTACACGATCGTATGCAATATAATTTACTCAACTATGAGTCGGGGTCGATCCCATAGGGAACAATATACTAGGCGATTAAGAAAGTAAGGAACTTTCACTTACTAAGCTAAGCCAAACGATAGATAATATTTTGGTTTTTGAGAAAACTATAACTAATGCGGAAATGTAAACTAATCTAGAAAGCAAGTAAAATGATCAATGACCACAAGCATGGATAATAGGAGATTACACTCAAGTAACGATCCAACGTATTTTACAATTTTACAACTAAGAACAAGGTTATGTTAATAGATAATGATTTCTAAATTTCATCGAAAGTCTCTCAATCAAATCAATGAATTTCACTTTAAGCTTTCTCAAGTCTTAAAGTGTGATATTAGGCACAATCAATATAATCCCAAGTGACTTTCCTCTCTCGAGCTCAATTCATTAGATGAGGGTTATGCCTCAAATCCTTGTTAACTAATCTTTCTCAAATCGATTTTCCTCTCTCGAGCTCAAATCAAATTAAATGGGCGAGTCCTAGGGTTAGCTAATCCCTTTGGAAACATTCAAGAACAAGATTAATTAAAGAAACAATAACCCATTTCATTAGGAATAAAATCATTCAATACATAAGCAAAACAAGAGTTTCAAACCAAACTTTAATCAAGAATATTTTCATAAACAAGATTCAAGCAATGGAATAGAAAGCTACACACTTAAATAATCAATACATAGCAAGGAAAAGAAGAAATGAATAAAGGATTAAGAAATTTCTTATCAAGATCTTCAAATCTTCAATCCCCAAGTGTGGATGCAAAAACCTAGCTCTCCAAGCTTGATGAAAATGGCCAAAGATAATAATATTTTCTCCCAAGTCATCCTCTTATAGCTCCCAATATTCCCACATTAAACTATGACCAAAACAGCCAATATTTTCAAATTTGCAAATCTGTCCCGTTTTTGCAAAACTGTCCAGTTTGACCTCTTTTTGACTTAATTTTCACTTGGTTTCTTCCGTTCACTTCTAAATCACATAAAACCTATAAAATATATGTAAACGATATTAAATGCACTATTTTCTCAATCAAACATTGCAAAAGTCTAAGCTTAAAGAAGAAATAAGTTGGTAAAATACCAACTTATCACTTCCACAAAAGTAGTCATTGGAGAGTCTCGTTTAGAGAGAGCTTATTCTCTCATTAATTTTTATGCTGTCTTTTATATTAATTTTGTCACATCTAGGTCAATTGACCAAACCATAATAAAGATTATGCCTCTTTTAGTATTTTTCTTTTCGTCTTATTTGTGAATGTTCAAAGTTTAGAATTGTTAGCTTTCGCATGATGACTTGTTATTTCCATCCTAAACATATAGGTCATTTTGAAAGTGAAATATCCTTAAATACAATGTCCTTAATACGCCTCAAGCTAAATCCCATTCTCTATCATTTTAACACACTAAGGATTTTTAACTCTTTGTTCTTAACGAGAATCCAACTATTTTAATATCTTCAATGGTGAAGAGGGGAACTACGAAAGAAGCCGTAGCACAAGGGGCATGTTTCACTTATATGAAGCCAATTTCAGTTAATAATTAAACTTGAAAACGTGCGGCTGCATGTGGTACTTTTATTTAAGTTAGATAGAGAATATTTTTTTGGCAACAAAAATCTTCTCTTGATTTCCTTTATGTTTCCAATTTGTCACGAATCAAGTACTTTTTTTATTTTAAATTTTAACTTACAGACGTCATGTAATGAGATATTAATGTCCATTCTAGCACTCGTCATCAGTGCCAATTATAGAAGCTCAAACTGTAGCAAAGCTTGGTTGAGCTTGACTTCAGATCTATGTATATCAGCTAAAAAAAGTAAACAATGAATCCTGCCGGCTATTTTAACAATAATCATAGGCTCATAGCAGCTCTGATATACACAAATTCATTTAAAATATAAAAGGTATTAAAGCCTTAACGCTTCTAGGGAAATCTTCAAATTTGGAAAGGTACCATTTCCTGGTGGCATAACTCCTTCCCATCAAATAAAATACTGTCCCTATGGTAGAAGAAAAAGAAAACAAAGTTTGGCTAATAAGAGAAAAACCAAGAAATGTGACAATCTCAAAAAGGTAGTGGGGACATATAACTAAGCTAAAGAGGCCACCTTTGGGAATTTTATAGCCACTTTCACCCTTTTTCCTCATCTTAGAAAGGAGAAAATGGTGGTAAAAATTGCCAATAATTCCCACTAAAAATACAATAGAACCAAGATATTTCAAGTCAATTATTGGCTCTGTTGATCCTTTAGTCAAGTGTTGAATATATATCAAGCTTGAAGAGGCTATGAAGTAGCTTGTGGAAATAGTAACTGCAGATTTCAATGCCATGGAACCACTGTATTTGTGCACAAACAGAACCTGCACGATATGTAAGTTGTTGTATATATGAGAAATTATGTTACTTGCTAGTCTTAAAATATTTCCTTACATTTACTTTCAAGGTGATCCTTGATATTTGTTCAAGGCATTCTCAAATTTGGACAACAAGGGGTGGAGCAAATAAATAAAAATACTTTTGTGCTTTAGCCATCATCAAGAAGTGTAGTGGAATGACAAAAGTTTTTCTACTCTTAATTACAAGTCTCAAATTTAAATCCTGAAATTACAATTCTCTTTGGGACGAGCGGTAAAATCTACCACATAAGATTTTCTACCACGCAAATTCAAATTAATCGGTCTAGTAGTTCCGAACATTGGATTAAAAAAAGAAGATTTAAAGATTTAAACTACATCTTGATAAGATTAAATGAGCTAATCTTGAAAGAGAAAAAAAGGTTTAACCTACATCTTGACAAAATTAAATGAGCTAATTTAGTCCTTTAGGTAACATCATACAAAGTTATGGCTTATGAGTAATTTTTGTAAACTATAAAGTGAATTTAAATTTTATATACCACTGTGTAAGTAAATTTTTATAAAAATAATTATTTACTCTGACGATGTATATTGCTTAAACTCATAATTATAAACTATGTAGAAGTCCTAAAAGGGTAATTACTAATTACCTCAAGAACTCTTTTGAAGAAATGAATGGTCATGGCAGAATTGAGCAAGAAAAATCGGATTCCACCAGTTGGGAAGATCCAAAAGAAGCTTAAACATGCTATTAAACTGGGACTATAAGCAAAAATCATCCCCACTTTGCTTGGGATTTTAGCTTTGGCTTGCTTCTGATTATTCACATTCCAGAACTTTGAATACTCAAGATTCTGTTTGCCAGTGGCTTCTGAAATACCCAATATTGCAGATATTATTAGATTCATCACTATCATGACTTTGATGAAGATTGGACTTGGTTCTTGAAATAATATTTGTGTTAATATTTGTGCCATGGGAATAATTGGTTTCTCTCTGTTCAATTTTTTCTGCTTTATTTCTCTGTTAATTTGTTTAGCATGTGTGGATGATATTTTGTTGAGTTAGGGGAAGAAAAAGACAAAAGTGAAAATATATGAGGACTGCAGTATTTACAACAATAGCATCTTAACAAGTGGCTGATGCCTGACCTTATAAGAGCATCTGAAATGCTATATAAAGAAATAAGACAAAACAAAAACAAAAACTTAATCTCTTGTTTGGTTGCACTGACCAAAAAAATAAACGAGAATGTAGCTACCTATTTGCCACGATTCATAACTATCAAGCATTTAAATTCTCAACAACGATAAAGGTTTATAGCCATGTATGTATTAGTATTATATATTCAGACACTAAAAATTCAAGTGCAAACTTGAAATCAGTATGTATCACAAATAACAATTCACAGTAGACGTAGAATTTGTGAATAGACAATTCTTGGACGCATATGTTTTGAAAGGGAGAGGGTCGTCAGAGATGGACCTCATTTCAGCAAATAAAAAAAATCTTTTAACTTGGTTAAATTTGAGATGGAGTTCTGTTAGCGAAGAGGGGCAAGTGTGGTCCCATTTTTAGACGGCGAGGATAATTTTGATACCAAAAGATAACGGAGGGCAAAAGTGCTCTATTTCTGATAGTTCAAAGCTATTTTTGGCCCGTTTCTGTTCTTAAAATAATGTGAGATCCAAAATATAATTTTGACTATAGAATATCGAAAGGTATAAAGGCTCTAAAGAATAATACTCCTAATTTGTTCTTTGAGAAAAGTAAGCGCAGCTCCTTGACAACACAATTAATTTGGGAGAATATCAAATAAGTTGACACATTCTAGTTAATTAAGATGATTTAAGAAACATGTTATTCGTATTTTTATTGTAGCAGTTTAAAGTCAACCTTTTCATAATCCATTCCCAAAAGAATTAATATCAAACAAGCCAAGAGAGTTGCGTCTGAACAATTGTAAAAGTGAAAGAAAACCCCTCTAAATTTCACAATAATTTTCCCTATTTTAGAAGTGAAAAGAGGTAAGTTTCGCCGTGTCTGAACACTTGTTACGAGTAATAATTTTCCCTCTAAACTTAGCAGATAAAAAGAAATCGCATAGTGTTTGTTGTTACAATTGAAATTAAACCTTGGACTTGCAGATTTTTCTGACTTCATTGGGCATTCGCCACACCTTTGGATGGTTAAATCTCGCCATAACATCATTAAGAAAAGTGAGTCCTCCCCTTTGGTACAATAGCACTTTGACGGGTACTATATTCTCTCCCACTTAAGAATAGTCTTCCCCTAATATAAAAGTAGGTATACTTGTGCTTTGGAACAGGTGAGGATATATTTTCTTCATGTTCTCCTCAACTTCCATGTTGCCATGTCGGTCGAATGGTTCCGCCAAAGAACTTCGACCAATTTTTTAGTTACATAAACTCAATACAAGCTAGTATATATTGAAGATGAGTATGAATGTGTACCCCTTACAAAATCGTTCACTTTTTATTAAGATGCAATATTTTTTAAGGATCTTTATAAATTAAGAACCCATGATTATGCTATACTTGTTCTAACATAGGTACATAAACAAAAAAATGAAGGTCCCTATATAAAGTAGCCTAAAATATGTAAGGAATAAGTGCCTTGATATCCTTTGGAAAATCATCGAACTTTGACTTGTACCATCTTCTTGTAGCAATGCTCCTTCCCATCAAGTAAAAGGTAGTGCCCAATGTGAAGGAAATTGCATATAAAGTTTGAGAAGTGCAAGAAATTCCTACAAAGATAAGAATCTCAAAGAGATAGTGTGGGCATATGGCAAAATTGAATAGGCCACCTTGAGGAATTTTGTACTCTTTGTCACCCTTTGTTCTCAATTTAGAAAGCAAATAATGATGGTATAAGTTGCCTATTATACCAACCAAAAATATTATGAATCCACCATACTTGAGATCAATTGATGGCTCTGGCAAACCTTGAGTTAGGTGTTGACTATAAATCATGGTAACTGTGGAGAGGAAATAACTAAGTGATATTGTAATTGTAGCTTCAACATCCATTGAACCGCTGTATTTGTGAACAAATAGGACCTGGCATCAAAAAAGCAAAGGCATTACAATCCTGAAATATCTATTATAACAACTGCATGTAAAAGAGACTCGTTAGTTTTCCCAAAAGTTAAAAGGGCATACAAATTTTTAATTTGGCTTTGGGGCACCAATAGGTCTGATTCGACCTTGAAAGTTCCATTTTGGAGGTAAAACTTTCATTATCAAAGGCGACTACATTCTCAGGGCTCGAGACCTATGTTGCTTTAACTCTCTAAAATGATGCCGCACCTATGTTGGATCCTCCGAAAATGCACTATTTTTGAAGAATTCGATACGGACCCGGCGGTGCTTTTAAAGAGTCCGAGCAACATAGCTCGAGAACTCTGATTAGCGAGGGAAGAGTATTTATTTCTCCACCATAATCTTTAGTGGTGTTAAAAGTACACATTAATTCACAAGAGTGGTGGACCTTGTTGTTCTCAGGTTTAAGGAGCATAAGGCTATAAATACACTGAAATTGGGGCCACAATCATGTCTGGTGGCAATAACACTTTGGCATATGGTTCAAATTAGCTCGAATTGTAGTTTAAATGACGACCTCTTGACGACAGGTTTGTTCCTTAGGATTTAATACATATTTTAAGTATATTGTTATATGCTTGAAGTTAGAATGAATTTAAATTGTATGCACTAACGTCGTTGTAAAAAACACAAACTGGTCACTTAGAACGTAGTTATATTTACATCTAATCTTAATAAGCATTGGTAAAAATGATCACTAACTTATCATCACAGGTTAAAATACATTGATAGCATTTAATAAGTTTTTACATTGTCGGTATTTATAACATAAATCCTAATAAATAAAAAAGCAAATTAAAAATAACAAAAAGTATATAACGAGACTAGTTGAACAGTACCTCAAATACTCTCTTGAAGAAATGTATGGTTAAAGCAGAACACACCAAAGCAAACCTTAAATCCCCATCTGGGAAAATTGCAAAAGATGCAACACCAGCAAGAAATGCAGGACTATACAACAAAAGCATGCCTTTTTTACTCTCAATTTTTGCCTTCTCATTTTCACTTTTAGTTGTTCCAATGAACTTGGAATACTGCATATGCTTCCCTTTGATTTCCAAGAATCCAGCATTTGCTAATGAAGCAAAGCTTATAACAGACATTGTATTAATAAACAAAGATGGGGGTGGAGGGTATAGAAATTTCAACAATGTAGACATCACCATTTTTCAATTTCTTGAAATGTAGTATTTTTTTTCCAGATGTTAAGGAAATATGTGTATGTGTATATAAGTAACAAGACACCCTAATTTTTGTGCTACTTGTACTCTTCTTGGATTTGGTGTGTTTGACCAGTTGGAAAAGCAGAATTTTAAGGGCTACAATTATGTGGGAGTAACAGATTTGGAGAAAGAGAGGGAAAGAAGATAAGATATGTATCTAAAGTTGTGAATGGTATTTGGACAGTTGAAAGACCTACGTGGTCACAAATTTTGCCAGTAAAATTTATAGGTTGGCCTAGTGACAAGGGTCCAACGCAAGGACTACTATTCTTCCTTGTTTAAGAGCCTGTTTGGGCTTATGCCTATAAGCTGCAAACAACTTATAAGCTAAAAAAATAAGTTGGAGTAGTCTAACTTATTTTTTTTTACTTATAAGCTTATAAGCTGCTTTAGATAAGCTAAGTCAAATGGACCCAATTATTTTTTTGAGCTTATTTTACATTTTTTTGCGCGGATTGCCCTTCTTTTGGGGTGGTCTTTAAATTTTGCCCTTCAAATTTGTGGTCTTTAAATTTTGCCCCTCATATTTGTGGTCTTTAAGTTTTGCCCTTTGCTTGGAAAGGTGGGCGAATACATGAAGTTTTGGGTTCGAACCCCCGCTCAGGCATAAAATAAAAAAATAATTTCGCCAGGCAGGACTGGGGGAGTGTATGCCGGATCCATCATACAATCTTTAAGGAAAAGCTAAAGTTATGCCGGATCCGGCATAACTAAAAGTCTGCCCCATAAGGCAGAATTTTTCCTAAGACATAGTTTAGTTATGCCTTATGGGGCAGAATTTTAGTTAAGACATAACAAAATTATGCCCCATAAGGCAAGAACTTTTCTTAAGGCATAGACTTTGCCTTATAAGGCAAAGTTTAAGTTATGCCTTAAGGAAAAGTTCCGCCTTATGGGCATACTTTTAGTTATGTCTTTGGGGCACACTTTTTAGTTAAGACATAACTAAAAGTTTACCTTGAAAAGTAAAATATATATATATATATATATATATATGCTTCAAGGCAAAGTCTGCCTGAGGGGGCAGACTTTTAGTTAAACACAACTAAAAGTCTGCCCCCTCCGGTAGACTTCTAGTTAAACACAACTAAAAGTCTGCCGGAGGGGGCATAGCAAAATTTAAACTTTGCCTTATAAGGCAAACTTTTAGTTATGCCTTAAGGAAAACTTACACCTTATGGGGCATACTTTTAGTTATGTTTTATGGGGCACACTTTTAGTTAAGGCATTACAAAAAGTTTACCTTAAAAAGTTAAAAAAAAAATACGTATATATGCTTCAAGGCAAAGTCTGCCCCCTCCGGCAGACTATTAGTTAAACACGACTAAAAGTCTGCCGGAAGGGGCATAGCGAAATTTAAACTCTGCTTTGCAAAAGAAAATTAAATTTTTGACTGAGCGGGAGTTCGAACCCGGAATCTATGGGTTTTAGCCGAAGGGCAAAATTTAAAGACCACAAATATGAGGGGCAAAATTTAAATACCACCCCAAAAAAAGGGCAATTATGCGAATTGCCCCTTATTTTAAGCACAAAATGACTTTAAGCTGGCCAGCCAAACACTCAAAAAAGCTGAAAAAAGCTTATAAGTAACTTATAAGCAACTTATAAGCCAATCCAAACGGGCTCTAAGTATATGTCATTTTCCAAAAAGTTGGTACAAGTTCCACTTGAGACCACCATAACGGGCAAAAAGAGGAATAAAGGTCTAAAAGATGGCACAACATAGATCATAGGGTGACTCTATGGGTATGAAAACAAAGTCTCGCGTTGGAAGTTGATAAACAAAGAGATCACATTTTTTTGGGATAACAGTTATGTCCTGACCAATTTGCCTAACGTGCATGATACTCTTTATGTTGTGAGATTTTAGACTCATAACACATATGTGCAATGTGCAGATTAGTAAATAACTTAATTAGTTCGTCTAATACAAAGATAGCCCAAGATGGTTCAAATGAATAATCAAGTCCCAAAATCTATATATATATATATATATATATATATATATATATATATATATATATATATATATATATATATATATATATATATATATATATATATAAAGCAGGGCATTAGCCCCGCTGATGTGGCATGCCTCTAAAGCCAGCATTGGGATTTATCTTTTACCTGGTTTTTTTGGACTTTTTTCCCATTTAAATTCTTTTCTTTCAGTTCTACCCACTTATTTTCCTTAATTAATATAACCACTAAAACCCGTTACTTTTAGCCAGCCACATGGCAGCACTAAATCGCACCGTTTCGAAAATTGACGGTCGGTCTTCCCCTTCTTCATCAATTACCATTAACCATACTTCTCCAAAAGAATCTACAATCAAATTATACCTTCACAAGCACATCAACTGCTTAACAGAGGTGAAAAATTCAACCCACCGGCTGCTTTATTTCAAATCATATACTTAAGTTTCCAATTATAATGGCAACAGAGGCTAAGAAGAAATCTGTTGAGGCGAAGAAGTTTACTTTTTGTATTCAATAATGTTTAATTTGGTATTATTAACGTGCCAAACTCACTTTATATCCAATATTTTGCTCCTCGATATTTACGGCAGTCTCACAATCCCCCTATTCACTAAAATTTTGGATTTTTTTATCCAAAAGTTGTGCTTCAAATATGATATTCACCTTTTATTTGTACAGGGAAAACATTTTGGATTGTGTTTTCAATATACCTGCCGCCAAAATCTCAACCTTTTGTTCATTTGCCTTCACTTTCTTGCAGGTCCGATCACAAAATGGACTAGAAGCATTTTCAGTCATTGGAGCAAAAGATAAATCATTATCATCGTTAATTGGTAATGTCTTCCTTCTTTCCATTTCCTTCTATGTTATTTTTTTGTATCAAGATCTACTTCTATTTAATTATTGTTCCTACTCTCTGAATTTGAGTCTATTAACAACATAAACTTGAGAATTTGTAAGGTTTCTTAAATAATAGTAGCTTTCTTAATGGTAAATATTTAATTGTTAAAATCCATTCACACCCGATATTTACACACCAACTCAATCAGTATATTAAACTATGTTTCTTTACGTTTTAGCACTTAATTATAGTTAATCAAGACGAACTTTGAGATGTAAAGTAGACAAACACATTAGTTTGATGGTTCTTTTGGTGGTCTTATTTTATTTGATTACGTGATAAAGTGACAGGGTGTTGATTTGTGCCGGAGGGTCACAATAGAAGCATCAAGTTCAATTGATGTTAGTGACGGTGGCTCTGCACCTAGGTTTGTCCATCTTTTCGTTTACGTTATTGCATAAAAGTTTATATATCTGTAATTTTGATTTTTTCCCTGAATTGATCAAGATTTTTTTTTTGTTGAGTTGTATAAGGGTCACAAATCCGCAACAATGTGTTGTATCGCCTCCCATAAAGCACTGATGTTATTGCCAGGGGACTGAGGTGCGCCTTTTTCCCCTTTGGGATTTAAGATGATTTTGTAGAAATGTGCTTACCGGACATGCCTTAGCAAGTGTATTTTAATTGAAATTTTAGCGTCCGTGTTTACGTAGTTGCTTCGGTGATTATCAAATTTTCAACCTCAAAATGCACCTTTTGGTTTCTGCTTTGAAAGTTCCTATTTAAGAAATAATATTTTGTTGTAGTTAGCCTCAGAAATACTCTTCTAATGAACCTGTAGAAACAATCAATTGTGAAAAGAGAATAAGCTAGCCAAGGGATAACACGATCAAATTTTGTCTCTGATAAAGATAAGCTACACCAACTTAAAACAGTAGGATACTTTAAGATGCACATTTTGGTTTCTATGTGTGATAGATAAAGCAGGGACATATGCCCAGTGATGTGGCGGTGGCGCTCTAAAATACTAAGAAACCTATTTATCTATTTTTTTTTTAAATTTCCTTTTAAGGGTTTCCGTCCCTTCTCCTCCTCACTAAACCAAACTATCTTCACTTAAAAGGCATCGTTTCTGGAGAGAAACAAACTAAACGTCTCTTTCAACAGGTAATTTCAACACCTCCTATCAAGTCTCTCATCCGTTCCTTCCACTCCGTTTTCTCACTTACAAAACAAAATATTTCTCTTTGATCTCTTCTTCCTCACTAAAGTGAGAGCCAAAATTTCTTCCTTGCTGTTAGTTAATTGTACCAAACAAATTTGCATGTTTTGGTGATTTTGTTGCCGCTTGGTGGGAGATTTAATTATTCTTGTGATCAGTAAAGAAAAAGTTTGATGAATACGGGCAATGCCCTTCATGAATTTTCGTTTGTCTTTTACCTAAGTTCTTTGTGTGGAATTATCAGCGGCCACCTCATCGAATGCTTCGAGTGAAGCGCCATCCCAAAACAAAAAGTACCCAAGAGACCTACGAAAAGTGTAGGTCTTTCTCCATGATCAGGTCTGCTATGTGATTCGGCTTCATTTTTCCCTCTTCTTAATTGTCCCTGATTGGGTTATGACGACAAGTTTGAAACTTTATGTGTTAGAAGGTAAGATTTGAGATCAACTGGTCTATTTCCTATTTATTTAACGTGAACATTCTATTTTCATTCAGCTATGGAGATTTTTAGTTTTTGTTCCAGATCTTTTGAAGATCTACAAGAGCCGTTTTCCGATTTGAGATATGAAATTTTGTACTCTGGATTTGGTGAAGAAAATTATCATTTGGGTAGAATTTTGTTGGGTCAATTATCAAAAATGCCGCTCAATTTTATTCAAATTCAAGAAATGTTCTTGCAGAAAAGTTTGCTTTGATCCGAGAAATCCTCGATGAATATCCTTACATTGATATGGAAATAGATTTGTTAACTCCTCCTTAATGACTAATCACACTCTATCTTCACGTGACTCCAAGTCTAATCGTCCCTTCCAAGACATCCCCTCTAACTTCCCTATTTCCAAAGAAAGAAAGAAAAGGTCGTAAGCTCTCTTTAAAGCCATCAATTCTCCAACTCTAAAATTCAGTTAGATTTTTTTTTTTTTTGGTATTATTAGGATGTTGTCAAGTTGTTGTTTCATTTCTTGTATTGTTGTTCTTGATTTAGTTCGCATTATTTTTTAACTACATGGCTTGACTAAAGTATTGCTTCATTAGGAACTTCTTTACCACAAAGAGAAGCTTCCTTAGAATGGTGATTGATATGGAAAACTCAGATTGCAGAGAATCTAGGATCTGTGTACTTTTGGTTAATTTTTGAGATGAGATACAATGAAACTTTCTAGCTTATGAGGAATTAATTAAATAACGGGATCTGTTGCAGGATATTCTCTTTTTGTTCTTTCCGTTGCCTTTCTATTGACGACTCTATTTAGTCTACAAATAGATTGGTGAAAAACTGAAAATATGGAACAGCATCTTATTATATTTCATTAAGGTTGATGCTACTTTTTTATGTATTCAAGCGTGACAAGATGACATTTTGTGAAGTAAAGTTTTTGTCAATGTAAGTTGCTTCATCAATGAAATAACATGGTAGCTCTTTTAGTTTTACGGAATTGGTGTTTATTCATTGAGATGTGCAGCCCATGTTGTATCCATCTGATCCTCTATTTGGTCATTATTACCAAGTTTTCGGTATTTCGGTCTTACCGCTTGAACAATGTCTTATCAGTCATCAGCAATATTAGTGAACTTTTTGACCATGGAAGAGAAATAAATAAAACTTGGAAGTATTGGATTATTTCAGCAAACTCTTATTAGGTTCAACTGTACTTTGTTATAAATGTTTTTAAAATAATCGATTAGAATACGTTTGGAAACCAAATGTTGAAGCAAAGAAGGGGGAAGAGTTTGAAGCCCAGGACAAAAGAACATGGTAAGCTTCAAATTGTTCTAACAAAGTTGTAGAAAATGGAGTTAATAAAAGGTCCAGTGATTTGCTCGCCAAATGAAAAATACTCTGTTAAGAGACTTTGCTCACCGCCTATGCTTTCTTTGGATATACTTGAAGCATGTCAAATCTACATTTAGTTCAACAACTATGTTTTTGTACTTATTACTAATTAATATGTTATCTCTACATGGAGAAAAATACACTTAGTTAAAAGGTGGAGATGATGTCATTGACTTCAGGCTCGAAAAATTTTTGATCTCCGTGATCTTTAATCTTTGTTAACGAAAATAATGTACACCATGAAGTAAAATAATCAGTAATTTTTTGTGCATATAAAAATATAGTGAGTAATGCTTGACTATTTCACGACAAATTATTCAATATTGATAAATCAATTATATGGAGGAACAAATGCCCTCAGAATATATGTAATAAAAGACAAAATTAATCAATGAGTAAGACTTTTATAATCATTCATTAGAGGTTCTTACAATGCCAAATCTTCTAAGTTATGTTCAAAAGTATTATTTTAAATATCTTTAATTTTACAACAATCATTCTTTACGTTATTTCTGTTATTTAGATTTCGAGAAAGGACCGCTAAGCTTAATGAGGTCAGACATGACCGCGCGAAGCGCGAACAAATTACCTAGTTAATATGTATAACTAGTATTAGTATAAGAGAAAACACTGAATCAAGAACATGATGTTCCTCTTGATAGTTCTAAAAAGAAATTGTTAAGAACTTCAATATGTCAAAAGGTGATTCCTTAGGTTGTATCTCCTTGTAATTGACTTGCTTCCTACTGAATTCTCAGCAACTTCTTCAGGAAATACGAAGTCAGGATCCTTCAATTTGTCAACATCTTCTGGTAATTCAGCTTCAATCCATGAAGACCAATCCACGTCACTGTCCGAATCGTCGTTCTCCATTTCCCATGACAAGTACTCCTTGTGTTTCTGAATTCCATTCACCTTCTCCACCAGTGTTTGAAACATCTTATAGTTCAGCACTTCATAATCCCTGCAACATTTTGTGGATGTTTTATGAAAATTTGTTATGATAAAAAGAAGTTTTAAAGTTTATGTTTGTTCCGTTTGTATGTACCTGTATGTCCAAATGGAATATAGAAGCTGGCATGAGGCCAGTAGCACAAATAGTGTCCTAACTATGCTCACAATCCACGCCTGATTCTCCATTTCGTTCGTTCCGTATCGAAGTATGGCTAGCTCAATCAAGACTGTGAGTACTAATCCTACATCAAAGCAAGAAATGATGCAACAATGATGAGAAAAGATTATGAAGTGCAACCTTCCCGAGCTTAGAAATCCAAATTAGCGAAATAACAAAGTTGATTTTGCATTTTGGGGCTTAATATAGTGTACCACGTTTGAGAGGCACCAGGTTCCAAACTGGGCGCCCATTCCAGTGCCCGCTGTTTTCAACAATGTAGTGAATAAAAAGAATCTTTTTTGAAAGATGTGATATTTTACCTATGTAAAGCCTAGGTCACACGTCATACGTTTGCTTCGTACTAGTGAACATGTAGAGGAGAAAGATAAACAATGAATAAAGCAAGAAAGCTTTGAATGAGTCTTGATTCAAGAAGCATGGCATTGTGCAAGGTGAACAGCTTCTCTAATGCAAGAAACATGCTTGCTTGTTTAGATTCAAAGGTTTCCTGTTGAGACAATTGATGAAATTAGTGAAAAAGTACAAGAAATCCAAGTGAGTTTCTTTCTTTAATATGAAGTAACAAACCTGAGCAGCTAATATTGATTTTGATTTCTCAAATAGGTGATCATGGGTTTGCTGGAGTTGCTTTTGCCTACTAAGAAGCTCCTCTTGTTGCTCGTGCCCTAATTGAGCCAATTGTTTCAGAGTTCCCCTGTAAAAGTATAAGATAATGCATTACATCTTTTCCACGGATACGGCCAACATGCTTAGGTTAAGTTGACCTACATGTGGAGTAATAACCTGCTATAACCAGTTAAATTGCACTGATGGAGTAAATGGTGTATATAACGTAATTCCTTGAATATAAGAACCACACAAGTTATCCTTCATGGTTTTTACTTGAAGTCTACGTTCGGTGGTCAATGTTATAACTTTCCACAGTATCATGTTAAATTGAACTACAACAATTGCACATAGAAATTCTTTACATTGTGAACGTATATAACTTAAACTCTTTACCTACTCTCTTCAAGTGCTTGAGACTGAACTTTATTGAGGATTTGAAGGCCATCAAGAGCTTTAGATTGTCCATCCAAAACTTGTTTCTGTTTATCCAAAGCTTGGCCAGCAATATTCCCAATATCATCAGCTTTACTCTGCAATTTGTCCATCCTAGCACTCATTTCATCCCCAACTTTCACAATCTCATCCTCAATTCCCTCCGTTTTAGTCCTCAAACCATTGATCCCATGGTCTAAGTTAGTATACGATTCATGAACTATCGCCATGTTTTCCTGCAAAGTCTCCTTCAGTTTCGACTGGCCTTCGTTCAGCTCTATTTGTGAAGCTGCTATTCCTTTAGATTGCTCCAGAATCACTTCTGACTGACTCAACACAGCGTTCACCCGGCCTTCAACATTCTTGGAAGTCTCCTCTACTTGTTGAGTACGAACATCAATCGAGGTTAAAGATTCTTGGACATTTTTCGAGTTTTGCAATAGCGACTCCCCTACTTGTAATATGTTCTCTAATTTTTCCTCAGCAACTTCACCAGAATCCTTCAAATTATTCACCAACCTCTCTACTGCATTCTTCCACGCATCCCTCCTGCAATTATCAAAAAGCATAAGAGTAAGACCCTCAATTTATTAACAATACTTTTGGATGGTTGTTACCTATTGTATTGCATCATATTGTAACTTTAAATGCAATGTTTTTTTTATTGTTACTTAAACTTTATAGTATAGTATCGTTAAATCCATCGTCATATATCGATGAAATGTCCCTACATAACAGCCATTTTGGTGTGATTGGGTCATTACCTTTTACTTATAATAACTCTACAAGGTATCCTACTTTTTTTATTATTGTATTATTATTCGAGAAAAACGATACAATCTATCGTACCATTGGATTCATCGAAAGAATATCACACAATACAGTACGATACGTTATGAAACAATGCGAAACAATCATCCAAACAAGCTGTAACTTTCACTAAAGCAACAAAAAAAAGTGAGAAAACTTACTGCAATTGATGGCAAATGGCAGGGGTTTCAAGAAAGAACTGTAAATATATCTTCTGAACACCATCATCTATTTTCTTGAGACAATTGGTAACTGGTGTATTTGCATCACAATAAGGCAAAGGAGACCTTCCAGTGTGTTGCTGAAAGCAATCACATATATTCCAAGAAAGCCTAGACTTCATTTCATCATCAGGAAGAAAAATCGGATTCCACCAGTTGGGAAGATCCAAAAGAAGCTTAAACATGCTATTAAACTGGGACTATAAGCAAAAATCATCCCCACTTTGCTTGGGATTTTAGCTTTGGCTTGCTTCTGATTATTCACATTCCAGAACTTTGAATACTCAAGATTCTGTTTGCCAGTGGCTTCTGAAATACCCAATATTGCAGATATTATTAGATTCATCACTATCATGACTTTGATGAAGATTGGACTTGGTTCTTGAAATAATATTTGTGTAAATATTTGTGCCATGGGAATAATTGGTTTCTCTCTGTTCAATTTTTTCTGCTTTATTTCTCTGTTAATTTGTTTAGCATGTGTGGATGATATTTTGTTGAGTTAGGGGAAGAAAAAGACAAAAGTGAAAATATATGAGGACTGCAGTATTTACAACAATAGCATCTTAACAAGTGGCTGATGCCTGACCTTATAAGAGCATCTGAAATGCTATATAAAGAAATAAGACAAAACAAAAACAAAAACTTAATCTCTTGTTTGGTTGCACTGACCAAAAAAATAAACGAGAATGTAGCTACCTATTTGCCACGATTCATAACTATCAAGCATTTAAATTCTCAACAACGATAAAGGTTTATAGCCATGTATGTATTAGTATTATATATTCAGACACTAAAAATTCAAGTGCAAACTTGAAATCAGTATGTATCACAAATAACAATTCACAGTAGACGTAGAATTTGTGAATAGACAATTCTTGGACGCATATGTTTTGAAAGGGAGAGGGTCGTCAGAGATGGACCTCATTTCAGCAAATAAAAAAAATCTTTTAACTTGGTTAAATTTGAGATGGAGTTCTGTTAGCGAAGAGGGGCAAGTGTGGTCCCATTTTTAGACGGCGAGGATAATTTTGATACCAAAAGATAACGGAGGGCAAAAGTGCTCTATTTCTGATAGTTCAAAGCTATTTTTGGCCCGTTTCTGTTCTTAAAATAATGTGAGATCCAAAATATAATTTTGACTATAGAATATCGAAAGGTATAAAGGCTCTAAAGAATAATACTCCTAATTTGTTCTTTGAGAAAAGTAAGCGCAGCTCCTTGACAACACAATTAATTTGGGAGAATATCAAATAAGTTGACACATTCTAGTTAATTAAGATGATTTAAGAAACATGTTATTCGTATTTTTATTCAAAGTCAACCTTTTCATAATCCATTCCCAAAAGAATTAATATCAAACAAGCCAAGAGAGTTGCGTCTGAACAATTGTAAAAGTGAAAGAAAACCCCTCTAAATTTCACAATAATTTTCCCTATTTTAGGAGTTAAAAGAGGTAGGTTTCGCTCTGTCTAAACACTTGCTGCGAGTAATAAATTTCCCTCTAAACTTAACAGATAAAAAGAAATCGCATAGTGTTTGTTGTTACAATTGAAATTTAGACCTTGGACTTGCAGATATTTCTAACTTCATTGAGCACTTCGCCACACCTTTGGATGGTTAAATCTCACCATAACATCATTAAGAAAAGTGAGTCCTCCCTTTGGTACAATAGCACTTTGAGGGGTACTATATTCTCTCTCACTTAAGAATAGTCTTCCCCTAATATAAAAGTAGGTATACTTGTGCTTTGGAACAGGGGCAATTCGCGCGAATGCCCTTCAAATGCGTTGGTCTTTAATTTTTGCCCCCGTAATGGGTGGTCTTTAATATTTGCCCTTCTAAGCTAAAAAATAATAAGAAAAAACGTTACTACCCCTGCCCATCATATATAAAAACCTGAAAGTCTGTAACGAACCCCAAATATCCAATTAAACCTATCCATCATTCCAACAACAAACCTTTCAATCATTCCATCGTTCCAACATTTCACCGGAGAAATCTCCATTGATTTTGCTGCTACACCATCGGAAAAGATAAATACATAATATATAGCATTTCAATTGAACGTAATTCAACTCAATTTGATGCTTTATTAAGTTTAGATTTGTTAATATTTGAAAGTAACAACAAATCATCTTCTATGAACTAAACAACTGATATTCAGTTGAGATTCAACATTGCGAATCATAATTTTACTCAACAACATAGAATTGATCAAATTTATTGCTTTGTTCTGATTTTGATTAGTTTATACGTTCCATTTGATTAGTATACAATGTTCAATGACTGAGACTTGAAATTATAGTAACTTCAGTTGACAAAAAATAATCAGGCAAAGTTCTGAACAAGTATGCCGGAGGAGGCAGAAGTTCACCTTGCAAAAGAACAAAGTATGCCGCTAGAGTCAAACTTTCATTTTCATAAGCAAAACATCAAGTATACAAGTGTTAAGAACTAGAAAAGTATGCCGGAGGAAGCAGAAGTTTACTTTACAAAAGAACAAAGTATGCTGTTAGAGGCAACTTTTATTTTCATGAGCAAAATAAAAATTTACGCAAGTGTTAAGAACTACAAAAGTATGCCGGAGGAGGCAAAAGTTTACTTTACAAAAGAACAAAGTATGCTGTTAGAGGCAACTTTCATTTTCATAAGCAAAATAAAAAAGGTCACAAGTGTTAAAAATTAGACAAGTCTGCCGGAGGAGGCAGAAGTTCACTTTACAAAAGAACAAATTATGCTGTTAGAGGCAAATTTTCATTTTCATAAGCAAAACATCAAGTATACAAGTGTTAAGAACTAGAAAAGTATGCCGGATGAGGCAGAAGTTACTTTACAAAAGAACAGAGTATGCTGTTAGAGGCAACTTTTGTTTTCATGAGCAAAACAAAAATTTACGCAAGTGTTAAGAACTAGAAAAGTATGCCGGAGGAGGCAGAAGTTTACTTTACAAAAGAACAAAGTATGCTGTTAGAGGCAGCTTTCATTTTCATAAGCAAAATAAAAAAGTACACAAGTGTTAAGAATTAGACAAGTCTGACAGAGGAGACAGAAGTTCACTTTACAAAAGAACAAATTATGCTGTTAGAGGTAAATTTTTATTTTCATAAGCAAAACATCAAGTATACAAATGTTAAGAACTAGAAAAGTATGCCGGATGAGGCATAAGTTTACTTTACAAAAGAACAAAGTATGTTGTTAGAGGAAACTTTCATTTTCATAAGCAAAATAAAAAAGTACACAAGTGTTAAGAATTAGACAAGTCTGTCAGAGGGGGCAGAAGTTCACGTTACAAAAGAACAAAGTATGCTGTTAGTGGCAAACTTTTATTTTCATGAGCAAAACAAAAATTTACGCAAGTGTTAAGAACTAGAAAAGTATACCGGAGGAGGCAGAAGTTCACTTTAGAGGCAACTTTCATTTTCATAAGCAAAACAAAAACATTATTAACAAAACAACACCAAAAACACATAAGATTGCATAAAAAACAAAATTATTAACAAGACAACACCAAAAAACCAAGCACACATAAATTAACTTAATTCATGAAGTTATGTCGGAACAAGCATAACTTTATGCCGGAACCGGCATAACTTCAGTTTACAAATTACAAAGTATGCCGTGAGAGGCAAACTTTCATTTTTCATAACCAAAACAAAACATTATTAACAAAACACCAAAAACACATAAGATTGCATAAAAACCAAAATTATTAACAAGACAACACCAAAAAACCAAGCACACATAAGTTAACTTAATTCATGAAGTTATGCCGGAACAAGCATAACTTTATGCCGGAACCGGCATAACTTCAGTTTCAAAAACCAAGAACTCTGCCGGACCCGACATATGTTGCTTCAGACAAACACATTCTTCACAAAAACCAGATTATTAAACAAAAACAGCAGCAGCAACATAAAGCAGCTGTTCACAGGCAAAACTTCAACGATTAAACAAAGAGAAAACCAAAACGCATATCAAAATCAACTAAAACATATTACGACATTCATAATACGATATTCAAAAAACCAAAATATATACATGGGGAATGAAACTAAAGTTCAAAAAATCATACAAACACTATAACAAAACACTATAATTTTAAATAAAAAAGGATCAATTAAATATAAAAAACGATGAAGAAAAGGATATCAATTCAACAAATAACAATTTAACATAATAACAATTATTGAAACGAGCAAAAGATCCAAATTCGTACCTAAGTTTAGAACAGATGAGACAAACACAAAACAGAGGAGGAAAGAAGAAGCAAAAAAAAAAAGGGCAAATGACGAAATAAAAAGGATTTTAATGGGGTAAGGGTAATTTTGTCAAAAAACTTTCATTAAACAGGCGGCAAGGGAAAAATTTAAAGAAGACATAAATGAGGGGCAAAATATAAAGACCAGCCAAAAGAAGGGCACTCCGCGCAAAAAATTGTTGGAACAGGTGAGGATATATTTTCTTCATGTTCTCCTCAACTTCCATGTTGCCATGTCGGTCGAATGGTTCCGCCAAAGAACTTCGACCAATTTTTTAGTTACATAAACTTAGTACAAGCTAGTATATATTGAAGACGAGTATGAATGTGTACCCCTTACAAAATCGTTTTCTTTTTATTAAGATGCAATATTTTTGAAGGATCATTACAAATTAAGAACCCAGGATTATGCTATATGTAATACCCCGAACCTTTAACGAAAGTTTTGACCACGATCCTAGACATAAAACATCAGATAAAGAATGTGGGAATTGAAATTTTTCCGTTCAGTTGTGATATGGTGGTTTACGCCCATGAACAGTGGTCGTATTCCAATTTACGACCATGAACAGTGCCCATAAACTGAAACCAAGAATTTCTGAACATTCTGGAATTTGACATTTTGAGGTCATATGGTTAAATACGAACCGTATTTTACTTTACGGCCCGTATTTCAAAACGTGTTTGGAATTTGGGAAAACTTCCTTGATGAAAGTTGTAGAGCATTGAAATACCTTTCCAACGGTATCTTACGGGGGTCAAATGGACATCTGTGAAAAGAGTTATGGCCATTTTACTGAAGAGACGCAGTGCAGTCCGTATTACAAAATACGGCCCGTATTGCAGTTTACGACCCGTAAACTGAATTTACGACCAGCACTGTTCAGAACGTAAATTGCAATTTCACAGGACAGTATATATTCATCCATATCAGTTCAACTCATTATTTTTCATTCCTTCAAACCCTAGAACGACCTCCTACTCTCCTCCAACATCAAGAACACCAAGGTAAGTCCATTCTAATTATTCCAACTCAATTCTAACATATATCCTTGTAATCTAAACAAGAAATCATCAATCCTAATCTAGGGTTTTCAAGTAAACCCATCTCAAGATTCAAGAATCAAGATTTAGGAAATCTTCTCCAAAATCCAAGTCTTTAATTCAAGTTTTGGAGCAATTAAGGTATGTAGAACTTCCATCCACATGTGGGAATCTCTATGTTCTTCCCCATGCTTCGTTTCCTTGATATTCATGAAGTTCAAATCTTAGGGCATTAAACCCAACATATTGGTAGCCCGTATTTATGTATTTATGTACATGAATTTTGTATCTATATTCGTTGTTGTATTCCTAATCTTCTATTACGGTTATTAGGAATCCTAGCTTAATCCATGAATCATGAATTCTTCCTCATGTGTTCTCATTATGTTTATATGAAACTTTATGATTTCATCCAGCAAGTTACAAGCATGTTTTCAAGTCAAGTATATATATATATGATTATGAACTATTGTTATTACTCATGCATCAAAAACATGTTTTGCAAGACTATGACAAGTTATCTTATGAAACTATATTTACAAGTTATGATTTATGAAAACCATGTACACGCAAGTTATGATTTATGAAAATCATGTACAAGCAAGTTATGATTCATGAAAACCATGTACAAGCAAGTTATGATCATGAATACTATGTACAAGCAAGTTACGATTCATGATATACCATGGGCAGCAAGTGTCACTATTTTACATGTTCATGTTTT
Source organism: Lycium barbarum (assembly GCF_019175385.1). Classification (NCBI taxonomy): domain Eukaryota; kingdom Viridiplantae; phylum Streptophyta; class Magnoliopsida; order Solanales; family Solanaceae; genus Lycium; species Lycium barbarum. The sequence continues at coordinate 13,726,265 of NC_083346.1, read as the reverse complement.
GGGAGTTGCATTAATTACCGAGGAGGGCTTCAGATAGCTTGAAACTACGTAGCCACCGTAGGATGAGGATCGCTCCACCCATGTCTCGGACGATCTCTCATAATGACTGGATTCTTTCATATTTTATTAAATCTCATGTTCCCTGGCAAGGACTGAGTGTTCTGCTGGCGGGACGCAAGCACCAGACCATGGATCGGTTATAAGTTATTGCTCTCCCTACTTATGATATTTTCACCATGTTTTATATATATATATATGCACTCATGTTCATGTCCAGGTTTTCAGTTTCAGTTCTTATCATGTTATTCCATGTCCCATGTTATTTCTTTCAGTTGTTTTACATACAAGTACATTCAATGTGCTGACGTCCCCTTTTTATTGCCCGAGGGCCTGCATTTCACGATGCAGGTACTGATATACAGGATGACACATCTGCTCAGTAAGACAGCATTCGTATCAGCTTATTGGTGAGCCCCATCTCATTCGGGGTTTAGTCAACTTTTGTTTTATGCTTAGTTATGCATCTGAAGGTATGCTGGGGGCCTTGTCCCAGTAAGTATGTTTTCCAGTCAGACTCATGATAGAGGTTTCATAGACTAGACAAGTCAGTTATGTCAGGCCAAACATTCGGAGTCATATAGCCATTTTGGCTCATTCATGTTATTTTCGCACTCATGTTTAAACAAGTATTTATATTTAATATTATGACTTACTATGTTTTTATAAAGGCTCATCATGCACTTCACGTTATATTTCCGCTCATGTATGCCTCATGATAGTTCAGCAAGCCATGTGGTTCGCTCGGTCACATGCAGTCAGGCACCGAGTGCCGTGTTACGTCCAGGCCATGGTTCGGGGCGTGACAAAACTTGGTATCAGAGCCTAGGTTCAAGAGTCTTTAGGGAGTCTATGAAACCGTGTCCAGTGGGGTCACTTTTATATGTGTGAGGGCCCCATACATATAAATAGTTGACCACCAAGACATTCAGGATTTGTCTCATTTCTTTCTACTCTAGATCGTGCCATGAAGCTTAGAGCAATAAGTAACTTCTCTTCCTCTCGAATTACGTTTGTTTCGAATGCGCAAGAGATGAACAGGTAATTCAAGGTCCAAGTAAGGATGTTTACCCATAGGGAGTACAATTGTGCAGCACTTGCTGGTAACGAATGAGACTTCAAGTGCTATTGAAAGTGGAATACAATGTAAGTTGCCCGAGAAGGGGTGTAGTGGAATGAATAGTATGTTGAATGATAATGATGTTCTTGAGAAAGGAGAATGGGATACCACAGGGAGAGGATATTAGAGAAATTAGAAAAGGAGCTAAGTTTGCAAGAAACGTAAATCATGAAGGATCTCAAGAAAGTGGTGGCAGACAGTTTTCTACCGGAGGTCATCAGGACCCACTCCATCTGCTGTTAAAGATTGAAAAGGAAAATAAACAGGAAATTGTAACAAGTATAGTTGAGTTGGACATATGAGGTAAGTTCATCATTTTTATACTGTTGTTGAAATTGGGAGCCCTGTGTGGCTATGATATGATATATATATATATATATATATATATATATATATATATATATATATATATATATATATATATATATATATATATGTATATATGTTGGCCTTGTGAGGCATTGTTGGTATTTCCTGCGTGCAGGTTTTTGGGATAGTAAGAAATACAGAGGAAACTCTGCCAAAATTTTCCTAAAAATAGAAGGAGAATGAGATATAAGTTCGTAATATGTCTGGAAAAGCCATGTCAACAGTAATGATAAGATTTGACTTTACTAGTACGGCTGACTTTGAGAAATATGATTTTATTTCCTATTCAGATGAATACCTTGAGTAGGTGACAGTTCGGATACATCCGAACGTGTGTTAGAAACCAAGGGCTTACGTTAAGCGTGGAGTAGAGTGATTAGTGAAAGAAGAAATCAGCTAAACATTAAGAGAACAAACTATAGAAGAATAGCCTTTAAGAGTTGTCAAAAGGGGTTGACCTAAGATTTACAATGTGAGCAGAGTAAAGTCATTAAGATGGAGTATGCCAGTTATGAATACAGTAGCAACCGTTCATGTAAGTAAATTTAGTTTTTCCCCACGAGAAATTGCTCAAATGGGAGTCGAAAGATTCATCAATGTTGTAGAGTACAAAGGAATTACAGAAGATAAGGAATGTTAATTGGATCCCATCAAAGGAGAAGAGTTTGTAAGTATAAGATGTTAGCCTTGATCTAAGGGGGAGATGCATAAATCTCCAGTAAGTCCAGTGAGATAATTGAAGACCCGAAGGGTTAGTATGAGATATGAAGAACCTTAATTCAGTTAGGTTGGCATAATGAGATAGCCTCCATAGGGAATATGCCTAACCCGAAATGAGTAGAATGATCGTCAAACGAATCGTGTCAAGTTCAATTACTATCAATTAGGCGATCACAGAAAAGCTATAAGATCATGCCCAGTTATGTGTCACAAAGGTAGTGTCATTGCATAAGACTCTAATCTTTAGGGTGCTAGTCATAGACTTAGCGCACAACAGTACTATGAGTATTTTAGGAAGTATCTAAAATCAAGTATGGGAAGTATGGCTCATGATTTAGACAGACAAGAGAACTATGGTGAAAGAATTTCACCGCTTATCCAAGCTAGGAATTCGACTTTCAGGCTCCGAAGTAGGTGGAGTTGTTGCCCAGAACATGGCTTATTCCTCCTTAGTCATCGAAGTTAGAGAGAAGCAGTTTGGTGATTCCTACTTGCTGCAGATGAAAGAAGGGATTCATGAATAGAAAGCCTTAGCTTTTGAACAAGAGGGAGATAATGGTACCTTGAGATATCGAGGCAGATTATGTGTTCCAGATGTAGATGGGCTCAGAGAGCGAATCATGTCAGAAGCTCACAACTCTAGGTATTCCATTCGCCCAGGCTCCACTAAGAGGTACCATGATCTTAAGGAGATTTATTGGTGGAATGATATGAAGAAGAATGTAGCAGAGTTCGTAGCTGAGTGTCCGAGTTGTCAGCAAGTGAAAGTCGAACACCAGAGGCCTGGTGGCTTGGCTCAGGATAATGATATTCCTGTCTGGAAATGGGAAATGATCAATATGGGCTTTGTATCAGGTCTACCTCGTTCAACTATGAGGCATGATTTAATTTGGGTGATTGTGGACAGACTTACGAAGTCAGCGCACTTCTTGCCAGTTAAGACCACAGATTGAACAGAAGATTATGCCAAGTCATGTGTTAATGAAATTGCGGGATTGTATGGGACCCTAGAGTCCATTATTTCAGATTATGGTGCTCAGTTCACACCGAACTTCTGAAAATCCTTTCAGAAAGGATTGGGTACAGAGGTGAACCATAGCACAGCTTTTCATCCTCAGACAAATGGTCAGACAGATACGTTATTCATATCTCATGTTATAATATTCATGTTAGTTCAATACTCAGATATCAGTCCAGTACTCACGTATTCATGCCAGTTCAGTATTCAGCTAATTCAGTATTCATCTAATCCAGTATTAAGTCAGCTCAGTATTCAGCTAATCCAGTATTCAATTAGCTCAGTATTCAGTCATCCCAGTCTTCAATCAGTACAATAGACATTCAGTTTAGTATCTCAGCAGTTTAGTAATCTTGTATTCATTCAGTTCAGTAACCGTGTGTCCTTGATTTCAATGGTAATTGGGATGACCACCCGTCTCTTATTGAGTTTACTTACAACAAAAAAAAGGGAATTACCATGCTAGTATTGGTATGGCACTGTTTGAAACCCTTTTTGAGTGAAGGTGTAGATTACCAATTGGCTGGTTCGAAGTTGGTGAAGTAGAGTTGTTAGGACCAGATTTGGTTTATCAGGCTATGGAGAAAGTCAAGTTAATACAGGAGCGTTTGAAAACGGCTCAGAGTCGCCAGAAGTCTTATACAGATGTGAGGCGAAGGGACTTATAATTTTCAGTTGATGATTGGGTGTTCCCTAAAGTCTAACCTATGAAAGGTATTATGAGATTTGGCAAGAAAGGGAAGCTAAGTCCCAGATATATTGGACCTTACAGAATTCTACGAAAGGTTGGTCTAGTAGTTTATGAACTTGAGTTGCCACAAGATTTGGCTGCTGTACACCCAGAGTTTCATGTATCCACGTTGAGGAAATGTATAGGAGACCCATCGTTGGTTGTTCCTGCTAATACTATAACTGTTAAGGATGGCCTCACCTATGAGGAGATCCCCATAGCCATTCTTGACCGTCAAGTTCGCAAGTTGAAAACTAAGGAAGTAGCCTCAGTGAAAGTCCTGTGGAGGAGTCAGAAGGTTGAGGAAGCTACATGGGAAGCCGATGAGGGTATGAAATCCATGTACCCGCACTTGTTTCAGCCCGCAGAAGAGAATTATGATGAAACACCAAGATTTTGAGGTATGTAAGCTTTCTTTTCATGTTTTTGGTCGTGTGTGGCCAATTTATAGTGCTATTGTGATGTAGCCCTGTGAGGCAATGATATTATGGGATGTTGTGACAGGTTGGTAGTGCCATATTACAGGGGAAACTCTGGCGAAATTTTTGTAGAATCCCGAATGTTTAACATTCGAGGACGAATGCTCCAAAAAGGGGGGAGAATATTACACCTTGGAAATTTCCCCGTTAGCGTACCGCGAATAGAACCACAAATGATATGAAGTATACGATATGTTGACGAGTAAGAAGTAATATTTAATGATTCTAAATGAGATTTAAAAGACATTTGAGGTAAGAGACGAAAGTTGTTAAGGAAAGCAAGGTATATGTTGTGTGTCGGGCAAGAATTACAAGTATCGAATTAATGATGGCTTAATGACATTTTGGAAAAGATTTATAATGTCCCTTATGTATTCATGCCTCACGTTTCACGTCCAAGTTCATGTATTCTCTATTCATGTCTCACGTTTTAGCACTCATGTTTTCATGAAACTATGTCATGTCAGTTTTCCATGTTCCGTGTCATGTTTCTTCAAGTCCATGTATTCAAGCCATGTCCATCCATATCCTTAACCATGACCCATCATTCGAGGACGAATGATCCCAAGGGGGAGATATTGTAATACCCCGTACCTTTAACGAAAGTTTTGACCACGATCCTAGACTTAGAACATCAGATAAAGAATGTGGGAATTGAAATTTTTCCGTTCAGTTTTGATATGGTGGTTTACGCCCATGAACAGTGGTCGTATTCCAATTTACGACCATGAACAGTGCCCGTAAACTGAAACCAAGAATTTCTGAACATTCTGGAATTTGACATTTTGAGGTCATATGGTTAAATACGAACCGTATTTTACTTTACGGCCCGTATTTCAAAACGTGTTTGGAATTTGGGAAAACTTCCTTGATGAAAGTTGTAGAGCATTGAAATACCTTTCCAACGGTATCTTACGGGGGTCAAATGGACATCTGTGAAAAGAGTTATGGCCATTTTACTGAAGAGACGCAGTGCAGTCCGTATTACAAAATACGGCCCGTATTGCAGTTTACGACCCGTAAACTGAATTTACGACCAGCACTGTTCAGAACGTAAATTGCAATTTCACAGGACAGTATATATTCATCCATATCAGTTCAACTCATTATTTTTCATTCCTTCAAACCCTAGAACGACCTCCTACTCTCCTCCAACATCAAGAACACCAAGGTAAGTCCATTCTAATTATTCCAACTCAATTCTAACATATATCCTTGTAATCTAAACAAGAAATCATCAATCCTAATCTAGGGTTTTCAAGTAAACCCATCTCAAGATTCAAGAATCAAGATTTAGGAAATCTTCTCCAAAATCCAAGTCTTTAATTCAAGTTTTGGAGCAATTAAGGTATGTAGAACTTCCATCCACATGTGGGAATCTCTATGTTCTTCCCCATGCTTCGTTTCCTTGATATTCATGAAGTTCAAATCTTAGGGCATTAAACCCAACATATTGGTAGCCCGTATTTATGTATTTATGTACATGAATTTTGTATCTATATTCGTTGTTGTATTCCTAATCTTCTATTACGGTTATTAGGAATCTTAGCTTAATCCATGAATCATGAATTCTTCCTCATGTGTTCTCATTATGTTTATATGAAACTTTATGATTTCATCCAGCAAGTTACAAGCATGTTTTCAAGTCAAGTATATATATATATGATTATGAACTATTGTTATTACTCATGCATCAAAAACATGTTTTGCAAGACTATGACAAGTTATCTTATGAAACTATATTTACAAGTTATGATTTATGAAAACCATGTACAAGCAAGTTATGATTTATGAAAATCATGTACAAGCAAGTTATGATTCATGAAAACCATGTACAAGCAAGTTATGATCATGAATACTATGTACAAGCAAGTTACGATTCATGATATACCATGGGCAGCAAGTGCCACTATTTTACATGTTCATGTTTTGGGAGTTGCATTAATTACCGAGGAGGGCTTCAGATAGCCTGAAACTACGTAGCCACCGTAGGATGAGGATCGCTCCACCCATGTCCCGGACGATCTCTCATAATGACTGGATCCTTTCATATTTTATTAAATCTCATGTTCCCTGGCAAGGACTAAGTGTTCTGCTGGCGGGACGCAAGCACCAGACCATGGATCGGTTATAAGTTATTGCTCTCCCTACTTATGATATTTTTACCATGTTTTATATATATATGTATGCACTCATGTTCATGTCCAGGTTTTCAGTTTCAGTTCTTATCATGTTATTCCATGTCCCATGTTATTTCTTTCAGTTGTTTTACATACCAGTACATTCAATGTGCTGACGTCCCCTTTTTATTGCCCGGGGGCCTGCATTTCATGATGCAGGTACTGATATACAGGACGACACATCTGCTCAGTAAGACAGCATTCGTATCAGCTTATTGGTGAGCCCCATCTCATTCGGGGTTTAGTCAACTTTTGTTTTATGCTTAGTTATGCATCTGAAGGTATGCTGGGGGCCTTGTCCCAGTAAGTATGTTTTCCAGTCAGACTCATGATAGAGGTTTCATAGACTAGACAAGTCAATTATGTCAGGCCAGACATTCGGAGTCGTATAGCCATTTTGGCTCATTCATGTTATTTCCGCACTCATGTTTAAACAAGTATTTATATTTAATATTATGACTTACTATGTTTTTATAAAGGCTCATCATGAACTTCACGTTATATTTCCGCTCATGTATGTCTCATAATAGTTCAGCAAGCCATGTGATTCGCTCGGTTACATGCAGTCAGGCACCGAGTGCCGTGTTACGTCCAGGCCATGGTTCGGGGCGTGACACTATGCTTGTTCAACATAGGTACATAAACAAAAAATGAAGGCCCCTATATAAAGTAGCCTAAAATATGTAAGGAATAAGTGCCTTGATATCCTTTGGAAAATCATCAAACTTTGACTTGTACCATCTTCTTGTAGCAATGCTCCGTCCCATCAAGTAAAAGGTAGAGCCCAATGTGAAGGAAATTGCATATAAGGTTTGAGAAGTGCAAGAAATTCCTACAAAGATAAGAATCTCAAAGAGATAGTGTGGGCATATGGCAAACTTGAATAGGCCACCTTGAGGAATTTTGTACTCTTTTTCACCCTTTGTTCTCAATTTAGAAAGCAAATAATGATGGTATAAGTTGCCTATTATACCAACCAAAAATATTATGAATCCACCATACTTGAGATCAATTGATGGCTCTGGCAAACCTTGAGTTAGGTGTTGACTATAAATCATGGTAACTGTGAAGAGGAAATAACTAAATGATATTCTAATTGTAGCTTTAACATCCATTGAACCGCTGTATTTGTGAACAAATAGGACCTGGAATCAAAAAAGTAAAAGCATTACAATTTATTCAAGATAAGTTAGCAGCTTCAATCCTGAAATATCTATTATAACAACTGCATGTAAAAGAGACTCGTTAGTTTTCCCAAAAGTTAACAGGGCATACAAATTTTTAATTTGGCTTTGGGGCACCAATAGTTCGGATTCAACCTTGAAAGTTCCATTTTGGAGGTAAAACTTTCATTATCAAAGGCGACTACATTCTCAGGGCTTGAGACCTATGTTGCTCTGACTCTCTAAAATGATGTCGCACCTGTGTTGAATCCTCCGAAAATGCACTATTTTTGAAGAATTCAATACGGACCCGGCGGTGCTTTTAAAGAGTCTGAGCAACATAGCTCGCAAAATTTGATTAGCGAGGGAAGAATATTTATTTCTCCACCATAATCTTTAGTGGTGTTAAAAGGACACATTAATTCACAAGTACCCAACTACGTAGTGGTGGACCTTGTTGTTCTCAGGTTTAAGGAGCATAAGGCTATAAATACACTGAAATTGGGGCCACAATCATGTCTGGTGGCAATAACACTTTGGCATATGGTTCAAATTAGCTCGAATTGTAGTTTAAATGATGACCTCTTGATGACAGGTTTGTTCCTTAGGATTTAATACATATTTTAAGTATATTGTTATATGCTTGAAGTTAGAATGAATTTAAGTTGTATGCACTAACGTCGTTGTAAAAAGCACAAACTGGTCACTTAGAACGTAGTTATATTTACATCTAATCTTAATAAGCATTGGCAAAAATGATCACTAACTTGTCATCACAGGTTAAAATACATTGATAGCATTTAATAAGTTTTTACATTGTCGGTATTTATAACATAAATCCTAATAAATAAAAAAGCAAATTAAAAATAACAAAAAGTATATAAAGAGACTAGTTGAACAGTACCTCAAATACTCTCTTGAAGAAATGTATGGTTAAAGCAGAACACACCAAAGCAAACCTTAAATCCCCATCTGGGAAAATTGCAAAAGATGCAACACCAGCAAGAAATGCAGGACTATACGACAAAAGCATGCCTTTTTTACTCTCAATTCTTGCCTTCTCATTTTCACTTTTAGTTGTTCCAATGAACTTGGAATACTGCATATGCTTCCCTTTGATTTCCGAGAATCCACCATTTGCCATTGCAGCAAAGCTTATAACAGACATTGTATTAATATACAAAGATGGGGGTGGAGGGTATAGAAATTTCAACAATGTAGACATCACCATTTTTCAATTTCTTGAAATGTAGTATTTTTTTTCCAGATGTTAAGGAAATATGTGTATGTGTATATAAGTAACAAGACACCCTAATTTTTGTGCTACTTGTGCTCTTCTTGGATTTGGTGTATTTGACGAGTTGGAAAAGCAGAATTTTAAGTGCTACAATTATGTGGGAGTAACAGATTTGGAGAAAGAGAGGGAAAGAAGATAAGATATGTATCTAAAGTTGTGAATGGTATTTGGACAGTTGAAAGACCTACGCGGTCACAAATTTTGCCAGTAAAATTTATAGGTTGGCCTAGTGACAAGTGTCCAACGCATGGACTACTATTCTTCCTTGTTTAAGTATATGTCATTTTCCAAAAAGTTGGTACTAAGTTCCATTTGAGACCACCATAACGGGCAAAAAGAGGAATAAAGGTCTAAAAGATGGCACAACATAGATCATAGGGTGACTTTATGGGTATGAAAACAAAGTCTCGCATTGGAAGTTGATAAACAAAGAGATTACATTTTTTGGGATAACAGTAGTGTCCAGACCAACTTGCCTAACGTGCATGATACTCTTTATGTTGTGAGCTTTTAGACTCATAACGCATATGTGCAATGTGCGGATTAGTAAATAACTTAATTAGTTCGTCTAATACAAAAACAACCCAAGATGGTTCAAATGAATAATCAAGTCCCAAAATTAATATATATAACTAGTATTAGTATAAGAGAAAACACTGAATCAAGAACATGATGTTCCTCTAGATAGTTCTAAAAAAAATTGTTAAGAACTTCAATATGTCAAAAGGTGATTCCTTAGGTTGTATCTCCTTGTAATTGACTTGCTTCCTACTGAATTCTCAGCAACTTCTTCAGGAAATACAAAGTCAGGATCCTTCAATTTGTCAACATCTTCTGGTAATTCAGCTTCAATCCATGAAGACCAATCCACGTCACTGTCCGAATCGTCGTTCTCCATTTCCCATGACAAGTACTCCTTGTGTTTCTGAATTCCATTCACCTTCTCCACCAGTGTTTGTAACATCTTATAGTTCAGCACTTCATAATCCCTGCAACATTTTGTGGATGTTTTATGAAAATTTGTTATGATAAAAAGAAGTTTTAAAGTTTATGTTTGTTCCGTTTGTATGTACCTGTATGTCCAAATGGAATATAGAAGCTGGCATGAGGCCAGTAGCACAAATAGTGTCCTAACTATGCTCACAATCCACGCCTGATTCTCCATTTCGTTCGTTCCGTATCGAAGTATGGCTAGCTCAATCAAGAATGTGAGTACTAATCCTACATCAAAGCAAGAAATGATGCAACAATGATGAGAAAAGATTATGAAGTGCAACCTTCCCGAGCTTAGAAATCCAAATTAGCGAAATAACAAAGTTGATTTTGCATTTTGGGGCTTAATATAGTGTACCACGTCTGAGAGGCACCAGGTTCCAAACTGGGCGCCCATTCCAGTGCCCGCTGTTTTCAAAAATGTAGTGAATAAAAAGAATCTTTTTTGAAAGATGTGATATTTTACCTATGTAAAGCCTAGGTCGCACGTCATACGTTTGCTTCGTGCTAGTGAACATGTAGAGGAGAAAGATGGACAATGAATAAAGCAAGAAAGCTTTGATGAGTCTTGATTCAAGAAGCATGGCATTGTGCAAGGTGAACAGCTTCTCTAAGGCAAGAAACATGCTTGCTTGTTTAGATTCAAAGGTTTCCTGTTGAGACAATTGATGAAATTAATGAACAAGTACAAGAAATCCAAGTGAGTTTCTTTCTTTAATATGAAGTAACAAACCTGAGCAGCTAATATTGATTTTGATTTCTCAAATAGGTGATCATGGGTTTGCTGGAGTTGCTTTTGCCTACTAAGAAGCTCCTCTTGTTGCTCGTGCCCTAGTTGAGCCAATTGTTTCAGAGTTCCCCTGTAAAAGTATAAGATAATGCATTACATCTTTTCCACGGATACGGCCAACATGCTTAGGTTAAGTTGACCTACATGTGGAGTAATAACCTGCTATAACCAGTTAAATTGCACTGATGGAGTAAATGGTGTATATAATATAATTCCTTGAATATAAGAACCACACAAGTTATCCTTCATGGTTTTTACTTGAAGTCTACGTTCGGTGGTCAATGTTAAAACTTTCCACAGTATCATGTTAAATTGAACTACAACAATTGCACATAGAAATTCTTTACATTGTGAACTTACATAACTTAAACTCTTTACCTGCTCTCTTCAAGTGCTTGAGACTGAACTTTATTGAGGAGTTGAAGGCCATCAAGAGCTTTAGATTGTCCATCCAAAACTTGTTTCTGTTTATCCAAAGCTTGGCCAGCAATATTCCCAATATCGTCAGCTTTACTCTGCAATTTGTCCATCCTAGAACTCATCTCATCCCCAACTTTCACAATCTCATCCTCAATTCCCTCCGTTTTAGTCCTCAAACCGTCGATCCCATGGTCTAAGTTAGTATACGATTCATGAACTATCGCCATGTTTTCCTGCAAAGTCTCCTTCATTTTCGACTGGCCTTCGTTCAGCTCTATTTGTGAAGCTGCTATTCCTTTAGATTGCTCCAGAATCACTTCTGACTGACTCAACACAGCGTTCACCCGGCCTTCAACGTTCTTGGAAGTCTCCTCTACTTGTTGAGTACGAACATCAATCGAGGTTAAAGATTCTTGGACATTTTTTGAGTTTTGCAATAGCGACTCCCCTACTTGTAGTATGTTCTCTAATTTTTCCTCAGCAACTTCACCAGAATCCTTCAAATTATTCACCAACCTCTCTACTGCATTCTTCCACGCATCCCTCCTGCAATTATCAAAAAGCATAAGAGTAAGACCCTCAATTTATTAACAACTTGTTGGGATGGTTGTTACCTATTGTATTGCATCGTATTGTAACTTTAAATGCAATGTTTTTTTTATTGTTACTTAAACTTTATAGTATAGTATCGTTAAATCCATCGTCATATATCGATGAAATGTCCCTACATAACAGCCATTTTGGTGTGATCGGGTCATTAACTTTTACTTATAATAACTCTACAAGGTATCCTACTTTTTTTTATTATTGTAATATTATTCGAGAAAAACGATACAATCTATCATACCATTGTATTCATCGAAAGAATATCGTACAATACAGTACGATACGTTATGAAACAATACGAAATCATCCAAACAAGCTGTAACTTTCACTAAAGCAAAAAAAAAAAAAAAAAAAAAAAGGGTGAGAAAACTTACTGCAATTGATGGCAAATGGCAGGGGTTTCAAGAAAGAACTGTAAATATATCTTCTGAACATCATCATCTATTTTCTTGAGACAATTGATAACTGGTGTATTTGCATCACAATGAGGCAAAGGAGACCTTCCAGTGTGTTGCTGAAAGCAATCACATAAATTCCAAGAAAGCCTAGACTTCATTTCATCATCAGGAAGAACCTTTGAACACACAGTAAATAAGTTCTGATATGCTCTCTGCCAACAAGAACTGGAAACTAACATCTTTTGTTTAGCGTTTTCGACGAGTTCAACTCCCTTTTGATTCTCAAAAGCATCCATTGAGAATTCAGACATCAACTTAACCATTTGGTTTTTAGAAGAATATTTGCCTGAATCAGTCTCTTCTTGTTTATAATCATTCTTTTTATTATTATTAGATGAAAAGAACCAACCCCATGATGATGAACTTTGTAACAATAAAACCAATATCAAAATCGACAATTTTCTTATACGAAACCGATCCATTTTTGTTCTCAATCTGCACAACAACTCTGCAATATCAGAAACTCAAAATCAAAAAGCTTATGATTTTCTTTTTCTTTCTTTACTTTAACAAAAATATGAGACTTATCAGTTATACATACACTAGAAAGTAAAAATCAAACTACAAAATCAAAGTGTATATAAAGGTTTTACAAACTTGGGGAGAAAGTATCGGATGTATGCATGTATGTATCATAATGCTTTAAAGTGAAGTAAAAGAAAGAGACATAAAGAATTTAATATAAGAATCTACAAATATCAGGAGTCAACAATTTGGAAATTTTATCATAACGTAAAAGGAAGAAACTTCCATGTTCGCATTATTTTATGTTTGATGCATGACCTTATTTGATATGGTAAAATTAGTGAAAAACAAGAATGTCAGTGTCACTAATAATTAAAGTATTTCCAAGTGAACACTTGCCTAGTTAGTAAGATTAATAAAAGGAAACAAAACTTTCCTATTAGAGAGGATTAAAAAATTTAAGAAAAGAAACTCATTGAATTATTTTTCAATTAAAACAATAAAGGGAAGACAACTTATACCAGGATTAATCCCTAAGACGATGAATCTAATAATTAAGCCTCTGTCTTTTATTAATTATTATTATTATAATTATTAATAATAAAAACCACGAACAGTTATGAGTTTCGCGGCCTTTCATTACCGGTTGTGTCTTTTCCCTTTTAATCCCTCTTTTCAAAATTGAAAAAAAAAAAAAAAAAAAAAAAAAAAAAAAAAAAAACTGTGTTGTGGTTGTTTTTAATTCTTTTTAGATTACACTAATGCTGCGTATTTTATGGTGATTGTTTGTATTCATAATCTTCTTTTGTTTTTTAATCTGCTTTTGCATATGGCGATTGTCATTTGAGGTAGGTAATGGAACCGTGGAAGGCAAGTTTCAAAAAATATTAGATCCATTTAGTGGGGAAATATAATATACGCTGTTTGTTCCAATTTATATGATACAATTTGAATTTCGAGAGTTAAACTTTTTTATTTTGACCGTAATTTCGTACCTACAATCTTTAAGTTTTTCGAAATGTAATTTACATAGTTAAAAACTACATAAAAAGTACTATAAAATATAAATCACAATAGTTAATAATTTAAAATATTTAAAGGAGATATGAATAAATCGCGGTGAAAGATTTTTTGTTTTTTTCTCGAAATCCAACTTCACATAAATTGAAACAGAGGGAGATATATATATCGGAAACATGTTGTGACAACTCGAATTCCTAATGACCAGAACGTCACAGCGGCTCAAACCTTGTCTATCCCCCATTAAATACGTTAGAAATAGAACGTATTGAGGAAATAATGAAAAATATATTTTTGAGCGCTCTTAAAGAATGATTCGTTCAAATATGAGTATTAATAAAGAGGTTTGAAATTTGGAAATTTCTAACAAAATAGTTATGAGTATCATTTTAACTTTTAAGCATCGAATAAATTGTCATTGACAGCAAGACATGATAGATTTCAACTGCATAGTAGTATAGTACTTGCTGCGTCCCATTTTACCTAGGGGTGTACAAAGTAAACCGATAAACCGCACCAAATCGATAAACCGAATCAAACCGAGAAAAAAACCCAAATAGTGGTTTGGTTTGACTTGGTTTGGTGTTGAAAAAAAAAAACCCGACCATACTTGGTTTGGTTTGGTTTTAGCTAAAAAAAGTCAAACCGAACCAAACCAACCCGACATTACATGTATTCAATTTTTTAAATATTTTATACATAAAAATATTTATTTGTAATGTAATTTATAAATATTTCTTAAATTTTGTTTTTGTAATTTTTTTGTCTATTATCATATTATTCAAGCTTGAAATTAGAATTTTGAATGTGAATAGGTTTTATATCCTATGGATGTTATTAACTCATATAAAGTCCAAACCAAAATCAACTCAACACTAATACTAACAAAAGAAATTCAATTTACCACTAGAAATGACAATAATGTAGGATATATCTCCTTTTAGTTTTGCATAATTGATTTAGAGAGTGAAAATACACTACTTAAGTTTTTTTTTCTTGTCATGTAATTAATACTTATTAGCCGTACTTATTTTAGGATGACTTAGTATTTTTAGATTATGGTCATTTTCTTTATGGCTTATTAATTAGCAATATTTATTTTAACCGATTTTATTATCTTTTGTTAAATATCTTAATACAATGTCATCACTCTTCTCACATTTTGTGTTATTTTCTTATGAAACACTTTAATTACATAGTTGTATCTTACTAGGACTAAAGAAATATTTGAAGTAAAAGTTATATATTTTGTATCAAAACTATTCCGAAAACAACCCGAATAACCCGAGAAAACCCGAGGTTGAAAAACCCGAATTTTATTGGTTTGGTTTGGTATATAAATTTAAAAACCCGACGCAATTAGTTTGGTTTGGTGTTTAAGAAATCCGAACCAACCCGGTCCATGTACACCCCTAATTTTACCGTAGCTTTAGTCCAACACACTAAACTATAGCCTTTTTTTTTTTCGCAGATTTCCCTTCACTTGGGCTGGTCTTTAATTTTTGCCCTTCAAATTGGTGGTCTTTAAGTTTTGCCCTTCAAATTGGTGGTCTTTAAGTTTTGCCCTTCGTCTAACCCCCGAGGTTGTGAGTTCGAACCCCAGCTCAGTTAAAAAAAAAATTACAAGGCAAAATTTGAGCCTTAAGGCAGAATTTCTGCCTGAAGGGCAAAATTTAAAAACCACCATTTTGAGGGGTAAAAATTAAAGACCACCCCTAGCAAAGGGCAATCCTGCAAATTGCCCAACTATCGCTATGTGCGGCCTCCGAAAAAGGGCCGAACCACAATAATTAGCTTAAAAAGACTGTCCCAAAATAATAGCATTATTTTAAGAATTCAAGACTAAAGTTGACAATTACCTCCAACTATGCTCGATATGCTCTTAGCATTCGAGAAGTCTCAAAAAAACAATTGTCACTAATAAATAGAGGTAAATTAGTAAACTATACCTTGCACTTGTTGTTTTTCTTAACGGTGTGAAAGAGCTAAAGCAACACTTATGGAGGGAATAATTTTCCAGATTTTGGAGAAATTATATTAAAGGTCGATCATACGGTAGCAGATGTAAAAACAGATGAACCAAATTGTAGACGGTTAAGCATTCTGTTACCTCTTTTCATTTAAATTTAAAATAGAAAAATAGAAGTACAATTATTCTGACCTAAGCGACAACCATCCTCTTTTTGCGTTGACCTAATAAACTGAACATCTTACAAATCTCCCATCTCTACCACCTATGTGTTTATTTCGAATTTGGATAATCAATTGAATTTGTAAGTGAAGTATAGGATATGTGGGTGAACTTTAATCTATTTGGTTGATAGAAAATATATACGGATTCGCTGCAATTGATATGTGTCTATATGCGTGATTGCCGTGAGCAAATGGATCGATATTGACGATTTATATTAAATATATGTATTAAGTAGTATATAAATATTGGATGAGTAAATAAAGCTAAAGAACACACAAATCCGGACCAATATCAAAGAGAGAGAGAGATTTTATATATTTTGCTATTACAATGTTTTTGATCTTGAAAGGCTACCCTCAAAAGTAGGGAAATGACTCCTATTCATAGTTTTGCCTTATGGGCCTTCTAACAACATAAAACTCTTTTGAATAAAGAAAACCCTAAAAGGATAAGGTTAGGCCGTAAGGTCTGACATCCGTACGATTGGCAGTAAAATGTGACAGAACGGTTTTGACCCGTGGCAATTGTGTAACTGATCAACCGGACTAACGGTCACGATCAACCGGACTAACAGCCACGATCAACTCGGACTAACGGTCACGATCAACTCGGTTATGGAGAAACCGAACCAAACGATTTCCTTCGCTTCCTTCTGACCCACTTCTAGTGAGATACCTTCGGTCCGGGAGAAAGTCTTCATGCTCGTGCTTGTTTCTTTCTTCCCTCAATTCCCGGTCTCACCGGTCTAGCCTAAATCCAATTTTTACCGTATACACTATGACTTGGACATTTTGCAAGCAAAGACACTAAAAACTGCGATATATCCCTTTCAACTGTTCTACAACAATGTCACTATGGAATATCCCAGCCTTCTGTTCTTCCCGATCGTTATTTACGAGACATCTAATTATGGGAGAACTGAGAATGTCAAAAAGGAGGAACAGGAACTACGACAAAAAAAAAAAAAAAACAATGTCAAAACGAACATCTATACCCTCTATACATGCCCACCCGAAAATCATGTGCATCGCCTAAAATTACAATTGATCAACGTTTTCTGCCACCTAAACCTGCTTGAATCAAATAAGATGTTGCTTGCCAAATAGAATGTAAGCTCATATGCTCAACCACGTCCCCACAAAAGTTATATTACCACCGAGATGTCACTGCATTAACTGTCAGGCTGCTATCTTCTGATGATCCTAGTGCTGCTTCTTCGCGAGATCTTACATGCCCCATCAAAGATATTGATCAGTCATTTAGAAGACTAATTGTAGATCCGAACAGGCTTCTCAAAAGTTTGTCGATTCTGCAGTACCAACATGAGCCAGTTATACACCAACTAATTCAAGGTATTATCACTCGTGAATTAAGCATTATCAAATTGGCTTTGGGTTGGATTAATATATAACGATACGTTCTGATTTTTAATTTGAAAGGTAGGCCAAACGATATGTTCCTGAATTCTGTGATATATTGCAATACAAGACAACCACTGAGCCCACAGGTAAAAGATTAAGAGAAACCAATTTCAAGCAACCAAGAATCGTGAGCAGTGAAGTACTCTTATAATGCTAATATATGTTGACGTATATAAAAGTATTCCGGTCCAGCAGCATGGTGAAATCTAGTGTTTCCTTACGTTGACCGATGGGGGTAGTTGTCGCTCAACCAGCGTCAAAAGACATCCCAGAAAAAAGGACCTCAAAAAATATTTGCTGTTATATTTTTGCATTTCAATGATTAAAGACTTGGATGGTGGTCTTCGATGCCCCTCATCACCAGGATAACAGAAAAAGTAGCATACCTGGTTGGTAGCATATGACCTTTTAGGAGCATTGTCCGAATGCTCTAATCCAAGATACTGCTCCCAAGCACCATAAACATCTCTCCTCTGGAAACCAGTTAGGGAAACAGAATAACCAAACATTACACGAGGACTATAGAGGGAAGGGGTTTGGTGGGTGGGAGTGGGGGGATATGGAAGGAAAAGGGGCAAATACCTGAAAGCGACTGGACACAATATCTGAATCCTGGAGGTAGTCAGGACGGCCCAGGGACAAAAACGCAAACTTCCACTGCATAGTGAAAGTAGAACGTGTAAATAACAAAAAACAAATAAAACACATGAACCATTTTTTACTTCAAGTGAACATAGAAATTTTCCAAGACTACTCTCTATAGAAACAAGGAGGCAAAGCAAGGAAGCTTGAATACCTTTGAAAACTCCTCATTGGGAACCTGCAATTTTTTCTGAATGCGTGCTTTTACTTCAGTCAGTGTCTCACCCTCATGAATAACCAGAAAAAATGGCTCGCCAAAGTTTTGTACATGCTGCAAAATGACGGCATCAGAAACGATTAATTGAGGAAAGAACCTCCACCATATACACTGATGTAACTATAGCTATATATATAAGCACTTCTCAATTCCTACAGATGTACTTACTGCTTGATTTTGAGTTGCGTCCTTCGTAAAATGGTAAACATGAATCAAGCGATCATGAGGACCCAGGTTTTTCTCCTCTTCAGGGATCTGTAATGGAGAAAAGTTAGTCATTAATTGGATAACCATCTAAGAAATGTCCTACAAGATTACAACTCTAACTGAAGGTTATAAACTTAATTTATCACCAGACAAATGTTTTTTTTTTTTTTTTGTTGGTGAAGATTTTACGCCTTTGTCTTCCCTGATTTATTTGGTCGGTCCAGTCCATAAGTGCTACCATATATGTGGAGAAATAAACAGGACAACACAAATGACCTAAGCAAAGCCTATTGGACCAGCTGAACTGCAGATACTCAACCTTGCCCGCTCAGCACTCAGCAGCACCACAACATTAAGGGAAAGAAGTGCAGAGTAAAACTCAAAAGTTAAGTGCATCATCCGGACCCTTGGCTTCCCCAGCCACAAAGAGTTCTGACTACAACCCCCCAACCACCCCTGCTTCCTTTAATCAATATATTATCTCCCCAGACTACAGCTGTCCGTTAATGATTATCAAAGGACTAGTTCTAATTTTCAATTGATGAATATCCAGAAAGACTTTTGTGCAGTTGAATAACTACTTCATTAGCACATTGTCGCACTACCAGTATTATTTCTAAAATTTTCTTCATGATGTTCACATATTTATCAGGTAAATGACACATTAGAAAAACAACAGGTACATGATTCAGCAGATAAACCATTCTGAGATTTGTGCAGCTTTTTGAGGCCACTGAATTGCAAATTTCCGCCCAGGACTTCGAATTTGATATTTACCTTGGGTTTATGGAATATCCAAGGCATCCACAAACAATAAACCTTACATCTTAAATTCCCAAAACCAAAAATTCAATAATCTTTTCCATACCCAAAATAATAAAAGAGTTTCCAATTATAAGAACGAGAATAAAGTAGGTGTATCTGGTATTTCATAGCTTTTGCATAGGGTATAGCAAGCAAAACAGACTTACAGCACAACAACGACATCCAAGAATGGTCGATTGAATTAATTTAAGAAAAGAAAGCGAGAGCAAGAGAAAAGAGCCCGTATAATTATTTGATCAAAGTATACTGGATGGTCTAGTTGACAAGAAATGAGACAATCATAAAGATTACAGCAAAACATTCAAATAGATGCACAATCACCCCTAACTGCATATCCCCAGTAAAATCGGGACCTGCTCTTCTGCATAAAATAAACAAAAATACCAACAGAACATTTGGCGTACCTCCTCTGCACGCAAAGTCCAGTACTGATCATTTATGTTCTCAATCCTTTCAGTAGGTGGAAAAATCTGCAAAACAAATGTGAAGGATATGTTACAAAGGCTACCAAGAAGCAAAGCTGAGAAGCACGATGCCACGTGTCCTTTCATGAATTCTTATCTACTTCAAAATACATCAAACTGTTTGTGTGTGTTTTGTGTGTTGTCCTGTGTGTTTATATCTGTCTCTGTCTGTCCGTTTGTATATATCTAATGTATATCTGTATGTATGGGCACACAGACTGAAAGATCATTTAGAAGACAAAGAAAGGGTATCGTGCAATACTCCAACAACTTTATCTGAACACTGAAGAAGCATTTTCAGAAGATACAAAACTACAGCAGAAGGAAGTTATGCAACATAAATGGTACCTTATATATCTTGTGATAGAAAACTTCCAGCAATCTCAGTTCAGCCTCTGGATGTGACAACTCAACCTATTCCATAACATGAGACAAGATCAGCAAAAACAACAACAACAACAACAACATACCCAGTGAAATCCCACAAAACGGGGTCTGGGGAGGGTAGAATGTACGCAGACCTTACCCCTACCTTGGGAGGTAGGAGGTTGTTTCCATCAGACCCTTGGCACAAGAACACGCAATTCAAAGCAGTATAAAAAGTCATGGCGAAAGATAAGAGACTACAAGAATAATACTACGCCTACTAGTATGACACACTCAACTAACTACTAACCTTCTACCATAATCTGTGTCCTCCATAACCTCCTATCTAAGGTCATGTCCTCGGTAAGTCGGACCTGCGCCATGTCCTGTCTAATCACCTCTCCTCAATACTTCTTCGGCCTACCTCTACCCCTCCTAAAACCGTCCATAGCCAATCTCTCACACCTCCGAACTGGTGCATCCGTGCATATCCCATGTACATGCCCGAACCATCCTGCATCTTATCCTCCACAGAGGCCACTCCCACCTTGTCCCGGATTTCTCATCCATCGCAACATCCTCATTTCCGCAACTTTCATCTTCTGAATGTGAGAGTTCTTGACTGGCCAACACTCCGCCCCATAAAACATAGTTGGTCTGACCACCACTCTGTAAAACTTGACTTTAAGTTTAGGTGGCACCTTCTTATCACACAAAATTCCGAATGCGAGCCTCCATTTCATCCACCCTGCACCAATACGATGTGTGACATCATCGTCAATCTCTCCATTTACTTGAATAATAGACCCAAGATACTTGAAACTTCCTTTCTTTTGAATGGCCTGAGTACCCAGCTTCACTTCCCCATCCACATACTGTGTCCCGCTATTGAACTTGCACTCCAAGTATTCTGTCTCGGTCCTAATCAACCTGAACCCTTTAAACTCCAGAGTCCGTCTCCAAACCTCCAGCTTAGCGTCAACACCGCTGCGAGTCTCGTCAATCAGAACGCTGTCGTCCGCGAATAACATACACCATGGCATCTCACCTTAGATTTGCTACGTTAGTCCATCCATCACTAAGGCAAACAAAAATGGGCTAAGAGTTGATCCCTAGTGCAACCCCATCATCACTGGAAAGTGCTCCGAGTCTCCTCCCACTATTCTTACCCGGGTCTTGGCTCCATCGTACATGTCCTTAATCGCCCTAGTGTACGCCACAGGTACACCTCTAGCCTCCAAGCACCTCCTCAGAAATGAATCTAACAGTGTACTGATCAGAAAACCTTCCAATAAAATAAGTTACCAGATGACATATCTCAATGCAGACATCAGGTAGTTCTTTCTAAATTAACAGTGACATTGTATGGCTGGGGCGTGACATGAAATGTTTTTCCTACATTTCTTCCTAATTTCTACTTCCAGGTTTAATAGTTTAGGGCGGTAAAAACAATTTTAAGAAGGCATCACATTTTTTTTAATCGAGGCATTACATTTTATAGCAGTAGAAAAATTCAAAAGTACCTTTGTCTTCAGATGATTAAGGACATCACCTACAGTACTTTGTTTGGGCAATCTAATAGTATGGATTGTCACCTGAAAATGAACAGCCCAAGATTTTATATAAGAGTGTAGGAGACTGTATAAACCCTTATCAAAGGGCACTCTGCATAAAATGTATCAAATACTTACTTCATCTTTTGCAGCATTATAAAAGGCAACTTTGAGAGTTTTTAAGCACTGTAGCTCTGGTAATGGAATATCGAGGACTTCATAATACAAAATGTCTGAAGTCTATCCAAAGAGAAAGGATGGTAAGAAAATGTAGTTGCTGGTAAATAACTACGAGACGCAAAATTTTCTTTACAAAGAAAAGTTCCAATTAGCCCTAACCAGAGTAGATACTGTTCCAACAATTACCTGATTATAGTGAACAAGCATTTCCGTAAGACGGTCCACTCCTCGATACTTTATTGGCTGAGGTTTTGGCTGCTGTGAGTAGCAGTTATGTGATGTAAGCCTTATTTTTGATGGGTCATCCAAGCCGAGATGGCGAGCCAAACTTTCAACTACTTCATCATAATTGTTCTGCTTTGACCTAGAGTTTGTTTATCATCAGTGAGTTAACCAGTACAGGAAAAAGCTTCTCACTGAACTTACTGAAACAGATACATACAACTCAAGACTAAAATCGTCCTCCTTGGGTTTGTCCAATGAGCGGAAGCGAACAACCTGGGAGCGATCACATGGAAAACTCATAACCACGATAAATACAACATCTTGAGATTTACAAGACGATCAAGGTAAACTTTTATCTTAGCTATCAAGCCAAAAAAATTATTCAGAGCACTTTTGAAACTTAATACAAATGAAACAGTGTCACATGAATTAAAGTGAGTACAATGGAGTAAAGGCCTGTACTACCAGAGGAACTGCCTTCATCAAAGGGGAACAATTCTATTTCAGAGAGAACTACCCATCTAGCTACAAGAGGCAATATGACATATCAAGGTGCAACACATACCTGGCGATTGTGCACATACTCTAAAAATGAGGGAACGTCAGGAAATCGATACTGTTCACTAGTTTGACTTCGAAGAGGTTTCTGAATGCAAATAATGTCCCCATCTTCAAGCTGCAAAAGCAGAGGAGTATCATATAACAAATCCAGCACAAGAAATGAAAACCAGAACAATTGAAAGCAATTGGTCAAGACGGCGAATGGATAATAGTATACAAATGGCAAGTAATAGCACATACCTGACTGCCACGAAATGTTTGCTTCCGGTCAATAGGTTCACACATCACATTGGGTTCAAATTTTATTTCCTGTCAATAGAACATGGTATTAAGCACAACCTGAAAAGTCACGTTTATTACTACTGCAGGTCAACAAACTGGTAGCAAGATAAGAAAGACATGTACCTCAAAGAGTTCAATCTCTTCATCAGGTGAAAAGCCAGCCAACTCATTTAGCTTGGTCAATATCTCCAGTGGCTTGCCACTGCCTTCTACAAAGAGCCGCCCAACATACCTGACAACAATAAGGAAAACCAAGTAAAGAATAGACAAAGCCCCATCGATTGCATGGCCACTTGTATACAGACACCAAAATACGTGGACACTGACATCACAAGTTTCAATATCTCAAATACGTTTAAAATTTGAATTGTTCCCTATGACATAGAATTTACAGAACGAGGTTTCAATGATAAACTAATATTTTTCATGACAATAATACCTATAACAAACTATATTTAATGTCTACATCAACTCATCAAGTACAAGAAATTGCATAGACTGCAATGGAACTGAAGTAGTCTTTTTCCCACAGTAATCTCAGGTTAACTAAATATAGTTAGAGGAGTTAGATGCCCACCATGTTGAACAGTCTGACATCAAGTTGTTAACCTTAGTCGCTATGCGAACACTTAACACAAGACTGAAAGATTAGTGGTTTATGAATCAGCCATCAAGGATTTTAGCCAAACGATGACCTGCTGTGTGAGCTCTTTGCGCTCAGGTTTCTCAATCGGACTTGACAAATTGTCATTGTCACATTTCATATACCTACCATGTCTGCAGGCTCTAAGAATGAGAAGAAGATGATGCACTTTCTATTTTTCTTTGATAACCAATGATGCACTTTCCAGTTAAAAATCATATTTAGAGATCCCAAATTAGACAAGCATGGAAATAGCTACTCTTTTAAGGCAAGGATTTCGACCTATAGAGAGGCAAGAAGAAATACCTTATCTCCTCTTTCAGAGGGTCATAGAGTTTGAAAAATAGAAGAATATTGTCTTTGGTCTTCTCAGGTGGAGGACAAGGTAGCAAATCCTGCAACAATACACAACACAAAAATTGCAAAAAATAAAACTTGATATACACAAAAGTATAGCACCTGCGCCCACATAAATTCCAAGCATGAACCCTAAATAGAAAAATGAGTAGGCAATATTCCATTACCAGGCCAACTTCAACCTCCAAATAAAGTTTTAGCTCAGCGTTATTTGTTTTAGTAGAGACATCTTTCAATTGTCCAACCTGAAATACATTGAGCAAGATCATTAGCACCAAGTCAATCAAGCACCAATCTTAGTAATTCGACAGACAAAAATACCATTCATAGGAAGAAAAAAACACCACTGAATATAAGTGGCCGAAATAACTGCAGCAGCTGTTAAACAATAACATTTGTCGACTTCATAAGGTAGGATGAGTCCTGCACGAATAAACCTATCATCCTGGGATGATTACTACTTCCCCTCCCCAAGATTAATAGAATGCTCATCCTGGCAACTTTTCCACATCCAAAGAGGACTAGTCACCTTATTAATCAAAAAAAAAAAAAAAAAAAAAAAGGATGAGTCATCTTAATGACTCCCCATCTCACATCCAAAGACAGGATGAGATGATGACTCATCCTGATGTCTCCTCATCCACTCTCATCATGCTAAAAAAGGGCAGCCCGGTGCACTAAGCTCCCGCTATGCGCGGGATCCGGGGAAGGGCCGGACCACTCTCATCATGCTAATTGTTACAAAATGGACCTTAGGTCTAACTTAACAATAAAACTAGATCATGAGATGAGGATTGTCCAAGACCATATAAGAAAACGAGAGTCCACACCCTCAACCAATGTAGGCACTCTGAACATCCCCCACCCCCCCGCGCCTCTTCTTTTCCCCCAAGAGCAAGCCACCCAAGGCTGGACAATTGGAGCATGGGCAACATAACATTGAACCCAACATTGAGTAAACCAAAAATAAAGATGGTCTAATACCATGTAAAGAACATGGAACTTGGATCTAACTTAAGTCGAAAGCTAGCTCATCGCCCTATAACATGTAAAAGACAACTGCCCATACCATCAACCGATGTGGGAAACACTCACACAAACCATGGCAAACCTTCCACACCCAAAGAGGATGAGTCATCTTGTTTATCGGGAAAAAAAGGATAACTCGTTTTGTTCACATCCAAAGACAGGATGAGATATGACTCATCATGATGTCTCTTCACGCAAATCAAACATACACTAAAAGGGAAGCTCTAATGTAAGAATGTCCAAACACTGAATATCCCCAAAAGCATATGTTTCGTCCCTTTTTCCTGAGAGGGAGAGGACAGCGGAAAAGGGAGAAATCATCTGTGAACAAAAATAAACAGCCAAGCGTATCCAGTTACTCAGCAATAAACTCTGTTTAGACACTCTATTTTGCAGAGCAAGACAAGATCTGGGCGAGAAGCTCATAATCAATTTTAGGATAGCAGATTTAAGATCACCACAAAAACACATATGATACTCAACGACTCAAGGAAACATACTACTTTTTGTGTTACAAATTAAATCAGTGCAAGGTACGAGTACAGAAATATCAATATGCAGAAGGAAGATCAGATGTCTCCCGCATAAGTAAATATGTGTTTCACAGAGAAACAACAGAAGCAACAACAACAATTATTAGGTATAAATGGTAATAAAAAAAGGTCAACAGTTATCCCTATTCCCTAATTGTTGTTTTCCTAGCCATTTACACCTACTACAATGCAATAGATACAGATAACAAACCATCGCACTAACAAATCCCACGAAATTTCATGCTTGATCTTAGCATTTTTTTTGCTGACAAGGGAACCCGCAACCGCTACCCTTTAGGTGCGCACAGGGTAAACCCCGCTCATGTGCAATAGCCCACAGACCACACCGGAGAGATAACCCGCACTAGGCAAGCCCCCGTGTCGAGCTCGACCCAGAAGGCAAATCCCTGCTGTCATAGGCAGGGGGTTTCGAACCTGAGACCTCCATTATGAAAGCCCCATGTTCAACCAACTGAGCCACCATTGCGGGTATTTTTCTTTGCTTGTGTAATTACGGGACATTCCCTTGATTGATCTGCAGATGTATATGAAAGTATATATTCATTATTTCTCTCTTACTCTGTTTCTTAACAAAAATCTTTTTTTTAACCGAAGTTTTATTTCTACTAAATGTCAGTCAAATTGTACTGATAGATGGCACGGAGAGTAAATATGACACTTATCCTGGAATCTTTTGATCAGTATGTCAATACAAGCAGAATAGTAGAAGTGATTGGAAAGCTAGCGGGGTTTAAATATGGCAGCTGCGCACCACTTGAAAACAGAGGACACTTTCTAGAATCTGGATACAACTGCAGTGTACTCTTAATTCAGCTCCACAGAACACAATATAAGTCAGATAACTTACAGACTGAATTTCCTCTTGAGGTGTCAACGGCCGATTAGGCCGATATGTGTGGTTTTGTCGTTTTGCCCATAGCCAGTACCGCTGAAATTGCACCGGTATACCCAATTCCTTAGCAACCTCCTCCTGGAAAAAGACTTGCCATTAAAATAATTACAAACATAAGAGGTACAAGCATTGACCAAATACACAAATATAGTCTATAACTGTTTGACTTAGCATAGAGCATACAAAAAGCTGAACCATCATATTCCAGCCAAGAGATCCCATATTTTCAAGAATCATTCACCTAAATTTGCAATCAGAATCTGAAGTTTATCTTTAACTCAAGGTTAGATATTAAAATCTCAACACCGAAATTGACATCCCATTACCCATATTTCAGAAGACATAAAAGTGGCACATGAACCTCCATTGTTAGTTACTTGGACTCCAAGAGTCTATATGTTCTTGTTGAATTACGTTATCACATCATCTAAAAGCCTATATTGTTTGAGAGGGGCACTTCTATCCTATTGTTTTATGCATCAACACGCCCCTTTACGTGTGGACCTAATTCTTTTTCTCGGGCCCAACTTTTTTCTTGAGCCAAGCGCGTGAGAATATCTTATTCAAGGGTATCCGTGGGACTCAAAATCCGAACTTTTGTCAGCTTTGATACCATATTTAATCATGTAACTACGCAATCTAAAAAATCAAGTTGTTCAAGAGGAGACATTTCTATTATGTTCGTAATTCTGAAGCATATTTTGTGCAGTATCTACAGATTATGCTTCAGAAGAACAACCAAAACAGCAATGACGATGTGTAAGTAAATATGTACAAAAATAAATTGCAAAACAATACCTTGAATTGCGTAAATGCCATCTGTTTCTGGATACGGAAACTACGGACTTTGTCATGATCCACAAGATCAAAATAAATCTCGTTTCCAATTTGTTCACCAAGGTCTTCATCACGAGCAACCTAAGTATACAACACAAGTGTTTTCAGTAATTTCCAATTTACAAAGATGCAAGCAGTAAGGGATGGAGACCAGGTTTTAAAGGATACCTTGATGATAGTATAAAGGTGAGCCTCTGATTTTTCCTTTCTCTTTTGCTCCTTTTCATCTTGCTCTTTCTTTAGCCTTACCTGCAATATAATGTTAGATAGAAGATGACACGACTCAACCATATTATCATGAATTAAATGGACAGAGTTATGTAGCACACACACCCTGAGATGCTCCGCAATGTCCTTCTCGTCCACATTGCAGACAATCTTTTCTTTGTCACTTTCACGTATATAAACAAGCATATATGCGTTTGAATATTTTGTAAATTTGAATGGTGAATTGTTGAACCCAGGGTTTGCATGAGGTAACTGTTGCAAGAACAGTGAATGAATAATAGCTATAATACAAGAAAATAATGCATATGCAGATAACTTAAAGGACAGCAAGAATTGGACAAATACCTCTTCCTCACCACCATACTGCTCTTCCAAAGCCCTCTTTAAATCTTCTTTTGTCACACGCTCATCATCAAATTTAAACCTAAAAGTAATAAGCAAATAGTGAATCTTAAAAATCAAGACAGGCAGCAG
Source organism: Lycium barbarum (assembly GCF_019175385.1). Taxonomy (NCBI): domain Eukaryota; kingdom Viridiplantae; phylum Streptophyta; class Magnoliopsida; order Solanales; family Solanaceae; genus Lycium; species Lycium barbarum. Next base: position 13,698,229 of record NC_083346.1, on the reverse strand, counting down.
AAACCAGAAAGATTCTGTCAAGGAAGTGAACTAGCTATAAACAATGCTCGAAGGGTGGCTGCTGCCTGAAATCTATCATGCATCATTTTATTTCGAAAAGAAAAAAGGACAATATAATAAATTATATCGCCTTAAAGATGATTAAACTTTCCTTCTGATGACCCGGATTAAGTGAGAGAACGCTAAAAATTACATGGCACAGAAAAACCAAAGAATTAAAGGATAAAGAAACATGTCTACCGACCGCAACATAATACATACCATTGATCAGAGAGTGTTGGCCTGATATAAGCATAATAGTGTCCCCCATGGACTCCACCACTGTGAACCAAAACACTGAAAACAAAAATAAAAGGATCAAATAAAACTCATTACCCAGTAATCCTGTCATTCAGAAATATGCCAAGTATACAAAGATTAAGAATCAAAATATATCATAGTCTAGACTGCAAAAACAAACCCATATATCTTTCTTTTTTCAGAAGCAGAATATATCAAACTACAACGCAGAATGGAGGGGGAGCAGATGATAACAACGTTCACAATTTCAAAAGCAGTTAGTTGAAGGCGAGGGAAAGGAAGAAAGGAAGTGGGGGAGACAAAAAAGGAGGGTGCTATTTCCATTTAGACAGTATCATCCAATTATATAGGTATTTCAATGAATCCCCACTGCTCTAATTAAGCAAAAATAGTAAAATATTAGTTTAACTCGGAGTCCTCTTTAGATGAATAGGACACTAAGAACACTAGCTGTGTAATCTCCTATTAGGAGCATAGATGGAATGGACTCACCTCTGACCAATCGAGCTACTAAGCTTTTAGTATATGAATAGGACACTAAGAACACGAGCTGTGTAATCTCCTATTAGGAGCATTGAGGGAATGGACTCACCTCTGAGCAATCGTGCTACTAAGCTTTTAGTGTGTAGCATAATATAGTAGCAGGATGATATTCAAGATTAAGCACCGCTAAAAATTAGAAAGGTGTAATAGGAAGTACAGAAACGATTTGATCAAAATAAACATGTACTAAACCATGAGGTAGGAGTGTTCGAAGTTCTATGATACAGTATGTGGCCATTAAAATAAGGTTACAAATTGAGGTAGAGTATACAGCATAAATTCAATGCCTAAGTTTTAAATCCTACAATCCTTCAGGCAAAAGCAAGTGATGTCCACATTATCATATCACTTGCATGATGACCAATGCATGATTTCTGACGTTAGAATTCTAGTGGACAACAGAAATCAGCATTGAAAAGAAAACAAACGAAAACAATTAAGGTATTAACTTGGAAACAGAAGATGCACACAGGCAGAGGCCATACCTCATGTACCAAAACTCAAAACTTGCTAGGGGGTAAAAATAAAACTTGGTTCACTGTGGAAGGGCCTCAATTTCCTAATTACATGTTTACTGAAAAAACTATACTGTTCTGTGAAATGTTCTGAGTAAAATCCAAAGTGATGGAATGCTGCAGTAAGAGTCCTTCCTATTGCTACCATTGCAGTGATGTTAGATTATTCAAATAGAGAAAGTTCACAAAGGTGGAAATAATATAAACCCAATTTGACAAAGGGAATTAAGAAGAAATTATATTTCTCGACAGATGGCTGATTTTGCACCATGGAACCAGTGGGAAATCAAGTTGTTAGTACTTAAAAGCAATCTTCTTATGTTAAATAAGCCACATTGTCAAGTAAAAGTTGATTGGCCATGGAAAACAACAAAGAATTATGCATAACCGCAGGCAGAAAAAGAAGAAGTAAACAGAATGATCAAATTGATGTAATGTGGCTCTTATGATTAGAATATCCAAATCTGTATGCAAAAATGGGTAGATCTGACATGCTCAACTAATCACAAGCATAAAGAAAGCAAATTAACCAGGAGAAATTTCTCAACACGAAGAATGCGAGATGATGAAGGAATTCTCTTAATGCAACCACGTGCCAGAGCATTAAGAAAATAGAAAAACATTTATATCATGGAAAAGAGATTGATACCTGTGAAGAGTATAGAGATTCCGAACGCTTCGATCTGCATCAGGAGATAAATATTTGCCATTTTCTCTATCAAGATCGAGTTGTAAAGGAAACTCATATCTGTCATTTATCTATTTAATCAATTCAACAAGAGAATCAGTAATTATCATAAAATATTTTCTTGGAATGTAAGGGGGTTAAATATAAAGAATAAAAGAGCTTTGGTTAGAGGAATAATTCAACAATGGGTGCTGATTTCAATGATTTGGTAGAAACTAAGACTCAAATTTATTACAACATCTGTGGTATAACACACGGATGGGTGAATTACATATGGATGCAATAGGAAGAAGTGGAGGAATAGTGGTGATGTGGGACAGAAGGTACTGGAAAGGGGAGTTAGTGGACTGTGGTAAAGGTACTGGAAAGGGGAGTTAGTGGACTGTGGTAATCAGATGATAACTTGCAAGTTTGTGGGCATTAATCGGGAGTTGAGTTGGTTCCTGAGTGCAGTATATGCAGATTATGATAGAATTGAGAGAAGGGAGCTCTGGTAGGAGTTGTCTGCTGTTAGAAGTATATGTGATGGGCCTTGGGTGATATATGGAGATTTTTAACATTACCAGATACCCTTCTGAGAGAACAAATTGCCACAGAATATCAGGGGCAATGGCTGAATTCTCAGAGTAGATTAATGATATGGAACTGTTTGATCCTCCTTTATTTGGAGGATCTTATAGTTGGAGAAGGAGAGAAAACCATAGGAGTGCATCAAGAATTGACAGGTTCCTTTACTTTTAAAGTGGCAGGAACTGTTCCTACAGATCAAACAGTCCATCCTTCCTAAGCTTGGTTCTGATCATAATCCAATTTTGTTCGCATGTGGTGTTTGGGAGTACAAGAAGTCTTGTTTTAAGTTTGAACAATGGTGGCTTGGACTGGAAGGATTCAGGGACAAAGTTCAAGAATGGTGGCAGTCCTTCAATGCCACTGGTCCGCCATGTTTTATTTCGGCATCTAAAATGAGGCTTCCTAAGGAAAAACTAAAGGAAAGGGCCAAGGAAAATAGGAACAACTTGAAGCAGAGGAGGGATAATATTATAAGCCAGATTCCCAGTCTTGAAAGCATCCAGGAGCAGAGACCACTTTCAGAGGATGAACTACTACAGAAACTCATCTAGCTATGGACATTGAAGAAGTTGCTAGGAATGAGGAGGTAGCATGGAGGCAGAGATCAGGAATTCAGTGGTTAAAAGTGGGGATAAAAAGACCAAGTTCTTCCACAGAATTGCCACAGCTCATAAAAGGTTCAACTCCATTGATACTTTAGAGGTAGAAGGGGCAACAATCACTGACCGTGAAGACATTAAAGTGGCCATCCAAAGCTTTTACCAGAAGCTTCTGTAATTGATAATGAAGAGCAGGAATGACTACAATGACAGTTTGAAGAGCAGGAAGTTTTTAGCTGTATCAATTATGTGCCAGGGATAAGGCTCCTGGACCTGATGGCTTTCCTATGAGTTTTTTCCAGTCTTTTTGGGAGATGCTCAAAGTAGATATCATGAATCCTTTGCATCACTTTCATTTACTCAGGTTTTTGAGAAGAGTTTTAATGCTACATATGTGGCCCTCATACCCTAGAAGAATAGTGCTTCTGAGCTCAGAGGTTTCAGGCCTATAAGTCTCATGGGAGGTGTCTAAAAGATTATTGCCAAGGTGCTAGCAAAAAGGTTGAAAAGGGTGGTGAGTAAGCTGATAAACAAACATCAGATGGCATTCAAAAAATGGAGACAAATAGTGAATGCGTGGATTCAAGATTAAGAGGTGAAGATCCAGGTATTATGTGCAAAATGAGCATTGAAGATCCAGGTATTATGTGCAAACTGAGCATTGAAAAGGCATATGATGTTAATTGGGAGTATCTCCTTAATATTCTGAAGCAGATGGGTTTTGGAGTGAGATGGCTGAATTGTGGGTTTTTGCATCAAAACTGAGAGGAATAAATTAAATACCTTGACCATAGTATCCCGTGCAAAATCATATTCAAATCGTTTTAACTGAAGCTGAAGAACAGGGGGGAAGTCAATGAAAAGGACACCTTTCCTAGCATCCTGAAAAAAAGGAAGTTCAGGTTAACAGCAATAAACATAACAGATATCATTATCCTTCTCAAAAAGTAAACAGAGACCATTATACTAATAACCAACCAACTACCGCCTCATTCTATTTCTCTCTCTTTTTTTTTTTTTTTTTTTTGGATGAATACAAAGGAAGGTAAAGAAGTGCTGTTTTTTTCTGATAACTAATCAAAGGTAAAAAAGTGCAGCTTGCGGGACTTGAATCTGCATTGGCGGCGAGACTCTTTAAAAAGGCGACTTAGAGCAATTGAGCTAATGCTGCCCTCAAATGTAGAAAAAGCAGCATTATAAGGTGCGTTTTCCAAATTTCACCTCCTTGATTTTTGTTATTTTGTGACTAACAGTTAGTAGCATCTTTTTGTCTCTCCATATACATCTGACTTCAAGTACCAAGTTATATCCTTCCTTTTATGGCTCACAGTAATGGCACGAATTTAATATCTAACCAACTCTGCAAACCATCATCCAAAAATCAATGAAGGGATTTGACCTGTAAACCATATTTCTCTGCATGGTATTTATTATCACCCTCAAGGCGTTCTACTTCAACATACTTGTCAAATGAAGCATAGACATCACGACACCCTTTGACGTCAAGCTGCAAGTCTGTCAAAAGAGATATGATTGCAAGTTAAACTGATAATGAGGCATTCCGTGTTTTACAAGAAAAAACATGAATAAATAAATATTGGTTCCAAAAATACCATAAAAAGATTCTTTTCTTGTTGATCTATAGTCCACATTGATACATTCAATATAATTCATATGATGCCCCTCGAACAGTTGTTGTATTGTGCCTTCTACAACGGTTCCCTGAGCCAAACAAACCCAAATAATCCATACAAACTAGTCTCGAATCTAAATAAGCATACCATCTATGGTACTATTTCTTTTAAGTTCACGTGTGTTACACAATTACAAATTACCTTCATTTTATCTTCAAGTTTTTCACAAAGAACCCTGTTAAGTTCTTGTACATCATGCTGCATGAAAGAATCATATGTGTCCCATCCAAAGGACTTCGTCAACTCTTTTGTTGCTACACTAGTGTCACTGTACTGTAGCTTATAGAACAAACTCTGCAAAGCCAAAGGGATGCTCCCAGATGGATTGTCATTCTCAGTTGTTGGCATATGATACACAGCCTGAAACATGTGTGAATTAGTCATCTGTGGGAAAATAATACCAAGGAAATTACTCATGCTTTTCTAGGCTAACCTTTCTAAAATAAGGAATATGGTACAACGTTTGGAGGAGAGAGTTCATATAACAAGTGGCTCCCTGATTCTTAAGGCCAACACAACCAGTCTCCTTCTTAGAGTCATGGGACCAGTAATCAACGACCCTACGAACAGCAACATCAGCTTCAACTATGACTGTATCATCCATAAGATAGCCTCTGCTAGGATCATATAATTCACTAAGGGGCATGAAGGATGTGAAACCCCAGTCACTCTCTCTTGCATTAAACTGGTGTTGAGTATCTACCATAACAATCATTTTTAGACGTAAGTTTCATAGATTGCAGCAAGAAGATGCCAATATCTACAGCAAATGTCTGCCATAAGAATCATAACATCAACGAAATAGCCAGCAGTTTACTTATCAAATCATAATAATATTTGGCACAAATTAGAACCTTCAAAAGGGAGAGAACACCAAAAACAGCATCCGTAAGGATTAAAAAGCTAAAGAGGCATAAATTAGAGAATGCTCGGACTCTTGCTTATTGCAAACTAAGAAATAGAGATTAAAGATACTCTCAAGAAAAGAGGTCAGTAGAACTAAGATTATTCTTCCAGGCATCCCCCAATCGCATCAGTCTATATTCCGATGCAAAGGTATGTCAATCCTGGCATCATCTAATTTTCTCTAATAAGCTACTTCAAAATCCGTTATCCGAGCTTTAATGCTTCATTTCGAAGCTCAACAAACCTTTATAGCATTTCCACATTTGACTTCACGAAACATCATAGGCTTAAAATAAGGTCAAGAATATTGTCAGCAAGACAAACAAAGCAAATGAAGCAACAGTTAGTAGTAAATATTGAAGAATTCTACTATGCGAATACTAAATAATACTACTAAAGAAGATGAATCACCCTAACCAGCAGATAGCCAACTGGCCTTGGAAACACATCTGGAAAACTAAAATTCCCCATAAGGTTGCATGTTTTGTGTGGTTTCTTGCTAAAGAAGCAGCTCTTACACAAGAAAATGTAATGAAAAGAGGACCTCCTTTATGTTCCAGATGCTATTTGTGTGGAGTAACAGCAGAGACAGTTAACTCAACTGTGGAGAATTATTCTAAACCTCAAAGGAATCTCTTGGAACATGCCGGGAAAGGTCACAGATGCTCTCAAAAGTTGGGAGGAAATAGGCTTACAGGCAAAGGACAGGAGCAGATGGAGAATTGTTCCTGCCTGCATTTGGTGGACAATTTAGAAGGAGAGAAATTCCAGATGTTTTGAGAATGTGGAGAATGGGTTGCAGAAGATTGAGCTAAACTTTATCTTGCTTTTGTGTTTTTGGTGCAATCAGATCTACTCAAATGACACTATCTCTATAATTGATGTTTTAGATTCAATAGAAATTGGACAGTAAGATTTACAGTTTGTTGTAAATATGGTTTCAGTACTACCTAAGTACTGTTTTGCTACATTTGAAATATAAAAGATACCAGTTTCAAAAACAACAAAAAAAAAAAAAAAAAAAAAAAAATACTACTACATAAGGAGAAGATGAGAAGAGGAGACTAGCCCCCTGCCTCTCCCACATAAAAGTACGACAACACTCGGCTACCTACTACCCTTCTACCCTGATCGTCGACCTACATACATTCCTATCCAGGGTCATGTCCTCAGTAAGCTGAAGATGTGCGAGCAAATGAGCAAACCATTCATGTAATTCGTTTCGGGATTTGACCGGTTTGACTGAGAGTTGACATTTAGGGTTGACTTTGACTAACTATTCCTAAAATTATTTACTTTAGGAAAGGGGATATTTACTTGTCCAAAAAAAAAAAAGTTAGGGTATATTTAATCTGCTTTCCTGAAATGAATGAAAAACTCAGATAATCAACTAAATCCGTCAGCGCAAGCATGTACATTAGGCAGAAAAGCAGAAGAAGACAGAAAATAGGTAAAGTATAGAATATAATCATTTTATTTATTTTTTATTGTTTAAAGTAGTACTATATGATTTTCAGCAGCAAGAATTGTGGAGATAATTATGTGTGCGTTTGTGGGGGTGGGTAGTCCAAAAATTTACATCTGGAATAGCCAAATTGTTGAAAAGAGTCTGCCAATGTTAGTAACTTTTAGCTTTTTTCCAATTTTATGCATTAGCATTTTCCAAGGTTGTACACACCTATTCCCCATGTGCTTTAAAAATACCCCTTTTTTGTTCTTTACTTTGTTTAACACCCTATATGCAATGCTATACATAAAATATACATTGATTATACATGTAATAACATACATTATTTTTTGGATGAAGATACATTTTTGGATAATGTAATAACATACATTATTTATACAGTGAATATACATCACCTGAAGCCAAAAACTCTAAACTCGACTCTATCATTATATACACTACTCCCTCCGTTTCAATTTATGTGAACCTATTTCCTTATTAGTCCGTGCCACTAAAGATTGACCCATTTCTATATTTGGAAACAATTTACCTTTATGCAATGATTTATAGCCACACAAAATATATATGTGACTCATTTAACACCACAAGTTTAAAAGTCTTCTCTTTCTTCTTAAACTTTGTGCCCAGTCAAATGGGTTCACATAAATTGAAACGAAGGGAATATTGTATATTATATATACAGTGTATAAATGATGTAACTGCTCTGTATAACCATATAAAAATATAAATATTGTATAACTGTGTATAATCATTAAAATTTGGTAAACGTAAAAAGAAACATGCATTGGGGTGAACATAACCTTTCTGATGTGTGAATGTTAGCCAGAGATCTCATGACTCATATTCCTATAGAACATAATATTTCACACCCCAATGCATAGGGTTGTAGGATAAATGCCCTCAATTCCGATTTACAAACAGTTTGGTAGCATTTTTCCCATTTTAATACCAATAAAAGTGTTAGATTCAAGCTTCTTCATTGATTTTGAAGTAACTTGCTATGGGATATAAAAAACACCATTGGAGACCTTGAAAAAACTTAAAAGAAATTTGAAATGAGTCTCTTTAATTTCGTTGATGCTAGCACAAATCAATATTTGGGGTTTGATCCTAGAATTATTTGGAGCTTGTGGTTGAAATTTTAACACTTAGGAGTAGAGAGCAATGTTATCAAAGGCGCGCTTTAAGCACGCTTAAGCCCTGAAGCGAGGCTCAAAACATGTTGAGCGCTTCGCCTCGCTTTATGTGCGCTTCAATGTCATCATCAAGGCTGTAAGACATACTTTTCTTTGCCAATGAGCCTCTCTTGGAGAGGTGACACTAGAGGATTGATATTTCACTTTATCGTACTATTTTTACAATTTCTTTGTCCATATATTTGTTATTCATGCTTATTATTTTCAATCTTGGACTAAACATATATATATTTGTATTTTTGCACCATTGCGCTTTTTTTCATTAAAGCCCACGCTTTATTTGCGCTTAAAGCCCCAGCAGACCTTAGAGCTTTTTTGCGCTTTTCGCTTTTGATAACACTGGTAGAGAGAGAAGGCAGAGATAGAGAGAGAAGAGACAAGCGAGAAGCAGTCATGCGTGAGAAGAAACAGCTGAGAAAGATTAAAAAATAGGTTTTTAATTAGGCTGAAAAAAAATTCAAAACATATACAATGTGGCTAAAACTGGGACAAATAAGGAAGTTTGGCCATTTTTGGTAGGCTAGATGACCGAAATGTTCTGGGACGTAATTATCTCCAATTACAGGAGGTGCGGGTGGGGGGGATTACATTATGAAATATAGACTAATTATATACCGGAGATGTGGGGGAGGGGGGGGGGGGGGCGGGTGGAATACATTATGAATTATAGACTATAATAATTTAATGCAAGACTTACCTCTAAACATAAGAAGAAACAATTAGAGCTTCTTGTACTAGTGAAAAACTCAACTGCTTGTTTTTCTTATTCTTTTTCTACTTCTATTTTTACGATAAGTAAGATGAATTTCAGTACTTGAACCATGAAGGTGCTACCGTGCATAAGCCTTGCTAACTATAAATCTACACAAAGGAACAATGATTCCTCGAGGTAATACAGAAAACTGTTCAGAGCATCCAATAAGATATCACAGGACGAACAATGTCAAGTGCAAAAAAAAAAAAAAAAAAAAAAAAAGGATTGCACATAAATAATAGTATCGTCTATGTACGCAACAAGCTAAATATATTTGGAAACTCTGTTAAATGACTGATTAAGAAAATATAGTCAAGATCCTAAAATGACTAAGACGGGGCGGACTAATGACCAGATATTGTAAGAATTAATGAATCTACCTTTCATCAATGTCATCCCCACGAAGTCCAATTGTCCAATATTAAATAGGCCCTCTTAAGAAATATCAGAAGTGCAGATTACGGTGATAAAGATGAACCTGCTACTACGTCATAAGCACTGAAGCGAGGCTCAAAACATGTTAAGCGCTTCAGTGTCATCATCAAGGCTCTAAGACATACTTTTCCTTGCTAATGAGCCTCTCTTGAAGACGTGACACTAGATAATTGATACTTCACTTTATCGTAATGTTTTTACAATTTCTTTGTCCATATATTTGTTATTCATGCTCATTATTATTAGTCTTGGCTATATATATATATATACATATATATTTGTATTTTTGCACCATTGCGCCTTTTTTCATTAAAGCCCACGATTTATTAGCGCTTTGCGCTTAAAGCCCCAGCTGACCTTAGAGCTTTTTTGCGTTTTTCACTTTTGATAACACTGGTCATAAGATGAAGCACACTTACAAATTAGCATTCACACATGTCCATACCAACGTGACAGCTATGCAACCTCTCTTTCCCTTCACTTATCATTGTTGAAAATGCATTGCAAAATAAAAAAGGGCAGCAGCAGAGTCCGGGGAAGGGCCGCACCCCAAGGGGTATGATGTAGACAGCCTACCCTACTACAAGCACTTGTGGCTACTTCCACGGCTCGAACCCATGACCTATAGGTCACACAGAGACAACTTTACCGTTTCAAAATATATAATTCTTTATCAGTATAGAAAATTTCATTCCAAAAGACAGCACTAAGAACACACTGAAATATGTACATTTAAACTAAGTAGCTCAGACACGAGTGCAGGTGCGGATCTAGAGGTCGGATCCTTCATGACCTAAATTTTAAGATTTGGGGGTACAGATTCGGTTAAAATAATTCAAATATCAACATAGAGTTATAAAAATATGTCTAAATTATGAGACATTATGTGAAAAATTTATAAGGTATTCTAGCAGAAAATATTGATCAAAAGGAGAATTTTGTGAGGAAATAAAAGGAAAAGGACTAGCATAGAAATTTATAGATAGAAGGTATTCCATTTTCTTCTATTGAGCCGAGGGTCTCTCGGAAACAGCCATCCTACCTTGGTAGGAGTAAGGTCTGCGTACATTCTACCCTCCCCAAACCCCAAGATGTGGGATTTCACTGGGTTGTTGTTGTTGTTGTTGTAAGGTATTCCATTTTCTTCAATTTCACCTTAACTATTCTTTTTATCTGTCTCGAATTTCTCCGTCGATTTTGGTCCAAGTACCCAAGATCGGTTGACTAGATTGGATACGGATCCCATACCCACACCCATGTCGTGTGGACACGGGTGCGGCACCGAAAGTGAAGTGTCCGATCAACTTAGCATCCAAATCAAAAGAGGAATTTCATTACTCTTGTATGGAACTAATGAAATCTGTTAAAGTTTCAGGCTCATTTACATTTCCATGCTACATCAAAAACTAAGCAAAGGTATAAAGTTAAGCTTGATCTGGTACACTCTGCTTTTCCCTGAAAACATATTGGTTTCTCTCTTTCCACAATGTCCACCAAAAGCAGGCTGGTACAGTGTTCCAGATTCTTCTCTGTTCTTCGCTCAACCCTTTCATTACACTCGGTTCTTTATAATCAAAAAGCTAACAGTTACGCACGTGACACGCCTGTACTAAGTAAAACCTGGAGAATCTATTATTTCACAACCTATCTCCAAGTAACGAGCAATGTCTCGAAAGGCTCAAACACATCACTTCTTCAACCAACAGCCAATCTTTTCTCAGCGGTTAAATTTCACAAATTCATGTCTCTTATTCAATAAACAAGATTTCTGTTCATGTCTCTTATTCAATAGACAAGAATTCTGACCTTTTCTCACTGTAAACTTGTTATGGGCTTGGTTGAGCACAGCTAAGCTAAACTGAGCATATCTACTCCACCCATAAGGCAATGACGGTGAATCTGCAACATCCAAATACATTGACAAATGGTCCACGTTGTTCCCTTTAGGAAATATCAATATCCTCCTGCCATACATAATGCACCATTAAGTACATCTAATCACTTACATATTAAAACAATAAAGCAATCCAGCAAAAGAAACACCTAGATACTTAAAAGATTACCATTTGTATCCTCCCACATGGAAAACTTCTGAGTATAGCTTCTTCACATTCAACCTCGAAAAGTTCTCTATCGTCCACGAAAACCGAGCAGATGGCGGATCATCCACTGGTGGACCATCCACCGTACTAGCTGTATCCGCAGTCGCAACTACCAACAATAAAAAGTGCAACTTCAAAACGAAATCTCATAATCCACAAGGCCACAAATAGACGTTCAGAAACATGCTAGTAGCAGGAAAAAACAAAGGCATAACACATAGATAGACACTTAAACTTGGCCTCTACTGTGTCAATTGAATACTACAACTTACTAAATGATCATATAGACACCTCCAAGATTTATGTGTCACGTCAGCATCAGGTGTCCACGAGACACCGTGGAAACGAGTTGAGGTGTCTAGATGTGCATTTTCAAAGTTGGAGAATTTAGTTGTTAGTTGAGGCCAAGTTAAGGTGTCTATCTATAAATTATGCCAAAAGCAAAAGTGGATTCAGATAACTACAATCAATTACTGCAATATATCAGTGTAAAGAAGGTAAAAACTACCTTCCATTGGCTGAGGACCTTCAACAGGAAAATCTGAATTAGGAACAAGCATCCCGTCTTCTTCAGGCTGCCAAAAAAAAAAAAAAAAACTAAAGTAAGATATTAGATCTAACAATACCTCACACTTCCGATTAACCTAATCCCTAGAAATTCACCATTGCCGCGTTTAAATCAAGGCGTTTACATAAATTTCACCCTGCAATTGCTTGTAAATGAAAATTCACTACTTATCCAATCCAAGAAATATCAAAAATCTACGAAACTCCACCATACGAAGCTCCTTTTCAAAGTTAAAAAAATAAAACACTCCACGACAAAGTGAATTTCACCATTGCCGCGTTTAAAATAAAACAAAGCAAGTAAAGTGAGATATTCGATCTAACAATAACTTACACTGCCAATTAACCTAATACCTAGAATTTCACCAATGCCACATTTAAATTAAGACGTTTGACAAAATACTTCACTCCGACATCGCTTTTAAATGAAAATTCACCACTTATCCAATCCAATGACTATCAAAAATTTATGGAACTCCACTAAACGAAGTTCCTTTTCAAAGTTAACAAAACAAAACAAGGCAACTAAAGTGAAACATTACCTTTCACTTCCGATTAACCTAATCCCTAGAATTTCACCATCGCCCCATTTAAATCAAGATGTTTTACATAAAACTTCACCCCGCCATCGCTTTTAAATGAAAATTCACTACTTATCCAATCCAATAACTATCAAAAATCTACAAAACTCCACTACATGAAGCTCCTTTTCAACGTTAACCAAATAAAACACTCCACGACAAAGTGAATTTCACCATTGTCACATTTAAAACAAAAACAAAGCAAGCAAGTAAATGTTACCTTTCACATCCGATTAACCTAATCCCTAGAATTTCACTACTGCCGCATCTAAATCAAACACATTTTACATAAAAGTTCACTCCGCCATCTCTTTTAAACGAAAATTCACCACTTATAAATAAACATAAAAAATTTATGAAACTCCACTACACAAAGCTCCTTCTCAAAGTTAAACAAAACAAAACAAAGTGAATTTGTCCTGTAAGAAGTGCACGACAACGTGAATTTCACCATTGCCGCATGTAAAACAAAAACAAATCAAGTAAAGTGAGATATTCGATCTAACGTTCCTACCACTTCCAATTAACCTAATCCCTAGAATTTCACCATCGCCGCATTAAAATCAAACACGTTTTACATAAAACTTCACTCCGCCACCGCTTTTAAATAACATTCACCACTTATCCAATCCAATAACTATCAAAAATCTATAAAAAACTCCACTACACAAAGCTCCTTTTCAAAGCTAACAAAAAACCAACTAAAGTGAGACATTCGATCTAACGCTACCTTTCACTTCCAATTAACCTAATACCTAGAATTTCACCATCACCGCATTAAAATCAGACACGTTTTACATAAAACTTCACTCCACCGCCTCTTTTAAATGAAAAGTCATCACTTATACAATCCAAAATAAACATTAAAAAATCTAAAACTCCATTATACGAAGCTCCTTTCCAAAGTTAACAAAACAAAATAAAGTGAGATATTCGATCTAACGTTACCGCCGATTAACCTAATCCTTAGAATTTCACCATTGCCGCATTTAAATGTTTACTCCGCCATCACTTTTAAATGAAAATTCACCACTTAATACAATCCAATAACAATCAAAAATTTACTACACGAAGCTCCTTTACAAAATTAAACAACAAAAAAAACACTCTACAATTAAGTGAATTTGGCGTGTAAGAAGTATTATTACGTACATCAACTGAATGAGTATCAATGAGAGTCATTTACAGTGACCCGAAAATGGGCGAATCGGTAAAAACGAAGAAGAATGCAAATGATGGAATGGATCCTTGGGCTAGGCGACGAAGAAAAGAAATTAGTAGTTTAGTGTGAAAGAAAGAAAAATTTAAAAAGGGATTTTAAATTGTTAAGGGTAAAATGGGTATTTAACTGGTTCTTTTATTATTTTGTTAGAGAAATTAGTATAGTGAAAGGAAAATAGAGGGAGTTAAAATTGCCAAGGGTGACTTGGGAATTTAACCGGCAATTTTTATTATTTTGTTATCCTCTTCTTTATGGATTTAACTTCCTTTTGTTCCCTCTTTTGGGAGTTGTTTATCTCATAGATATTTGCAATCTTGATTTATTGTTTTACCTCCATTTTATGATTATCTTGTTATAGTTGATCATTTAATTTACTTCCAATTAGGGGTGGGTTTTTGGTTAATATCATAATCAAATAAATTTAGTCAGTTCTTTAAGTACTTAATTAGCATATTTAATATATAGGAATTTAACATTTTTTTTAATTTTAGATTGCTTTTTCATTATCTCGCTTGAAATTATTTAAAATTTACTTTATCAACTGAATATCTGTGCGTATGATTTTTACTGTATAAAGGTTTAAAGTGTTTAACTTTAAGAAACAAGGATATACTAAATGTTGTAGCATTTTCATTATATATGTCGACATATAAGTATTTGATTTAAAAATATAAAAAGTGTCTTTGCAATAGAGTCAAGTAATTTACACAAACATTAAATGATAACAAAAATGTTAAGGTTAATGAGCGTCATATTTTATTGGAGATACTCTTGTTCTTCTATTTTACTTGTCTAGTTTGTATTTTGCACCCCGTCAACAAAATAAAAAATAATAATTGTTTTACAAAGCTGTCCTTATTAACTATGATAGCAAATCTAAACTAGACAACTAGTACTCTAATACAATGACAAAATGGTTATTTTAAAAAAAAACTTTAATTGTTAAAATGGATTAATATAGTAATAAACAACCAATTTTTAGTGTACGACACAAGTAAAAAAGGACGGACAAAAAGCAGTTTAAGAAAAATCAATCTACTGTGGCCGGTGGGTATTATATTTTTCAGATTTTATTCTCTTTTTCACTTTTTTACTTTTATTGTTGTTGGGAAAATAATTTGTACTATTTTTAAGGAATAATTGTTGTCAATGTTAAGAATGATTGAATGCATTTTGTTCAGGACAAGTCATGTCATATTCTCAGAAAAAGTTAACCAAGATAAAAGTTATCAACTAACCAATCAATCACTTAATCTTCATTTTCAAATTACTAACTGAAGTATCCCAGTCAATCACTTTAACTTTTTATTTTCAAGTTAATTAAGAGTGAATTCCACTTCAACCGTTAAAATCTTTTAGATTTGTAAAACAATAATCTTTCACTTCTTCAATTAAATGGGTTGCTCCTTCTTTAACCAGAGGTCTCGTGTTCGAGTTCTGAATATCAAAAAATCTTTGGTCCTACGCGGCGCGAAGCCGGATATAGTTGAGCTCCAATACGGGTATCGGACACGGGTGAGAAAAAAAAAATGAACCCCCATTGACTTAAAAGTCAACGACAAAAGACAATATACTCATTGTCAAAATACCACCAATTTTATGGATTATAATACGTTTGGTTTATAGAGAAAAAGCATAAATTCACTCCTAAACTTGCACCGAAAACTCACTTTAGCAATTAAACTTAACTTGTAATTCTTTACCCCCCTAAACAAACTATACGTGTATTATATTAGACCTTTCAATGCCCAGACCAGTTGTGACCTGGGTGTTGTTACACCACGCGCCTATTGATAGGTACACGTCATTTAATGAATTTTTTTTTATTAATTCGCTGAAATTAATTTAAAACTAAATAATTAATTCCCCAACACGCCCCAACTAAATAACCCGACCCATTCCCACACAAATACCCCTAATCCTAAACGAATAGTCACTCTAAACCCAAAATCACCCGATCAAAAGTAATCGCACACCCAAAATCACCCACTAACACAAATCTTCACTTCATTGCTTCTTTGGTTAGTATTTTGCAGTGTTGAAGTGTTCACTAACGTATACAAAGAGCCAGGTTAGTATTTTGCAGTTAGGTTTGATTTGGATTTAGTGTAATACTTAGAAAAAACCGGATCTTCGACTTGTATTTCATTTTGTTTGTGAAAAATGTGAGTTACTAAGCTTGTATTTTGTTATTGTTTTCAGTTTGAAGATGGCAGACGTGTACATCACTTTAAGGTTTCACCATGGAGGAAAATTACAACAAAAACCTCGTATTAAGTACACTGGAGGTATTGTCACTGATTGTTTGAATGTTGATGTTGATAATTCTCATATTTTGAGTTTGTGGACTATGTTAAAGAAATTGGCTACAACTGTTCGTCTTGCATTGTATATATTAGACCACTTAAATGTCGACATTTAGTAGCAGTTATTAGTGATAGGGACATTATTGGTGTTGTACCTCAATTAAAAAATAGGGATATTGTTGAACTCTTTGTGACCCACTTAGTTGAAGAACCTGTTGTGGTTCCCCCTCCTCTTTCATAAGTAAAACATGTGGGTGGGGAATCTAGTGTTGTTTTTGATAAATCTAGTCAAACTTTTGGGGGTAGTGAAGGTTTAGGGTTTGAAGAGCCTGCACAAACTCAAAATTGCATTAAGGAGGCTATAGGTGAAGAGTCTTGTGCTTTTGATAATGAGGGTACTGAAGGTGTAGGTTTTGAAGAGGTTGGTATTGGGGATTAGTTGGGTGGGACTGCTGGTGTTGGGGAGGAGTTTGGTGGGGCTGCTGCTGCTACTCCTACATCAGTTGATGCTCCATCTCTTGATGTTTCAATAGTGGATTCTGATTGGGAAAGTGAAACTGAAGCTTGTTAAAAGTCATACAATGTAGTGTCAGAGGAAAGTGAAGAAGAACATGGTAGTGATGTTCATGAGAAGGATAGGATTCTTAGGCAAGAAAGAGTTGCTGCCAAAACAAAGAAGACTAGAGAAAAGAGGAAGAGAAGTGAAGGGGTTGATTTAGATAAAAAGGGGTTAGATATGGGGCATGATGAGTATTTGTCTAGAAATAAGAGTACTTTTGAAGGTAAAATAGCTAGTGATGAGCCATATTATGATTCATATGAATATGTTAGCTTTGAGATAGATACAGATGATGATGCTGATGATGAAGGTGGGGTTCAACAACCTAAAAAAAAAAGGCAAAGAGAGTAAAAAGAAACAGAAATTGGGTGATTTTTTATCCTAGTTGTAGTTTAATAGCTTGGGAGACTGGGCTTGCTTTTGAAAGTGTTAAACAGTTTAGAGAAGCCATTACTAGGTATGCAGTTCAAGAACATGTAGAGTTAGAAAAATATGTGAATGAACCAACTAGGGTGAGGGTAAAGTGTACTGCTGGTTGTCCTTGGCTGTTGTTTGGCAGTTATGATTCTAGGACAAAATATTTTGTAGTGAAGAATTACAAGCATGTGCATAAGTGCACTGGCACAACCAAGAACAAACTTGTGAATTCCAAGTATTTGTCAGAAAGGTACAAGGATAGAATTATTTCTGAGCCTGGCATAAGAGTTGTTCAGTTGCAACTGTTGGTAAAAAAGGAGTTGGAGGTGTATATTGGGAGGACAGTGGCTGGGAAAGCTAGAAATATTGTTTTGCAACAGATTATGGGTGACCACTGATAAGAATCGACTTGGGGAAAAAACCAAATCAATACCTAAACGCGTAAATTAAAGATAACAAGAAATTGGGTCGAGAATTGAAGAAAGGGGATGAGAAAAAGTGGGGTAGAAGCTAGACCCTAATGATAATGAATCTGTGGACAAACCTAGATATATCAAATCTAGACCCTTCCAATTAGATTCAATCAAGAGAACATAAACTACTTGAATTCCAATCAAGAGAAATCAAGTGAATCCACAAATGACAACTCTCATGAAAATCAATGGATAATGATTCATAGCCAACAAAGGAATCCACCTATGATGAACTATCACTAAATCTATAGCTAAACAAACTCTCAATATCCAAAGAGTATTCTCAATACATAATTCATCCAATCTAAGTAAATGAAATGACCAAGTATGGTCTTTATAGTAACACAAGCTAAAGAAGACTAGGGTAGCTATTACAATAATACCCTTAATGAAGTAAGGGTCTTGTTTGGTAGCCTTCTTTAGGGATGATAGGTTGAATTACGAAAATAGCCCTCTTGCATAGCTAGCCACCATAGTGTCCCATCTTCTCATCTTCACTCCACGCGACCAAGCAATTATCCACACGTCATATGATCTCATAGGAAGCTCCTTAAAGGTCTCCAACGCCTCTTTTTGAATCATCATAGCTTGTGAGGCTTGAAGTTCCTTGGCTTGGCCTCGGATGAAGGATCTTGAATCATGTGTTTCTTGGGATCGTATCATCCTCCCTTTCTTGAAAAGGATTCGTCCTCAAATCCGAACCTTGCAAAACATAGGAGATAATAAGCACGTACCCCTTCACAAAACACACAAAGTAATCATCATAAGGCAAATGATATTACCTAAAGTAAGCAAAGCATGCAACCAAAAGACTAAATGGCTCACTCTTATGAAATAATCAAGTATCAAATGGATCTAAAAAGAATATGTATCCAAATAATGCCAAAGACACTTGGCTATTCAAATCATTTTGACAAAAGGGTAAATCAAATAAACCAATGCAATTAGGAATCCTAACATGCAAATCCACATTGGTCCTAGCAATCAAGAAGCGTATATCTCCCCATAAGTCAAGAAACAAGTGATATCCCACATGGCTAAGTGCAATTCTACAAACAAGTCTAACCCAAGTCAAGGGTCTAATCATCACACTAGCCCACCTAAAGTAAGGAATCACTCCTAAGTCATCACTGGGGTCAAATCCAAAGGTATCACCCATACTATTTTGCTCACATTCCCCATGACATCAAGTAATAACACTAGCAAATAATCACATGAATGGATAGAAGGGCTACTACTATACTCAACATACAAAAAAGTTACCTCCATGGCTTTAGAAAGCCCAAGAATAAGCATGAGCCACGAATACATACCGTCTTTGAAAGAAGTACAAGATGTAGCTTCATACCAAATTGTTGCCCAATGAGGTCTCCTTAAATGGTCTTCATCTTCAAGACTCCTCTTTTGATGAAACTTCATAAGCAAGTTAGTCAAGTAACCAAGTTTATCAAGAGAAAGAGTTTTACCTTTAGGCTCATTGAACCTATGGCAAGTTTTGATCAACATCTCCTCACCCTTTAGGTTCGAAGATCTAGCATAGTCGTTCAAAAATGTGGGCTTCTTTTCTTGCATATTACTCCCTTTCTTTAAAGGGCTCTTACATTCGGAAGCCTTCTCCAAATCCGACGTTGGTCCATTCATTTTCATACGTCGAGTTTCGCCGAATGCTAATTGTCCTAGCCTTGGGAAGTAAGACAAATTTTTTCGAGGTCATGGGAATAAATATGTCCATCTTGGGTATATCATGGAGTAAAACTATGTTTAGTAAGCCTCGGGAAGGTTTAAGACTCGTCGGATCATCGGAGTTAAGTGTCACGACCCAACCCCGTGGGCCGCGACCAGTGCCCTAGCTGGGCACCTATACGTACCCGATACCCAAATTAGCATATTATCAGAATAATAATACAATAATATTAGTGGATGCTACAGAATTTATCAGAAAAAGCCGACTTGGCACACATAGGCCGATAAGGCCATCATAGAACAAAGTATCCCAAACATATGTACAGAACCCACACAGATGTATCCACAGACCTCTACAGAACATATCATAATCATAAGACGGGACAGGGCCCCGTCATACCCTGAACAAAGTACATATCCCGATAGCAGTAACAGACTGTACCAAAAGATGGGCTCTGTAGAAGAGAGCGCCCCAAAATAGCAGAAATGGGATCCTAAACGTGTGGATCAGCAAACCTGTCGTCTGTACCTGCGCGGCATGAAAACGCAGCCCCCGAAGAAAGGGGGTCAGTACGAAATATGTACTGAATATGCAAAGCGGAATCACAGAAGTCAAATCATAATGGTTACAGAAAATGAGTACAGAATCCAGAGTGTCAAATGCATATTTCCAAAACAGACAGAATGCGTACAGAAACATATGTCATATCATATTATATCCGGTCCCTGCCACGGGACTCGGCAGACAGAATGTGGCCACCCTCCCGACGCTGGTGCCACTATACAGAGAAATCAGAAAAAGGGGCGTGGCCCCGTATCATATAATGTCATATCAAAATGGCCATAACAGATCAGATCAGAATAGGCGGACATGGCACATCATACTCCACAGACCCATGTACGCGTATACCTGCCCCCTCACATCGGGACGCGGCGAACAATGCAGAGAATTACGCTTGACAACATATCCTGGCCCGGGCTCAGTGTGGGAAACATTGGGACATCCACGAATGGAGTAGTGAGAGACTAATGCAATTTAAAAATATCATAAGTATTTTCAAAGACTCGATGAGGCGTAGCAAAGACAAACAAATCAAATGGAGTCGGACGGAATCATAATAAATGTATTCCAGATATCATAATAAATTACAGAAGTCTAACTTTCCCGAAGTCATTCCGGGTGTCAAAATAATGTATAAGGTTTAATAGAATATTTAAAATAATATTCGTTAAGCGATTAGTAGGGTAATTAAAACATTTTTTTCAAAAATCGCTTAAAAAGGAAGCTTTAGCATATTAGGGGCAAAACCGTAAATAGTGGGCCCGCCTCGGGACAAATAAGGCGGCGGGCTCAAATTGTGCCCTCTAAGCATATAGTGTCACCTAAAGAGGTTATACAGACATTCTATGACTTTCTGAATAATTTAGAGCAAGTTTGCATAATTTCAGAAAAAGCGTATCAAAGAGGTTCAATTCTACTGAAGGAAAAACTGAAATTTTGTCTTGCGGATTCTGAGGGCCAAGAGGTCCTTCGAGGCCCGGATCCGACCCTAATACACTAAGGGCATGCCAAGGGAAGAATTGGGTTTGCTTTACATACCTTTCACGCTCCTTAAGCCTTTCCAATCTCACTTCCCGTTTCGTCGAAAAACTGCAATTGGTCAAGTTTACCAATTGTGAATTATTAATGCCATTATTTCAACTTTAAGTATATTTGGCTACCGAAATTTCGGCAGCACTTCCCCTATACATATGACACCCCGAGAATTCAACTCGGCTATAAATCATCAACAACAACCCAAACGACAACAACAATATCAACAATGAACATTAAAAACACAACCAAACACTTCATTTCCTTAATGTCGGAAAATCATACTAAAACGACATAAGTGTTCACATTCCAATTCAACACAAACTTATATCATTCTAGCTTAATTCACATTACAAACATCACAATACCAACACTCCAACACATTACACAACTTGATTCATATTTATTCCAAGACCATTACACCACACGGCCATATGCTCATTTTGCAACATCAACTAAATTCATCCAACTTTCAATTCCCATATGCATTTCATTACAATCATGACTAGATTATAACATAAATTCAACACATAGAGGCTATATATGTAGTATATACCCACGGCCACACACCCACTTTGCAAACTTCTATTTCTTCATACAATCAACACATTTCCATAAACTACAACACAATCAAAACTTCATAACACAAATAAAAGGTAGAAATTCTTACCTTTTCTTCAAGTTTTCTTCACTTGGACTTGTGTTCAACTTGGAGATTATAAAGCTCCCCACTCCAAACCAACTATACCAAGATGCAAAGAAACCTTGAATTAGTAGGAAATCAACAAGATTTGAATTTTTGGGACAAGATTTTTGAGGGCTATTTTTGCCCCTCAAACCCGAGAACCTCACTTTCTCTCCTCTTCTATTTTTTTTGCTCTTGCTTGCTTCTAATGGATACACATGAAGACTTTGTCTTCTTATATAAAGTTGTCACATGCCATGCACATGACATAATTAATTTGGGCTTGGGCCAAGGCCTACTATGGCCGGCCACCCTTGTCTCTTTGGGCTTCAATTTGTTTCACATTTTGCAAGCCCAATAAGGTGTGGATCGTATTTTGTAATTCCCGAAACTAATTTCCAAAATTCCAAAATTACCCTTAGCCTTGTCCCACGCTTTCATGATTCTATTCTTTCATGCATAACTCCTATGTTCAACAAAATATCAAATTTGACATTATATCTCCAAAAATCCAATATTTCCAAGTTTTTCCAAACGTGTGAAAACACGGGATATAACATTAAGTTTCTGTGGAAGTTTGGTAAAATGTCACATTATGGTGCACTTTGTGGCGCAACATGCGAGCAGCAAAGTGCGCTTTGCGGCCACGCAGTTGGGCAGCAAAGTGTGACAGTGAATTTTGGTGATGTTGCGAGACTTGCGACACAACATGCATCTAGCAAAGCACGCTTTGCGTCTAGCAAAGCAGCATCATGTTGTGTCGGGCCAGAATTTTCTGGACCACTATAAATAGACCAAATTCGACCCTAACTCATTATTTTACCATTTTTGGACATAGAAACCTCTAGAATTCTCTCCACTCTCCATCCACAAGAAACCAAGAGAAATCCATGATCAACTACATTAAACCCACAAAATCAAGTGTAAGAAACCTACCAAAGTTCATCTAAGTCAAGAAATCCTAAATGAAGTGGACTAGGGCTTTTTTTTTTTTTTTTTTGTGCAAGAAGAGAATTTCCACTCCAAGATTATTCTTCCATTATCTAAGGTGAGTTTTATGATCATTCTATTTTGTTTAAGGGGTTGAAAGTTAAAACACTTGGATTGTAGAAAGATATAGAATTTGGGTCATGAATGTGTGCATAGTGCCATTGTTGAATAGTAGTTTGGGGTGAATTATGAATATTGATGTGTTGTGATTGTAAGTATGTTTTGAATGACATTTAGAAAGTGGGATAAGTATTATATGTGAGAAAATGCAATAATGAACTATGACCACGATTATGGAGGAATTGAAGTGAAATTGTGAATGTTGTTGTGGATGTTTGGGAGTTGATATAGAATATGGGGAAAGTTGTATAAACAAAGGAAATGCTGCCCAATTTTCGTTAGCTTTAGTAAGTGCGTTCTTAGCATGACTCCTTTTGAAGGTAGAAACGCGAGCATCAAAGGAGAACGATCAAGCGATAAAACTGCTAAACGAAAGAGGTATGTAAGGTTGGTTCCTTCTTTCTATGGCATGACTCCTATGACACGAATCTCCTAGACTTCCATAATCTTCCTAAGCAAAGGAACTACGAGTCGACGAATGTAATGAGCTATATATGTATGAGGTAAAGAAAAGAGATACGACGAGCAAGATAATGATGACGATGAGTTAAGCATAAAGAATCCTAAAGTAAAGTAAGAGTTCCATGAAGCTAATGATTCTAAGTATGATTTCATTGACGCTTTTATTTATGTACACTCACCTTAAATTGTTAGTTCCTTCAAGGTGAGAGATGGTGTTGATGATTACTCTATAATATAATCGGGGGTTCACGACCTTATGTCACCCCGACATTGCCATAGTTGCTTCAAGTCCTAATGTATGTTTTGATGAAAAATGTATAGTGATGGTAAGTCAGGATATGTCTATGAGATATACGATAATGTTAAGTTTATGAATGATTATGTGATGATACGATTCCACCGCGCCTAGTTGGCCGGGCATGTCACTGCGAAGGCGGGCTGCATACGATTCCACCGTGCCTAAATGTCCGGGCATGTCACCACTAAGGCGGGCCGCTATGTTTACACCGTGCCTAGAGGGCCGGGCATGATCACCACTAGTGGGCAGCATATGATGGTTACCCGGACGCGGGTTAACGATGATGATGATGATGCGATGATATATGTGCTATGATGATACATGTACTATGATTATATAAATATACAATATATGTATGAAATGTATCCACCTATAAAACTCATGCGGGTTACATTTTCCTCTTATGGCTTATGATTCTTCCATTATGTTCATTTCCTTCATGTCTTACATACTCAGTACAATGTTCGTACTGACGTCCGTTTTCTTTGGACGCTATGTTCATGCCTACAGGTAGACAGGGAGGTGATCCAGACTCGTAGGAGTTGTTAGCTGACTTGAGAGTACCCCATTGTTCCAGAGGTGCTATTTGGTTTATTCTTTTGTGTAGATATATGTATATGTATTTTGGGCACGACGGGGTCTTGTCCCGTCCATATGTCTAGTACTCTAGTAGAGGCTCGTAGATACGCATGTGTGGGTTATATGGTCTCAAGATGTTACTACTATATATATATATATTATCATTTTGATGGCCGAAAGGCTTGTGTATATAAAAGTATTTATATTCTCAATGAAAAATGGTTTTCTTATGGTATGAGTATGATAAGTAAGGGAATGAGTGGTGCTCGGTGGTAAGCCCCGGGTACCCGTCACGGCCCCTAGTCGGGTCGTGACAATCAAGTGGGTCACAAACCCTCAAGAAGGACTTTTTGTCATCAGGGATGGCACCCAAAACTTTGACCACCTCATGATTGTCATCAATACTAAGCTCACTATCATTCCATAGTGGGATATAACACACATTATAGCCCCCAACAAAAACTAAATGCCCAACATTACCATACAACCCACTTGGTACGTTATTTCCATAAGTCATGTCAACATCACATAAGGCATTATTCTTAAAGAGAGTAGAATCAATGATCAACGAGGAATTCAAGCATGCAATCTCATTCTCAACAAGACAATTGTCATCTTTTGAAGCATTTTCATTTTCATGACTTTCCATATGATCAATTATATCAACATCTTCACTAAATTTAGGGTCATTAAGCATATCACAAGGTTCCTCAATTAGTGGACTATCGTAGCAATCAAATTGATCAACAAAACTATCCTCACTAGGTAGATGCAAATCGATCTTGCAAGAAGAATCAATTCGGTCATCGCTAGGATCAACTAATGGGTGAGCTATCATAACATGAAAATGTACTAATATGCAAATCACAAGTGTCAACACTAGGTGACACAAATTATTCTCACAAGAAGAATCAATTCGATCATCTTAGGATCAACTAGTGTTGGATTACCCATATCAACACCATTGTCAATAATCTTTAAAGAACTAAGCTCATCACATGGTAAATATTCATTAAGCTCACATAAAGACAAGCTATTACTCAAACTCAATTTAACAACATGATCATTCTCATTCATTGGAGAATTGAGATTAGCTATGTTACCTTGAAGTGTGCACACATCATCCTTTTTACCATGGTTTTCAATTTTGGAGTCCATTTGTTCCTTCGGGAAGCTTTCAACTACCTCATGAATTTTAAAGTTTGAGGCTCATCATTTGATTTGCTTCTAAGAATACCTGCACCATCATTAAGACAACTAGAGAAGAAGGAAAAGTTACAAGGGTTAGAATAGGGTTGTGATGACTCCCTCACATCATCTCCTTTCTCTGCTCTAGAGTTGTCACTTTTGACTCCTTTACTCCTCTCAATCTTTTCTCTCTCAATTTCATTGTAATTGGAACAAGTGGCAAGTATTCCTTGGAGAGGGTTAATATGGTGGTGAGCTAGGTTAGGATCTTTGTATAAGCCTTGTGAGTTCCCAACTTGACTAGGAATCTCAATTGGTTCACAACTAGACTCTAAACATCCTAGTTTCTCCTCCACTCCACCTATTTTCGATGTCAAGTCCGTCAATTTCTTAAGGATCAAGTTCAAGGAGTCCATCATGGACGAGCCCTCCATTTTTTGTGTTCGACCTCCTTAATTAGACGTTATGACCTTCGTATTAGGATAAGAAGTATGATTCGTGGCATTCCTTGAGGTAGGAAAGGTAATTTTCCTTCTTTCACGACTACTACCATCTCTCCCAATAGACATTCTCTCACCATCTTGATTAGGTTATGACATAGGATAAGACTTTGGACACGAGTAGTCGCCATAAGAATTCCCATAATCAACGTGATGGTCATCACCTTTCAATACTTCCCTCCTCCTACCTTCCACATCATAACCAATTAAGAACATGGAACATTCGTATTCAAATAAGAAGCATGATTCATGGTATTTCTTGAATTAGGGAATGCATACCCTCTACTTTTTCTAGGATGACTCCTATTTTGCCCAACCCACACACTTATACCATTTTTCTTGGAGTAGGAAGTATCACAAGTGAATGTGCGTGAATACCTACTAGAAGATTCGTCACAGGGGCCATGTTCAAATTCACTATATTCACCACAAAGCGCATAACCATAAGGTTCATATTCATCATAACTTCCCAATTCACGCAAGTTTCGACCAAGTGGTTCATAATGTAAGTGTGAGGAAGGAATATACCTCAATTCGCATCCATGTCCATAGTGTGTAATATGAGACTCTCCATAGCTCTCGTATACACTGTAAGACTCCTCATCAAGCTCTCCTACTCCTTCTTCTTCATAAACCCCATGAGATGGACTTGTTTCGTATTCATTGTAGGAGTAGTGATTCTCACTTTGATATCCATACCCTCTATTACTATCATAATCATACCCTCCATCACTCGGGATGTCACGCCCCGAACCATGGCCTAGACGTAACACGACACTCGATGTCTTACTGTATGTGATCAAGCGAACCACATGGCTTGCTGAATCATCACGAGGCATAACATGAACGGAATATGACATGAAACATGATGAGCCTTAATAAAACATGAAAATTCATGATATTTAACAAAATACTTGTTTAAAACATTAATGGGAAATATCATAACTTGATCCAAAGATGGCTACTCGACTCTGAGTATCTGATATAACTGACTGACTGGTCTATGAAACCTCTAACATGAATGTGAGTCTGCTAAACATAATTGTTGGGACAAGGCCTCCAGCATACATTTAATGCATAACTAGCATAAACTAAATAAATGACTAAACCTCGAAGAAGATGAGGCTCACCAAAAAGCTGATATGTGCAAAGTCCTACTGAGCAAATGCGTCGTCCTATAAATCTATACCTGCATCGTGAAATATAGGACCCCGGGCAATAGAAAGGGGACGTCAGCACATTGAATGTACTGGTATGTAAAGCAACTGAATGAAATAAGCCTGGCACATAAAATAACAAGATAAGAGTTGAAGCTGAAACTAAAACCTGGTCATGAACATGGACATGAATACATACATATATATAACATGATTAAAAATATTTGAGGGAGAGCATTAGTATAACCGACATGTAACCACTACGTTAACACGTAACGTTTGATCTCTGCCCGATCAGCTAAGCCGTCCTGTACCTTGCCGGGGTGCAAGACGTGAACATGGCATGAATGGATCCAAATCGCTCAATGGGAAAAAATAAAAAGGTTATCGTCCTAAATATGGGCAGAGCGATCCTTATCCTACGCTAGCAAACGCAGTTTCAGGTATAAAACCTTCTCGGTAATCTGTGTAACTCCCATAACATGAATATGGATATAGTTGGCTTAATAGCCCATGAAATATATAACTTTCTTGTAAACATAATTCTTTCTTATATAACAACATGAAGATAATATATAATATAACTTGTATGGAAATATGGAAAACATGTAGAAGTTCATGAAAATAAACATAAAAGTTCATATCTAGCATTTAAGAACCCATGGAATGCAAAGTATGGGTTTTCATGGATTACAGACAGATTCTCAATAACCCAAAGGGAACATTAAGAACACAATAACGAACTACTAAAGCAAACATGGTACATCAATTTAGGGTTATCATGAACATGGCTAAAACCCTAGTTTTGGTAAACATCTGCATAACCATGAAGGAACGTGGCATGGGGAAGAACAATGATATTCCCACATGTAGATAGAAAATATACATACCTGGTAATGCTCCAATCTTGTAGTAAAGGTCTGGACTTGAAGAGGAACTCCTAAAGCCTTAGTCTTGAATCCCTTTAATTATGTTTTCTTGAAAACCCTAGGTTAAGAACGTTGAATTTCTACTTAATAATCATGAACATATGTTGGAATTGACTAGGAATGCATGGAATAGGCTTAAATTAAAGTATCTTGAAGGTTGGGAGAGAAGAGCTTCGTCCTTAGGGCTTGAGAGACTTCTTTAGGATTCTTTTCCTCAGAAAAATTGGTTTAAAACGAAGTGGGGATGAATATAACGAAGTTAGGCTTTTAAAACGTAGTGTTTGGTGCACGGCCGCGCAGCTGGAGGCCCACTTCGTGCAGATGATCATGCAGCGAAGACAGTAACACTGCCTCTGGTGCGCGATTGCTCACATGAAGGGCATTTTACGCAGCACTTCGCGCAAACTGCGTAGCGTCCAGTAAAACAAGCATAACTCATAGAACAGAGCTCCATAATATATTTTTGGAAAGGTATTTCAAAGACCTACAACTTTCATTTTTGAGTTTCCTCAAATTCCTATCGCAAATACCCAAAAATTGGCCATAAATACAGAATGTCTCAGACTTAGACGGATTTAAAAGGCCTAAAGAACTTCACTTTTTGGTTTGACTTCAAAACGACTGTTTATCACCCGAACTCATACATAATGGATTCATATAGCTAAAATATCATCTTTATACTAGTTTCATACATTCACACCTAACTCGGATTTACGGGACGTTACAGGATATAACCTCTCATATGATCACCATAAGACTTCGAGGCTATGGAACACATAATCCCTTATCTCTCCTATTCTTATGACTTCCCTTCTTGTACCTACAAAATGAGCAAACAAGATTAGTAGAAAAAGTTCCTCACGTCACTCGTATTTGCACTCAAGCTTACCTCTCAACCCAAAGCTTCTTCCAAAGTTGGCCAAGAACCGCTTATCCAAATCAATTCACAAGGTTGATAATCTTTGTGGAAGAATAGATTCTTGTTAATTGAAAGACGGAAGACTCAATTAAACGAAAGGGCTTGAGCCAAGGAAGTTTCAACAAAGTTAAAACGAGAAAATCTTGAAAGAATTGGTACGAAATAAATTCGGACTCAAGAACTAATCAACAACTAAGTAAGGTCAATTACTAGTGTTAATTAGCTTGGAAGATCAAAGAAAGGATGAATAAATACCTAACGAAACTTAGAACTGAAAATGAAATGAAACGAATCTGGATTGCAGAACGAACTTGCAATGCAATTTCGGGAAATGCGGTTACATCCAGGGGTTGTGGCTTTGCATGTAGGTTGTGGCTTTGCATGTACGTTGTACATGGCATGTAATATGATCCTGCAAAGGGTCGTTACGGGCCCACAAGTGTAAGCATAAAATACATTTGTGGAATGCATTTTACGGTACGTATTTTGTGACCGTGAAACTGGAACAATGAGCTCAATTTGGACCCTCCAATTCACGCTGGGCTTTCACGATTCGTGGATTTGGGGCGTGAAATCGCTTCAGTGGTGAGCCCTGTACGCCTTTCTTTAGAATTTGTGCTAGATTTTTTGAATTTTCTGAATGTCTTGGGCCCACACAACCTTGTATTTACTCTTTTGGGGTAGAAAAAACAAATTTCCACTAATTTGACTTGGACTACTTGGATCAAATGACCCCTTTAGTCATCTTCTTCCTTATGAATTTATGAAGGAGCTCAAGAACACTATGAACACCTAAAATTCAATTCACCTCCAAATCAACTTATTTTTTCACCAAATTTCAAATCTAGACTCCCTTTCACCTAGAGAACAAAGCCCAATAACAATTCGACGTCAATTTATCCTCAATCACCAAGACCCAAGTTGTGTTCTTCAAAAAGCTTGAAGGTCTTCAATGGTGATTTTTTAAAACTTGTCCAAACACTCCGAAATTTTAGATCTAGGTAGATTTGATATCAAGGAACTCAGATCTATACTCAATTTCACACAAATCCAATGAACAAACCAATTTTTTGTTTTTTTGGGAATTTTTAGATTCTTTAATTTTTATGAGATTTTCGAAATAAAATGAACCTAGGATTGAGGATTGTAGAAACAACACTCTAGCCTAAGCTCTGATGCCAAATGATAAGAATCGACTTGGGAAAAACACCAAATCAATACATGAACGCGAAAATTAAAGATAACAAGAAATTGGGATGAGAATTGAAGAAAGAGGATGAGAAAAAAAGTGATAGAAGCTAGACCTTAATGATAATGAATCTATAGACAAACCTAGATATATTAAACCTAGACCCTTCCAATTGGATTGTCGGTTCCCAATCAGTTTTTCAATTATCAAAACATAGGATCATAGGATACAGCTTATCAATTTTACCCTTTTGGCTGATGACAAATGTATAGACGATGTTCCCCCTGAGAACGAGCTTCCTACTTGTTCCCCCTGCGAAGCAGACCATCATTTTCAAGACACCTGCAACATGTTAGCTAAGACAAAAAAAATTCAACTGGAAAACCAGATCTCCACATTAGCAGTACATATATTTTTTTGTTCAGCATTTTTCCGCCAACATCTCTTCACCCTTTGTTCAGCATTTCTACCCCCAGATAATTTATCTTCTTCTTTCTTTTCTTTCCCCTTTTGGCATCATCAAAAAGAGTCAAGCTAACATAAGAAAATCAAGAATTTCAGTAGCATAAACTCAGAGCCACTCGGGCAACATAGCAGAGATAATATGGGAACAATATGGCAAAAGACAACGCACAAAACAGAGTGATGGCCAAATGAGAATACCAAGAAAATTAGCAGCCAAACAATGGAATGTATAAGGATAAAATTGTCTTAAATCCAAGCCATATACAAAGAAAAAGAGTGTATAAAGGTACGAGGACAGAGACCGGCTCATGAAGAAGCAGGAGAGGAAAAAAAGGGAACAAAGGTTTGTAAGAGCCAGTCAATGCGCTCATTTCTGGTGCATTGATCCTGCAGCATCTGATCATAAAGAATATCAATCTTTTGTTAGAGTCGCGCATTCAGAGCTTGTAAAAGCGCTAGCATCTTCCGAAACACTAGAAAGACCCGATTCCTGTGGGATGACACCAATGGTTCCTTGTAAGGTCATTCTCTCGCATTTGGCAATGAGTCCCGGTGCACGTGCTTTGTGACTACGACATGTGTTTCTCCGTGACGAATGGGGATCTGGTAATTCGTGTTTTGGCAGCGCACAAGGTACTTTCATCCTTAGTCAGATTTACCTCCGGTTGCCTTTTTTGAGGTTGTGCTCGCTCGAGAGCACTTACCGTAACATCAACACATATAGAAGCGTCAACCGTTGTATTCAACATAATACCAGTTGAAGATTTAGGTTATCTTCCAGATAGACTGAGTCCCTCGTCTGAATCCTGTGATAAGATGACAACCTTAGACTCTATGTCACTAACAACACCTTCATCATGTCTCACAGCTTGTAAGGTTTTTGACATGATAACCAGAACTTCAGCTTCACTTTGTAGTAGATCTGATTCACTCATCCTCTGTTTAGAGAAACACCTATCTGACTATGCAGACAAGTTGTATATGTCTTTGTTAGAGAGTGAATTACTTGGAGATGCAGTTTGATCTACCATTTTGCTATTTGGGTTGATTGAGCTAGAGGTAGTCAGAGAAGCTATGAATTTTCTGGGAGTGTGACTTTTGCGGATTCGGGAGGAGACGGAGATTTGAGGCTTTAAGGAGAGGGTAGACAGATCGTTCTTGGTGAGATTCGAGGATTGAGCCATAGAAGTTGTCAGGGACGACTGCTAGAGAGGGAGAGATAAGGAGAAATTCAACATGGTTTCAGATTAGTAGGAGGAGAGAGAAATGAGAGGCACGTATTAATGGGAATATTTTGGTAGTAGAGTAGGATGGTACGTGGATGACTTGGCACTTGTAACAATTTTAAGATTTATACAATCATTGAGTAGACTGCTAACCCTAGCCTCAGAGACCAGGTCTCTGGGCTGTTTCATGATAGATTTTGGCAGAAACTCTAAAATGTGCACTGTCTCGTACGCCAACTTTGCCTTCCAAGATTGCAATGCTTGTACACCTATAATAGTGTAAAAATGAGTTAGATGCTTGTTGAAAAACACTTTATTACATTGTAGCTCTCCCCTCTACATAGCCAAAAATATTTTGAGGGCTTAGTTAGGCTTGATCAAGCCCAGCTCCAAACGATTTCTTTCAAAATGCTCCCTACTCAATGCTTTTGTGAAGATGTCAGCAACTTGGTCCTCTGTCTTGCAGAACTCCACACATATCAGACCTTTTTCAACATTATCTCTTAGTAAGTGATGTCTGACATTGATGTGTTTGGTTCATTTATGGTGAACTGGATTCTTTGCCATGTTGAGTGCACTTGTATTGTCACATATTAAGGGAACACAGTCAGTGAGAACATCGAAGTCTTCCAGTTGTTGCTTGATCCACAGCAGTTGAGCACAACAAGAAGCAGCAGCAACATATTTGGCTTCGACAGTTGAAAGAGCAAGTGAGTTTTGTTTCTTCGTACCCCAAGATATCAGACAGGATCCTAAAAAATGAGCCATTCCAGATATGCTTTATCTATCGACCAAGTAACCAGCATAGTCAGCATCTGAATATCCAACCAATGCAAAGCTGTCTCCTGTGGGATAGTAAAGGACAAGGTCTTGCGTTCCCTTGAGATATCTTAGAATTCTCTTGGCAGTCTTCAAGTGAGATTCCTTGGGAATTGACTGAAATCTAGCATATAATCCGACACTAAACACAATATCGGGCCTGCTAGCAGTTAGATACAGAAGAGATCTTATGATACCTCTGTACATTGTCTCATTTACTGGATCACCAGATTCATCCATATCAAGTCGAGTGGCAGTAGCTACCGGAGTGTCGATAGGCTTGGCATTCTCCATCTCAAAACGTTTGAGCAACTTCTTGATATACTCTTATTGACTGATCATAGAACCTTTTGGACTCTGCTTTACTTGCAAACCAAGGCAGCAGTTCAACTCACCCATCATGCTCACCTCGAATTCACTTCCCATGAGTTTTGCAAAGTCCTTACACAGTGAATCATTTATGGCTCCAAAGATGATGTCATCGACATACACTTGTACAATCAACAAACTTCTTTCTCTCTTCTTCAGGAATAGAGTGTTGTCAATCTTTCCTCTGGTGAAGACATTTTCAAGAATTTTTTTTTGACAATTTTTTATACCAATATCAAGGGGCTTGTTCAGACCATATAAAGCTTTGTCAAGTTTGAACACATGCTTGAAGAACACTTTTTCCTTTAAATACCCATTCAGAAGGCACTCTTGACATCCATTTAGAACAGCTTGAATTCCATATAGGATGCAAAAGCTATAAGAATCCTGATTGCCTCTATTCTGGCCACTGCAGCAAACGTCTCATCATAGTCTATCCTTCTTCTTGATTGCAGGCTTGAACTACCAATCTTGCCTTGTTTCTTATGGTATTCCCAAGCTGATCAAGCTTATTACGGAACACCCATCTGGTGCCTATCACAGTTCTATATGATAGCAGAGGGACAAGGTGTCATACTTTATTTATTTCGAATTGATGAAGCTCTTCTTGCATAGCAGCTATCCAGTCGGCATCCTTCAAAGCTTATTTGATGTTCTTAGGCTCAATTTGAGATAGAAACGCTGAAAAGATAAATAGGTTTCTTGATTTAGATCTGATTTAAATGCATGAGTTTAGAGGAGTAATTACATTGTGAAGAGGGTGAGATCCTCTGAGCTTCCAGGCGGATGTTTGAACAGCAGGAGTAGATGGACCAGCTTCTTCATTGTTGGATCCGTTGTTAGCATCCATTGATCCATTTCCACCACTTCCTTAATTGGCTTCCGAAGTTCCTGAGACAACATCTCTTACTCTATGCACAGCTTCTAGGGTAGTGATCTGAGAGGCAGGTTCCTCTGCTTCCTCTTGAGAATTATCAACATTTTCTTCATCGGCTGGTTTGATTTGATTCATCAGCTCAGTCTTCCCATTGGACATTTCAATGTCTTCATCTGGAAATTTTGGGAAAAGTCCATCTTCCTCTTAATCATATGGAACCCTGATATCCCCTTGAAAGATAAACTCATTGAAAATTACATGCATACTTTCCTCCTCAGTTTGTGTCCTTTTGTAGTAGACTTTTTATGCTTTTCTATGAGAAGAATACCCATGGAAGATGCCCTCATCACTTTTGGAATCAAATTTTCCCAGAGCTTCTTTGTCGTTGTTGAGGACAAAGCATTTGCAGCCAAAAGCTCTTAAGTAAGTCAACTTTGGCTTTATTCCATTTAACAGCTCGTATGGAGTTTTATGAAATAGAGACCTGATCATGCATCTGTTTATTACATGACAAGCAGTGTTCACGGCTTCCGCCAAGAAAGGACACCCCACTGTCTATTAACATTATTGTAGCCATATCTTCACAACACTATTTTGTTGAGGTGTTCTAGGGGCAGAAAAATTCTGACTGATGCCATTTTCAGTACAGAAGTCATCGAACTAAGCATTATCAAATTCAGTCTCATGATCAGATCTGATGCTCGCGACCAGGGTCCCAAGTTTTACTTGGATCTGCTTAACAAAGACGTGAAACACATGAAACGTCTTATTTGTGCTTTTCAAGAACAAGGTCCAGGTGAACCTAGAGTAGTCATCAACGATTACAAACATATATTTCTTTCCTCCTCTGTTGGGTATTCTCGTTGGTCCGCAGAGATCCATATGAAAAAGTTCAAGGAGCCTCGAGGTACTTACTTCTTTTTTAGGTTTAAAGGAATATCTCACCGACTTTATTCTTATGCAAGCATCGCAAGCATTGTGATCCTTAAACTTTGCCTTTGGTAATCCATGAACCGGGTCTTTCACAGCAAGTTTGTTTTGATAACGAAAAGCTCGCATGCCGCAGTCTTCTATGCCAGAGCTCAGGATCTTCCTCAATCGAACTCAGACAGGTCAAATCACTTCCATTTTGGGAGCCAAAGTCTGTGACATATACATTTTTTAATCTCTTGGCAACCATAACTACTTCACCAATTTTGAGACTTGTGACTGTGCAAGAGCAAGACAGGAACTTGACTTCATTTCCTCTGTCACAGATTTGAGACACGCTTAACAGGCTACACTTCAGACCATTTATGAAGTATACATTTTCTATGGCATGAGCAAGTGTCTTTCTAACTTTGCCTACTCCAAGAATGAACCCTTTCTTACCGTTTCCAAAGGATACACTCCCACCTTGAAAAGCTTTGAGTGAGAGAAAGTTATCCTTTTCACCGGTCATGTGCTTTAAGCAGCCGCTATCCATGTACCATTTTTTACCCCTTCCATCTGTTTCATTCTTGACTTTCTCATCTTCACCATCTGGATCTGACTTGGCTATGAGCGAGACGATTGACTTATATTCATCGCAAGCTTGCTTAGAAATAAAATTTAATTATGGATCTTTTGTCCCTTCTGATCATCCTTTGAAACTTGCGGGTGAAATGTTCCATGTCGAACTCATCATTTACCCATGGTGTTGTTATCATCGAGTATCCTTTTTCTAAGTTTAGGGGAGCAGCCATTAGACTGAGGATCCTTTCTAGGTGTTAGCCTTTTAGAAAGGGTCTGTTCTGATACTAATTGATTAGGCTGTGCGTTCACCAAACAGTATGGAGCTACCTGGTTGCGTACCAGCTCCCTTACGTAATGCAGTATGTAATGGACACAGGATTTTACCGTGGAAAATTCCTTGTTGAAGGGATTAAAAATCACGACCTACTCCAGTAGGATTTCAACTCCACTACACGAGCAACTTTAGGTTACAACTCTATCATAAGCTAGGAATTAACTCCCATAATCCCTCACCCTTATAATAACGTTTATGCAACCTAGGAACTAACCCCCGTAGTCCCTCCATACTTGCAATACTCTGATTGCAAGCTACTCCACTTAGCTAACTCTAGCTAAGGACCACTAATACACCTAGACTAACTCTAGCCTAGTGTACCACTCAAGAGCTTGTGGAAACACACTTCCAACAAGCTGACCTTGAGACTTTTAAATACCTACAAATAGCTTCTCAAACAATAAGAGTAGGTTTACAATTTAAGTACAAATAAAACAAAGCTTAAGACAAACTAAGAGACTTGGATATCTTCAGAGTTAGCATCTGGTCCTTCAATTTGTTTTCAGCTCTGTTAGTTGAACACTTGGGAATCTTGTGATGGATACACTTTGTAAGTGATTTTTAGGTTTTCCAAGTGATATCCAATGTGTTGGGACATGTTGAACATATATTGGGGAACATGTGAGATGTGATGGAGACTTCTCAACCAAACTTTGACCCGAGGCATGGGCCGCAGCACTGCTGTTGTACGGTCCAGCATTACAATTGTTTAAAGCTGTACCACTGAGTGCGCGTGGTATATTCAAAATAGATCGCGGACCAGGTATCTTGTCGGTTCCCCATCAGTTTGTCAATTATCAAAACATAGGATCATAGGGTACACCTTATCAGAACAGAAGTGATAACTCTCTCAGATATGCAGAAGGTAATGTGTTGTTTTTTTTTTTGTTATTTGAATT
Source organism: Lycium barbarum (assembly GCF_019175385.1). NCBI lineage: Eukaryota > Viridiplantae > Streptophyta > Magnoliopsida > Solanales > Solanaceae > Lycium > Lycium barbarum. Next base: position 13,661,558 of record NC_083346.1, on the reverse strand, counting down.
TCCTAATTTTAAATTGTACTACACTATTGTCACCTGGTATGTTTCAAATGTTGTTGTAGGGTCTTGATATGGCTATCAAGGAGTTAATGCCAAATGCAAAACAAAGAATGTTTGCTAGGCATGTACTTGCCAAGTGGTCCAAGGATGTTAAAGACATTGAGAGAAGAAACTGCTTCTGGAGATGTGTCAAGTCTACATATGAGCAAGAGTTGACCAGAAATTTGGATCATATGGAGAAGCTAGGGGATGAAATAAATGAGGATCTGCTCTATTACAACATAGAGAGGTGGTCCAAGGTCTACTTCAAGACTTTCAGCTGTTGTGATAGTGTTGACAACAACATGGTTGAAAGCTTCAATTCATGGATATTGGGTCCAAGGCACAAGACCATCATCACAATTCTTGAGAAAATAAAGGTCAAAATGATGAGAAGAATAGGACAACCGAGGGAGTTCTCTAATACTTGGATAACTGATATTTCTCCAATGGCACTAAAAGTATTGCAAGAAAACACATGAAAGTCAATGAAGTGTAATCTTGAATGGAATGGTGAACATGGGTTTGAGATTAAGGACAGTTGGGGAAATAAATTTATAGTGAATCTAAACAACAAGACTTGTAGATCTTGGATGTTGAAAGGTATATCCTGCTGTCATGCTATTGCTGCATTTCATTTTAGAAGATTGGAACCTATTCACTATGTTGCACATTGGTATACTAAGGAGACTTACCTCAAGGTGTACAATTACTTCATTCAACCTGTTACAAATTTGGACCTCGGATCAGTGCTTTCCTTATCCCTTCACGAATAAAAGTCGCAAGATCTTGGACCCTTTAATAATGAAGGAATTAGTGTTGTGAAAATTAATACAAACTAAAATATAAATTTTACTAAATGAATCTTCTAATTACCCGATAATAAGGACACGCCCAATATCTTGTACCGGGATTTCTAGTAGTCCAAGATGTTTTCAAAGGAACCACAAACCCATAATTGCAGCGAACTTCTTCCTTCAAAGCAGGACCATTCTCTTCAATACAAAGCTTTGTCAAATTAACTGATCGTATTGTGTTAGAAATTTCAAAATTCAGCCACTATTATCCTTTCAAAAACTTAAATTTATGTTTGAACAAAGATTTGGGTTGGTTGAAGGCATGAGAGAGAAGAAATTTCAGGAATGGAGCAACGTTTGGGGCTAATTGAAGGTGAGGAAGAAAAGAAATTAGGGTTCTTATTAATAGGGCCAGGTGTGGGTTTGGGAACGGTAATATAACTGTTGAACCCATTAAAATATATTATGTCATATTGAAAAAACATTAATTGCTAAAATAAGTGAATGACGTGCCTAACTGCGATGGCACACGCACAGGTCTGGGCATTGAAAGGTCTAATATAATTCATATATAGTTTCTTTGGGGGGGGGGGGGGGGGGGGAGGGGGAGTTAAAGAATTACAAGTTAAGTTTAATTTCTAAAGTGAGTTTTCAGTGCAAGTTTAGGGGTGAATTTATGCTTTTTCTCTTTTTTATAATGAAAAAGATTAATTCAAAGTATTGTATAAAACTTGAATACTTGTCCTGCCTGATGGGTTTTTTATTACCTAGTTTTCAAACTTTTTTTTTTGTGCGGATTGCCCTTCATTTGGGGTGATCTTTAATTTTTGCCCTTCAAATTGGTGGTCTTTAAGTTTTGCCCTTTGCCTAATACCTCGAGGTTATGGGTTCGAACCTCAGCTCAGTAAAAAAAAAAAAACGCAAGGCAGAATTATGCCCATGCAAGTTCTGCCTTAAGGCATCTCTTTTTTATAATGAAAAAGATTAACTCAAAGTATTGTGTACAACTGGAATACTTGTCCTGCCTGATGAGTTTTTTATTCCCTAGTTTTCAAACTTTTTTTTTTTTGCGCGGATTGCCCTTCATTTGGGTTGGTCTTTAATATCTGCCCTTCAAATTGGTGGTCTTTAAATTTTTTCCCTTCGCCTAATACCCTGAGGTTGTGAGTTCGAACCCCAGCTCAGTAAAAATAAAAAAAAATCGCAAGGCAGAAGTTGCAAAATTCTGCCTTAAGGTAGAATTATGCCCATGCAAGTTCTGCCTTAAGGCAGAATTTGGGCCTTAAGGCAGAAATTTGCAAATTCTGCCCATGTGCAAATTCTACCAGTATCGCCCAAATTCTGCTTGAAGGACAAAATTTAAAGACCACCCCCAGCGAAGGTCACTCCTGCAAATTGCCCGTTTTCAAATGTTGATCAGACCGACGTTACTCATAATTACAATTATGAAAATTTTAATTTACTAGTCAATGTTGTTTCAACTTTCCAGGATCCATTTTTTTTTTTTTAAATTCATGTCATTCTGCTTATCCAATTTTTAAAATATCATATAAGTGATTATTTTAAAATAAAAATGACAACATTAAAAGTTAAAAAGTTTATTGTATTAAATTTTAGGCTTAATGCATATGCGGGCACTAAACTTGCCCCTTTTTTCTATTTTGGCACCTCAACTGAGTTTTGTTCCTATTGAACTCCTGAACTCGTCCTCAAGTGTGTCTATCAAACATAATCTGACTTACATAGTATTCCATGTTCAATGTAGCAACATGCTAATATATAGTCTAATTTAATTATGCTATCTTTTAATTAAGATTAGCAGCAATTGAGAGGGGGAAAAAGAATAGCTATTAATTAAGCTGGCAGTGAAAGAGCAGAATCGACACATCCATGACCTAAAGAATAGCTTACCACATGTCTAAAGTATTACTCTACACTCATTTTCCAATTTAATTTCTGCTTCTAATAAAAATCAAATTTAAGGGGGTTGACAAACACATTTGAGGACGAGTTCAGGGGTTCAATAGGAACAACACTTAGTTGAGATGTCAAAATGAAAAAAAGGGGCAAATATAGGGGGCCGCAAATGCATTAAGCCTAAATTTTAAGATATTTCAAAATTGTGAAATAAACCTGGAAAAGTTAGCTCCATAAGGATGCTTTATATTTCATTCAAAAGTGAAGGCAGTAGTATTGTCTCATAAATCCAAGAGGTTAGACTTTTATGATTTTAATACAATACTATTGGATAATATTCTCGTTTACAAAAATAAAAAAATGGTGTAATGGTCATTTTTGACATTTTAAGAGTTTTGGTAATCCCTATCTCGTTTGACCATTAACTTTGATCAGGAGAGGTTTGTTATTGCATTCAAAAGATGAAGTGGCTATCGTTTTTTGTTTAAAAATTTTGAGTATGATTTACTTTCCAAGTAATGTATTATAGTGACAGCATGCTACAATGAAAAACACTTACTTTCCTGATATTTGCACAAAATTATAAAACATAAGTAATGTCTGCACCCACCCTCTCCAGATTCCACTTGTGAAATCACACTGAGTATGTTATTGTTGATATTTCCACAAAATTAATTTAACCATAACAAACACAAATTAAAAATATGAATACATATCACTTAAATATAATTGAATTGAGCTCTATTTGCAAGCATTGAAGCTATATTATACTAGTTGCTACTTACAAGAGATGGAACTACTGATGAATGAGAGGAGCCGTGTTGTACATCTTAGGGTTTGTTTGGTACGAAGGAGCCGGAAGCTAAAAAATGTTTTTCAATTTTTTCATATTTGGTTGGTCAAAATATTTTAGAAATTATTTTCTCTTAAAAAACAATTAGTTTCTTACAAAAATAAGGAAATGACTTGCTAATAGGTGTAGAAAAACAAGTTTCGTACGTGTCATTCGATTCATTTCCACCATCTAATACCCCACCCTGACCTGATCCCACCTCTCATTACCCACCCCACCTCCCGCCCATAAGGTTTACCTAGATTATATATAAATATTCTTGGAATAATATTTTCTACTTATCAAACATCAATAAGTAAAAAAAGTAACTTTTTTTCGGAAAAAGTATTTTCCAAGAAAACATATTTATTAATACCAAACACAACCTTAGTTTTGTCATTTTAATTATCAAATTCCATGTACAATTGATTATATATATATGTATGTCATTATAGCAGTATTTGTCAGGGACAGCTTAGAAGAGCCCATTTCATGTATTCTTTTTTTCCCTTCATTGTCTTGGTCCTTTTTTTCTTATAACTATAAAATTTCTTAATCCAATGGTATATAATAATGCTTGGCTGTTGAAATGAAAGTTTATTCCACATAAATTTCTGCTTTTAGGTGCTGCTTATATCATTGCTATAATACCATGTTGTCACTTTTAGCGTTGCTAATTGGAATATAATTAAGTTTACAAAGTTAAAAAGATAGGGAGAACTTAATAATGTGGCACAATAGTTGAAATAGCCACATGAACTTCAGGAGATTTTCCTCAAGTTCAGAAGTGTTGCAAGTGAAATTTCATAACAGTGTCAACTAAACTTATACAAGTCGAACTACTGCAACTGAAACTCAAGGATTGTGTTCAAGAGTTTGAAACTTATACAAGTTAAACTCTGGGACACTGCCCTGAAGAAACTTATACAAGTCGAACTTCTACAACTGAAACTCTAGGTCAGGATCCAGGAGGTCGAAACGTATACAAGTGAATTGCTGAAAATGAAACTCCGGGACAATGTCCTGGAGGTCAAAACTTATACAAGTGAAATTCTAGGACTTCAAAACTTATACAAGTGAAATTTCAGGACAGTGTCCTAGAGTTAGTGCATATAGTTAATGTCAGGTTATATTTTATTATTCCCTCGTGAATTCTGGTCGTCCTCGTATTTTCAATCTAGTTCTTTTGGCCTTTTCACTCTTTTACAATTGTTTTTGGATAGAATTATTTGGAAGATAGGGGGAGGAGAGTGTAAAAGTCTAGTTTTCTGCTAAGATGTACTCTCATCTATTCTAATTTCTAGAGGAACATAGTCTCTGAATGTAGAGTTTATTGTAGATTCATTTAACTTTATGACTACATCAACTAATTTGGTAAACTTCAAGTGACAGGTTAACAGTTGTATCTTTTTTTGTTTCCCTCCGTATCTTGTCTGTTTGAAGTAGAACAAGCGCAGAAGAAGAAGTGCGTGTGTGTGTGTTAGCCGCTTTGTTAAGTTATGACTAATTTGCAAATGCACATTTCAAGCATAACTGTGAAAATTTTGACTAGCAAACATTCAGTAGTACAAGAATGTTTGGGATTCTATCATTACTAAGAAGATTTTGAGCAGCAGCTTTTGACTTAATTTGTATTATAGTGCTTGTTTCTTCCTCTCATCTTCTTCTGAGAAAAATAAGATTTTATAGTCATTTAATGGTTTGACAGTGACCCAGAAGTTGCCCCATCCCATCAGGTTCTTTGTACCTGTAACCATCAAACACCTTGAAAAGATCATCAAGAAATATTTTAGTTTGATAGTTGACCAAATCAAAGGCTACATTATGGTAACTCATGTGGTGTTTATCATTTCCTCATGCGTTGTAATTTCAACAAACTCATAACTTGCATTTCCCATAAGCCTGCCGCTGTCTACTCTTGCCTTAGTTTATATTAGAATTTGAACTGCTCCTGAAAACTTTTGTAGTCACTTATTGCTCCAGGCATGAAGTCTCTTAATGTTTTCCTTTGTCTTATGCTTTCTTGTTTATTACGTGTTCTCTCTGTAGCTGTATCTTCCAGGCTCGCTGGAAATGAAACTGATAGATTATCCCTTCTCAGCATCAAAGCACAAATAGCATATGATCCTTTTGGTGTTACCAATTCTTGGAATGATTCCTTTCATCATTGCAGCTGGCAAGGCGTTACATGTAGCGCCCGACATCAAAGGGTGACCGCGCTGGATTTAAGCTCCAAGCAGGTTGTAGGAACTTTAGTTCCTCAGATAGGGAATATGAGTTTTCTTAGAGAACTAATTCTTCGAAATAACACCTTCAACGGTGATATACCACAGGAAATTGGAAGGCTATTCAGGTTGCAGAACTTAAGCCTCAAGGATAACTCATTTACTGGTGAAATTCCAGTTGAACTATCAAATTGCTCTAGGCTTATATATCTTGATTTGGATGGTAATGCACTGACTGGGAAAATCCACGTGGAGCTTGGTTTGTCTTTGAGAAATCTTGAGGTACTTTTTCTTAGATCAAACAATTTAACAGGTGAGCTGCCTTATTCTTTGGGTAATCTTTCATCCCTTATTGCCTTAGCAGCACCAGAGAATAGGTTAGAAGGAAGTATACCGTATTCGTTCGGCCAATTGACTAACTTGAGCTATATCTCCCTTGGTGATAACATGCTTTCTGGTGCTATTCCCTTTTCAGTGTTTAACTTATCCTCTCTTTATCATCTTGCTGCTCCAGTTAACCAACTTAAAGGAACTCTTCCCATAGATATTGGATTCACTCTTCCGAGTCTTCGATTACTTTATTTGTTCTCAAACTTATTGAGTGGGGTGCTTCCAAGTTCCATTGCCAATTTAACCAATCTTGAAATTATCTCATTATCAAGAAACCAGATGTCTGGGAAAATCCCTTCTCTTGAAAATCTCCATAATCTTCAAGGACTAGGAATGCATTTCAATAATCTAGGAACCGGGAGAGAAGACGACATGGATTTCTTTTCTTCCTTGGCTAACATTACCAGTTTTAAAGAACTGAGTTTGAGTGTGAATAATATAGGAGGCCAGTTGCCTAAGAATATTGGCAACTTCTCAACCAATTTTAGGTCTATCGGTTTTGCTAGGAACAAACTATTCGGACGAATACCTGATGGATTTGTAGATCTCAGCAACATGGAAATAGTAAGTTTGGAGTATAACCAATTGACAGGGGAAATTCCAGCTAGTCTTGGTAAACTTCAAAAGCTCAAGTATTTCTATGTTAAAGCAAACAAGCTTTCTGGGGAAATCCCTTATTCCGTTGGAAATTTAACATCCTTGTATGGACTTAATCTAGCTCAAAATAACATAGAAGGGACTATTCCTTCTGTTCTTGGAAATTGCCAGTTGTTGCAAATGTTGTATCTTTCGCGTAACAGACTCAGTGGCACAATACCGAAAGAGGTTCTTAGTATTTCAGCCTTGTCGATCCAACTAGACCTCGCTGGAAACCAATTAAGTGGCTCTCTTCCACTTGAAGTAGGAAGTTTAATCAATCTCGGGTATCTTGATATCTCCGATAACAAGTTATCCGGAAAACTTCCCAACACTTTAGGCAATTGCATCAAGTTGGAAAACCTCTATATTCAGGGTAATCTGTTTGAAGGTGTGATCCCACAATCTTTAAGTTCCTTGAGAGGGCTGTCATATTTGGACTTCTCGCGTAATAATTTCACTGGTTTTATTCCAAAGTTCTTTGAAACTTTCACATCATTGAAAAGTTTAAACCTGTCATTTAACAATTTTGAGGGCGAAGTACCTAAAGGAGGAGTTTTTAGTAACGCAAGTGTGGCAATAATCAGTGGAAACAGAAATCTATGTGGAGGTTCTTCCATGCTAAAGCTACCACTATGTAAGGTTCCAATGCCGAAAAAGGGAAGATTGTCATCAACCCTGAAGATAATTATTTCTGTTGCCAGTGGATTATTTGGAATAACACTTGTTTTGGTACTCCTAATTTTGTGTTTCTTAAGGAGGAAACATAGTCCTTCACCTGATTTAACAGATGATTCGTTCTTGAAAATCTCCTATGGGGAACTGCTAAAAGCAACCAATGGATTCTCTTCAGAAAATTTAATAGGTAAGGGTGGTTTTGGTTCTGTATACAAGGGAATTCTTAGTCCAGATGAAAAAACTATCGCGATCAAAGTACTCGATTTGCAGCATAGAGGAGCTTTGAAGAGCTTCAAGGCTGAATGTGAAGTCCTTAAAAACCTCAGGCATAGAAATCTTGTCAAGTTAATAACTGCATGTTCAGGCACTGACTTTCAGGGCAATGATTTTAAGGCCCTGATTTACGAGTTCATGGTCAATGGTAGCCTGGACGAGTGGCTGCATTCGTTTACCAACGATGGTAGTCAGCACGTTCGATATCTTGATCTGTATCAGAGAATAAACATTGCAATGGATGTTGCTTTCACACTCGAGTATCTTCATCATGGAAGCCAAACACCAGTTGTTCATTGTGATTTGAAGCCGAGCAATGTCCTTCTAGACGAGGACATGACTGCCCGTCTGGGCGATTTTGGTTTGTCAAGATTCCTCCAAGAAACAGTTCAAAGAGAAACTAGAACTATTGATATTAAAGGATCAGTTGGCTATGCAGCTCCAGGTAACCATTTTAAGCATTCTTATAGTAGATTTTGCACAATGAGCTTTAATTTTAGTATTTATATTTTTGTCTCGTCGGCCAAAATTAATTACTGGTGCTAGCCAAAATATACAAATCATATACACTGATTATGTATATATATGTATATTATATGTATATTGTATGTATTTTTATACTTAATATGCAAAGCCTATACATTTCCCGGGTATTATTTCTTAGAGCGGTCCAAAAACATAATTATCCCTTTAATTTTCTTGGACACACTTAGCTAATAATTACTAAGTGATTGTCTTTTGATATGACATTACTAAAATTTGCAGAATATGGAATGGGAAGTGAAGTATCAACTAATGGTGACATATACAGCTATGGCATTATGATACTGGAGATGTTAACAGGGAAAAAGCCGACAGATGACGCCTTTTCAAATGGATTGAACCTTCACAACTATGTTAAAATGGCTTTCTCTACTGGTAGAGTCATGGAAATTGTTGATCCATTGCTATGCCACAATTTGCAAGAAGAGGAGACCTCCAACAGTACTATTGCTCAAAGGAAAACCAAAGATTACATTAAAGAATGTTTAATTTCTATGTGTAAAATTGGGATTTCTTGCACTATGGAATCACCAAAAGAAAGATTGGGAATCAGTGATGTTGTTAAAGAGTTGCAGTTAGTCAAAGAAGCTTTGTGTAAATGTGATAGGGTATTATGATCATAGAAGTGCAGTTCATTTGAGGTATATGTAAATGTATTCAAGCTATTTTTGAGCATTTTATTGGTAAAGATTTCCTTCTTTGATATATAACTTCAAAAAGACTTCTTTGCCATTGTTAAACATTCCCAAAGCGACAACTACAGCATTTCTAGTAAGTAGGAATATTGCAAATTTGCAATCACAAAACCAAACAGATTTAGATACAAATTATGATGACACATCTAAATTGATAATAGAATCTGAGCTGTCTACTGTTTTAGCCAAGCTTTTGGGACATTATTATTTTATTTTTATTTTTATTTTTAGATTTAAGGTGTTCGGCAAAATTCAGCATAAAATATATACTATTTGATTGGCTGAATAAGAAGAATCATTGCACAACTAATGCAACCATTAGTTATTAATATTACATTATTGTAAAATCAACCTAAAAGAGTAACAATATGAAATAAGAAAATAGACAAGAAATATAGAGAGCAAACTGTTGGGACCGAAATAGCAGGGCATCATGCGGAAACTTACAATTGCAAATCTTGAATGACGATAAATCGGACAACAAAGAAAATATACTAAAAAGCATAATATTATAATATGGTTTGGTCAAGTGACCTATACATTAAAAAACCTAATTTAAAAGAAAGCATTAAAAACTATGGAGAGAATAATCTCCCATAAACAAGACTCTTTAGTGACTACATTATGGATGGTATTGTGTGTTCTCTAATTGTGAGAAGGAAGTCTTCAATTTATAGATGTCCAAAACTTTTCGTCCAAGAAAAGGGTTACTCAAATATGGAAGATTTGCATTTTCCTTTTGAAAAAAGTAAAATCAGTTATGGTAAGCTATTTGCCCTTCCATCAAGAAAAGATAAAATCCAAATATGGTAAGAAAATCAGGGCAAAACCCTAACAAATCTCCCCTTTTGGTCTGGATTTTCTTGACAAAACTTGATCCGCCTTCTTCATGAACCTTCATCACTGCTGCTTGCCATTATTAAAAATAAGATTAAAAATATTATGGGTTAAAAATTGGTTTTAAAATATTTGCTTTATTTTTAAAGATGCAACAGCAGAGATGTTGAAATTATGGTTGAAACTCATCTCCATATGTAGTACTCCTAGATAAAATCTTCATTATCGTGAAATTGGTTGCTCTTGATTTGAAACCGCCTTGAACATGTCTTGAACATCGCCGAATCATTGGCTGAACCTTTGGCTCTGATACCACTTGTTGGGATCGAAATAACAGGGCGTCATGCAAAAGCTTACAATCGCAAACCTTGAATGACGATAAATTGGACAACAAAAAAAATATACTAAAAAGCATCATATTATAATATGGTTTGATCAAGTGACCTACATATTAAAAAACCTAATTTAAAAGAAAGCATTAAAAACTATGAATAGAATAATCTTCCTATACACAAGACTCTTTAGTGACTACATTGTGGATGCTATTGTGTGTTCTCTAATTATGAGAAGGAGGTCTTCAATTTATAGATATCAAAAACTTTTCTTCTAAGAAAAGGGTTACTCAAATATGGAAGATTTGCATTTTTCTTTTGGAAAAAGTAAAATCAATTATGGTAAACTCTTTGCCCTTCCATCAAGAAAAGGTAAAATCTAAATATGGTAAAAAAATCCGGGCAAAACCCTAACACAAACGAGAACTTTATTCATCCTTCCAAGTGTTGTTCAAGTATACAACTATTACATACTCCCTCTGTTCACTTTTACTTGTCCACTTTGGACTTTTCACGCTATTTAAGAAATAATAAATGGAGTACATAATTTACCAATGTACCCATATTAATTTATGCATATTTTTATTGGATTTGAAAAATGATTTGAAGTGAATAATTAATACTATCGATAAAACATGATTTTTTTTTTGTCTTATCTTGATATGTGAAAATGACAAGTAAAAATGATAATCTATTTTAGGAATAGTGGACAAGTAAAAGTGAACGCAGGGAGTACAATCCAACTATATATAGGAATACATTAAGAACACTAAAAGGTGTGTCATAAACATGGGTAATAACTATTTGGAGGTTATAGAAATAAAGTATGACAATAGTGGTCATGAAGTAATAGGGTTACTTCTACAAGAGTTATAAACATAAAATAGTGGGAGTTATACGTAGAGAAGTAATAGACATCCACACATTAATATTTTCATAACATAAATAATATCTACATTAAATTAAACTATTTAGAGATAAAATGCTCATTTTTAATAACACCATAATCATCATCTCATTATTAATCTAACTCAACTAATTCCTAGATTATAATTAGTACTCCCTCCATCCCAAAAAGATTGTTCTCTTTTGACTTGACACAAAGTTTAAGAAATAAAGGAAGACATTTGAAATGTGTGGTCCAAAATAAGTCTTAGATATTTGTGTGGCTGTAAATCATCTCATAAAGTTAAATTGTTTTTAAATATAGAAAGAGAATAATCTTTTTGGGACAGACTAAAAAGAAAAGGAGAATAATCTTTTTGGCACAGTGGGAGTATATAATTTATGCATATCTATTGTGTATGCGTAAATCAAATCTATTTTCCTTGACGGGTCTTCCTTTTTGTTAAAACTCAAAACCCACCCCCCAAAAAAACCTAGTTTTAACTTTCCTAACTAAAACAGAACTGTGCTACAGCTTCAGCCTTCTCTTTCCTCTGTTCCTATTGCTCCTCCTTTATACTTTGTCACTTGTTTGGAGGAAAAATTAGAGAGGGAATGCTGAGCCTAAGCAACACTCTCCCAACACTTTCTGCCCATAAAAGGACCACTTTTGCCTCTCAAAAGAGTACCCTTTTTGGCAGTATGGTTAAAAATCAAAGCTTTTTGTTCTCATCATCACAGCAAGTTCAGAACAGTTCTACTGTATTGTCTTGCAAAGCTTCATTGGATGTTGTAGAGGAAAAACCCAGGTGCTTGTCTCCCACCTTGCTTGATTTTTTATTTATTTATTTAGTGTATAGTTTTTAGTCTGTATAGCTGGAAATATATTTTTTTGGCTTAGTTTTGATGTGGGGTTTTCTCAAGAATCTTTAAAGTTGCCATCTTGAATGTATTAGTGGTTCGTTTTTGTACAAATTGCACATAATCGTTCTTTTCGCTTAATTTGATGTGGGGTTTGCTCAAGAATCTTTAAAGTTACCTGGTTAGTTCTTGGTACAAATTGCATATAATCGTTCTTTTCGCTTAATTTGATGTGGGGTTTGCCCAAGAATCTTTAAAGTTGCCTGGTTAGTTCTTGGTACAAATTGCATATAATCGTTCTTTTCGCTTAATTTGATGTGGGGTTTGCTCAAGTATCTTTAAAGTTGCCATCTTGAATGCATTAGTGGTTAGTTCTTGGTACAAATTGCATATAACCGTTCTTTTCGCTTAATTTGATGTGGGGTTTGCTCAAGTATCTTTCAAGTTGCCATCTTGAATGCATTAGTGGTTAGTTCTTGGTACAAATTGCATATAACCGTTCGTTTCGCTTAATTTGATGTGGGGTTTGCTCAAGTATCTTTAAAGTTGCCATCTTGAATGCATTAGTGGTTAGTTCTTGGTACAAATTGCATATAACCGTTCTTTTCGCTTAATTTGATGTGGGGTTTGCTCAAGTATCTTTCAAGTTGCCATCTTGAATGCATTAGTGGTTAGTTCTTGGTACAAATTGCATATAACCGTTCTTTTCGCTTAATTTGATGTGGGGTTTGCTCAAGTATCTTTAAAGTTGCCATCTTGAATGCATTAGTGGTTAGTTCTTGGTACAAATTGCATATAACCGTTCTTTTCGCTTAATTTGATGTGGGGTTTGCTCAAGTATCTTTAAAGTTGCCATCTTGAATGCATTAGTGGTTAGTTCTTGGTACAAATTGCATATAACCGTTCTTTTCGCTTAATTTGATGTGGGGTTTGCTCAAGTATCTTTAAAGTTGCCATCTTGAATGCATTAGTGGTTAGTTCTTGGTACAAATTGCATATAACCGTTCTTTTCGCTTAATTTGATGTGGGGTTTGCTCAAGTATCTTTCAAGTTGCCATCTTGAATGCATTAGTGGTTAGTTCTTGGTACAAATTGCATATAACCGTTCGTTTCGCTTAATTTGATGTGGGGTTTGCTCAAGTATCTTTAAAGTTGCCATCTTGAATGCATTAGTGGTTAGTTCTTGGTACAAATTGCATATAACCGTTCTTTTCGCTTAATTTGATGTGGGGTTTGCTCAAGTATCTTTAAAGTTGCCATCTTGAATGCATTAGTGGTTAGTTCTTGGTACAAATTGCATATAACCGTTCGTTTCGCTTAATTTGATGTGGGGTTTGCTCAAGTATCTTTAAAGTTGCCATCTTGAATGCATTAGTGGTTAGTTCTTGGTACAAATTGCATATAACCGTTCTTTTCGCTTAATTTGATGTGGGGTTTGCTCAAGTATCTTTAAAGTTGCCATCTTGAATGCATTAGTGGTTAGTTCTTGGTACAAATTGCATATAACCGTTCTTTTCGCTTAATTTGATGTGGGGTTTGCTCAAGTATCTTTAAAGTTGCCATCTTGAATGCATTAGTGGTTAGTTCTTGGTACAAATTGCATATAACCGTTCTTTTCGCTTAATTTGATGTGGGGTTTGCTCAAGTATCTTTAAAGTTGCCATCTTGAATGCATTAGTGGTTAGTTCTTGGTACAAATTGCATATAACCGTTCTTTTCGCTTAATTTGATGTGGGGTTTGCTCAAGTATCTTTAAAGTTGCCATCTTGAATGTATTAGTGGTAAGTTCTTGGTACAAATTGCATATAATCGTTCTTTTTGCGTAATTTTGATGTGGGGTTTGCTCAAGAATCTTTAAAGTTGCTAGTGGTTAGTTCTTGGTGAAAATTGCATATAGTATTTCTTTTCTGCTTAATTTTGATGTGGGCGTTGCTCAAGAATCTTTAAAGTTGCTAGCTTGAATGTAGGAGCGGTTAGTTCTTGGTGCAAATTGCATATAATCATTCTTTTTGCTTAATTTGATATGGGGTTTGCTTTGCTCAAGAATATCGAAAGTTGCTATCTTGAATGTATTAGTGGTTAGTTCTTGGTGAAAATTGCATATAATCGTTCTTTTTGCTTAATTTAATATGGGGTTTGCTCAAGAATGTTTAAAGTTGCTATCTTGAATGTATTAGTGGTTTGTTCTTGGTGTAAATTGCATATAATCGCTGCTGCACATTCATTTTTATGGGTTTATGGTGGGGTGGTGTTGAGCCGAGGGTCTATCGGAAACAACCTCTCCACCTATACAAGGTAGGGGTACACTCTTCCCTCCCAGACCCCACCTGGTGGGATTATACTAGGTGTGTTGTAGTTGTTGTTATGGTGGGGTGGCGCTAATTAAAATTTGGTGCTTTACTTGCTCAGCTTTTATTGGGATTTTATTGAAATTGATTTCCTATGTCTTTTTGAGATTTCATACATATTCTAGTCACTTCTTGCACTTGGAAGTTTATGCGATATTGTGCTCTTCATGAACATTGCTAAGAAAAGCTTTGTAGTTCATATTGTTTCAATGTGTAAGATAGGTGCTTTTTATATGGTTCTGTAAATTTCTAGCGCTACTTTTTTTTTTTTTAATTATTAATGGTGCTCTGTAATGTGTCAACTGTCAAATTTGATGCAGTGGTTCAGCAGTCCATGGACTATCGGAAACAGTTGTGGGTGTTTTGGGAGGAGGGCAGCTGGGTCGTATGCTGTGTGAAGCAGCATCCGAAATGGCAATCAAAGTGATTGTCTTGGACCCGATGGAGAGTTGTCCTGCTAGTGCACTAGCACATCAACACGTGGTAGGAAGCTATGATGACAGTGCCACAGTTGAAGAATTTGGGAAAAGGTTCAGTATTTACTTATCATATGTTTATGGATTTTGATTTTTCGGCAAACTTATTTGGACGTGAAAGCAGGTGTGGAGTACTAACCGTTGAGATCGAGCATGTTGACGTTGCTACACTTGAGAAGCTTGAGAAACAAGGTGTGGATTGCCAACCCAAGGCTTCTACCATTCGCATAATCCAGGTTAGCCTTTTAATATGTCTTAATTTGGATGAAAGTGAGGTCTTTGCTCTACAATGTTTAAGATTATTTCATTGGTTAACTCATTTTTTCTTGTAACAGGATAAATATCTTCAGAAGGTCCACTTTTCTCGTAACGGTATCCCACTTTCTAAGTTTATGCAGGTTTGCTTCTGGTGGCATTGCTATTTTTATTTTTCTGCCTTCTTTGATAAAATTTGATATTTTCACTTACGTGAGAAATACATCACAAGCAGATTGATAATCTTGAAGGTGCTAGAAGAGCAGGGGAACTGTTTGGTTATCCTCTTATGATAAAGAGCAGGAGGCTGGCATATGATGGACGTGGCAATGCTGTTGCTAAAAGTGAGGAGGAGCTTTCATCTGCTGTTAATGGTACTACGCCAACCTGTACAAATTCGCTATTTCTTTGCTTCTAAATTTTTATCGAGTGCGAAAATAAGGCTTTGGGAGAAGAAATGACTAGATAAATAGTTTCCATGGGTTTTCTAATTTTGTCTGTGTTTGAAATTGTTATAAGAAGCCACATGGAGGTTTATTAACACATTTATGGGCTTTATATTGAGATGATACTATCTCAGGGGTACATCATCTGCTAATAATAGTTGGAGAGCTTCTTTGGTTAAGAATCAATTTTTTGCCACTTTTTTCTCTCAATAGGAATGTATGACACCCTACTTTATTGAAGCTTAATCAGGCTGTAATAATATGTGCTTCAATTTAATTTTCAGCGCTTGGAGGATATGATCGTGGTTTATATGTTGAGAAATGGGCGCCATTTGTGAAGGTTAGAATTTGCTTCGTTATTAAACGGGTGCTCAATATGCATTTACCAATCACTTTCTACAAAAAGGAATGGAACTATATTTGTCTTTGCTTTATGCAACTATACAAGGTGTCACATTCATGTGGTGCTATTTATACCAAGACGTTATATTAGTCAGATCTCATTGCCACTATTTTTTTTTTTTGAACAGTTAACATTAATCTCATTGCCACTATCTTGAAGCTCAAAGTCAACACGACAACCACTCTCTCTTTCTTGTTTCAGAAGGCATCATTAGCTTTACATAGATATTGAAGCAGATTTTAGCCTAACTTGTAGTTCTGGACGGAAAACCTACCATCTTGCAATAAGGGTTGTTCAAGGCAAACCGAAAATTCACATCAAATTGATGGAATAAACATCAACTTGTAGCTTGATTTGAATTTGTTTGGTGCTAGTTTGGTTTGTTATATTCGTACACAAATCATTTGTGGGATTTTTTTTTTTTTTTTTGATTTAAGGATAAAATACATGTTGAAAGGGGAATACTCTTCAGATATGTCTTCTAAAAGTGAATATAAAAGTTATCCATGTTGAGTGACTATTTGCCATTAATCTAATAGTGAAAGCTTTGAGCTTAAGAAGTTTGAGAAAGAGAAGTTTGCCATATCCCTATGGTTCTGGGCTTAAGGAGTTGAGAAAGAGAAGTTTGCCATATTCCTATGGTTCTGGGCTTAAGGAGTTCGAAAATATAAGTTTGCCATTGCTACTGTTTTAGCAATCTTTTTTTGAGAAAGGTAACAATATATTAATCATTAGCACAAGGCTTGTTAATACTAGATAGGAAGTTTTCATTATACCTGACAGGGCATTTCAGATACTTGAAACATGTGTAGAAATGACCACCTTCCGCTACTGCTTAAGCAGGGATTGGCCTGTCTTTTCTAACTTCTTTTATCTTTTATTTCAGGAGCTCTCTGTGATTGTGGCGAGGGGAAGGGATAGTTCAATTGCATGTTACCCTGCTGTAGAAACTATTCACAGGTTTGATTGTCTTTCTTTGCCAATATCCTTTGTGTTAATATGACCTATTAAAAACAAATCCTTTGTGTTAATATGAACTTTTTCAGAAGTTGACTCTTGCGTAAATCCTGATTACTGGATTTTGTGTGTTGATAGGGACAACATTTGTCATATTGTAAAGTCGCCTGCTAATGTATCTTGGAAGATTATGAAGCTTGCAACAGACGTTGCACACAAAGCTGTTAGTTCATTAGAAGGTGCAGGAGTCTTCGCTGTTGAGTTGTTTTTGACAGATGATGGTCAGGTTGTCTGGCAATTTCCACACGCATTCAATATTTTTGTTTTGTTTTATAAGGAACTTTATCAGTAGTTATGTATTTACAGATATATTCAAAAGTATTCCTGTTTTTTAAACTTAACCTCTCTGTAATTGTTAGCTTTTTGCAGATTTTACTAAATGAAGTAGCTCCTCGACCTCATAATAGTGGGCATCACACCATTGAGGCTTGCTTCACTTCACAATTTGAGCAGCATTTGCGGGCTGTCGTTGGCCTTCCACTTGGTGATCCATCAATGAAAACTCCTGCTGCTGTCATGTATAACATATTGGGGGAAGATGATGTAATCTTTCTTAGTAATTCTTTTCTTTCCCTCGACAATTGACTGAGATTTAGTAAATGCTAATTACTGAATTAGTGTTTAATTGCTTTAGGAAATTTTGAAGACATGGGCGTTCTGTCTGTTCCAATATGCATTTTCACATTAGTCTCAAAAAAGTTTCATGCATTTTCACATGAATGTGCTGAAGGAGAATTGCTTTTACCATCTGTTTCCCAAATACATTTGCTTGCGTGCAACGATTGGTGTTTAAAATAATGTCGCATCTTCACAAAATTCGTTTTCATGCATTTTTAAGTTCGTATTTGTCGTTTGCATTAATACAAGTTGCATGAGCAGCAACTCTCATATGCTTGTCTGACATTGTCGTTTTGCTTCCAGGGTGAACCTGGATTTCTTTTGGCTAATCAGCTTATGGGAAGGGCATTGGGAATTCCGGGGGCATCTATTCATTGGTATGACAAGCCAGGTTGGTGGATTTGACCTCGTATAGCTGGTCTTTGTCTCCTTCATTCCTCATATACATTTTTGGATGTAACCTTAAACACACTCTTTCCCAATTTTAAAAAAAAAAAACATGCATGTATGCCACCAAACAGTAAAACTGTATGCTTCAATGATTTGAAGAGATGCGAAGGCAACGCAAGATGGGACACATCACAATAGTTGGCCCTTCTATGGGCATTGTGGAAGCGCAGCTAAGGGTGATGCTAAATGAAGAAAGTGTTCATGACCAGCCTGCAGGTTAGTTGTCGAAATGCTTTCATAAACATTTATTTCTTGCTTTCTTTGCCAGAAGAAATCTCTGTGCTTTTGTGCTATTGTGTGCAGTCAAATGGGGTATCTGGTCATGCTTCACATGATAATTGGGCTTTAAGAATGTTAAATCACAATTGAACAATAGTTCTTTTGTGTTATAGTGGTATGGTGTCGTGTTTTACAGACACAAACTAGCTTATCCAAATAAATTAGGGGACCGGTAATTTTTTTTTTTTTTTTTTTCAGTTGCAGATTATTGTTTGAATATTTACTTGAACATAATCATTCTTGTTTTTCATTCACTATGCAGTTGCACCACGTGTTGGGATCATAATGGGATCTGATTCAGATCTTCCTGTTATGAAGGATGCTGCCAAAATTTTAAAAGAGTTTGATGTGCCTGCTGAAGTATTTACCATTAACTATTTCACCTCATCTTCATCTCATTTGACGTCTTGCCTAATGTATGTATCATCACCTCCTAAGTGACCGAAGAATCTTGTAATGATGCAGGTAAAAATAGTTTCAGCTCATCGTACACCTGAGATGATGTTTTCTTATGCTTTGTCTGCACGGGAACGTGGTATCCAAGTAATAATTGCAGGGGCTGGTGGTGCCGCCCACTTACCTGGTTGGTTGTCTTAGCCTACAAAATAACTTACCCTGTTGTAGGTCTTCTAGTGCACACTAAATGTGGCCTTTTTGCTTGGGCAGGAATGGTTGCTGCATTGACTCCGCTACCTGTTATTGGTGTTCCAGTACGGGCTTCCACATTAGATGGACTTGACTCCCTATTGTCCATTGTTCAGGTACTTTTGGTCTCTACTCTAGAATAATACTCTCTCCGTCCCAATTTATGTGACAGCCTTTCCTTTTTAATCAATCCCAAAAAGAATGACACCTTTCTAAATTTAGTAACAATTTAAGTTTAAACTTCCCATTTTAGCTTTTAAAGATGACTTATAGCCACACAAGTATCTATAGCTTATTTGAGACCACAAGTTCCAAAAGTCTTCCTTTCATTTCTTAAACTCCGTGCCTTCCTTTCATTTCTTAAACTCCGTGCCCGGTCAAACACCTTCAATAAATTGGGACTGAGGGAGTAGTATTCAGTCATATCAAACTCAGTAGTTATGGGGGTCTAATATCTTTTATAAGCTCAATGACATTGTGGGCCAGCTAGCTGGAAACATACATAAGAAAAAGGGAAAAGGGTCAAAAATACCCCTCTACTTGGGAAAAGGGCTAAAAATATCCTCCATTACAAATTTGGGGCAAAAATACCCCTCCCGTCATTAAAGTTTTCAAATATATCCCTGTATTAACGGAAATCCCCAACGTAACCCGATTTCATTTTTAAATCCGCTCCATTTAAACCCGATCCAACTAAATAAAAAACCCATATGGTTACCCGCTTCTGTGCCTAGTGGCTCTAGATGTAGGACTCGGGAATAAGTTGGTTGCATATGGGTTTTTTATGTAGTTGGGTCAGGTTTACGTAAAGCGGGTTTAAAAATGAAATTGGGTTATGTTGCTGATTTCCGTTAAGACGGGGGTATATTTGAAAACTTTAATGACGGGAGGGGTATTTTTGACCCAAATTTGTAATGGAGGATATTTTTAGCTCTTTTCCCAAAGTAGAGGGGCATTTTTGACCCTTTTCCCTAAGAAAAATTAATAATGATAACAATTTAGGCTTTTGAGTTCAGAGAGAGAGAGAAACAAGAGATAAGAATTGCAAAGAATAACGTGTGGTGTGTTATTTAGAGGACCAAAGTGTCGTTATCATTAAATATCTTGTTAAAAACAGATATATGTACATTCTTAGTTGGACTAGTGCTCAAGTACAATAACGACAATTACGCTTCAATCCAAGCTAGTTGGTCAGCTACATGAATCCTCACAGTCCGTTTCGCTCCACTTGGAGTGAATTGCCTAGTTTTTTCTTCGACAGAGCTCTATGCTTTACTGTAATATTACACCTTGGACTCATGAATGGAACTGTCTCACAGCTTGATTTTGCCTAAAATTTCTCCTGGTAGTGGCAATCCGCCCTGACCTATTAAAGGCCTAATTTTTTTTTTTTAAAATGCTTCAGAAGTAAATTTTATCTTTGTTCCTTTTCTCTTTAAATGCAACCTTGCTCTTATGGGAGTGGTATTTTCGGGCAAATATTTTTAGTTGCTTGTGTAATCAAGCAGGCTTAAAAGTGACAACTTGGTGATTGGGGATGTTTCTTATCAGTTTTATTCATAAGGCTTGTAAGACATTTTAGGTCATAGCAGTTGACAGATCATGGTTTCTCATTTATGTAGATGCCAAGAGGGGTCCCAGTTGCAACGGTTGCAATCAACAATGCGACAAATGCTGGTCTGCTGGCAGTAAGATTGTTAGGGATCAGCGACATAAAGTTGCAAGCTAGGTAATGAAACCTTCCTCTCATTATTTCCTGTAAAAACTTCTTCCCTTCCCCCTTTTCCCACCTCCTATTTATAGTCATTAGAAGAAAAATGGAAAGAACTTAAATATTATTTTTTTTCTTGTAAAGAGTAAGTCATTTTTTTCTTGTAAAGAGTAAGTCAGAGATTATCTTTCCTTATCCTTCGAAACAAAAAATAAATAAATGAGCAAGTATGAGATGTCAGTAAATGGAAGAATGAAAGAGTTCAAGATTCTTTTTCCAATGGAAGTAACAACATTATTATGTTCCAAGGCTAGTAGCTCTTTTTACCCAAAAAGGTTTTTTTCTTTGCTCGACCCGGTTGGAATTATGAGAATGACTTGGAATTTAATGATCCTTGCAGGATGTCCCAGTACCAAGAAGACAGAAGAGATGAGGTTTTGGTCAAGGGGGAAAGACTAGAAAAAGTTGGCTTTGAAGAGTATCTGAACTCTTAAACTATCGCTCGGGGTTGTATAATCTATCAAATGCTGATTAAGTGTGGAGAATATAGGTTGTTTAAGAAGAGAATCGTTTCAGCACCAGCTGTTTCTAACGTGCACTAAAGTGTACCAGCACAATGTTACCTTCATTGTACAATAGTTGATATTTAGATAGCATAAGCACAAGCAGTAGTCAGCAGTGTGTTATATTCGTGTTCGGGAGAAAATGCATTTTTGAGGCAGGTGAGCAAAGGCATGATGCAAGATTATTTTTGAACAAGCTTTCTACTTGGAATCTTGTTAAAGATTTGTTCTTTCTTTATCCTTTTAATTCTAATTTGAATTTGAGAGGTCACAAGATTGTTATTGTTCAAAACTGAACTACTGCCCCTGTTCTGCAGACTATTTTAATCTGCTTTGAAATTTAAAAGGATGACAATTGCCATTTCTGATATATGAGATTAAGGAAGAATATTGAGTTTTTGCTGCATTCTTACATGCTACCTAATTAACACCACCCTACTTTCTGGGGCTCCTTCCAGTTAATTTATAATAACCAGAGATCATTGCATAATTCAAGAATTCCTTAATAGTGAGCTATGTGTAGCTTAAGCCGTCTTCACATGTTTTTAAATGTACAACAAGGTCTATAGTACTTCCAAGATCACATCAAAACAGAAGTGATTTAGGCTCTGCTCAAGTCATATCCGCCAACTATATTTGTTTAGTTTGTTTTATAAAATCAAATAATTAAGTTAATGTTAAGTCGACATAGAAGATAATTTCCAACATTTCCTGCCCGTCTAGGGGCAAATATACTTTGCATACAATGCTTCATGTATACTCACTATTTGCAGTGAACTCTATCGACTTAAAATCTTAAATTCATCTCTATGCCTTGCGTTCCTAGGTATTTTCATCTTAGTTGGTGGGTTAACAACATTTGCAAGATCTTCCATCATATCTCCTCAGCTTTGTGAATTATACCGACTACGTTCTGCTGAGTTAATTTTATGAACGTTCTTGTTTTTGCCTGTCCTAAGCTATTCTTCCACGTATGTAACACTTGTGAGTTGTGTCTCCGTAGATACGTTCTTGTTTACTTGAATTTTATCTGATGAAACTCTATTTTACTTCGCGGCCTTTGTTTTAGCTTTATTTCATCTCTAACATTGAGGTTGTGCTTGACAGTTTGCCTAGCAACTTAGCAATGACCACCAAACTTCTACTTGAAATCTAGAACTTCCGCTGTTTTGCTTCATTTTGCTGTGTTTAGAGTTTCGCTCTTCTACTATCTATCTGGTCGTGTAATCGTGTTGAATGCTGATGGACTGCAGAGACGAACTTTTATTTTGATTACATGTTGCCCAACATATTGGACCTTCCCCTCCGTCTCAATTTATGTGACACCATCTGACTTGACACGGAGTTTAAGAAAGAATGGAGACTTTTAAAATTTATGGTCCAAAACAAGTCTTAGATATTTGTGTTGTTGTGTAAATCATTTCATAAAATTAAATTATTTCCAAATATAGAGAGGTGATATTTTTTTTAGACAGACTAAAAAGAAAAATATGTCACATAAATTGGGACAAAGGAACTAGTCCCTGGATCGACGTGCATGTACCTCGTCGAGAGGCGCTAGCACATTCTGAGTCTTACTACTATGCATGAGTAACATAATATGATTCAATAGTAACATCTTATGACAATGCTGCAAGTGGAAAAACAACCATAACTCAGTCCTTTCGGTGTGGATAGGAGTTAATCAATAAAAAGACGTTCATGTCAATATCTAAAGCTATTTGTTTGGATTGCGACAAAAATACATAAAAATAAAAAACATCAACAAATGCAGTAAAATACAAACACTGATGAAATCCCACAAACAGACATAATAGCCATCGGGGTGAATTATTGCTCCATAAATTATGCAAGCTCTAAGCCTCTAACAATAACAAAAGTCACAAAAATCATCACGGATACCAAATAAGTCCGCTAGCATCTTATTTATTTTAATTGCTTTCACTAATGTTTATTAAGGAACACTAGTCAACCAACTTGAACCAAAAGAAGAAGTAACACCTCAAGGGTCCGATACTCAACAAACAGATTGATAGATAATTTAGACGCGAAGGAAGGATCTTTCCCTAGATTTTATTAGAAACACTAGATAACCAACTTGAACTAAATCTTAGACATTCAATATAAACAAACAAAAAAAATAGTTTACCTAACTAGACCCAAATTAAGAATACCCCATGAATTTTGTGGCCAAGACTTCTCTTTAGCCTTCATCAACAAAACTCTAGTCCAAGCAATCCAACCTTCCCAAGACATTCTCTTATCCCATGGACTCCCCCATTCCAATATAAGTCTTAACCCCTTTTCAGCTTCTTTTTCTGCCTCTTCAAACTTCCCTTTACTTAAATAAATCTGTCCCAATACAACATGTGGCTCTCCCACAAAAGAATTCTTCTCAACACTTTTCAATAACTTCTCCTCAGCCCAATCTAAACCTCTATTAGACCCTTCACAAACACCTTCCCAATATAACTCTCTTGCCTCTTTTTGCTCTTGTGCATCCAAAACTCTTGTACAATTTTCAAACACTGGTGGTATTACAAGCTCAATTTCTTCATCTCTCCCTTCTACAATCCCATTTTCGCCATTTTTCTTCCATTTTTCAATCATAATCTCTTCTTCTCTGACTATTAAACTGTAAATAGCTCCCATTCTTGAAACAGAATTCATCCATAGCCCTGGTTTTCCATCACCAGGCCATAGAGTTATTTGAGAATTGTTTCCAGTAAATTCCAACCTACCATTGGTGTTATCAAACAATAAATCCTGAAAATTAAACAGTTGATCACTAAAATCAGCCATTGTCATGAGGAGAAACACAGCTATTAATCTCCTGGAAACCAACACATCTTCCCCTGTCTTAATATGCTTCACTGTTATACCTGTTATGGAATCCAAGAGATTAGGGAGAAAATTAGATAGAGAGAATGAATGAAAACTCGTTGTATTGATTCTTGCATTAAATATGCTATTTTCCTTATAAATATTATTCCCAACTGTACCAATTTATGTAATACTTTTCGTTTTCCAAGATTCAAACTGCAAAAACTTTAATTTAATCAACATTTTAAGACGTATTCGTTCACCAAATTGATATGAAAAAAGCCTCAAATATATAAATTTTAATCTTAAAATATTAAATTAATCTAATTAAATCCAATATAATTATAAGTCAAATTGACTCTCAAAAAGCGAAAAATATAACTTAGATCTGAGACTCTGAAGGAAAAAAAATATGTAAAATATTCCTAGACTAAAAAAGAAAGTAAGAATTTCTATGTAATTCATAAAGTAAAGTAAATTGTAACAATACCGTTTTCCGGCAAAATTGACTGCAATTTCTTCCTCCAGGCTTCATCTTCATTAAACAAACTCTTTTCCTTAGCATTTTTTACCGAAATTTCAGAAATCTTAAGGTGTTCAATAAGTTCCAAATCACTATACTTAAACAACAAGTCATCATGGATCAAAGGCTGCCTAGGGACAATACAGAAAAGATGAATTAACCTCTCAGCATCATCACCAACATGAGCACGTACAGTTTCACGACCAGTATTAGGATCAAAGATAGCAAGATTAACATAGGAGTTAGAGTAAGCTGAATGAAAAAGACCACAAAGACAAACAGAATCTGGTGCTTTCCATATTTTAAGAATCTTGTAAATATCGATTAAGTGGTCGAGAAAGCTGCCATGTTTGTGCCAACATTCACCAGCGCCAACGGAACGTAAGACTGTGATGAGAGTTGGGAGATTTTTGTCGATGGATTCGAGTTCACCACGAAGGAAAGGACGGCATGATTCAAGAAGAGTATGGAGATATGGGTTTGAGGTTGAAGATAGAGAAGGTAGTGATGAAGGCATTTTCTTGGTTGTGTGGAGAAAACAATTGAAGGACACAACTATATGGACTATATGTTGAATTTATGGGATTAGCATATGTAGGATGAGACGTATAATAGTAGGAGTTTGATTAGTAGAATTTATCATTGTATAGATGATTGTTAAAGATAAGGATAAGGAACTTAAATAAAAGGAGTGGGGGTAGTATATACAAGTTGACAAGAGGTGGACTGGGTAAATATTATTTTCACGGAAAAATTCATACGATAAAAGGGCCAAAAATGTCTGTGGACTATCTCAAAAAATCTAAATATATCTTTTATCCACTCGCCACTTTTATGGTTCACTTTTACCCTTAAAACAAACAAAACTCTTTTTTATTTTATTTTTGAATTAAATTTTAAGAATCTTGAAAATACCGATTAAGTGGCCGAGGAAGCTGCCATGTTTGTGCCAACGGAACGTAAGACTGTGATGAGAGTAGGGAGATGTTTGTCGATGGATTCGAGTTCTCCACGGAGGAAAGGACGGCATGATTCAAGAAGGGCATGGAGATATGGGTTGAGGTTGGAGATAGAGAAGAAGGGAGTGATGAAGATTGTTTGATTGTGTGGAGAAAACTATGAAATAATGGAAGGATTTGGCTAGGGTTATGTGGTAGCTATATTGGATTAGCATGCAAAATGAGACGTATTAGAGGTCGTTTGGTACGCGGCAAAATTATCCCGGTATTATAATATGGGTCTAATTTATCCCATTCAAAAGGTGGGACAAAATAATTTAAGGTTAATGGGATATCCTATTTTTAAGATTGTGTGCTTCATTTTATACTCTGTTTGATAAAAGGGATAAATTTATATCTTCCATCAAATATGATACAAAATAAGTGCTGGAATATCCCAGCTTATACCATGCACGAAACATACACCAAATTGATTATTGTGACTTGTCATTATAAAACTACTCCTTTTGTTTCAATTTAAGTGTTTTAATTTGACTTGATACAAAATTTAAAAAAAAAAAAAAAAACTTTGGGGCATATCAAAAAGGAAGTAAAACACTTAGATTGAAACTGAGGGAGTAGTTTTTTGTTTTTGGTAATTAGTGGAGTATTATATATCCTATTAATTTTATAAGTAATATGGTACCTACTACTTTTGTTAAATGTTTTAGGAAAATTGGTAGTAGTACTTTTTTAGATTTACAAATAATTAAATTTCTAGAAGGGTATGGAGATATGGGGGTGAGGTGGGAGAGAGAAAAGTGAGAGATGACGGCATTTCCTTGAATTGTGTGGAGAAAACTATGGATGGACCCCAATCATATGGACTATATATGTTGAATTTATGGGATTAGTTAGCGTGTAGGATGAGACGAATAATAGTTGTGAGTTTGCTTAGAATTTATCGTTGTATAGATGATTGTTTAAAGATCTGAATAATAGGAGTGTGGGAGTATTCTAACTATTTAGAAGAGCCGGTTGGAATGCTTTTTCGTCGTCCAACCTGCTCCTTTTCGTCGTTCATTGTCCATTCCAAGTTAAAAAAAAAATATGGGCCCCATATATATTAAAAAATAACAATTAATATAAAAAAAAATTGAGCTCCATATTAAACACCAATCAGTATTAAAAAAAAAGAGAAGAAAAAAAGTGGAACCCACCACATTTAAACTCACAGAAAAAAAAATGGACCCCATATTAATAAAATCAAGCAAAAAAAAAAAAAGTAAATCCCATATTAAAAAAATAAACAATGTTAAAAAAAAAGGTGCTTAGAAATCAAACAATTAAATCAATAATAATGGATTCATTGCCACATGCATATCAACCTATTAGTGGGAGCAAATGAAATTATTGTAAGCAACATACTTAAAATACTTATATATTAAAATAAGATAGAATTTAATTACTTTTTCATTTTTTCTTTACTCTAATAAATGTGAAAAGAGATTAATGTCATAAAAGAAAAAATACTATTACATGGAGATCAAATAATTAATAAGGTAAATTAGTGAAATTATAATTTTAATTGACGTTTCCTTTGTGAATTGTGAATTATACCGACTACGTTCTGTTGAGTGAATTTTATGCGTTGGGAGGTCGGAACGTTCTTGTTTTTGCCTGTCCTAAGCTATTCTTCCATGTATGTAACACTTATGTCTCCATAGATACGTTCTTGATTACTGTAAATTTTATCTGATGAAACTCGTTTTACTTTGCTGCCTTTGTTTTAGCTTTATTTGATCTCTAACATTAAGGTTATGTTTCACAGTTTGCCTAACAACTTAGCAATGACCACCAAACTTCTACTTGAAATCTAGAACTTGTGCTGTTTTGCTTAGTGTTTGGAGTTTCGCTCTTTTGCTATCTATCTTGTCGTGTTGACTGTTGCTGGACTGCAGAGACAAATTTTTATTTAATTACATGCTGCCCAACATATTGGACCTTTGGTGATATTTAGTACTCCCTCCGTCTCAGTTTATGTGGCACCATCTGACTTAGCACTGGATTTTAAGAAAGAAATGAAAGATTTTTGAAATTAGTGTTCTAAAACAAGTCTTAGATATTTGTGGTCGTAAATCATTTTATAAAATTAAATTATTTCTAAATATAGAAAGGTGATATTTTTTTTAGACAGATTAAAAAAAAAAGTGTGTCATGCAACAAAGGAAGTACTAGTCTCTGGGTCGACGTGCATGTACCTCGTCGGGAGGCGCTAGCACATTCTGAGTCTGACTACTATGCATGAGTTACATAATATGGTTCAATATTTTCTACCTTCAGTTTTATTTGTCCACTATATTAAAAATAGTTATCTAATTTTACTTGTCCACCTTAGAAAATCAAGAGATAATTTATAACATTTTTCCTATTTTATCCTTAGTATTACTAAGTCAAAATTTTGAATTTCTTTTTCCAACACTTTGAAATTATACTAGTCAAACTTAGCTTAATATGAAAATTTTGGCTCCAAACTAACTTTTTACGGGGAATATGTGAATTGTTGGAGCACATTACTTAATTAGTTAGCTGCACATTTTTATTTTGTAAGCTTTAATTGATTTTAATCATTAGGTAATTAGCAATTATTAGGGTAATATGGTAAACTTTTTATTTTATTTTTAGCTCCTTAATAGACATGTCAAGTTAATATGTGACAAGTAAAACTGGACGGAGGGAATAACACCTTATGACGATGCTTCAAGCGGAAAAAAACCATAACTCAGTTCTTTCGGTGTAGATAGGAGTTATATCTAGGAGTTAATCAAAAATGGGAAGACGTTGATTTCAGTATCTAAAGCTATTTGTTTGGATTGCGACAAAAATACATTAAAAAAAGAAAAGAAACGTCAACAAATACAGTAAAATACAAACACTGATGAAATCCCACAAACAGACATAATAGCCATCGTGGTGAATTATTGCTGTAATAAAAGTCACAAAAATCATGATGGATACCAAATAAGTCCGATAGCATCTTATTTATTTTAATTGCTTTCACTAATGTTTATTAAGGAACACTAGTCAACCAACTTGAACCAAAAGAAGAAGTCACACCTCAAGGGTCCGATACTCAACAAACAGATTGATAGATAATTTAGAAGCGAAGGAAGGATCTTTCCCTAGATTTTATTAGAAACACTAGACAACCAACTTGAACTAAAACTTAGACATTCAATATAAACAAACAAAAAAAAAAAAGTTTACCTAACTAGACCTAAATTAAGAATACCCCATGAATTTTGTGGCCAAGACTTCTCTTTAGCCTTCATCAACAAAACTCTAGTCCAAGCAATCCAACCTTCCCAAGACATTCTCTTATCCCATGGACTCCCCCATTCCAATATAAGTCTTAACCCCTTTTCAGCTTCTTTTTTTGCCTCTTCAAACTTCCCTTTACTTAAATAAATCTGTCCCAATACAACATGTGGCTCTCCCACAAAAGAATTCTTCTCAACACTTTTCAATAACTTCTCCTCAGCCCAATCTAAACCTCTATTAGACCCTTCACAAACACCTTCCCAATACAACTCTCTTGCCTCTTTTTGCTCTTGTGCATCCAAAACTCTTGTACAATTTTCAAACACTGGTGGTATTACAAGCTCAATTTCTTCATCTCTTCCTTCTACAATCCCATTTTCGCCGTTTTTCTTTCGTTTTTCAATCATAATCTCTTCTTCTCGGACTATTAAACTGTAAATAGCTCCCATTCTTGAAACAGAATTCATCCATAGCCCTGGTTTTCCATCACCAGGCCATAGAGTTATTTGAGAATTGTTTCCAGTACATTCCAACCTACCATTGGAGTTATCAAACAATAAATCCTGAAAATTAAACAGTTGATCACTAAAATCAGCCATTGTCATGACCAGAAACACAGCTACCAATCTCCTGGAAACCAACACATCTTCCCCTGTCTTAATATGCTTCACTGTTATACCTGTTATGGAATCCAAGAGATTATGGAGAAAATCAGATAGAGAGAGTGAATGAAAACTCGTTGTAATGATTCTTGCATTAAATATACTATCTTCCTTATAAATATTACTCCCAACTGTACCAATTTATGTAATACTTTTCGTTTCAAGATTCAAATCGCAAGAACTTTGACCAATATTTCAAGAAGTATTTGTGCATCAAATTGATATGAGAAAAATTCCAACTTATACTACTTTTCATATAGTTTTTTTCAATATATAAATTTTAATTTTAAAATATTAAATTAATCTAATTTAATCCAATATTAGTCAAATTGACTCTCAAAAAGTAAAAAATATAACTAGATCTGAGACTCTGAAGGAAAAAAATATATTCTAAATTATTCCTACACTAAAAAAGAAAGTAAAAATTTCTATGTAACTCATAAAGTAAAGGAAAGTAAATTATAACAATACCGTTTTCCGGCAAAATTGACTGCAATTTCTTCCTCCAGGCTTCATCTTCATTAAACAAACTCTTTTCCTTAGCATTTTTTACCGAAATTTCAGAAACCTTAAGGTGTTCAATAAGTTCCAAATCACTATACTTAAACAACAAGTCATCATGGATCAAAGGCTGCCTAGGGACAATACAGAAAAGATGAATTAACCTCTCAGCATCATCACCAGCATGAGCACGTACAGTTTCACGACCAGTATTAGGATCAAAGATAGCAAGATTAACAATGGAGTTAGAGTAAGCTGAATGAAAAAGACCACAAAGACAAACAGAATCTGGTGCTTTCCATATTTTAAGAATCTTGTAAACATCGATTAAGTGGTCGAGAAAGCTGCCATGTTTGTGCCAACATTCACCAGCGCCAACGGAACGTAAGACTGTGATGAGAGTTGGGAGATTTTTGTCGATGGATTCGAGTTCACCACGAAGGAAAGGACGGCATGATTCAAGAAGAGTATGGAGATGTGGGTTTGAGGTTGAAGATAGAGAAGGTAGTGATGAAGGCATTTTCTTGATTGTGTGGAGAAAACAATTGAAGGACACAACTACATGGACTATATGTTGAATTTATGGGATTAGCATATGTAGGATGAGACGTATAATAGTAGGAGTTTGATTAGTAGAATTTATCATTGTATAGATGATTGTTAAAGATACGGATAAGGAACTTAAATAAAAGGAGTGGGGGTAGTATATACAAGTTGACGAGAGGGGGACTGTACAAACATTATTTTCACGTAAAAGTTCATACGGTAAAAGGGCCAAAATTGTCTGTGGACTATCTCAAAAAATCTAAATATATCTTTTATCCACTTATCTTTCCGCCACTTTTATGGTTCACTTTTACCCTTAAAACTAACAAAATTCTTTTTTATTTCATTTTTGAGTTAAATTTTAAGAATCTTGGAAATATCGATTAAGTGGTCGAGGAAGCTGCCATGTTTGTGCCAACGGAACGTAAGACTGTGATGAGAGTAGGGAGATGTTTGTCGATGGATTCGAGTTCTCCACGGAGGAAAGGACGGCATGATTCAAGAAGGGCATGGAGATATGGGTTTGAGGTTGGAGATAGAGAAGAAGGGAGTGATGAAGATTGTTTGATTGTGTGGAGAAAACTATGGAATAATGGAAGGATTTGGCAAGGGTTATGTGGTGGCTATATTGGATTAGCATGCAGAATGAGACGTGTTAGTGGTCGTTTGGTACGTGGCAAAATTATCCCGGTATTATAATATGGGTCTAATTTATCCCATTCAAAAGGTGGGACAAAATAATTTAAGGTTAATGGGATATCCCATTTTTAAGATTGTGCTTCATTTTATACTCTGTTTGATAAAAGGGATAAATTTATACCTTCCATCAAATATGATACAAAATAAGTGCTGGAATATCCCAGCTTATACCATACACGAAACATACACCAAATTGATTATTGTGACTTGTCATTATAAAACTACTCCTTTTGTTTCAATTTAAGTGTTTTAATTTGACTTGATACAATTTTTTTTTTAAAAAAAAACTTTGGGGCATATCAAAAAGGAAGTAAGACACTTAAATTGAAACTGAGGGAGTAATTTTTTGTTTTTGGTAATTAGTGGAGTATTAGATATCCAATTAATTTTATAAGTAATATGGTACCTACTACTTTTGTTAAATGTTTTAGGAAAATTGGTAGTAGTACTTTTTTAGATTTACAAATAATTAAATTTCTAGAAGGGTATGGAGATATGGGGGTGAGGTGGGAGAGAGAAAAGTGAGGGATGACGCCATTTTCTTGAATTGTGTGGAGAAAACTATGGATGGATGATGAGTCGTGAAATTACGGGATATTCGATGCTAATTCCTTAAGCTTTTGTGACTCTTTAAGCACTTTTGTTGTTACTTTTCGTGTATTTATGTCGTTTTGTAGGATAAGATGTCCGAAGAGCATAACAGAGCAAAATGGACCAAAATGGAGCAAAATAGAGCAAAACAAGCCAAAGTAAAAGAAGCGTGACCTGCGAGTCGCAGGTCACACATGCGAGCTGCATGTTCTGCAGCAAGTTTGTACAGAGATTTTGGAAATTTGAAGAAATTGGATGCAGCATCTGCGAGCATCACCTGCGAGACGCATCCATTACCGCATGTGCTGCAAGTCATCTTTGTACATTGCAAGACCTGCGAGAGTTTTGTACAACTTGCGAATCGCAGGTTGAACATGCGATACAACCTGCGAGACGCACGTTGCGCACGCAGGTGTATTTTTTGTATAATATTGGTGCTCTATTCAGTGTTATGTGATTTAAAAGTGATCGGAAGAAATCAAGTGCAAACAAAGTCAAAAAAAGGCCAAACTGGACAGATTTGCAAAAACTGTCAAAACTGGACAGTTTTGCAAAAAAAGGACAAATTCGCAAAAACGGGCAGAATTGCAAATCTGAAATATGGGGCATAAAAGAGAGGCTTAGGGCAAAAACATGGAGTATCTTTGGCCATTTTTCTTACAAGCTTGGAGGCTAGGGTTTTTCTACACCATTGGAGGAGAAGATTGGAAGCACTTCAATGAGATATTTCTTAATCCTTTCTTCAATTCCTTGTTTTGTATTGTATATCTAAGTGTGTAGTATTTATTCCATTACTTGAATCTTGTTTATGAAAATATTCTTGATTAAAGTTTGGTTTGAAACTCTTGTTATGCTTATGTATTGAATGATTTTTATTGCTATTGAAGTGGGTTTTTGTTGATTTAATTAATCTCGTTCTTGAATGTTTCCAAAGGGATTAGCTAACCCTAGGACTCACCCATTTACTTTGATTGAGCTCGGAAGAGGAAATCTAGGTTGGGAAAGATTAATTAACAAGAATTTGGGTCATTAAACTCATCTAATAACTTGAGCTCGGAAGAGGATAGTTACTTGAGGTTAAATTGATTGTGCCTAATATCACACTCTAAGGCTTCGAAAAGCTTAGAGTGAAATTCATTGATTTGGTTGGAAGACTTTCAATGAGATTTTAGAAATCATTATCTATTAACATAAACCCGATCTTAGTTGTAAAATTATAAAATTCATTGGATCGTTACTTGAGAGTAATTTCCCTTGTATCCATGCTTGTGGCCATTGATCATTTTACTTGCTTTCTAGGTTAGTTTACATTTTTGCATTAGTTATAATTTTCCAAAAACCAAAATATTATCTATCATTTGGCTTTAGCTTAGTTGGTGAAAGTTCCTTACTTTCTTAATCGCCTAGCATATTGTTCCCTGTGGGATCGACCCCGACTCATAGTTGGGTAAATTATATTGCATACGACCGTGTACACTGCTCTTTGAGGAGTGGATTTGGACGTTATAAAAAATGGCGCCGTTGCCGGGGAACAATTTAGCGTATTTGGTTTAGTTTGGGATTTAAGCTAACTTGCTTTGGTCCAAACTTTTTTTGCTTTATTTTATCTTTAAAAAAAAAAAAAAAACTGACCAGTTTTTGCAAAACTGTAAAACTGTCCAGTTTTTGTTTCTGCAAAACTGTCCAGTTTTTGTTTCTGCATAACTGTCCAGTTTTTGCAGAACTGTCTAGTTTTTGCTTCTGCAAAACTGTCCAGTTTTTACCTTTGCAAAACTGTCCAGTTTTTGCTTTTGCTAAAATAATAATAATAAAAAATGACATCATATAATGAAAATTGGTCGGATGGTAGTTGTTCATACTTTGATGACCCTTGTCTTTACTGTGGAGGACCACACTCATGGCAAAATTATTTTAATTCTCCCGGGGGCGGATTGTGCGCACAATCCCAAACCTATGAGTGGAGTATTTGTGATAGGTGTGGTGGTCAAAATGATCATTGGGATAATTGTGCTTATTTGTCCTTCCCTTCCCCGGACCCCCACTATGACTATTCTAGTTTTGATTTTGATGATAGTAGGGATATGGAAGTGGAAGAAGCTTCAAATGCTCAAAATGAGAGGATAATGCTCATGTTGGAGACCATCCTTGAAAAAGTGAAAAAACAGGACTTAGCGGTTAAGGACTTGAGGCAACCACTTGATGACTTGAGGCAAGCAATTAATTGCAATGACAAAGCTATTCACACCTTGGAGGATCAAATGAAATCATTGGTTCATACTCATAATGGTCAACAACTTGAGGGTGTTGAAAGTAGGCAAGAAAGTGGCCAAAACATGAATGTCTCCAAGGGTGGATTTTTACAAGCTTTGAATGACCCTCAACTTGAAGAAAGCCT
This sequence comes from Lycium barbarum, assembly GCF_019175385.1. Lineage (NCBI taxonomy): Eukaryota > Viridiplantae > Streptophyta > Magnoliopsida > Solanales > Solanaceae > Lycium > Lycium barbarum. The sequence continues at coordinate 13,627,411 of NC_083346.1, read as the reverse complement.
TGACAAAGTGGAAATTGTGAGCCAAGATTGGCTTATGACTCAAGCTCAACAACTTGGACCCTATGGAGATCATCGTGAAGGCATTTCAAGGATGATGGAAGAATTTTTAAAAATCCATGTTGAGCAAAGTCAAGAGTTGAAGGAACTTGAAATTGCTATCCGTGACTTGAAAGCCGAATTGAATGCAAAAGTTGAGGTATGCAATACTCAACATCATATAGTCATGGATAGTAGTTTTAAGTTAGTTTCCAATGAAAAAGTGGTCAACATTGATTTTCAAGAGCTAATGATGAATTGCCAACCGACCGATCCAAAAATAATGCAAGATGCCAAGATTGAAGAAATGATACTAGAGTTGCATAAAAAAGTTCATGAAATGGTTTTTGAAGACTCTAGTTCATTTTTGGGTGAGGATGTCAAAAATGAAGTGAATTTGAAATTGAAGCGCATTAGACCACATTCCAACCATTTTTCAACATTATGCTTGGTTAGTGAAATGGAAGTTGAACTAACCGAGCCTATGGAGAATTTTGGAGATGAAGAAGAAAGCATTTTCATTTTGAAGTTTGCTATGCCAAGAAGAAAAAATGGCATGCCTCACTTACGGGCCAAGAAGTGCAAAATGCGACACCCGAGAGTTGGCCTCTTTGCTTTCCTATCACCGCCCCATGAGCGTCATCATAATCTTGATTCAAAGTTGGGGCGCAAATTCATATCTTCCAAATGGAAGGAAAAGTGATAAAGGTAACCGTCGTGCCGCGACGTTAAATCGAGCGCTTGGTGGGAGGCAACCCATCGTTTTAAAAATTTTAAATCATTTTTGAAATTTTATTTTTTAGAATAGTTTAGTTTATGGTTTTTGACTAATCTGCAAAGTTTCAGGATTTTTGGAGTTGTTTTGAGCATGTCGGATATCCGGACAGCCCCCAAACCAGTAAAAGCTGCAAAAACAATTTTTCAGGTGTCATAACCTGCGAGTCGCAGGTCACGTTGCAGGTTGTGACAGAGAGCAAAAAAAAAATTCGGTGACATCACCTGCGACTCGCAGGTCATACTTGCGAATCCAAGGTCGGGTCTCAGGTCGTGACAGAGAACAAAAAAAATAATTTTTTTTTCTTTCTATTTTTATGTTTTGTTTTGATTATGTGCAGCGAGGACGCTGCAATGTTTACAGTTGGGGGTGGCACATGGTAGCACATTATATTTTGAAACTTGATCAATTTTTTTGAAAATTTTGTTCTTTTGACATGTTGTGGATTAGTCACTCTTATTATTTTATTTTCTTTGAGGAAAAATGTGAAAACTCTTGGCTTGTTTGGTACTAATAGAGTTAGTCTCTTGCATGTGAAATTGAAATATGAATACCCCTCCAAATTATTTTGTGGAAGTTAAAAAGCAAGGTGCATAGGAAAGAATGATCTTTGTGACAACTTTTTGGCTCATTTGGTGACTCTTTACCTATTAGTTGTGTTTACTTTGGATTATGAGATATTGCACTAGTTGTTCTTGCTTAGGAAGTAAAATTGATCCATCTTGACTAGTTCATATGCCATGTGTGGTGAGTGTTTGTTGAATAATTCTTGTGTTTACTTTTATCATCTAGAACTTGTCCGGTTAGTCTTTCAATGCTAATTTTGATTATGTTGGTTGGAGAGATGACCTTGGGCTATCTTTGTGATTTTTGAAAGAACCTCTTTAGCCTTTCTAGCCTACCATTGCATAAATAATATCACTAGTAACCCCATTTAAGCATATGACCTTTCATTTGATTGCCACATTACAAGCCTTTACCCTTTTTGATGAAAAATCTCTCTTTTGAACCTTTCCCTCCTTGAACATGAAATTGTGAATTTGAGGCCAAAAGCCTAAGTTGGGGGTGTTAGTGTTGCTTGAGAGTGGTGAAGGTTGGTGTTATGGAAAAGTCAAAAGAAAGGAAGAAAATTTGAAAAATACAAAAAGGTTGCAAACTTTTTTGTGCAATAATAATAATAATAATAATAATAATAATAATAATAATAAAAAGTTGGAATAATTGGGGAAACTAGTATGCAAAGGAAGAAGTGATGTTTTGAAATGAAGAGGAAAGTGGACAAAAGGTATTGTGTAGTGTTCAAGGAGGGCGTAGTCACTTGTATCCCAAATACGTATCCTACCCTTCCCTAAGCCCACATTACAAGCTTAAAAAGTCCCTATGTGATCTCCAACCGAATGTTCTTGAGTTAGTGATGATTGAAAATAAGGGCAAGCTTATGGTGTGATATTTGTTAGCACTAGAATTTCTTTGTTGAGTGTGAGTGACTTTGTGTATATGTCCCTTGTGTTGTTGTTGTGAATATAGTGATTTTGAGACTTTCTTTCTTGTGAGGGCATATGGATTACGATAGAGTGGTGATGTTCAAAAATTCCAAGTTGAGTCAATTGAGCATATCTAGTAAGCTAGTGGTTTTGAGTCACTTATTGAGGCTTGAGTGTTGTTGCTTGATGGTTTTAAATCTCTATTGCATTCTTCAAATTGTATTTTGAAATGAGGGAGTTATTTGGTTGAAGCTTCACATGCTTGTAGCCTAATTGTTGGTACCAACCAAAGTCATGTTTTTGTGCTTAAAGTGGATCCTCATTGAGATTGTTGTTTTGATTTGCTTGAGGACAAGCAAAGGCTTTAAGTTGGGGGTGTTGATGAGTCGTGAAATTATGGGATATTCGATGCTAATTCCTTAAGCTTTTGTGACTCTTTAAGCACTTTTGTTGTTACTTTTCGTGTATTTATGTCGTTTTGTAGGATAAGATGTCCGAAGAGCATAACAGAGCAAAATGGACCAAAATGGAGCAAAATAGAGCAAAACAAGCCAAAGTAAAAGAAGCGTGACCTGCGAGTCGCATGTTCTGCAGCAAGTTTGTACAGAGATTTTGGAAATTTGAAGAAAAATGATGCAGCATCTGCGAGCATCACCTGCGAGACGCATCCATGACCGCTTGTGCTGCAAGTCATCTTTGTACATTGCAAGACCTGCGAGAGTTTTGTACAACTTGCGAATCGCAGGCTGAACATGCGATACAACCTGCGAGACGCACGTTGCGCACGCAGGTGTATTTTTTGTATAATATTGGTGCTCTATTCAGAGTTATGTGATTTAAAAGTGACCGGAAGAAATCAAGTGAAAACAAAGTCAAAAAGAGGCCAAACTGGACAGATTTCCAACGAGGAACTGAACTCTTGGACTGGCTGAAAGGGAAGGGGGAAACTTGCAAAAACTGTCAAAACTGGACAGTTTTGCAAAAAAGGGACAGATTCGCAAAAACGGGCAGAATTGCAAATCTGAAATATGGGGCATAAAAGAGAGGCTTAGGGAAAAAACATGAAGTATCTTTGGCCATTTTTCTTACAAGCTTGGAGGCTAGGGTTTTTCTACACCATTGGAGGAGAAGATTGGAAGCACTTCAATGAGATATTTCTTAATCCTTTCTTCAATTCCTTGTTTTGTATTGTATATCTAAGTGTGTAGTATTTATTCCATTACTTGAATCTTGTTTATGAAAATATTCTTGATTAAAGTTTGGTTTGAAACTCTTGTTATGCTTATGTATTGAATGATTTTTATTGCTATTGAAGTGGGTCTTTGTTGATTTAATTAATCTCGTTCTTGAATGTTTCCAAAGGGATTAGCTAACCCTAGGACTCACCCATTTACTTTGATTGAGCTCGGAAGAGGAAATCTAGGTTGGAAAAGATTAATTAACAAGAATTTGGGTCATTAAACTCATCTAATAACTTGAGCTCGGAAGAGGATAGTTACTTGAGGTTAAATTGATTGTGCCCAATATCACACTCTATGGCTTGAAAAAGCTTAGAGTGAAATTCATTGATTTGGTTAGAAGACTTTCAATGAGATTTTAGAAATCATTATCTATTAACATAAACCCGATCTTAGTTGTAAAATTGTAAAATACATTGGATCGTTACTTGAGAGTAATTTCCCTTGTATCCATGCTTGTGGCCATTGATCATTTTACTTGCTTTCTAGGTTAGTTTACATTTTTGCATTAGTTATAATTTTCCAAAAACCAAAATATTATCTATCATTTGGCTTTAGCTTAGTTGGTGAAAGTTCCTTACTTTCTTAATCGCCTAGCATATTGTTCCCTGTGGGATCGACCCCGACTCATAGTTGGGTAAATTATATTGCATATGACCGTGTACACTTCTATTTGAGGAGTGGATTTGGACGTTATCAATGGACCCCCAACCATATGGACTATATATGTTGAATTTATGGGATTAGTTAGCGTGTAGGATGAGACGTATAATAGTTGTGAGTTTGCTTAGAATTTATCGTTGTATAAATGATTGTTTAAGGATCTGAATAATAGGAGTGGGGCAGTATATATAGAGAGACAACTACAAGTTGACCAGAGGAGGACTGTGCAAACACTATTTTCACGTAAAACTTCATACGGTAAAAGGGCCAAAAATGTCTCTGGACTATCTCAAAAAATCTAAAGATATCTTTTATCCACTTATCTCTCGGCCACTTTTATGGTTCACTTTTACCCTTAAAACTAACAAAACTTTTTTTAATTTTATTTTTGAGTTAAATTTTAAGAATCTTGAAAATATCGATTAAGTGGTTGAGGAAGCTGCCATGTTTGTGCCAACGGAACATAAGACTGTGATGAGAGTAGGGAGATGTTTGTCGATGGATTCGAGTTCTCCACGGAGGAAAGGCCGACATGATTCAAGAAGGGCATGGAGATATGGGTTTGAGGTTGGATATAGAGAAGAAGGGAGTGATGAAGATTGTTTGATTGTGTGGAGAAAACTATGGAATAATTGAAGGATTTGGCTAGGGTTATGTGGTGGCTATATTGGATTAGCATGCAGAATGAGACGTATTAGTGGTCGTTTGGTACGTGGAAAACATAACCCGGTATTATAATATGGGTCTAATTTATCCCATTCAAAAGGCGGGACAAAATAATTTAAGGTTAATGGGATATTCCATTTTTAAGATTGTGCTTCATTTTATACTCTGTTTGATAAAAAGGATAAATTTATACCTTTCATCAAATATGGTACAAAATTAGTGCTGCAATATCCCAGCTTATACCATGCAAGAAACATACACCAAATTGATTATTGTGACTTGTCATCATCAAACTACTCATTTTGTTTCAATTTAAGTGTTTTAATTTGACTTGATACAAAATTTAGAAAATAAAAAGAAGCTTTAGAGCATATCAAAAAGGAAGTAAGACACTTAAATTGAAACTGAGAGAGTAATTTTTTGTTTTTGGTAATTAGTGGAGTATTATATATCCTATTAATTTTATATGTAATACGGTACCTACTACTTTTGTTAAATGTTTTAGGAAAATTGGTAGTAGTACTTTTTTAGATTTACAAATAATTAAATTTCTAGAAGGGTATGGAGATATGGGGGTGAGGTGGGAGAGAGAAAAGTGAGGGATGCCGGCATTTTCTTGAATTGTGTGGAGAAAACTATGGATGGACCCCCAACCATATGGACTATATATGTTGAATTTATGGGATTAGTTAGCGTGTAGGATGAGACGTATAATAGTTGTGAGTTTGCTTAGAATATGTCGTTGTATAGATGATTGTTTAAGGATCTGAATAATTGGAGTGGGGCAGTATATATAGAGAGACAACTACAAGTTGACCAGAGGAGGACTGTGCAAACAATATTTTCACGTAAAAGTTCATATGGTAAAAGGGCCAAAAATGGCTCTGGACTATCATAAAAAAACTAAATATATCTTTTATCCACTTATCTCTCCGCCACTTTTATGGTTCACTTTTACCCTTAAAACTAACAAAACTTTATTGTATTTTATTTGTGAGTTAAATTTTAAGAATCTTGAAAATATCGATTAAGTGGTCAAGCAAGCTGCCATGTTTGTGCCAACGAAACGTAAGACTGTGATGAGAGTAGGGAGATGTTTGTGGATGGATTCGAGTTCTCCACGGAGGAAAGGACGGCATGATTCAAGAAGGGCATGGAGATATGGGTTTAAGGTTGGATATAGAGAAGAAGGGAGTGATGAAGATTGTTTGATTGTGTGGAGAAAACTATGGAATAATGGAAGGATTTGGCTAGGATTATGTGGTGGCTATATTGGATTAGCATGCAGAATGAAACGTATTAGTGGTCGTTTGGTACGTGGCAAAATTATCCCGGTATTATAATATGGGTCTAATTTATTCCATTCAAAAGGTGGGACAAAATAATTTAAGGTTAATGGGATATCCCATTTTTAAGATTGTGCTTCATTTTATACTCTGTTTGATAAAAAGGATAAATTTATACCTTCCATCAAATATGGTATAAAATTAGTGCTGCAATATCCCAGCTTATACCATGCACGAAACATACACCAAATTGATTATTGTGACTTGTCATTATCAAACTACTCCTTTTGTTTCAATTTAAGTGTTTTAATTTGACTTGATACAAAATTTAGAAAATAAAAAGAAGCTTTAGGGCATATCAAAAGGAAGTAAGACACTTAAATTGAAACTGAGAGAGTAATTTTTTGTTTTTGGTAATTAGTGGAGTATTATATATCTTATTAATTTTATAAGTAATACGGTACCTACTACTTTTGTTAAATGTTTTAGGAAAATTGGTAGTCGTACTTTTTTAGATTTACAAATAATTAAATTTCTAGAAGGGTATGGAGATATGGGGGTGAGGTGGGAGAGAGAAAAGTGAGGGATGGCGCCATTTTCTTGAATTGTGTGGAGAAAACTATGGATGGACCCCCAACCATATGGACTATATATGTTGAATTTATGGGATTAGTTAGCGTGTAGGATGAGACGTATAATAGTTGTGAGTTTGCTTAAAATTAATCGTTATATAGATGATTGTTTAAGGATCTGAATAATAGGACTGGGGCAGTATATATAGAGAGACAACTACAAGTTGACCAGAGGAGGACTGTGCAAACACTATTTTCACGTAAAAGTTCATACGATAAAAGGGCCAAAAATGTCTCTGGACTATCTCAAAAAATCTAAGTATATCTTTTATCCACTTACCTCTCCGCCACTTTAATGGTTAACTTTTACCCTTAAAACTAACAGAACTTTTTTTAATTTTATTTTTGAGTTAAATTTTAAGAATCTTGAAAATATCGATTAAGTGGTCGAGGAAGCTGCCATGTTTGTGCCAACGGAACGTAAGACTGTGATGAGAGTAGGAAGATGTTTGTCGATGGATTCGAGTTCTCCACGGAGGAAAGGACGGCATGATTCAAGAAGGGCATGGAGATATGGGTTTGAGGTTGGATATAGAGAAGAAGGGAGTGATGAAGATTGTTTGATTGTGTGGAGAAAACTATGGAATAATGGAAGGATTTGGCTAGGGTTATGTGGTGGCTATATTGGATTAGCATGCAGAATGAGACGCATTAGTGGTCGTTTGGTACGTGGCAAAATTATCCCGGTATTATAATATGGGTCTAATTTATCCCATTCAAAAGGTGGGACAAAATAATTTAAGGTTAATGGGATATTCCATTTTTAAGATTGTGCTTCATTTTATACTCTGTTTGATAAAAATGATAAATTTATACCTTTTATCAAATATGGTACAAAATTAGTGCTGGAATATCCCAGCTTATACCATGCACGAAACATACACCAAATTGATTATTGTGACTTGTCATTATCAAACTACTCCTTTTGTTTCAATTTAAGTGTTTTAATTTGACTTAATACAAAATTTAAAAAATAAAAAGAAGCTTTAGGGCATATCAAAAAGGAAGTAAGACGCTTAAATTGAAACTAAGGGAGTAATTTTTTGTTTTTGGTAATTAGTGGAGTATTATATATCCTATTAATTTTATAAGTAATACGGTACCTACTACTTTTGTTAAATGTTTTAGGAAAATTGGTAGTAGTACTTTTTTAGATTTACAAATAATTAAATTTCTAGAAGGGCATGGAGATATGGGGGTGAGGTGGGAGAGAGAAAAGTGAGGGATGACGGCATTTTTTTGAATTGTGTGGAGAAAACTATGGATGGACCTCCAACCATATGGACTATATATGTTGAATTTATGGGATTAGTTAGCGTGTAGGATGAGACGTATAATAGTTGTGAGTTTGCTTAGAATTTATCGTTGTATAGATGATTGTTTAAGGATCTGAATAATAGGAGTGGGGGAGTATACATAGAGAGATAACTCCAAGTTGAACAGAGGAGGACCGTGCAAACACTATTTTGACATCAAACTTGTCCATTAAAGCGATACTGCAGATACTTTACTAAGAGCCTGTTTGGATAACTCATTTTTTTTTAAATAAGGGTTTGTTTGGTAATTTTTGCTAAAAGGAATTAAAAAGAAAATAGAAAAGAAGGAATTTAGTGGGTCAAGCCCAAAAAGGAAAAGGAAAAAAAATTAAAAGGAAGGGCTGAAGCCCCAATTTGAAAGAAAGGAGAAGAATGTTTTTAAAAAAGGAAAAAGAAGCCACTGTAGCAGAGGCTGAAAACGTAGAAGCAAAAGAGGAAAAAAAAACGGAGTAGAAGAAAGGGAGAAAAAGGGAGGAAGGGAGAGGAGAGAAATAAAGATTTTCCACCCAACTCATCAAGGTAATGACTCTAATCTTTTACTTAAGTTTATTGCATAATTATGGGTGAATCTTTATGGTGCAAACATGGGGATATTTTGAGGAATTGAGAAAGTTTAGCTCTAGGGTTCCTCAATCAAATCATTGATTTGAAAGGGCAAATATTGTCGGATTTTAGATTTCTATATATCGTTGGAATCCTCCCGTTAAAGCCTTTCCGAAAACATAAGTCTTGTCGGGTTTTGAACACATTGACCAGAGGGCGTTTTCGTCCTTTAAAATTTGACTTTAACCGTTTAAGCCTCTAAAAATATAGAAGTGGTTTACCCTAAGGGTTTTGACCAATTCTAAATCTGTTTTTGTGTAGTTTGAGGCAATCCGGAGACTCGAGAACGCAGTTTTGATTTATTGGGAAGTGTGCTTGAATTGTGAATTTGAGGTAAGTGAGACTTTAAGCTTTGGGTACTTGCTTTTCAAAATCCGTTTTAAAAATATGTTTTGTCTGCCTGGTCCATGTGTTGGGGCGAGCATGTGCTTGGCAGAATCGGTGGTCCTTAAGGCCAACCGCATATACTTTATTTTCAAATAATCCAAAACTCTCTTTATAAATTATTTTGTGATGTGATATAGCTGTGAGCCATGATATTGGGGCATTGTGTATGCTTCCCTTAGCATTGTGTATGCTTCTTGATTATATTGGGGCATTGTGTATGCTTCCCTTAGCATTGTGTATGCTTCTTGATGATATTGGGGTATGCTTCCCTTAGCATTGTGTATGCTTCTTGATGATATTGGGGCATTGTGTATGCTTCTTGATGATATTGAGGCATTGTGTATGCTTCCCTTAGCATTGTGTATGCTTCCTGACATATTTGGCACATTGTGTATGTTGCCGTGGATTCATAGTGTTGACTAATTCTTTAACTGCCACTTATGACGGTTCGTAGTGTAAATTGTGTTGAAATATATAATATATTTGATAAACAGTAGTTTGGACCTTGGTTGCTATTATATAATGATATAGTCATATGCATAATATTTTTGTGCTTGTTGTGTGTTTGTAATTTTCTAACACTTGTTCCAGGGGTATTTGAAGTGGCGGGTCGAGGATCTTACTGGGTTATATTTATGTATAACTCACTCCTTACTTGCATGTCCATGCAGATACTGTCGTTGAGAACGAGGCTGGTAATTAAAGACTTCGTGAGTGGATTTTGTTGCTGAGGTGAGCCACCGCATTGTTCGTGGAGGCAGCCATTTCAGCTTTATATAGTTATTTCTTTTATTTTGGGTTTACATGCTCGACACTCAAACTCATGTAACTCTGTTAGATGCTCCATGGTCTTAGTGTGGGATGTGGGCTAGAGATTCTTTTTATCTTAGCGTTGATTGGTTTTAATAAATCGATTATGGATTTGGTTGGTGACTATTTCGCATTTTTATCATTAATAATGTTGTTGGACCTGCACTTATTTTCTTTTAGTGTTTTTGTAAATGATTAAGAGTATGATGTATGGTTCGCCTGGTGGGTGGTGTTTACTGGGTGCCAATCACGACTAGCGGGTATTTTGGGACGTGACAATAAGCTCTAACTTATTTTTTTTGGCTTATAAGCTATTTTCAGCTTATAAGCTGCTTTAGATAAGTTAAGTCAAATGGGCCCAATTATTTTTTTGAGCTTATTTTAAGCACAAAATGACTTTAAGCTGGCCAGCCAAACACTTAAAAAAGCTGAAAACAGCTTATAAGCAACTTATAAGCCAATCCAAACGGGCTCTAATTAGTGGGCATTCCAAAAATCGATTGTGCACACATAAATCTCATTCGTCGAATGCGATTATCATTTGGTAAATGTGATCTTGTACCCTTTAACCTTGTTTTTTAGGTGTCTTCCCAATTATTATTCAAATCAAAAGTGAGTACATTAGAAATAATCAGAAATAAAAAATAGTGGGACAGACCCTCAATCCATCGAATCAGACATAGAAACATCCGCCCTAGCTAAAGCGTGAGCAGCTTAATTAGCTGATTTTCTAAGTAGAGAAACATACACTAATTGAAAATATTTTATTAGTGTCTTATTACAATAATAAACAAGAGAATCAAAATAAGAATTATTTGAAATTTTTCCTTCGAGAGCTTGATGAACTAGTTGATTATCCGTCTCAATCACCACACGATTATTAGCAAAGCCGCTTTTTAACTAGCTGAGAGCTTCCCGAACGCCCATAATTTTCGCAACTTATAGGCTAGATACTTTATTTAAAAACCTTGCTTCCCCGCCAATGAAATCTCCTCTAGCAGTGTGTATCAACATTCTTATTCCCGTCAGACTACTGTGAATATCAAAGCTAGCATTTGTGTTACATTTAATTTCATTCTCATTCGATTTTTGCCATTTAATAACTTAATTTTTAATGGATGAAACACTTATTGATGACAAGGACTTTGCCATACTGTATCAAAGGAGTCCGGAGCCAAAATGACATATTTTTGCAGCGATTAGCCCAAAATAGGCTGCCTTTTTTTTTATACCACAATGGGTATTTCGTTGGATAACCAACGAAATACCCACACAACACTATTCCGGTGCCGAACTAATGAGTTGCATTTCGCCACAAGTGTAGCGAAATGCAAAAAATATATATATATATATATTGCATTTCGTGAATATTAGAACGAAATAGGTTTTTTTTTTTTGTTTTTTTTTTATATTTCGTGAATTTGAACGAAACTGTTTTTTTTTTTTTTTGTATTTCGTGAATTAATTCACGAAATATAACTGATTTTTTTTTGTATTTCGTGAATAAAAAAACGAAATATCGAAAATATAATTTTTTTTATTTCATCTAAAAACGAAATTGGAAAATATATATGAATTTGTTTTTATTTCGTTCATCTAAAAACGAAATTGGAATATATATATATATATATATATATATATATATATATATATATATATAATTTTTTTTTTTTTTGCATTTCGTTGGTAGATCAACGAAATAGGATAAAATATATTTTTTTTTATTTCGTTGATATACCAACGAAATAGGAAATTATAATTTATTTATTTATGCATTTCGTGTATTAGAAAACGAAATAGGATAAATTTTTTTTTTTGTATTTTTGTATTTCGTTTATATAAAAAATAGGAAAATAATTTTATTTTCATTTCGTTTATATAAAAACGAAATAGGAATATATATATATATATATATATTTTAATTTCATTCATATACCAATGAAATAGGATGAATATATATATATATTTTTTGTATTTCATTTATATAAAAACGAAATAGGAAAATAATTTTTTTTTCCGTTTATATACCAACGAAATGTTTTGTTTCACCTGCGAAATGGAACAAAACATTTCGTTGGTATATAAACGAAAAACAAAATTATTTTCCTATTTCGTTTTTATATAAATGAAATACAAAATATATATATATATTCATCCTATTTCATTGGTATATGAATGAAATTAAAAAAAAAAATTAAAAAAAAAAAAATATATATATATATATATATATATGTATTCCTATTGCGTTTTTATATAAACGAAATGAAAATAAAATTATTTTCCTATTTTTTTATATAAACGAAATAAAAAAATACAATTTTTTTTTATCCTATTTCGTTTTCTAATACACGAAATGCAAAAAAAAAATATTATAATTTTCTATTTCGTTGGTATATCAACGAAATAAAAAAAATATATATTTTATCCTATTTCGTTGATCTACCAACGAAATGCAAAAAAAATAAAAAATAAAAAAAAATAAAAATATATATATATATATATATATATATATATATATATATATATATATATATATATATATATATATATATATATGTTTTTTTTCCAATTTCGTTTTTAGATGAACGAAATAAAAAAAATTCATATATATTTTTCAATTTCGTTTTTAGATGAAATAAAAAAAATTATATTTTCCATATTTCGTTTTTTAATTCACGAAATACAAAAAAAAAAAAAAAAAAAAAACTTATTTCGTTCATTAATTCACGAAATGCAAAAAAAAAATCAGTTATATTTCATGAATTAATTCACGAAATACAAAAAAAAAATCAGTTTCGTTCAAATTCACAAAATATATAAAAAAAAAAAAAATCTATTTCGTTCTAATATTCACGAAGTGCAAAAAAAAAAATGTTGCATTTCGCAACAGTTGTAGCGAAATGCAACTCATTAGTTCGGCACCGGAACAGTGTTGTGTGGATATTTCGTTGGTTATCCAACGAAATACCCATTGTGGTATAAAAAAAAAAAGACAACCTATTTTAGGCTAATGACTGCAAAAATATGTCATTTTGGCTCCGGGCTCTATCTTTCTACAAGCTGATTCAATAAAATAATTTGTTTAATATTATTATGATTACCATTTTTCTTTTTAAGCAATAAATGTTGCATGATATTTTCACCTAACTCAACAAACAAGTCACAAAATAAAAAAAGCTGCATTATGCTATGTCATCTACATCGTCAATTATTTGGCATGCAATGTCATCTACCTCAACAATTATTTGGCGATGTTGATGGTAGATATTAAAAACGAGTACAGTCAAATTTCTCTATAACATTGTTGGTTCGAAATTTTTTGATTGTTATAGAGAATTGGTATTATACATCTATAACAACATTTAATATTTAAATAATAATTAGTTGTTATAGGCAAAAAACTGCATAAAAACTTTTTTTTATATTTTTTAATGTTATAAAAAATAATAAAATTATTAAAATTTTAAATCTCAAATATATGCAAACTTCACTACCTAAACATCAAAAAAGTTAATACAATTTCAATAAATTCATAACTGAATGTATAAAGTTTTAAGCTCTAAGACAAAAAATTTAACTCTACTCGAAAATTATATTCTTTCAAGATTGATGGAAGAAATTTATAATTATAGCGTATTTGTAAATTCTGTTTTAAAAAGATAGAAGGAATCAAAGATTTGTCTCTTTGCTTGTCCTAAAAAATAGGATTTGTATCCCTTATTCACATTGTTTTCCTTTTTGAAAATTATTTATAAATAAAAATAGAAGACAATCATATTTTTAGATTGCAAATATATATATATATATATATATATATATATATATATATATATATATATATATATATATATATATATATATATATATATATATTCATATGTAATATTCTGTCATAAATCTAGTATATTAAAGTATTGATGTAGGCTATGCGTCCACCAAACACAGTATGGAGGGACCTGATTGTGTATCAGTTCCCTTATGCAATGCAGTATGTAAAGGACGCAGGATGTTACCGTGGAAAACTCCTTGCTCAAGGGATTAAAAACCACGACCTACCCTAGTAGGATTTCAACTCCACTAACCGAGCAACTTCAAATTACAATCGATTGTAAGCTAGGAATTAGCTCCCATAACCCCTTACCCTTACAATGACTCTTTGGTAACCTAGGAACTAACCCGTAGTCCCTCAACACTTGCAATACTCCGATTGCAACCAGACTCCATTTGACTAACTCTAGCCAAGGACCACTAATACACCTAGACTACTCTAGCCTAGTGTACCACTCAAAAGCTTGTGGAAACACACTTCCAACAAGTACACTTTGAGACTTTTCAAAACATCTACAAATAGGTTCTTAACACAGAAGAGTAGATTTACAATTTAAGCACAAACGAACAAAGACTCACAACAATATAAAGAACTTAGACTAAATCTTGTGTTTGGATCAGGTTCTTCAACTTGTCAGTGACTTTGTTTTTGAGAGATCTTGAGAACTTGTGTCGGCAGCTTTGCATGATTTAAATTAGGTTTTCAAGTCAGCTCAATATGTTGCCGTCATGTTGTATATATAGTGGGAGCATGTGGGATGGATAGAGACCACTCAGTCACTTTGACATAAAGCATGGGTCAACTCACAGTTATACTTGTGTGCAGTAAGTGGCTCGGCTTTACAGCTATTCTCTACTGACGATGCAAGGTGGAGCAGGTTGCAGACCAGGTCTCTATCTAGTTCTGAAATAGTTTGACAATTATCAAAACAAAAGGCACTTGGACTTATCAATTTCTCCCTTTTTGATGATGATAAACTCATAGACTATGTCCCCCTGAGAACCAGCTTCCCACTTGTTCCCCCTGCGAAGCAGACCATCATTGTCAAGGCACCTGCAACATGTTAGCAACATAATACCATTTTTAACTGGAAGACAAAATTGCCACAATATCATCACATATCAATCTTCCAGTTCTTCTCCCTTGCTCAGCACATCTTCCCACAGTTGTGAATTTACAGCATCACAATTATTTATTCGACATGTCTTCCCCTTTAATCACTGCATGTTCAGTTCGGTTCATTTTCACCTTATGTTCAGTTCAGTCAATTCAGTTCACTTTTTCACTACACAATTATATCTTCCTCCTTTTGGCATCATCAAAAATATTAAAGCTCAGCCAACAAGAAGTTCAGATATATTAACTCAGAGCCACTGGGGCAACATAATCTTGAGTAAGATAGAGGAAAACAAGCTAGCAATAATGCACAGGAGCACAGTAATATGCCAATAGATAGATCAACACAAGTGTAGATAGTAATCAATTCAGTATACACAAATGGTAGTCAAATTACAAATCTGCCAAAATTCAGGAAAAGGTGACTGCAACTTTATGCAATAGGGATGGGGGCTACGAAGGATTTTCTGGACAGTGTAGAGACTTGAAGGGGCTGAACAAGTATATGTCAATTTCTATAGGCTTGGTGATCCTTCATCATCTCATCTCTGAGTTCGTCCACTTGAGTTCTCAATTGATCCTTCTCTGCCCGTAGCTTTTCAATTTCTTTTTCTGCTTCTCGACCAGAACCTAGTTCTTTCGTTCATTCAGTCAGTTGGGCTTTTAAAAGGGCATTTTCCTTCTTGAGTTGTTTGATCTTTGCATTTGCCGCTTCTTGAGCTTCAATTAGAATTGAGAGGGTGGATGGACTTGCAGCACTTGGTCCCTGTGGCACAAACTCACACTCCTTCAAGGTGGCCAGAGAGAACACATGGTCCTTAGTTCCTAAGGAGGCTCTACCAGTTCTTACATTAAAGTGCACAAGGACTTTCGTTAAGAAAAATACATACGGGAGACCAGGTCCTCGTTGCACAATTCGCGCCACCTTACTCATTCTCTCGATCATGATGGCCGACAAGTTTATTGGTTCAAAAGATGTAAGAGCTTCCATTAGAACCAATTCTTCCACCGTGACGGTAGATCGTCTCTCCATCCTTGGCAAAAGTACTTTGCTGAGAAACTCGAAGACTAGTTGATGCTCATGCTTAAGCTCATTGTTACAGAGACTAGCTTTTGCTGCTGACTTTGCAATAATGACGATGCCTTTTTTGAAATTTGGAGACCTCTTGTCTGCTATAGCTCTCAATCCCGCTGTCTTTACTCCCAATATTTCCCCAAGTACCCACTCAGTAAGCACAAACTCTCTCAAATTCACTGTTAGGGCCAGAGCATAATCATTTATACAGAGCAAATTCCCATAGAATTCAATCACTTCGGCTTCATATACACATGGTGGTGGTTGAGCAAAGATATGGCTTAACTCCTGGAACTCCACTATTTCCATCAAATCTTTCATGCCAGGCTCCTCTTTCAGATTGACATCAAAAACTCTTCCAAAGAGAACCTTTTGTTTTTGTAGGTTCTCTTTATTTTGTCTTCCTTCTACTTCACTACCTCTCCTCTTAGAGGAACTTGGTCTTTCACTTGTACTCATCTTTCTTTTCTTGAGTAACGATAGGGCACAGGGTTTCTGTCCTCTCTTCTCTTCTTGGCTTTGAAGACCCACATTTTCACTCAGATCACCTTCTAACTTTAGGTCAAGCAACTGTTTATTTTCACTCACCATTTCTTTCTTTGAATTTTTCCGTATCAAAGGTGTTAAATCCCGCACTTTAAGAGCATGAGAATTCCACGTACTTCACCGTAATAATGGATTATCGGAGACGTCTCATGAAGTTTTGTAAGGTATAAGCCATGGGAAGTATGTAACAACGAAGTAAAGGACGAATTACGATCTCGTAAGTCATAACTGAGAAGGACAACCTTAGAACCAAAGGACATGACCATTATCAAGTATGATTAATAATAAATATCACGTAATCAGAGTTCCTGAAGATTTTGGGACCAACCAAATTAACGAAAATAAGTTTGTCGAAAATTTGAAAAAAGTTGGCAGAATTAAGGATAGAATTTTGGGTCAACTTTGGAGGGATATATCTCCATGTATATTAGGATTTTAAGGTGTTTCAAAATCTTAAAATGAAGTTCGTCGAGTCTAGTTTCCAACGCAACAAACCGCTCATCGATACGACGTCGAATAGAGAATTATGGACGTTACAAGTCAGGCTGACAGAGCAGAAACGCGTGCTACAGTACTGCTACAGTGCTGCTACAATAAAATGCTACAGTGAACCCGACCCGAATTTGACCCTTATAAAAAGGGTAAGAACCCTCTTTTTTCACCAGATTTGCCTAGAAAATTCTAGAAAATTTGAAGAGGGAGTGAGGGAATAAAAAATTAAGCAATTTTCAAGTGACGGAGTATTAATCGAAGCTCGGATAAACGCATAGATGTGACTCTAGTATGGTTTTGCGGCGGACTCAAGGTGGATAGTGAAGATATCGTTGTTTTAATAAAAATAAGGTATGAATCTCTCCTTATTAATATTACTTTTGGTTTATTTACAAAGATAGAGTGATGAAATGGTTGTATAATAAAGTTGTTGGTTGAGAAATTGGACAAACATCTCGTGGGATGTTTTATGGAATATTTTGGTATTGATGATGATGTTGGTGCTGTTGTAGTTGTTGTTTTGTTGGTATTGTGATTTCGGCTAGGCATATAAACAGGGGAGGTGCTGCCCGAATTTCGGCAGATTATAAATGGATTTATTTGAACGACTAAGACAAGCGTATAACGATGAGTCTAACGATTGTGTGAATCCTCTTAAATGTAGACTCACGAATTCGGACGAATAAGTGTGGATAACTGGAGGTTGAACAGGTATGTTAAGGCTAGACCCTTTATTTCCAAAGGTATGATTCCTTTCTTGTGAACCCATACATGTTTCCTAAAATGTCCTTATTCGCAAAAGCTAGAGATTCATGATTCTTAGACTTCTTATGAGGCTAAAGATAAGTATGTTTTATGATGACGATGATCCTATTTCTAGAAACTCCTATGTTATAATTCCCTACATATGTTTCATAACCTCCTTATTTCCAAAAGTTAGAGTTCATGATTCAAAGGCATGACTTCTTTCTTGATAATTCATAAATATTTTCCAAAATGTCCCTATTTTTCGAGTCAAAGATTTATGATTCTATAAGCTTTTATGACAACAACAACGGACATGTTTTTACAATGTTAATGACGATGCTAAAGATGAGAATGTTTCTATGATGATTACGACGATGATGATGATTTCATATTTAAAAGTCCCAAGCTTATGATTTCAATGTAAATATGAGAATGTTGAGTTATTTACGTGATTTTCTTGATTTTTATTCATTGTTGTTGATCTGGCCTTAAAATAATTGTTCCTTCAAGGTGAGATAGAACGATGATGATTATTCCATAATATAATCGGAGGTTACCGACCTTACGTCACTCCGATGTATTTATAGCTCTTATACATGTTTATGTATATATATATATATATATATACATATATATATATATATATATATATATATATATATATATGTATTTTCTCACACCGCGCCGCGCTATAGTCGGTCGGGCATGGCACGTAGATGTGCACACCACTGCAGTGGACATATTATGATATTGCCCCGGACGTGGGCTAATGATGATAGCACCGAGCCTCAATGGCCGGGCATGATACTATATATATGACACCGAGCCTTAATGGACGGGCATGATACTATATATATGACACCGAGCCTTAATGGTCGGGCATGATACTATATATATGACACCGAGCCTTAATGTACGGGCATGGTACTATGTATATGTATAAAATGTTTTTTTAAGGCTAAGCATGCATGGCATCCGCCTTATGAGGCATCCAGATTTACAGGTTATCTCTCATATTCCATGTTACCTTTCATATCTATGTTATGTTGTTATTCATGCCTTACATACTCAGTACATTATTCGTATGGCATCCCTTCTTGTGGACGTTGCGCTCATGCCCGCAGGTTGGCAGGGAGACGGATCAGACCCGTAGGTCTTCTATCAGTAGATTCTCAGGAGCACTCCACTTTCT
Organism: Lycium barbarum; assembly: GCF_019175385.1. Classification (NCBI taxonomy): domain Eukaryota; kingdom Viridiplantae; phylum Streptophyta; class Magnoliopsida; order Solanales; family Solanaceae; genus Lycium; species Lycium barbarum. The sequence continues at coordinate 13,608,518 of NC_083346.1, read as the reverse complement.
TCGGAGCTGCAATCTATTTGGTATTGTCCTTGTGATCATTTATATTCCATGTAGAGGCTTGTAGACGTGTGTGTATAGTTAGATGTTTTGTATCTCCACCGGTTCATGTTATGGTATAATATATTGGTGGCCTTGTAGGCCTTATTTTGAGCTCTTGATACTTTACTGTTAGCCTTGCCGGCTTTATGATATACACTGTGTTGTGGCGACCTTGTCGGTCTGCATATGTACATAAGTGTTGAATGATTGGATATTCCTATGTTGGGCCTTTTCAGCGTGCAGGTGTTCTTTGAGTTATGGTTTATAATGTTCAAAGTAATGGATAAGTCAGGTGGTTCCCGGCCTACGGGTCGGAGCCCATCATACTCCTGGTAGGGGTGTGACAAAGTGGTATTAGAGCAGTTCGTCCTAGGGAATGTCTACGAGCCGTGTCCAGTAGAGTCTTCTTTATGGGTGTGAAGCGCGCCACACTTATAAACAAGAGGTTGCAGGGCATTTAGGAACCATTGACCTTTCTTTCTTATCTTAAATCGTGCCATACAGCTATATCATAGGATATGATGTCCCTAATCCTAACCCAAATGTTTTGATCATGGATAAGCAATTAATTATGCCGCTACGAGGAAATTGCTGAGAATTGAAGTTGTTCATTCGAAAGGTATGCTTCCTGTTTTATTAATATGGATAGACATTGATAAAAGAACTTAAGCAAGATATTATGGCTATTTGGATTGCTCTGTGGGGCATTCGATGTGTTTTCTGGGTTGTGTGCAGGAATGAGTTAGTAAGAATTATAGAGGAAACTCTGCCGAAATTTTTACAAATTGAACTGTTTGCATTTCTATAGAGAAAGAGTAAAAGGAAAAATTTGACCATTAGCCGTTTGGTAAGTCATGATTGAAGGAACAACTATGCGATGCTTTCAAAGAGAAGTTTTAGAGTGATTTTTAATTTAATTTAAAGGAGAAACCCTGGAGGGAAAAATGATTAATAGTTAAGAAACTGGGATGAGTTGCATCCGAGATTTCGGAGGATTGGGACCTATTGGAAACATAAAGAAAGTTGACATTAGGAACTCAAATACAGTATTAGGGTTTATAGATTAGATTGATAACAAAGAGATATTGATGTGGGAAAAGGAAGTTAACGAGTACGGGAAAGTTCCACCCTAGAAATATATATATATATATATATATATATATATACGAGATCAAGATTGGTTTGTACTCATAGTGGAATGTTCTGTAATTTTCTAGGTAGATATTATTAAGTGGCAAACGGGAAAGAGCACTTTAAGAGCAAAGGAAATCAAGGAGGACCTTGAGGACACAAGTACAAGAAAATGCGGTTATAAATTAATTAAAGGAAGTTATGTGATCGGTGACGATAAGAGGAAGCTTAATAAATTAGTAAGGTTGGTCAAAGGTAGATAGTGATGCCATACGACAGTGGATTTGGAATAGAGATGCGATTATAAAGGAAACAGGACGAATATACGAGGAATAGACATACATACGAGCAAGTTATGGTATCGTAAAGGGAAAATAAGAAATGAACGAAAGAAGAAAGAAAATGGCATATTTTTCTAAAATTTCATGATGAGAACAAGAATCGGCGGGACATTAGAAGGATTATGACACATGATTATGATACAAACAATTAATTAAGAGAAACTATGGGACACTATGAGCTAAATTAAGGAAAGGGCGAATCATGAGAAAGAATGAGAGAGAATATTGACTTTTACTGGTATTGGTATAAACCTAACTCAGAATCAGGAACTAAGAGTAAGAGAAATCTCAAGGGTACTGGGGAAAGGATGTCTGTGAAGGAAAAAAAAATTACGGCTGAAGGAGCATGGTATAGTCGGGCATTCTATAAGGAGCCTAACGAATTCCGATGTCATCATTGATTCATTAACCTGGGGACTATTAAGCATAAAGAAAGGAAGTGGTTTGAGTTGTGTCCAATATGTGTGGACATTTGACTTGATACAAGAATCCAATTAGCAAAAGAGAAATAAGTCAAACCATGCGATGAAAGTAACTCTAGCATTATATGGACTAGAGGAGTTGAAGGATCGCTAGGCTCGGTCGAATGACTACCAAAGCGGTCAATACTCAAATGTTACTGGTATATGAGAACATTCTTAGACGAATTAGAATATTCCCAAGTACAGAAGAAGGAAATGTACTGGCTTGATGGAGTCAAAATTCGAGATGAACTAATATAGCAAGGATGTGCTAAAGAAAAGTGAAAATGGACTGAATGCAAGTATATTATGAGACAGACATGGGAAATGAGGCATGACAAGATAATGAAGGTTTAGCAAATCAAAGGAAATAAGTTTTGTCAATGCAATACGTTGTGTTCCGGGCTATGATTCGAATCGCTCGTACCAGAGAAATTTTTTGTTACAATTAAATATGCAGCAAACGTACCCCAAAAAGGTAACGAAGGAAGTGAGAAGGCCTACAAGTGATCAAGGATAAGTATCAGGAACAGACGGGAGTACTAAAGAAAAATCGCAGCGTTGGAAGAGATGAGAGTTTTAAAAGAGGAATATTTATAGGAATCTCAATGATCGTCAAAAGAAAGAAAGACAGTATGCCTATGGATAGCATGACAGCAGTACTACCTGAGATTAGAAAATATCTCATGCGTCGGGAAATTATAAGTCACTGTTTATATCAAATCGTGAGAGTATATGTCATAGGACCATATAAATAATCGTCCTGATAAAATGGCTAGTAAAATAGTGTGGGGATGACAATAAATATTTGAAGAAGAATGGAAGCTAGTTAAGTCTCAATTAGCCGCTGGTATAGGAGAGCCAAGAACTTAAATAGGAAAGCATACTCGTATTGAAAGGAAGTTGTGATTAAGTAAGATTTTATTTTAGTCTCATGCTTATGAGTTATTTTGTAATGATGTTAAGATTGGAGAAGAGGAAGTTGGAGGAAAGATTCAATTATGGATTTGAAAGTATTTTGAATAGTGGGTTAGCTTGAGATATGATCATTAGTATGTTATAAGTATAATCTTGTTATAAGGGACAACAATGATGACAAGAAAATGTTGTATACAAGTGTATAAAGGATAGTGCTGAGGTTGTATAGTGCTGAGGTTGTTGTATATGGTTGAATTGAGTCTCATTTGAATATAAATCCCTTGGCTATGGTATTTTTGACGCATTAGATGAGTAATCTGAAGTAGAGTAATTAATGAGAATAATAAGCCATTAGCAAGGAAATGCTATGACAAACCATCTAGGTGCTACCATAGGTGCAACTATGATGACAATGCAAGGAATTAAGGAGTCCGACCAAAGAATTGACAAGGAGATGAGGTGATATGTATGTAAAATTGATTAGTACTAAGAGGGATAATCTAAAGTAACACTAGAGAAGCGAGCAACGAAAAGTGACACAGTTGAATAAGAAAGTTGTCCATTAGCAGATAAATAGAGGGCTACGAATCAAGAGGGACTAAGTCAACGGAAGGTGAAATCATGGAAGTAGACGGAGATAAGATTGCAGGAAAAGAAATCAAGGACATAAATAAAGGAGATGGATATTTAAGGAATTAAGATATCAGTTTGATTGATAAACCGAAATGACAGATAATTGCATCAAACTATGGGAAAGACTTATTAAGTGATAATCGGGCAAAGGTTAAAAGTAGAAGAAGAACCCCAAAGGAAATGATCAAAGGATATTGCGTTTGATTAGATCAATCGGGTGACAATGAAATCTCGTGGAACAAGCAACATGATGGCTCTTATTAGAAAAGGAACAAATGAAGGTTACAGACAAAAGAAAGAATGAAAAGATCTGAATTCGCTGCATGACTAGGAATCTTTGTTATTTTTCGACAAACTTCTGAATTCAGCCCTAATTTATTAGTCGAACTAAGGATCAGAAACTTTAAGAGTAAATTGAAGGAAAGGAATCATTAAAGAAGAAATTTGAGATGTTTTTGATATAAGTACAAGAATTACCGTTAGTTAGCCAAGTGCCAGAAGTCCAATTGAAGGAAAGAGAAATTAAGCAAGACATTTCGGTGTTAAACTAGTTAAAAAATAAAGTACCGCAAAGATTAATTCGACTGCTATAGAAAGCAAAAGATACTAAAATGTGACCAATCTTGAATTTATCCTTAAGGGAGGAAGAATAAGAATAATTAAACTCCAAGAAGACAAAGGCCTGGGATATCTGTAAAACGTAAGAAAAATACGGGGGATCAAAGAGAACAAGAATTTCTAAATAAAAAGAAGATGGGATCAAAATTGGATAAAAGTATGTGGTAAGTACTGGATGATAGGGCATACAAGAATGTAAACAAAGAAGGCTGAAGACACAATAAGAACGATAAAGCATGAAGAGTTAGTAGACAGATAGATAATAAGAAAAGAGACGACCTTGAGTACGGGCGTAAATATAGCCACAAAAGAAGGATAAACTGTGAAATTCGGATAAGTTCAGTTTCAAAATGAGCAAGTAAGCCTGCAAGTAAGTAAAGTAAATACCGACAAATATAGGTAAGAACATTGACATCTACCTCAGAGTGAACTCTACCTCAACATTCGGGGACGAATGTTTTTTAAGGGGGGGAGAATGTTACACCCCGCACTTTCAGAGCATGAGCATGCCACGTACTTCACCGTAATAATGGAGTATCAGAGATGTCTCATGAATTTTTGGAAGGTATAAGCCATGCGAAGTATGTAACAACGAAGTAAAGGACGAATTACGATCTCGTAAGTCATAACCGAGAAGGACAGCCTTGGAACCAAAGGACATGACCATTATCAAGTATGATTAGTGAAAATATCATGTAATCAGAGTTCCGGAAGATTTTGGGACCAAGCAAATTAACGAAAATAAGTTTATCGAAAAATTGGAAAAATTTGGCAGAATTAAGGATAGAATTTTGGGTCAATTTTGGAGGGATATATCTCCAGGTATATTAGGAGTTTTAAGGTGTTTCAAAATCTTAAAATGAAGTTCGTCAAGTCTAGTTTCCAACGCAACAAACCGCTCATCGATACTACAGTGAACCCGACCCGAATTTGACCCTTATAAAAAGGGTAATAACCTTTTTTTTTCACCAGATTTTAGCCCAAATTTGCCTAGAAAATTTGAAGAGGGAGTGAGGGAATCAAAATTAAGCAATTTTCAACTGACGGAGTATTAATCGAAGCTCGGATAAACGCATAGATGTGACTCTAGTATGGTTTTGCGGTGGATTCAAGGTGGATAGTGAAGATATCGTTGTTTTAACAAAAATAAGGTATGAATCTCTCCTTATTAATATTACTTTTGGTTTATTTACAAAGATAGAGTGATGAAATGGTTGTATAATAAAGTTGTTGGTTGAGAAATTGGACAAACATCTCGTGGGATGTTTTATTGAATATTTTGGTATTGATGATGATGTTGGTGCTGTTGTAGTTGTTGTTTTGTTGGTATTGTGATTTCGGCTAGGCATATAAACAGGGGAGGTGCTGCCCGAATTTCGACAGATTATAAATGGATTTATTTGAACGACTAAGACAAGCGTATAACGATGAGTCTAATGATTGTATGAATCCTCTTAAATGTAGACTCACGAATTCGGACGAATAAGTGTGGATAACTGGAGGTTGAATAGGTATGTTAAGGCTAGACCCTTTATTTCCAAAGGTATGATTCCTTTCTTGTGAACCCATACATGTTTCCTAAAATGCCCTTATTCTCAAAACCTAGAGATTCATGATTCTTAGACTTCTTATGAGGCTAAAGACAAGTATGTTTTATGATGACGATGATTCTATTTCTAGAAACTCCTATGTTATAATTTCCTACATATGTTTCATAACCTCCTTATGTTCAAAAGTTATAGTTCATGATTCAAAGGCATGACTTCTTTCTTCATAATCCGTAAATATTTTCCAAAATGTCCCTATTTCTCGAGTCAAAGATTTATGATTCTATAAGCTTTTATGACAACAACAACAACGGACATGTTTTTACAATGTTAATGACGATGCTAAAGATGAGAATGTTTCTATGATGATTACAACGATGATGATTATTTCATATTTAAAAGTCCCAAGCTCATGATTTCAATGTAAATATGAGAATGTTGAGTTATTTTCGTGATTTTCTTGATTTTTATTCATTATTGTTGATCTCGCCTTATAATAATTGTTCCTTCAAGGTGAGATAGAACGATGATGATTATTCCATAATATAATCGGAGGTTACCGACCTTACGTCACTCCGATGTATTTATAGCTCTTATGATATGTATGTATTTTCTCACACCGCGCCACACTATAGTCGGCTGGGCATGGCACGTAGATGTGCACACCACTGTAGTGGGCATGTTATGATATTGCCCCGGACGCGGGAGGCCCAGACGTGGGCTAATGATGATAACACCGAGCCTCAATGGCCGGGCATGATACTATATATATGACACCGAGCCTTAATGCCGGGCATGATACTATATATATATGACACCGAGCCTTAATGGACGGGCATGATACTATATATATGACACCGAGCCTTAATGGCCGGGCATGGTACTATGTATATGTATAAAATATTTTTTGTAAGGCTAAGCATGCATGGCATCCGCCTTATGAGGCATCCAGATGTACAGGTTATCTCTCATATTCCATGTTACCTTTCATATCTATATTATGTTGTTATTCATGCCTTACATACTCAGTACATTATTTGTACTGACGTCCCTTCTTGTGGACGCTGCGCTCATGCCCGCAGGTTGGCAGGGAGACGGATCAGACCCGTAGTTCTTCTATCAGCGGATTCTCAGGAGCACTCCACTTTCTTCGGAGCTGCAGTCTATTTGGTATTGTCCTTATGATCATTTGTATTCCATGTAGAGGCTCGTAGACGTGTGTGTACAGTTACATGTTTTGTATCTCCACCGGTTCATGTTATGGTATACTATATTGGTGGCCTTGTCGGCCTTATTTTGAGCTCTTGATACTTTACTGTTAGCCTTGCCGGCTTTATGATATACGCTGTGTTGTGGCGACCTTGTCGATCCGCATATGTACATATGTGTTGAATGATCAAATATTCCTATGTTGGGCCTTTTCTGCGAGCAGGTGTTCTTTGAGTTATAGTTTATAATGTTCAAAATAATGGATAAGTCAGGTGGTTCTCGGCCTACGGGTCGGAGCCCGTCATACTCCTGGTAGGGGTGTGACTAAAGGTGTCTCCTCTTCATCTTCAGAGTCCTCAACACTCGAAATTTCTGCAGTACAGCGAGAGCTTGAGTCATCGGATCCAGTTAAATCACTAACGAGTGACCTCAATTTTTTTTTCTCAACCCATTGCTTTCCTGCATCATATTTTCCCCTTTTTGTTTTCACTGATTTTCCATTCTTGCCACTCATATGATCATATGTTTCCTTTTGACCAAAGATAGCTGACAGGGATGCAGATTTCCTAGTTATTCTATGTTTTCTGGGTTTTGAAGGAACGGGTATAGGGAAGGCTGAAGTTGCTTCATTTATGCCATGATCAGAGGAAGTTGAGTGCCTTGAGGGTGATGATTTGGACTCTATTTACTCAGGCTTGATGAGTATTGGTGATGTTTGATAAGTATTTGGTGACAGGACCGAAATGTGAAGAGTTTAGGTGAGTATTGTACGAGAGAGATGTACAAATAAAGTTCTGAAGTTCAAAGATTTGGGAAAGTGAAGAGAGAGAAGGATGAGGGGAATGTCTTTTAAAGAGGCAGAGATGGCACTTTAGGATAAGTGTAAGAGGGAACAACTGATTTGTTCAAGAAGGAAGTGACGATTTGGCACAGACACTCTTGTAAAATTTCTTGGAAAATAAAAAGACACATGACATATCTGGAAATTTTTGCAGTTCAAATACATTTATGAGTACTGTAAGAATTATTGACCTGAGATACAGAGACCTGGTTTCTGATCAAAATTTTTGAAGTATCAGGCCATCACTGTGAACTTTGTAGAATTGCTTACGCTTGAATTCTCCTGATCCTTCCATGCATGTATACCTGTAATAGTACATAAGTGAGTTAGATATACCCAAAAATACTTGTCAGCAGTGTATCTTCTCACTTATTGTAGCCATTTTAAGTGACGCCTTTTTGCATCATTGTTCATCAGAGATACTTCCTTTTATCATCACACCACACACATCTTTGAGGGGAGACTTCTTAACCATAGTTGCACCTTGGAGCTGTCACAGTTCATCAGTTTATGTTGACTGCTCCATCTTTCTCCCACCCTGTTAAATGATGCTAGTGATTGGATTTGGGAACCCAAACCAGCTTGGGTCTTTTGTAGTTATTAAAGGGGTGAATCAGACTCTTTTTAGCCCATACGGGTAGCACATTCCTTCACTTCTTCAAATGTCCTTTCTTTTGAGGACCTGCTCCTCTCACTCTGGTTCCCTTCTTAACAACACTCCTATTCTTTTGAACAACGTCAGATTTTATCTTGTAGGACTCTTAGTGATGACTTGTTTGCCCGCAAGGAGGAAATGGCTGCTCTTTAGTTGTGGGAACATGTTTTCTGTGGAGATCATAGGGCATCTTCTCCTTTTCAAAGCCAAGTCCTTTTCTGTCATTTCCATTTTTCTCATTTCTGGAGGAGATTGCATCAGAAGACTAGGTCCACTTGAGAGTTTTGTCAAGGTCGAACTTAGCCCTTTCTAGATCTTTTCTTAGTAGGTCGTTCTTCTCAATTTCAGTAGTAAGACTTGACTTGACTTTCTTTAGTTCAGCTTCAAGCTCTAAGGAAGTCTCACTTCCTACTCCTCTTCTTTTGGAGGAGGATTCCATCTCTTTTCTCACTTGACATTCCAACAGGATGTTTTGTTGGTTTGTCTCAAACACTTGTTTCTCCATTTCTTTTGTTATCATGCACAGGTCCTCCTTATCCAGTTCTATTTCATCAAGAGCAAGATTTAGCTTCTTTCTCTCAGCAAGCAGAGCATGATAAGCATCAATTAACACACTTGACAGTGATATGAGTTTTTTCTTAGAGTAATCTCTCAGGGATTTTTTTTACATCGAAGAAATTTACCTCTTTGTTCTCATCATCAACATCACCCGTGTCAGATTCAGCCGTGAGTGCAAGGTCTGACTTATGCTTAGTTGCTCCATCGTCAATTGTCATCATGGACAAGCCCTGTTTGTCATTTTCATCCTCAGACTCACTTGAGGAGTCTCCCCAGGCTGCAAGTGATTGCTTCACAATCTCATCAGCGGCCTTTTTCCTTCTGAAACTCTTGTCGGGGACCTGGTTCCTCTTGGCAGTTCTGTCATAATTGTCCTGCCTGTTTTGAGGACAATCCTTCATGAAATGACCAGGTTTCCCACACTTGTGACAGGAGAAGTTGTTTCTACTGGGGTTTTCTGTTTTGCGAAACATGCCATTTTTCTTTATCATCTTGTGAAGCCTTTGTGTGAGATAAGCCATTTCAGAGTCATCATCACTGGACTTTCCCTTTGCAACTTTGAGAACCAGGCTCTTCTCCTTCTTCACCTCATTCTTTTCTGCCTTCCTCATTGTCATCTTCATCTCATACGTCTTGAGGTTTCCAATAAGCTCATCGACAGTCAACGTATCTAGATCTTTGGCTTTAGAGATAGCATTTAACTTGCTATCCCAGGAGTCAGGGAATACACCAAGCATCTTCCTTACCATCTTGGTAATTGTGATGACTTCTCCGAGAGAGTGGAGCTCATTGATTATGAAGGTAAATCTGGTGTGCATCTTATGAATAGATTCACTCGCTTTCATGTTGAACATCTCATACCCAGTGGGGAGCATGTCGATCTTGGAGTTTTTACCTGAGTTGTTCCTTCATGAGCAGTTTGGAGAGCTTCCCAGATCTTTTTTGCTAATGAACAATTTGAGACTCGATTGTACTCATCCGCTCCTATTCCACGCACAAGAATCTTCTTGGCTTTATAGTTCTTCTCCACTTTCTTCCTGTCAGCTTCATTGTATTATTTTCTTGTTTTGACAATGGTCTTTTTACCGTCTTCACTTGTGTGAACTGGGATATAGGGACCATCACAGATGCTATCCCAAAGCTCTGAATCTTCGGCCATGATGAAGTCGTGCATTCTTGTCTTCCACCACCCATAATATTTTCCATTAAATCTGGGTGGCTTGGTGAAAGACTGTCCTTCTTCCATATTTAATGGGGCTGCGATTTTACATATTCTTTGTAGGTGCTAACCTTTAGAAAGCACCTGCTCTGATACCAATTGATGTAGGCTATGCGTCCACCAAACACAGTATGGAGGGACCTAGTTGTGTGCCAGTTCCCTTATGCAATGCAGTATGTAAAGGACGTAAGATGTTACTGTGGAAAACTCCTTGCTCAAGGGATTAAAAACCATGACCTACCCCAGTAGGATTTCAACTCCACTACCCAAGCAACTTTAGATTACAATTGATTGTAGGCTAGGAATTAGCTCCCATAACCCCTCACCCTAACAATGACTCTTTTGTAACCTAGGAACTAACCCCCATAGTCCCTTAACACTTGCAATACTCTGATTGCAACCAAACTCCACTTGACTAACCCTAGCCAAGGATCACTAATACACCTAGACTAACTCTAGTCTAGTGTACCACTCAAAAGCTTATGGAAACACACTTCCAGCAAGTACACTTTGAGACTTTTCAAAACACCTACAAACAGCTTCTTAACACAGAAGAGTAGGTGTACAATTTAAGCACAAACGAACAAAGACTCTGAACAATATAAAGAACTTAGACTAAATCTTATGTCTGGATCAGGTTCTTCAACTTGTCGGTGACTTTGTTCTTGAGAGCTCTTGAGAACTTGTGTCGACAGCTTTGCACAATTTAGATTAGGTTTTCAAGTCTACTTAATATGTTGTCATCATGTTGTATATATAGTGGGAGCATGTGGGATGGATAGAGACCACTCATTCACTTTGACCTAAAACATAGGCCAACTCACTGCTACAGTTTGCTTTTACGGGAGTTGAGGCATAAAAGTTACTATGAGGTTGTTGGTGCTCTAATTGGATTCTAGTATTTTTAGAGTCGCCACCTAATTTATTATGGAAAACTAGGAAAACCGGGTTTAAAGATTTTTTCAAAAATAAGTAAAACTCTTTTGGACCAAAGTTTGAGGTAAGGATTTTGGTGATCCCCTAGGGAAGGTCCGTAGAATATGATTGACTTACGAGCTACAATGCGTGATTAATGTACTTATTTATTTAAAAGTATTTAATTTTTCGCAAAATGTTATTTCATTTTATTCATATCATGGTTTCAAGGAAAAATCCGGCAAAAAATCCCCTTATAAAAAGGGGTTTTGGTTTCAAAAATCCGCGTAAATGTTTAACTCACTTTGTTATCGGATTAGGACACACTTGGTCTTTCTCCCAAGTAGAGTCGCTACTATTCTAATCCTAACAAAATGATTTTAGTATTTACGGATTTTCATACGTATATAAAATATGGAATATATCTCCGATTTGTATACATATATATAAGAAAAAGGAAGTTTATTTCTTAATCCATTTTTATTTTATTTGAAGCTCATATAAGTCAAGTCCTATTCATGTCCCAAAACTACTTTCCTTACAATGGTCCAAATAAAATTCCTTTTATTTTTGTCCTTTCAAATTTGGGTTTTGGCCCAAGAATTTCCCCAAAGTCTGAAACTGAGTTGGTCCAAATTCACTTATTAAAACCAAGTTTACACCAATTTGAAATTTGCATCCATTTTCAAGTCCAATTAAAAGAATCCAATATTTGCTCAAATTTATAAGTACTGACCCTATTTCTGACTGGACCCACGGCCCAAAACACTTGTTCGTTTTTTGCTTTTTTATAAATTCATTCAAAGGGCTGAAGGCCCAAAACACATAACTTTTGCCATTTTCTTTTCAACTTCTTGTTTACTTGACCAAAATTTAAACCAGATTTCCGACTTTAAAACAAACCCCTTTTTTGTCCTAAAAAACTTAAACCCAGTTTTATGCATATACTTGAGAATTAACCGAGTGAAAAAATATTTTTTTTAGATGACTTTCCTAATAATACTACGTTTTCCCTACATTCTAAGCATGCATAAAGGTTTCAATATTTATATATGTTTCACAAACACATTTACATCATGGAAATAAATAAAAAGGAGGAGAATTTAAGCTGGTGGGCCTACCTAAGTCCACCAGTTGCCTATTTTTACCCATAGATGGGCCTTCAAATGTAAATATTAGCTTCCTTTTTTATTTTCTCAACGGACTCGATCAAAAGAAGCTATTGGGCCTTTGGTCCAATGGGTCTATGCAAGAGAGATCGCCCAACGATGACATTTCATACAAGCAAAAAAAGGAAGGAGATATGGATTAGGAAGTTTTTAGACTATGGCTAAACACAAAGGAACTGATATAATAAATACACGTAAGGCATGTAACTTCAATATACACTATTTGATGGAATGCAAAATTCAACTAAGTATAGACATCCAAGTAGATTGAAAAAACAGCAAAGAGGTAGGCCTTCTCCAAAGAATTACAAATAATTATGGGCTCACCGCCTGGAAGCCCATATAAATTTAAACAACGTAAAAACAGGCCCAATTGTTAGTAAATAACAAGGAAATCCACAAGACCATTTTTACATAAGAATAAACTATGCCATGCAACTAAATATACACACCCATACTTTAATATACCATGGGTGTAAACAATGCCATGCAACTAAATATACGCAACCATACTTTAATATACCATGGGTATACACACCCATGTATATGCTAAAATAGTCCAAAAAGGAAAGCTTTTACCTTCTCGTTCCTGATATCACACAAGATCCAAGGGGTTTCCAGGAACCCCAGGCATGGCAAACACTAAGGAAGGCTTAAGCTTAATCCTTGAGTGCTATTTGGCATCTCCAGTTATATGTTAAACTCACAATATGTAGGAGATGGAGTGTTTAATATTTGTATGCGAAGTTTACAATAAGAGACTAACTATACTTATCCCCACACATCGTATACAATCACACAATTAGTTAAATTCATGTAACCTAGAGGTCTGGCCCAAACACATATGGTCCAAGCTTCAAAAGAAAAATAAAGTAGACAGCCCCAAATTCCAATCATATACTTAGAAAGAAAAAAAGAACATGAAGTTAGCAGATTTTAGCTTAAAGCAATTATGGCCTGAAACTGATGCCTAAAAGCATTTCATACCAAGTAATAAGATTAAGGTTCAAACAAGACGTGGAGGAGTAGATCCAAAACCAAACACAACTTAGCAGCTGAGCCAACACTTAGGGGAAAGGGGCTCACATAAAGGATATACCCACCATATATCAAGTATACAAATCCCCATATGCTACAGAACATATAACCATTATATGTGCTTGGTATACTGATGTATATAACTCATGTGCAACATATATTTACACAATCCACTTCATAAAAAAAAAGAAACTCACAGAAAAAACTCCCAACTGCTCATTGATGTGACTCATTCAACACACAGATTCATATAAGACACATAGAGGAAACAAAAGGAAAGCTCAAAGAAGGAAACAGGTCTCAACAGATTATATTGCCAACTTAAGAGAGTTTATAAAGAAAAACCTTGAGGAACTTAAACAAGATTTCAACCCAAACACAAAAGCTTTATTCATATAAATTTTGAATTCAAGAAAAATTGTAGCACAACACTTGATTTACAAAGAAAACCCATTTTAAAACACGGACATGTATCAGACCCAGTCAAACAAAATGCTACACCAATTATGTTTACCCTGACCTACTTCCCAGTTACAACTAGCTTTCAAAAAAAAAAAAAACAAGTAGAGATAGACTTTGACAATCAAATGGATAACAAAACAAGAACATGATCACAGTAGTTGGGTGTCCATATAGGAAAACTCAGTTTCAGCACTCTACACAACGAGGCCATACATTCAGTTAACTAGGTCCAGAACCAAACAAATAGAATAAGTATGTGGGCTTAGACTCTCCAGTTCACCAAAATCAGCACAGGAAGCCTCAAATGGACTCAACTGTAGCATAGTTGAGCCCTTACAGACCTCATGTTTCACATTACTAATAGGGAACCAAGTGACCTCAACTAATGCAGACATATTACAAATTAATTAAGTATAGAACATGATCAACAGGGTCTCAACCCATACCATATCCACCATAAATCACATAGCAATGCCTAACTTGTGTGCAGCTTCTATTAATAAGTTAGTGTTCTATTTGCACATGAAAGGGTCATTCGAGAGACATGGTCTAGTCAAGGTAATAAACATTCACTTATACTGACTTCTTCAACACTTTTAAGCCTTAACTGAGATTTAAGCATGTAAAATGACAGCATAAGCTCAAACTCCCAAACTTAAAGAGAAAACTAGCACACATAGACTCAGGTAAGCTTGGATATGAACTTAACCAAATAAGCAGGTTTAGATAGAAGTACATTCCTATCTCACATCACTTTTGCTAGCAACACACTCAAGTAAACATAGCAGATGGATTAGCTTTCTTTTGAACAACCAGTACACACCAACATAGGTATTAAGCTAAATAAATTGAACTAGTATGAGTTTGGGGAACACACTAATCACAGGCCATAATTATTTTAACATGAAGCTGGTAGACAGCTAAATTAGTTTAAACAAGTCCAACCCAAATTTGTCCCTATGTACTATGACTATTAAAACAAACATGAACATAACTTAAGCTCACCGAAGGTGAATGATAAAACCCCAATAGTAATCAACTGAACTAAACCAGGCTAAGTACAACAAAGGTTTCAAACTCTTAAGCAAATTATGGACATCATTCATGTAATTATAATCAACATATGCTCAAACAGCCAACTAAACTAATGCCTGATTCCCTACTAAGATAATGTAATTTATATACTTGAATAAATTACACTAAGAGCTCATTTGGATTGGCTTATAAGTTGCTAAAAATAGCTTATAAGCTGTTTTTAGCTTTTTTGAGTGTTTGGCTGACTAGCTTAAATCCATTTTGTGCTTAAAATAAGCCCAAAAAAATAATTGGGCCCGTTTGACTTAGCTTATATAAAGCAGCTTATAAGCTGCTTTTTTTAAGCCCATCCAAACAGGCTCTAATGCACAATCATGTTATCCACACAGACCAAAATAACAGTATGCAAACATCTACAAAGCAAAAAGTAATCAGCTAACTCAAAACAACTACAAAACAGAAAGAAAATGCAGAAAAATAAAATAGAAGAGAAGATAGGGAATTACCTCTTCTTGGAGCAGCCTTAAGTCAAGATTTGGACTTGGAGACTCTTTCCTCCCAAATCAACTCAACCACAAACCCAAAGAGAACAAAAGAGACACTAAAATTTTTAGACTAACTCAGAAAAAGTTAAAGGTCTCAAAATTATTAAAACCCTAGGTTTTTTTCGAGTTCTTTTCTATGTAAAATAAATTTTTAGATCCCTTTCCTTGCAAAGTTGGGTTTCTATTGATAACGTCCAAATACACTCCTCAAAGAGAAAGTGTACACGGTCGTATGCAATATATTTACCCAACTATGAGTCGGGGTCGATCCCACAGGGAACAATGTGCTAGGCGATTAAGAAAGTAAGGAATTTTTACTAACTAAGCTCTGCCAAACGATAAATGATATTTTGGGTTTTTGAGAAATTTATGACTAATGCGAAAATATATAAACTAACCTAGAAAGCAAGTAAATTGATCAATGGCCACAAGCATGGATACAAAGGAAATTACACTCAAGTAACGATCCAATATATTTTATGATATTACAACTAAGAGCGGGTCTATGTTAATAGATAATGATTTCTAAAATCTCATTGAAAGTTTCTCAACCAAATCAATGAATTTCACTCTAAGCTTTCTCAAGCCTTAGAGTGTGATGTTAAACACAATCAATTCAACCTCAAGTTAACTATCCTATCTCTAGCTCAAGTTATTAGATGGGTTTAATGACCCAAATCCTTGCTATCAAACTCTTTTCCTAACTTTCACTTTCTTCTTCAAGCAAAGTAAAAGTGCTTAGGCACAAATAATGTTTGCAACCATTAGGAGATATTTAAGCATGAAGAGTTAATAGAAAAACAATAAACCCACTTCATTAGAAATAAAAATCATTCAATACATAAGCATAACAAGAGATTCAATCCAAACTTTAATCAAGAATATTTTCATAAACAAGATTCAAGTATTGAAATGAAATACTACACACTTAGATATACAATACAAAACAAGAGATTGAAGAAATGAATTAAAGGTTTAAGAAATGCTCAACCAAATCTTCAAATCTTCAACCCCAAAGTGTGGTGTAGATGAACCCTAGCCTCCAAGCTTGCAAAATGGCAAAAGATGAATAAAATTGCTCCCTTCTCTTTCTTTTGTAATTACCTCATTTTTTCAAGTTCCAAAAATGACAAAATATGCCCCAAATTTCAGTTTTTGCAGTTCTGCCCGTTTTTTGCAGTTCTGTCCCGTTTTTGCAAAACTGTCCACTTTTGACAGTTTTGCAAAACTGTGCAGTTTTTGTCCAATTTGGCCTCTTTTTGACTTGGTTTCTTCCGATCACTTCTAAATCACATAAACCTATAAAATGGAAGTAAACGACATTAAATGCACTATTTTTTCAATCAAAACATAGCAACAATCTAAGATTAAAGAAGAAATAAGTTGGTAAAATACCAACTTATCAAACCCCCAAACTTAAACTATTGCTTGTCCTCAAGCAAATCAAATTATAATTTCCTTCAAAGGACTCCATTCAAAAGTGCACCAACATCATACCAAGTCAAAAAGGTCTACTTTAAGCACAAACACATGACTTTGATTGGTACCAACAATTAATCCAAAACATATGAATCACCAACTTCTTCTCAAAAACTAAATTTTCATTTCAAGTGCTCAAACACCAAGTTAATCAAAGTAGCAATCACGTCATGACACTAAAGCTTCAAAATTTGCCTCATTATCACAAAACAATTTTCTTTTGTTCATTCATCTTAATTGGAAAATGGAACAAATTCACAACATAAATTCTCATGTGCCCTCACAATCAAGAGAGAATCCCAAACTCACAAAAAAATGCAATTTGAAACACAAATGGGATATCAAATGGAAAGAATTAACTCTCTTCTCTCACAAAGATGTTCAATTGCACAAGTAGTACCATAAGCTTGCCCTTCATGTATTTCTCCGCTAATATAGACACACTTGGTTCAAAATCAATTAGGACTTAAAGGGTTGTAATGTAGGCTTTTGGTTAAGGTAGGGATATAATTTGGAAATGGTGACTCAAAAACCTCCCTAAGCACTACAATTTTCAACAATCAAAGTACACTTCCTTTGAAATTTTTCCACCTTTTTTTTTTTTTTCATTTTTCATTGCACCACTTAGTCTTCCCATTATTCACAACTCTTTATTCTTTCTTCAATTCCTTTTTTTTTTTTTTTTTTTTTTTTTACCTCTTCGCCTTAAAAGTAACTCCCACATAACAACTTTTTCCAACCATCACCCCCAAACTTAGGCTTTTAGCCTATATTTGCACTTTCAACGCACTTAAGGAGGTAGGGTACCAAAAGATGGATCAATGAAGAACAAAAGGTTAAAGTTTGTAACATGGTTGCCCAAGAAAAGGTTAAAGGCTCAAAAGGGGTTGACTAGGGAGAATATGCAAGGGTAGGATATTTAAGGCACAAAAGCGGTTCAATGAAGGCCTAACATCATTTTTCAAACCAAGTGTAGTCTAGGATTTCACCTTGAAACTCATTCCGGGCAAGTTCTAGACCACAAATAATGCAACAGAACTCACAAATAAACCTCATCACACATGGCACATGAAAACTCAAGTAGAATATGTATCCAAGAACAAATTGAAACAAATGAACTCAAAAAGTCACTCATAGCCAAAAGAGACTAATTAGTGAAAGTAAGAGCCAAAAATTGAATCTAAAAGTCACAACAAGAACCCTTACTTCAATCATTTTTTTCTTTTTCAAAAATCAAGAATTCATATGCCAAGATTTAAATATGTTGGTACCAAGTAAGCCAAAAGTTAGTCAAGAGGCAAAAAAAATCAAGAAAAAATCTAAGAATCTAAAAGTCACAATACAATACACTTAGATATTTAAATCTTGGCATATGAATTCTTGATTTAAAAAAAAAAAAAAAAAAAAAAAAAAAAAAAAACTGACCAGTTTTGCAGAATTGCAAAACTGTCCAGTTCTTTTTTTTTTTTTTTTTTTTTTTTTTTTTAAAGCAATGAAAGTTTGAACCAAAGCAAGTTAGCTTAAATCCCAAACTAACTCAAATACGCCAAATTGTTCCCCGGCAACGGCGCCATTTTTGATAACGTCCAAATACACTCCTCAAAGAGAAAGTGTACACGGTCGTATGCAATATATTTACCCAACTATGAGTCGGGGTCGATCCCACAGGGAACAATGTGCTAGGCGATTAAGAAAGTAAGGAATTTTTACTAACTAAGCTCTGCCAAACGATAAATGATATTTTGGGTTTTTGAGAAATTTATGACTAATGCGAAAATATATAAACTAACCTAGAAAGCAAGTAAATTGATCAATGGCCACAAGCATGGATACAAAGGAAATTACACTCAAGTAACGATCCAATATATTTTATGATATTACAACTAAGAGCGGGTCTATGTTAATAGATAATGATTTCTAAAATCTCATTGAAAGTTTCTCAACCAAATCAATGAATTTCACTCTAAGCTTTCTCAAGCCTTAGAGTGTGATGTTAAACACAATCAATTCAACCTCAAGTTAACTATCCTATCTCTAGCTCAAGTTATTAGATGGGTTTAATGACCCAAATCCTTGCTATCAAACTCTTTTCCTAACTTTCACTTTCTTCTTCAAGCAAAGTAAAAGTGCTTAGGCACAAATAATGTTTGCAACCATTAGGAGATATTTAAGCATGAAGAGTTAATAGAAAAACAATAAACCCACTTCATTAGAAATAAAAATCATTCAATACATAAGCATAACAAGAGATTCAATCCAAACTTTAATCAAGAATATTTTCATAAACAAGATTCAAGTATTGAAATGAAATACTACACACTTAGATATACAATACAAAACAAGAGATTGAAGAAATGAATTAAAGGTTTAAGAAATGCTCAACCAAATCTTCAAATCTTCAACCCCAAAGTGTGGTGTAGATGAACCCTAGCCTCCAAGCTTGCAAAATGGCAAAAGATGAATAAAATTGCTCCCTTCTCTTTCTTTTGTAATTACCTCATTTTTTCAAGTTCCAAAAATGACAAAATATGCCCCAAATTTCAGTTTTTGCAGTTCTGCCCGTTTTTTGCAGTTCTGTCCCGTTTTTGCAAAACTGTCCACTTTTGACAGTTTTGCAAAACTGTGCAGTTTTTGTCCAATTTGGCCTCTTTTTGACTTGGTTTCTTCCGATCACTTCTAAATCACATAAACCTATAAAATGGAAGTAAACGACATTAAATGCACTATTTTTTCAATCAAAACATAGCAACAATCTAAGATTAAAGAAGAAATAAGTTGGTAAAATACCAACTTATCATCTATCTATCGAACCCCTAAATCATGAAACCCTCAATCCCTAACAATGTGGGACTTTGAAATTTCTCAAAGGCATGTTATCATAAACAGAATCAACGACTAAAAATAAATGAATGAACAGATAAAGGGTTAGATTTAACCCAAAATGAGTCGATCTCCTCGGTTCTTTGCGAACCAATGAGATTCATCGATTCAAACTTGCAACACAACAAAAACCATTAAAACTTCTCAGTATTTAACCGTTGCTACACGAAAAAAGTAAAGTGATAGAGAAAACTGAGAAGATATATCATGTTTGGATCGTATTTGGCAAGAGAAAAACGAAACATTAAATGTGTTGCCTAAAATGCGACCAAACTTGGAAAAGGCGAAGTTCGCTTGTAAATTTGCCGGAAATGGAAAAATGACGTAAGGGCGGGTCCATCGCCCCCTAGCAGCGCTAGGGTTTGCCAATGAAACCCTGGTGGAGAAACAAAAATGATAAAAGGGTGCGTTTGGCTGAACATATGGCTTACATGTTATAAGCCAACTGGGCCGGGTCACGGTCCTTTGGGCCTGGGCTCGGCTCAGATTTTTTAAAAGAAATAAGGCAGCCCACATGTATACATGTATACACACATGTATACTTGTATACTCATGTATACATGTGTATACATGGGAGGGTAAAATTGACCCCTTTTTAAAAGATAACCCAAATTTAAACATTTTAGTGATGAAATATTTCAAACATGACCAAACTATAACATTAATCAATTAATTAATTAATTTTAAAGACATAGTCAATTGTACAAAAGGACTTTAACTGCAAACATAGCCTTAATTGGCTTAATTTTAGGATCAGGCTATTTCACTTATAGCCTTATTTGGTCCAATTAACCATCTTAGGATAACATTTGCAAAAAATGCCCTTAATTACTTAGACTAATGATTTTGGCCCTTTCATATAAGGTTATAATTAAACTAAATAACAATTAAAAAGGCTAATTTTGCAATAATGACCTCAATTAAGGAAACTGATTTTCAATTGGGCCATAATTGGACTATTAATTGATTATCTCAATTATAGTCATTTAATGGATAATTTACAGAATAAACACAATTAAACACTCAATTAATTATGATAAATTCTAATAAATTGATTAAACAAGAATTGAGGGGTAAAAATGATTAATTTATTTAATTAATCAGATTCCTTACATTAAACAAAGTAAAACATTTGCTAATTAATTTCTGATAATTTAAACAATTAAATAAATAATTATTTTGAACTATTTACTTGATTAAATTTAGAAAATTAATTTCCAAACGATTTATAACGTTATAGAAATTATTTTACCACGTAAAAATGGTAAAATATTATCTAAATAGTTCTATAAAATCATTTTGACTTCTAAAAAATACATATTTCACTCCGTATAATATTCAAGGACTCTGGGTAATAAAAATAAATTCTAGGAGGTCAAAACTTAGGTGTCAATACTCACAGCTGTACTTATGTGCAGCAAGTGGCTCGGCTTTACAACTGTTCTCTACTGACGGTGCAAGGTGCACAGAGAGTAGGTTACAGACCAGGTCTCTATCTGGTTCTGAAATAGTTTGACAATCATCAAAGCAAAAGGAATTTGGACTTATCAAGTATCAAATTAAATATTTGGTCAAAATCTCTACACTTCTTATTGGTAATCATAAATATTCTATTTTTATAAAAATGGTTAATTATTGTATTACTAAAAAAAAGATGATAGTTGTTATATGAAGGGTAATTTTACCAAGAGCGTACTGTTGTAAAGTTGGTTGTTGATGTTATAAATAAATGTTGTTATAGAGGAGTAAAATATAACATAAAAACTCGGTTCCGTAAAAACTTAGATGTTATAGAGAGGTGTTATCATATGCGGATGCTGTTATAGGGATGTCTGACTGTATTTACTGATTCTGTTTTAACCTTCAAAATCCCTCCTCAAAAAATAAGATTCGTTTTACATGTAGGTTTCACTTCCATTTAATTGTTGATAAGACAAATGTAGTCTACGTTTTGATGATTGTCAAACTACTGGAGAAACTGAGAGAGACCTGATTGGCGGTCTGCTCTCTCTGTACATTGTACAGTCAGCAACAACAACTGTAAAGTTGCACTGCCACTTGCTCAACTATACAGCAGCGTTGCGACCCATGCTTTAAGTCAAACATGGGATGAGTGGTCTCTATCTCACCCACATGTTCCCCAATACATATACAACTGGTTCCAACATATTAGGTATCACTTGAAAACCTAAACAATCTTGTGCAAATCCTTGCTGCCACAATTTCTCAAGTGCTCTCAAGAACAAAGCTGCGTACAAGCTTAAGAACCTGATCTAGACACCAGATTATGTCTATGTTCTTTAGGTTGTTGTGAGTTTTTGTTCACTTTTTCTTTAAACTGTAAACCTACTCTTCTTTGAAGATGTTGTTGTAGGTAGCTTAAATTAGTAGTTGTTAGGCAGTTTACCTATTCAATCTATTAGTGGTACCCTTGGCTAGAGTTAGTTAAGGTGTATTAGTCAAACGTGGTTGTGTGCTTGGCTAAGGGTAGTCAAGAGTTATAGCTTACAATAGGTGTATTGTAAGGGTGAGGGATTTATGTGAGTTAAATTCCTAGATTGCAAGAGGTCGTAATCTAAAGTTGCTCAGTGTAGTGAAGTGAAATCCTACGTGGTTGGTCGTGGTTTTTAATCCCTTGAGCAAGGAGTTTTCTACGGTAAAATCTTGTGTTTTCTCTCTATACACTGTTTGGTGGACGTACTGCTTTTAACAAGTGGTATCAAAGCGGGTGCTTTCTAAAAGGTTAACACCTAGAAATAATCTGTGAAATGGTACCCCACCAAACTTGGAAGAAGGTTAATTATCCACCAGACCGCCCAGATTTAACGGAAAATAGTATGGGTGGTGAAAGGCTAGGATGCATGTCTTCATTATGGCTGAAGACTCAGAGCTGTGGGCTATCATTTGTGATGGTCTTCATTTCCCCGTAAATAAAGATGAAGTTGGTTTGGTAACCACTCCTAAAATAAGGAAAGAATACACCGAGGCAGACAGGAAGGCTGTGGAGAAGAACTATAAAGCAAAGAAGATTCTCGTCTGTGGTATAGGAGCAGATGAGTACAATCGAATCTCATCATGCACAACTGCTAAGGAAATCTGGGAAGCTCTCCAAACTGCCAACGAAGGGACAACATAAGTGAAAAACTCAAATATCGACATGCTCACCACAGAGTATGAGCTATTCAAAATAAAAGAAGATGAATCTATTCATGATATGCACACCGGGTTTACCTCTATAATCAATGAGCTCAACTCTTTAGGAGAAGTTATCACAACTACATAACTGGTGAGGAAGTTTCTTGGTGTTTTACCTAATTCTTGGGACAACAAGGTAAATGCTATCCATGGAGCCCAAGATCACACCAAGCTGATTGTTGATGAACTGATTGGAAATATCAAAACGTATGAGATGAAGATGACTGTGGAGAAGATTGAAACGAATGAAATAAAAAAAGACAGAAATCTGATATTTATGTAAATATAATTCGAGACGAAGAAGCAGAATGAAAAGTCGCCAAGAGAGTAGGGCAAGTGTGGTGGTGTGGCCCTTTGCTAGTTTTTATTAAGAATCTAGACCCCGAATTTTAGTTATTAGGTGGCAGGACTCTATTTAGGATTAGTGCTAATTAAGTGGAGACAAGTTAGCTGAGCGTCAAAACAAGCCTGCAAGTTTTAAAACATATATTTTTATTCAATGATTTACAAAAAAAAAATAAAAAAAAAATAACAACTATTCCAAGCTTCCAAACCAGCCTTTAAGTTTTAAAAAATACATTTTGATCCAAAATTAGAAATAATAAAATAAACCAAAATAAAAATCTAAAAATATATCTTTTACCTTATAAAAAAAAAAAAATTATATATCCCCTCTCTTAATTATTTCAACGTTTTTTCCTCGTACATTTGAAATACTTCATTAGCCATTGTTGGAGCTTGAGCTTCAAGCTTGAAAAAATGAGTTTACGAAAAAGTAATTCATTTCAAGTGGGTGTTATTGAATTTTGTTGGGGATCTTTCGATGGTTTAATTATAGAGAATTTCGAGAAGATTTAAGATAATTTTGGATTAAATTTCAAATTTGAGTTAAGGATAGTCATTGTTGGAGCTTGAGCTTCAAATATGGAAATAGGTTTTATGAAGGAGTGATTTATTTCAAGTGGATGTTATTGGATTTTGTTGGAGATCTTTTGAGGAGTCTTAATCTCAATTTTAAGGGAGTTTGGAGAAGATTTAAGGTGGGTTTGCTTAAAATTTCAGATTTGAGTTTGAGGTAAAAGATGAACATTTCAGATTTGAGCTTGAGGTTATGAACACTTCCAATTTATAATTTGATTATAGACGGAAAACGTCTATGAATAGACCATCGAACTATTATTAGCAGAAGACATTCGTTAAAAGCAAATAAAACAGCAACGTTTATGCATAGACCAACAACAGAAACACATTCACGGCTGATTATGCCTTCATGAATGTCTTGTGCCGCTTAGTCTGTCTCTCATGTCTTTACCAAAAAATGGTCATTACCCATCAAATCCTAGCAATACCTTTTGTCCTTCTCAAGAATTGGGGATCGGTAGTAGTTGAAATTAGTTAATGAGGTGCTTTGTGAAAGGAGAATTGGGTCCTCAAAAGAGTTATGTCACCACACTTGCATACTCTGCCTTATTAGAAGCCAGCTACATATTGTTAGAAACTACAACCTAACACTTGCCTTTGCAACCAATTTTTTTTTTTAATAAGAAATGAACTAATTTTAAAACTTATATTTGTAACTAAACAATATGTTATCACCATGAAATTAGTGAAACAACATTATAATAATCTAAAATAATGATAATTAATGAGTAATGTTAATGATATGAAGAAAAAGTAGTGATGATCATAGCTATATGTAACAACTTGAAATTGGTGACATAGCTATATGTGAACATCACAAATTTTATTTATCCATGTTGCAAATGGTTACTATACTACATATGATCTATATTGAAATTGATACATAATTACATGTGATCAATGTGTAATATTTTTGTCTCTATTGCAATAGGTGAAATAATTATGTGACCAACTTAATGTTAAGATTAATAGTGGATGACTTGTATTATTTCATTGATATTAGTGTTTATATCAATTGATATTAGTGTTTATATCAATAATGACGTTATCATTTTGTTAAATATTCATTTAAATGCCAACAATGATAAGTTTCAAGAATTAATTCATCAATTTTCAAGATAATTTCGTCTAAACCGTAGGCTGCTTACGAAAATCATAGTCGCTTCTAATAATATACACATGGTCTAGTGGTTATGTGTAACTCTCTTTAGTTCTTAGAATATACACTTGGTCTAGTGGCTATATGTGACTCTCATCAGTTCGTAGTGGCTAATTAAGTGTGATCCTTTTCAATTTTCAGTGCATACTTATTACATTCTTCACTACCGTCTGCTAGAATATACACCTGATCTAGTGGATATGTGTGACCCTCTTCAGTTCCTAGTGACTATTAAGTGTGACCCTCTTTAGATCTCAGTGCATATTTTTACATTCTTCACTATCATCTATTAGAATATACACATGCTCTAGTGGCTAAGTTTGACCCTCTTCAGTTCTTAGTGGCTAAAATGTGACCCTCTTCAGTTCTCAGTACATATTAGCATGGGAAAAGAATGAACTACATAACATAAAAAAACACAAAAAAAAAAATAGCAAAAAAGAAGATGAAAATAGAAACTACAGGAGTTGTAAGGAGGGGAAACTATAGGAAAGAGGGTGTTATTGTGGCTTTCGAGCGTCTCTCCCCGAGCAACGAGGATGCAGCGATAATCCTATTGATTCTCCTATACTACCACTTGTTCTCATTTTTTCCCCGTAATAGCAATATAACGAATACTCCAGAAATTACCATCAAGTTGTCACACAACCTGTCGTAGCGTAGTGATATTGACATTGGCAGCTGCTACATTCAATATAGCTACTAATTTAATTGCAAGTTATTATACATATACATATATAAAGCCATTGCAGAAGTTTAGTAGAAACTATAGGTTGCTAATAAATCTATTTTAGACCTGAATAAAGTTTCTACTAGACTATTTCTGATACTGTCTTCTTCTTCCTTTTGGACGAACAACTGCTATAATTTGATCCGAAACCATGTCAATTCTTAACCAAACTACTTCAAATTTTAGATATGAGCTCCTCTCCATGTTTCGGTTCTTTTGAGATACCACCCACTTGAAATAGAGCTCGTTTGCAGTAATCCAAAATTTGAACAATTTTCTTCTTCAACCTTGAGAGATGTTGTAAATCGATCCAAAACAATGTCAAATCTCAACGAAATTACTTCAAATTACAAATGTGAATTCTCCTCGATGTTTCGATTTTTTTTTTGAGGTATCACCCACTCAAAACAGAGCTCGATTTCGGTAACCCACAATTTTTAATTGGAGCTTCGAAGCTTTTTAATGGTCGTCAATGGCTTCCAACTCTTTCGTCACGTTTAGCAGCAACCAAAATGTATATATACTTCAAGATTAGCTTCCAATGATGATTATACACATAGAAGATGAAGGAATGGGAGAATTTGTGAGTAAAGGAATGATTTTCGAAAAAAAAAAAGAATAGGGAAGAAGAAAGAGAAACAGAAAAGGACTTTTTAAAAAAGTTTAAATCTTAACTCTGAAGTTTTTAAAAATACAAAAAAAAAACCCCTTGTATCTGCTAATCCTAGCATTAGTAATTTCTGGGGCGAAAATAAATAGAAAAAATAATTAAGAGCCTGCCACTTACCTAAAAAATTTGGGGTCTTGTCACCTCAATCTTTTACCTATAAATATTTATTCGAAAAAAAATAATTATATGTCATGTCTATTTATCGCAAAAAAAATATAAACTATCCAATAACTATATATATATATATATATATATATATATAATTCAAAAATATATAATTGTTTCATTCAACTATTCTTGCTAGGGGCGAATTTAAAGGTTAAAAATGAGGCACGTGAATCCATGGTCTCTTTGTAAAGCTAGTTATATTATGTATATATTTTTTAAAATTGGTTTATAATGTATGCTGGCACCCATGCTATTAGAAAATCAAAAGGCGCACTTGGTTGATTATTGATTTATTTACCTAGAGAACTAGAAATCAATTTCACCTAATACATTCTATCCTTTTTTTTTTAATAACAGCACGTCCATTATCTAGAAATTCTCGATTCGTCTCTGCTTACAGTTATATATCTGAAGATATACCATGTATAAAATTATGTTGTGTAAATTTCTAAGAGGCGAATTTTGTTAATGTGTACATGCGGCTAAAAGTTTTACCCCAATTGGATAATAATCATGTAAAGGTCCATGACACAACAACAATAATAACAACAACAACCAGTGGCGGAGCCAGGATTTATGCCAAGGGGGTTCAAAAATATAAAGAAGCCATAAATGAAGAAGTTAAGGGGGTTCAATGTCTACTATATATACATAAAAAATAATTTTCACCTTGTATATATAGTGCAATTTTTCGCCGAAGGGGGTTCGGATGAACCCCCTTCTATAAGGCTAGGTCCGCCACTGACAACAACATAACCAGTGTGATTTCACATGTGGGTCTGAGAAGGATAGGATGTACACAAACCTTACGTCTACCTTTGTGGGGGCAGAGATGCTATTTCTGAAAGACCTTAGGCTCAAAGAAAGGAAAAGAGGAGGAAAGAAGAGAAAAGAAAGTGAAAGGAACATAAAAGAATTTTGAAGTAGATATAAAAAGGTATAGCAATAAAATAACAAAATATAACACAAATATTTTACAGATGGTAATGCACGTCGAAAAATAAAAAACTACGTGAGTACTAAATAATATTGATAACAACGAGGGGTAAAAGTCCACATACATG
Organism: Lycium barbarum; assembly: GCF_019175385.1. Classification (NCBI taxonomy): domain Eukaryota; kingdom Viridiplantae; phylum Streptophyta; class Magnoliopsida; order Solanales; family Solanaceae; genus Lycium; species Lycium barbarum. The sequence goes on along the minus strand of NC_083346.1, from coordinate 13,580,918 downwards.
GCAAAATCCATCCAAATCCCAAAGGCTTAAAAAATGAGATTCCTAGGCAAAACCTTAGGCTTATTTGGACTTATATCCGACCAAGACGCGTTTTTGTTGTAGGTCTTGTCTGAATTATCGTTACATGTGCACGCATATATACCAACTACCCCATATTTACGGTTAAAAAATGCATGTAAATTATAGTACTATATGTCAAATGTTAATGCTACAAATTTTCCACTAAACAAATGAAAACCCAATAATAGTTCATAGTCCACTTTGTTCTTCTATAATCAAGATCTCAACTTTTTCCCTTTTCTTGTCCTTTCTTTGACCTTCCCATAGCTTAGCAGAAATTTCCTTTTTTGGGTCCATTTGCTTTTTCACTGTTCTCTAGTGATTTAAAAGATTTGTGCTTTATATAATCAATTTATTACTATGTCTTTGTATCTGATTACTTGGAAACTTTGATTATTCTTTTGGTATTGGAATTGATTCTTTGATTCTATTCAATTTAATCTCTGCTAAGCTTCTATATCAAGGCTAGTTAACAGTCTTTTAGCTCATTTTGAATCTTAATTTGATAAGCTTGAATGAGTCTTGGATTTGAATTCTTGTTGACTTGTTTGTGGTTAATCCTGGGAAGTTTGTCTTTGTTTTTGGTAGTGGATTATTTGGTTGAAGTATCAAGATCTTGTTGATTTTTTGGGGGGACACTATAGAAAAAATGGATCTTGATGTAAGAAGGAACTAAAGGAGTTGTTAATCTAGGATCAAGAAATGGGGAACACTTGTGTAGGACCAAGTATTACTAGAAATGGAATTTTTCAGTCAATTTCAGCAGCAATGTGGCGAACCGGATCGCCTGATGATACTGCTTCCACCACTACTAATGGTGAAAGTGTTAGAGTTGAAACACCAACTTCTGTTAAAGAAACTGATTTACCTAATTTGCCAGTTCAAGATAAGCCACCAGAACATATAACAATGCCTAAGCCAGAAAAGAAAGAGGAAGAGAAACCTAAAAAAACGAAAAAGCCGGCTGAAATGAAGAGGGTAGCAAGTGCTGGACTTAGGACTGATTCTGTTTTACAGAAGAAAACTGGCAACTTAAAGGAGTTTTTCAGTATAGGAAAGAAATTAGGACAAGGGCAGTTTGGTACTACATTTCTTTGTACTGAAAAAGCGACAGGGAAGCAGTACGCTTGCAAATCGATTGCTAAGAGGAAGTTGTTAACAGATGATGATGTGGAAGATGTTAGAAGGGAAGTGCAGATAATGCACCACTTAGCAGGTCATCCTCATGTTATATCGATAAAAGGAGCTTATGAGGATGCTATAGCTGTTCATCTTGTTATGGAGTGTTGTGCTGGGGGTGAACTTTTCGATAGGATTATTCAGCGAGGGCATTATACGGAAAGAAAAGCAGCTGAGCTCACAAGGACTATTGTTGGAGTTGTAGAAGCTTGTCACTCTCTTGGTGTCATGCATCGTGATCTTAAGCCTGAGAATTTTCTTTTTGTTGATCAGAAGGAGGATTCACTTCTCAAAACAATTGATTTTGGGTTATCAATATTCTTCAAACCAGGTATTTGTATGATATATACTTGCCTTCTTTTAAGCTAGTTTTAGACAAAGTTAATGGGTACACAATGAGCTCGCAATCTATTAGAAAGATTAAACATGCTAATGAAATGTGTTACTCCTCCAGTCCAAAATAATTGATGTTTTAGGCTTGGCCACATGGATTAGGGCATTCACGTACTCCTAAAAATTAAGAGGGGTTTTAACTAAAATACCCTTAATTATGAGCTCTTCTCAAATGCTTTGAAATAATATGAAGCACTAAATATTTTATATCGAATGCTTTGAGTACATAAAAGAACATGTCGTATACATCATTACATTTATACATTGAATTAGGACTGTGTTAAGGGAAAATCTGGGAGAAAGAATTAAACATCTGCTTGATTTTGTGAAGCATCAATTTTTTTGGATCAACTTTCAGAGTCTAAAACATCAATTATTTTGGATTGGAGGGAGTATTCATGATTTTGATGCTAAAATTGGAAACAACAATTGTGTTTCTTTCAATGAAGTGGCCTAAGATGAGTTTAAATGGAGTAGCATGGTCATGGTCATTGAGTTTAAGTTATCGAGTGTTTCAGTTGGGGTGTCCTCAACATGTTTCGCTAAAGCTGTCTCAGAATGATATTGGAATTTTAACCACGTCCTACACGTAATCATTCAAGCAGTCTATTATCTTGACTTATATGCATAAACTATGTTCTATTCACTGTGATTCGGGTAGTGTCAAGTTTTGGCATTTTAATAGAACTTACTGGACAACTAGTTGATCCATTTTTTTAATTTGTTCTCCTTAATTGTATGTTGACCATATTTCTTCTTTTCCAAACTGCTTCCTAATTGATATTTTTCTCTTTTCAGGCGACAAATTTACTGACGTTGTTGGCAGCCCGTATTATGTTGCACCAGAAGTTCTCCGAAAACGTTATGGTCCTGAAGCTGATGTCTGGAGTGCTGGTGTAATTATCTACATCTTATTAAGTGGAGTACCTCCTTTCTGGGCTGGTAAGCATTGCTAAGTCATCAAAATTGGCATTTGTTGGATACTTTTTGCTCCATTCTGTGGCTCTTCTACATCCGGTTCGCTACTTTTCCACTTAAATTTCATTTTAAGAAACCTAGTATGTGCATTTGTTATCAGAAGAACTGATGCCATGTTCTTCATGTTTGCTGATATCCTCCCACTGACTTATTTTGGTATATGGACATTTCAACACCTCTATCAACCATCTCTTCACTTGTCCATTACTATCTCTCAATCTAACCCAATTTATCAGAGAGTTGCTCGATTTTCTAATAATTCTTATTGTCGTGATTTGTGTCAAATTCCTGCTGCGCCCCTCAATGGAAGATTTGGAAATGATTGAGAATTTTCCCTTTGTGGACCAATTCTCCCGTGAAAGGAGGGCAGAGGTTCTATCTTTCTCAAGGATGACGATGTCTATTTAAATCCAATTAGCATAGTCTTTCTTCAGTAATTAATTTATTGATCTTTAAATAGGCAAAGGTATTACTTCGCTTAAGATCTACTTCTGAACTCTCTTGGAATTGGGTTCTGATCTATATTGCCGCACCAGTATTTGTCCGACACGATTTGGGTGTGGGTGTGGAATCCACACCTAATTTGGTCAACTTACCTTGGGTGCTTTGACTACATCTATGACCAAGAAATATCGGTAAATTGAGTATTTGGTTTGATATTTGGGTTTGTGTCATATATATATAGTCATATAAATTATAAAAGCACTTTGCTATTACACGAGATATCTCATGAATAAAATTTTAGGCGTTTATAAAGAATTAAATTTTATGATTTTTTAACTTCGTAATTTTAATTAATAGAGATGCATACTTAAATATGCCATACTATACACTTATTGGATGTATCCCACTACCTGGATCCACACTCGGATCCATACTCCTCGAATGCTAAAATTATGTGATGAAGAATCCGACCTCTAGATTGGCACCCGAGTCGGAGCAACACAGGTTTTGGTACTTAAAGTTACTTAGTTAATGTCAAGACTAAAGGAGTGCAAGACTGAACGAAGGAATGATTCAGAGAGTTTAAGTTTGTTGAAATAATAGTGCAAATATGTATTCAAGGCCATTGGAAAATTTTACCAGGCTAAGATTGATGGTGTGATGGCTAATGGAGGTTGAAATGGTCTTTTGGTTTATCCGTTGATAGAGAAGTGCACGTTAATAGAAACATGACTGATGTAATGGTTGGTTAAAACAAGAAAAAATCAAAGGGACTTTTTTTAACTTGATTTTTGGTGCAAGGAGAAATACCAGGTTGTATAGATAGTTGGTCAAACTTGGTAGATAACTACGGATGATTCCGTCTGAGTAGTTACACAGTTTGTGCATGTTCTTGAGACCGACTTGGTTTTTGTCAACTATTGAAGTGAAATTGAGTCATAAGTATGTTCATGGAGGGGAACATGGAAAGGTTTTCTGGAATCAAATACTGCCCTTCCAACCACATACCATCTTTTTGTATCGTTTTTCTGAACCTTTCTTTTTCCTATCATACAGAAAATGAGCAAGGAATATTTGAACAAGTCCTGCACGGTGATCTCGACTTCACATCAGACCCATGGCCAAGTATTTCAGAAGGTGCAAAAGACTTGATGAGGAGAATGCTCGTTCGAGATCCAAAAAAGCGTTTAACTGCACATGAAGTTTTATGTAAGTAGTTTAACAGCTTCTCTTTTTCTGAGTACATGTAAATAACAACTGAGCTAATGGGGGTGAATTCAGTAATATTTGGTACTTGGAAACGATTATCCATCTCTAGATTTGTAATAAGAGCTACTGGTTTAAAGGCTTTCCCTAATAAGATAGTTTGTTCTGTACTCATTATTCTCTGTCAAGCACAATTATGCTACAGATCATTGCCATACATTGGTCTCCACAATTTCTTGGGCTTAAGCTTTTGAGGACCCCGATGACTGATAGTGCATGAAATATGTTACTATCAAGCCAAATAAAATAAAATAAATCAGATTATCTGCTTGTAACAAGTTCTCTGCAAGATTGTCAGATCGCTATGGTATTCAAGTACACTGGTTTTCTTTCTTTTGGTTCTTCTTGTTCTGATGTTGCCCACAGTTAGTGGACAGCTTTTCTCCTTTTTCTCTTATGAAAAGATGATTAAGTTCTTTACATTTTCTATGGTAAGTAGAATCTATATGTATTCCTTGAGAGGTTTGTTACTTCTTTTATGTAATTTACCATAATCTCTTATAGTCTTATGTTTATCATTTTGTTATGTCTGACTTAGATCATGTAACTGGAGAAAGTGCACTCTTTTTTCCCCTTTCCGATTACATAATTATCTTTTGGGATGAAAATTTTTGGATAGTGTTCAAGTACAGAATTAGAAGCAAAATAGTTAGTTACACAGTTAGGGGCATAGTGGTAATTTCCCACTGTTCATAAGTTAATTGAGGTTTCCGGAAAACAGTTATTTAACTAACTGTGAGTTAGTTAGTTAGTATAGGATCCTAGCTAGTTAGTAAATGATTCTAGAAGCTAATTACTCTTTTTATATATACATCATAAATCTCATTATGTGAATCACAACTTGAATTACATTGAATGAAATACATTTCTTCTACTTCTTCTTCTACTTCGACTGCATCAGTTTCTTCTTCTCTTTTCTTTCTTTCTTTCTTGCTTTCTTAATCAGTAATGGAGTTCATCTTGAACTCTGATTAAGTTCAGATAGTCACTGACGGTGATATTGAAACTTTTGTAGGCCATCCATGGGTTCAAGTTGATGGTGTGGCTCCTGATAAGCCTCTGGATTCTGCAGTTCTGAGTAGAATGAAGCAATTTTCTGCAATGAACAAGCTCAAGAAAATGGCTTTGAGAGTGAGTCTATTAACGTGCAAATACATGTGATGTTAACACTAATTTATGAGCATATTGGAGATAAATATTTAGGTTGAAACTCTTCTCCAGATACTTATGTCATATGTGCTGCAGGTCATTGCTGAAAGCCTTTCCGAAGAAGAAATTGCCGGTCTTAAAGAAATGTTCAGGATGATAGACACAGACAATAGCGGTCAAATAACTTTTGAGGAGCTCAAAGATGGATTAAAAAAATTTGGCTCTACTCTGAAGGAGTCCGAGATCTATGATCTTATGCAGGCTGTAAGTATCATATTAGTCCTCCATCCAGTTTTTTCAAATCTGTGATCCATGGAAATGGCAAAATGTGGACAGTTTTTTCACTCTTTTACCCAAGCTCTCTTTGTTGAGAGTACTGAAATTGTTTATCTGAAGATATGTAACTTACCGTAAAATAATTTTTTTGGTTGATGCTAATGTTGTATTAATCCAACTGATATATAGCGTAATTCTTTTAGACTTCTTTTCTTTCTTGTTAACCTCCCTCTTCCACTTCCATGCAAATTGACAAAGTGTCACTATTAGTTGTTTTAAGTGGAACTTGAAAGATATTAAGCCCATGTAGCAAAGACTTTTATAAATAGCATTGTTTGTGGAAGTTAATCCTTATCCCATCTCGAATAAGACTTTGATTGGGCAAAGAAAGAATGGAGCGCCATTGTTGGTGTTCAGAAGAAAGTAAGTAGAATGACGCAATCAAAATCTCTTCCAGTGGGAGTATTTGTGACGGGAAATAATTCAAGAAGAATCGGTAATTTTATATTTTTCATTGCTGTAATGATTTGTATTCATCAGCTCGTGATCAAAGGTTTAGATTCATTTAGCTTCATGGCATGCTTAGATTTTTCATTCTACCAACGCGAAGTTGAAGGCAATATCGAGTAACTCCTTACATTCTCCGAAATTGCAGGCTGATGTTGATAACAGCGGAACAATTGATTATGGTGAATTTATAGCTGCAACATTACATCTTAACAAAATTGAAAGAGAAGACCATCTTTTTGCTGCTTTCTCATACTTTGATAAAGATGGAAGCGGCTACATCACCGCAGATGAACTTCAACATGCTTGTGAAGAATTTGGCATTGGAGATGTTCGCATGGAAGAAATGATCAGAGAAGCTGACCAGGACAATGTAAGTTCTGTTTTTCACCACTTGATATTAGTTCCTACTCCCCCCCGTTTTAATTTAAGTGTCTTACTTTCCTTTTTAGTATGTTTAGAAAAGAACGCCTCTTTCTGTATTTGGTAACTCTCTAATTTCAACATTCTTTGGGTACATTACATGCATCTTTTGTTCAAGACCACAAGATTAAAAAAACTCCTTTATTTTCTTAAACTTCGTGCCTAGTCAAACTAAGACACTTGAATTGAAACATTGGGAGTATTTATTAAGGGGTGTCAAGGAGGGTTTTGATCAGGGAGAAAGCATAAATTTAGATATGTTGTCCTAGTGAAGTGGACGGCCTAGTGGTTGTGACATGGGAGTAACAACCTGGAGATCTCAGGTATGAGTCCTAGTTACACAAACTACTACTCTCCCAGAGAACTTTTGATAAATACTTCTCAAAATAAGTTGATTTTGGCAGTTTGGCCGAGCAGGCTCTAGGACTAGTTTCTCTTATCCCAAAATTTTCAGGCTCTTTCTGCAGTTTGATTCACCAACAAGGAATTTTTGATGGGGTTAAGGGACTTACTTTCCGTTTTGCACAATTTCAAGCAATTTATTGGTTCCCAAAAGTCTAGAGCTTCTTTGTCTTTCTTCTCTTACTATTCCACAGTTCATACTAGTTTCTTAGCTTTCACTTCATTGGACCTACTCAAAAGATGTCTCAATCCTAGTACTAGTAAAGGTTTGTCAAAGAACTAAAAACGTATTCACTCGAACATGGAATATATCCAACATGTGCTGCTTGTGTTGTGGTCTCAGTCATGGAAAATTTTCTTATTTTTTCAGGACGGACGCATTGATTACAATGAGTTTGTTGCTATGATGCAAATGGGAAATCCAGTGCTTGGTGGTGCAAAGAAAGGTTTAGAGCATAGTTTCAGCATTGGATTCAGAGAAGCACTAAAACTATAGATCTTTGAAGAGTCTATTATTTTCTTCATTTCCTTCTGGATCTTTTGTGTATTTAGGAGTGTATAGTATTAAAATTGTACTTGCTAAACATCATTGTTGTTTTCCTGTGCAACTTTCAATTCTTTCCAAATTTTGCACAATTTTTTTTAATATGGTAATTATCCTACTGAGTAATTGTTATACATCATAACATGGATGTTCAATATTAAACTGCACTTTTTAGTCATGCTGTTTATTGAAATCTTATTTTACGCAAGTGAGTGCAAACTATCAATTTGTTTACAATTCTTGCTGGATTTAACTGTTTATTTCCCCTAACTGTGGAGTTACATTGGGAATCTATCTTGAGTGTGTATACTTGTTTAGCTAATTATTATGAGTTTATGACATAGTAAACGATAGTATACAAAATGAGGCTCAATGATGCATGCTATTTGCAGATGAAATTAGTGACATAATCAATCAAATGTTCAGAATGGAAAATAGACCTATAGAGTAAGTGGTTTTAGGATGCCCACTTCAAGTTTCGAGTATAAGAAGAATGAGGGTCAAGTGAGATTTATCGTGATTAATATTCTTTAATATCATTTGCGCATCGTGCTCTATTGCTAGTAACTTCAAAAATTGGGCAAGTTAAAGCACTATTTATGCGCCTAATAACAAATTATGTCGATATTATTGAGTTTTTAAAATATAGCAATATTTTATTGTTACCTTTCTCCAAAAAAAAAAAAAAAAAAAACATAGCAACATTTTTTTCTAAACATAACAATACATACACATACACTAGCGGGTTCGTATGTTGACATATACAATCATATACGTATGCGTGTGTATATGCACTTGTCTTAATGGCGGAGCTAGGGCACAAGGGGGTTCGTCCAAACTTTCTTCGCTCGAAAACTATATGCAAGGTCAATTTTTTTGAATCTCTTGAATTCTTTGTATGTTTACTTTTTTATTTTTTAAATTTCCTTAGTAAAACTTCTGGCTTCACCATTGACTAGTCGTTGTACGTGCACACAATCATTCATACATGCATACATATATACAAATGCCCCCTATTTCAGGTTGGTCTTTAATTTTGCCCCTCAAATTTGTGATTTTTAATTTTTGTCCTTTGGCAAGCGTACACTAGGGCGATCAAGGACATGTATGAGGGAGCCAAGACCAGGGTAAGGACAGTGGGAGGAGACTCGGAGTACTTCCTAGTGGAGATGGGGTTGCACCAAGGATCAGCTCTTAGCCCATTTTTATTTGCTCTAGTGATGGATTGTCTGACGCGGCGAATTCAAGGTGAGGTGCCATGGTGTATGTTATTTGCGGATGACATAGTCTTGATCGACGAGACACGCAGCGGAGTGAATGCTAAGCTGGAGGTCTGGAGACAAACTCTGGAGTCTAAAGGGTTCAAGTTGAGTAGGACCAAGACAGAGTACATGGAATGCAAGTTCAGTGACGTGACACACGAGTCTGGCGTGGAAGTGAGGCTTGGTACCCAGGTCATCCCAAAGAAAAGAAGTTTCAAATATCTCGGGTCTATTATACAAGAAAATGGGGATATTGATGATGATGTCTCACATCGTATTGGCGCAGGGTGGATGAAATGGAGGCTTGCTTCAGGAGTGCTGTGTGATAAGAAGGTGCCACTAAAACTTAAAGGCAAGTTCTACAAAGTGGTTGTGAGACCGACCTTGTTGTACGGGGCAGAGTGTTGGGCAATCAAGAGCTCGCATGTCCAAAAGATGAAAGTTGCGCAAATGAGAATGCTGCGATGGATGTGTGGGCACACCAGGCGAGATAGGATTAGGAATGAAGATATCCGGGATAAGGTTGGAGTAGCATCAGTGGAGGACAAGATGAGGGAAGCGAGGCTGAGATGGTTTGGGCATGTGAGGAGGAGAGGCAGAGACGCTCCAGTGCGGAGGTGTGAGAGGTTAGCTATGGATGGTTTCAGAAGAGGTCGGGGTAGGCCGAAAAAGTATTGGGGAGAGGTGCTGAGACAGGACATGGCGCAGGTTCAGCTTACTGAGGACATGACCCTAGATAGGAGGTTTTGGAGGACTCAGATTAGGGTAGAAGGCTAGTAGGTAGTCGTTGTTTCGATCTATAGTCTATTGCCCTTTGTTTCTTGCTACTATATGTGGTTTCTTGTACTTCGATTATCTTATTTATCTGTGGTAGCTACTGTTCCCTTTTTTTTCAGGCTGCTTTATTCTGACTTATTCGCTTTCTTTAGTTTCATTTGCATTCTGCTTTGAAATGCTTGTGCTTATCTAACCTTTCTCGTTGTGATTTCTCTTGAGCCGAGGGTCTTTCGGAAACAACCTCCCTGTCTTTCGAGATAGGGGTATGGTCTGCGTACACTTTACGCTCCCCAGACCTCACATTGTGGGATTTCACTGGGTATGTTGTTGTTGTTGGCACTTTTGGCGCGACATAAATTAAATTTCGGCCGGCATAGTTAGCGTTTAGTTTCGGCAAATGTAACATAACATCCCAAAATTATGCTGGACAAGGAAAAACTTTCAACATTAAAAAAAGGCATAAGTTTAGATTTCGCTCGGCATAGTTAGCGTTTAGCTTCAGCATATGTATCATAACATCCACAAGTTATGCTGGAAAAGACAAAACTTTCAACACTCAACATAATCTGAAAAATACTACACAACTTATGCCACATAACTTAATTCCTACAAAACTTGTGTTGAACAAGGCAAAAGTTCAGTTTTCAAAAATAAAAATATTACAGAACTCACGTCGAGCAAAGCATATCTAGATATTTTCATTAAATAGTAGGAACAAAAGTTGAAGACCGTAGATATAAGGGCCAAAAATTAAAGACCAGTGCGTTTGAAGAACAATCCGTGCAAAAACGGGCAATTTGCACGATTGTCCTTATTCGGGGGTGGTCTTAATTTTTACCCCTCAAATTGCTGGTCTTTAATTTTTGTCCTTTCCCTAAAATACCCCGAGGTTCTGGGTTCGAATCTCGACTCAATCAAAAAAGAAAAAACTGCAATACAGAGGTTCATAACAAAATTAGGCCTATCCATGTAAGGCCTAACTTTTGTAGAATTCTAGCAGAGTAAAACAATAAAAAATTCTGCGTTGCAAAATTTCGCAAGACAAACTTTTTCCCTAGAACAAATTCTGCCTTATAAGACAGACTTTTCGCAAAGCCGTCTCTTACCAAAAAAACTTCTTCTTTTACTTAACGGGAGTTCGAATTCAGAATTTTAAGATATTTTCGACTCACTTTTTTAAGCATCGCGCAAAAATGTGTAAGAACTTCAAAATAATGCAGTAGGCCCAGATCCAATCAGAAGCCCATTTACCATTTTCACAGTCTCCATTCTCCATCCACAGCTTGCCTTAGGGTTTTTCCCACCTGAAAATTAAAACCCCAACAATCAATCACACTGTAATAAGCAAAAACAAGGAAACCAACCCAATCAAAATGACGTCGTTTATACAGAAATTCTCTATGAAAACGAAGAACATTGGGAAAAGATCAACAAAGAAGTACTTAGAAGATGCACTTTACAAAAATCTATTCAAAGAAGGTGGTGAAGAAAATCATGTCAGGAAAAATCTGAATGAATTCTTGAAATCACACAAAAGTGCTTATAAATGGGAAGTTGGAAAATCCCTTAAAGTTTTACGTCAACGCAAACTTTATGCTCCAGCACTCAAGGTCTCCCATTTTTCTCTCATTCTTGATTTTTTTTTTTTTTGGTTATTTTCTAAATTGTATGCCTTTAACTGTGCATTTCTGTATATTTGACCTGAAAAATACTTGGCCTTTAAGTTAAAATGTTGTAGGTTTTCATGATTTTGGCCTTAGAATAAGTGTGGGGTTTTGTCATTTTTGGGGATTGTGTCCCTTAAACCTTGTTGTATATTTATCTACCATTGTTTGACCTGAAAATAAATCTGGGTTTTGAGTTTGCTTCTCATACCTTGTTTGGATGGTTGTTACATATCGTTTCATAATGTATTGTTAACATAATGCCAGAAAACAATTATTAGATAATAAACGAAGACAAAATGAGACTAAATCGGTCGTTACATAAAATGGGACTTTGTCATTACATAATGATAGATTTAACGATACGATAGAATAAAATTTTAAGTGACAATCAAAACAGACATTTATTTAAACTAACAACACAAAGGCTATCCAAACAAACTGTAGGAAAGAGATCATCTCTCTGAATTGCTTGCCTTAAACCCTAAACCCTATTAGCATTTCTGTAAGATTGTAGTATTTGGCCTAAAAAATTTGATCGTTAATATGAAAGACTACTTCTTGCAAGGTCTTTCATTTTTGAAATGGTGAACTTTAAACCCCAAATGCTTTGCGTATATCTGTATGGTGCCATGGTTTTAACTCAGAAATTTAGGTATCTGAACTTGATTAGTCGCTTTATAGTTCATGCATAGTCCAACTAACCTTGATGTTGGAAATTCAAAGGGTCGTGTTTGCTTTTTATCATTATTCCTTTTGATTAATTAATCTTTGGCTGTTCTCCTTGCATTCTTCCAGCCATGTTGACAACTTGCATTGCAAAGATAGTTCTGCCTTTTCAGATTAAAGAAGATATTGAACCAGCAAGTGAAACTGCTAGATTTTTACTTAATTCTTATGTTATTTTTTGGTGGCAGCTTTGGATAAAAAAGTGAATAACTGCTTAAGGGATGATACCTTAATGCATATTGTAAACCACTAACTAAGAAACCCCAAAAGTGGGTTCATTTTATCTCTAAAATCTTATTATGACAACGGAGAATTTGAAGTAGAACTGTTATGTACTTAGCACTGTAAGGTGTGACTTGTAAGCAAGTAATTCTTTATGGTTCCTTGGTTTCTTTTAGCAAAATGAAATGTTTCAATTTGCTAGTTGCTATGTGCAGTTATCAGAAACAATGGAAAAAAGGGGCATGAACAAGACCATTAATGATCAAGCTATACATCTAGATCTTGTTGCCAAGAGTAAAGGGATTGAAGCAGCAGAGAGCTATTTTCTGAATCTCCCAGAGGCATCGAAAGATCTTGTCACTTATTGTGCTCTTCTGAACTGCTATTGCAAGGAATTAATGACTGAAAAAGCTGAGGCTTTGATGGAGAAAATGAAAGAACTTAACTTAAGTTTAAGCTCTATGCCTTACAACAGCTTGATGACTCTTTACATAAAAACTGGGCACCCAGAAAAAATTCCAGCCATTATTCAAGAAATGAAGGCCTATGACGTTATGCCAGATTCTTTCACCTACAACGTCTGGATGAGGGCTCTTTCTTCTGTGAATGATATTTCTGGGGTTGAGAGGGTTATTGATGAAATGAAGAGGGATGGCCGTGTTGCTGAAGATTGGACTACATATAGTAATTTGGCATCAATCTATGCAGATGCTGGCTTAGCTGATAAAGCAGTGAAGGCACTCAAGGAACTGGAGAAGAAAAATGCATGCCGCAATTTAACTGCTTACCAGTTTCTGATCACATTGTATGGCCGTGTTGGAAACTTGCTTGAAGTATATCGTGTATGGCGTTCTTTGAGGCTTGCTTTTCCCAGAACAGCAAACATAAGCTATCTTAACATGATCCAAGTTTTGGTTAACTTGAATGACTTACCGGGTGCTGAGAAATGCTTCAAGGAATGGGAGTCTGGGTGCCCAACTTATGACATACGTGTAGCAAATGTTCTTATAAGAGCTTACACTAAGCAAGGTTCCATGGAGAAAGCTGAAGAACTCAAGGAACGGGCCAGAAGGAGTGGAGCTAAGCCCAATGCTAAGACATGGGAGATTTTCATGGATTATTATCTGCAAAATGGGGATATCAAGTCAGCAATTGACTGTGTTGACAAAGCAGTTTCAATTGGAAGGGGTGATGGTGGAAAGTGGTTTCCATCATCTGCCACCGTCACAAAATTCATGAGTCATTTTGAACAAAATAAAGATGTCGCTGGTGCAGAACACTTTATGGAAATTTTGAAGAAGGCTAAGGATGAGTTGGGGGTTGACATATTTGAATCTTTGTTAAGAACTTATGTAGCTTCTGAAAAAACAAGTCCTATCATGCGTCGGCGGATTAAAATGGAGAACATAGAGCTGACCGATGAAGGTAAAAGATTGCTCGATGCCATCTCCGTGGAGTGAGATCATTTTAAGGTAATTTGCATACCTTGAGCTTTCACAAACTGAAAAGGAGATGTGAGTTTTCAGCGTGTTGCGAGATGTGGAGCTACCCTTTTTATTCCAAGTAGATCTCTTTGGAACATTGTGTGCTTGAATGTTGTAATTCTGGTGCCATGAAGCAAAATAAGCGCAAGTTGTGATCACTTGTTTAGCAAGTAGGCCATCATGATTTCAATATTGGACCAGAGCCTGCTGCAGTCACTGAGTTTTATATTACTCCTGGTTAAATTCTAGACTTTTCAGCTATTTATAATTTCACCCTTCTGCTAGTTTATTTTGAATAACATCATTGTTTTGTTTTTGGTTCTAGTGTTGATAATGGAGAATATATTGCAAGAGATTGATGTTTAAAAGGGTTATATTTTGTAACATCGTTAACCAAAAGCGAGTACTGATCGCATTATCAAACATCTTCATCTTGCAAGTTGCAGCCGCTGCACCCTTTTTATGAGAATGATAGATTTAGTGTTAATCATTTTATTGTATTTACTATGCTCAACAAAAGGAAAGTTATGTTGAGCATAGTAAATACAGAGACACTCAACTATGATCATTGCGGTCTCTGAACTTCAACTCTTTTAGAGGTTCCTTCTTCGAGATTTTGACCAAAAATATCTTTATTCTTTCATCCAAACTTCCATTACATCCTTGTAATATTTCATTTAACTGAGACATCCTTCAAATTTCGCAAAATGAACCAAAAACATCCCTCGGTTAAGTTTTCCATCTATTACTAACGGAATGCATATTTCTCACGTGTTACTCTTTTGTAACACCCAGAAACAAAGAACTTTTGGCAGTGAACACAAACTTTCTTCCTTCTACAGCTTAGTCAATCTGGCTCCTTTTGCAAATGCATCTTGATGATGGCACAGTCTTGACATGTATGTTTTATTATATATGCGGAAAAGGGTCAAAAATACTCTTGTACTATTGGAAAAGGGCCAAATATGCTCCTATCGTTATACTATGGGCTCAAATATACCCTTCCTCTGTTAAAGTCGTGCACCTTGGGCATCCTATCCTACGTGGTAGTGACATTTGATGAGGTGGATGCCATGCGGCATTGCCATCATCCCTAACCCATTTTACTCCTCCTCTCTTCCATCTTTCTCCAAGGGTTATAGTGAATAAACAGGTGATTCCTGAAGTTGCAATAAAGAAGGCATAAAGACAAATTCTTCGCCAATCTCTCTGTTTATCGATCTAATCTCAGTTACGTGCTATTTGTTCTTACTAAGTGATTTTCTTATTTAGTTTGATTCATTCGTTTTCTGTTAGTGTCATTGTGTGTACTTAACTGATTCTAGATAACTGAACAGGAGATTAACGATGGAATCATCACCATCGTCTTCTTCTGTCATAATGCCTGAAGATGTAATGGTGGTGAAGGGGGTGGAAATTTTAGTGGTGGAAGAGGGGAAGAGTAAAATGGGTTAGAGGTGATGAGGTGGCAATGCCACGTGGCATCCACCTCATCAAATGTCACTGCCACATAGTATAGGATGTCCAAGGTGGACAACTTTAACGGAGGAAGGGTATATTTGAGCCAATAGTATAACACATGGGTATATTTGGACCCAAAGTATCACAAGAGATATATTTGGCCCTTTTCCAATAGTACAGAGGTATATTCTTTTTTCTTAATTGTGTGGATTACTTTAACTAACTTTACCTGTTAGTTTGAAAATGTTTCCTGCGTTTCAACATTTTTCTGTATGAGAACAGTTTAATAAATTGCTGAAATTTCATATCTCTAAAGGTGAAAAGCAATTACTAGTAGTTACTAATTACTATAATCTTGGATTTGGTTGGCATACCGATTGAAAGTATCCACTTCCTGGCCTGCATAATGTTCAATAGCTGGAAGTTTGGTCATTGAAAGTGTAATCTTTGCATTCAGTTATAAAACAAGCAATTAAGATCTGGTTCTTCTATATGTGTTTGGTGCCATTCTCAAGGAGGTAAGCTTGAGCCGGAGAAGTTGACTCTAAGGCTTGTATAACTATAGTTTCAAACTTTACTAGGCATTTGAATAATATTTGGTTGAAGTTTGAAAAGAAAATATTTGAAAATAAAGAGAAAAAAAAAAGAAAAAAGAATATTGAACATCTACAACAACAACATACCCACTGAAATCCCACAAAGTGTAGCTTAGGGAGGGTAAAGTGTGCGCAGACCTTACTCCTACATTTGAAAATAAAGAAAAAAAAAATATTGAACATCTATAACAACAACATATCAAGTGAAATCCCACAAAGTGGGGTCTGGAAAATGTAGATTGTACACAAACCTTACCCTACCTTGGGAGATAGGAAAAATGTTTCCAGTAGACCCTCGACACAAGGACAAGCAAATCATGGCAGTATAAATAGTCATGACAAAAGACGATAAAAGCATAATAAAGCAGTTTAACAAAAAAGAAGCAGCAACTATCAAAAACTCATACGATAATCAAAGCACAAAAAAGCAACATATAATAGCCGAAATGGAAGGACAAGAAACTGTAAAGAGTAATACTATGACTACTAGTATGAACGGATCAATAGGACAAAACTCAACTATCTACTAACCTACTGCCCTAATCTTTATTCTCAATATATTCTTATTCACAGTCATGTCATCGGTGAGCTGAACCTGCACCATATCCTATCTAATCACTTCTCCCCAATACTTATCCAGTCTACCTCTAGCTCTTCTGAAACCGTCCATAGCCAATCTCTTACACCTCTGCACTTGACATCCGCGCATCTCCTCTGCATGTGTCCAAACTATCTCAACCTCGCTTCCTGCATCTTATTCTCTACCGAGACTACTCCCACCTTGTCCCGAATATCTTCAGTTCTAATCCTATCCCTCCTAGTATTCCCACACATCCAACGCAACATCCTCATTTCCGCCACTTTCATCTTCTGAATGTGAGAGTTCTTGACTGGCCAACACTCCACCCCATATAACATAGTTGGTCTAACCACCACTTTGTAGAACTTTCCTTTAAGTTTTGGTGGCACTTTCTTGTCACACAAGACTCTGGATGCAAGCCTCTATTTCATCCATCCTGCACCAATACGATGTGTGACGTCATCGTCAATCTCTCCATTTCCTTAGGTAACAGACCTAAGATACTTGAAACTTCCTTTCTTGGAACTTTATCGTATGCCTTTTCTAAATTGATGGATATCATATGTAGATCCCTCTTCCTCTCCCTACACTGCTCCATCAATCCCCGTACAAGATGAATAGATTCTCTAATTGAGCATCCCGACATGAACCCAAATTGGTTCTTGAAAAAAGACATGCTTTTCCGCATCCTCATCTCTACCTCCCTCTCCCAAACTTTCAATTTGAACATCTAAACTTGAGATATTCATTCATTTGTATTTTACAGGTTAAACTTAAAAAACATAACTTACTCAAGAGGGAAAATGCTAAAACGAACCAACACTTATTATCAAAAAAATAAATCTATTACTATAAGTCTTGTGGGTGAAAAAGGAAAAATAAATGAAAGAGACGAATAGTAGTAGCAAGAGAAAAATATAGATTCCATTAGTAGTGGATGGAAACTTAACAGACAGATGGCGTTGGTCAAGTTGAAGAAATAAGGATGTTTTCAGTTAAATGAGATATTACAAGATGTATTGAAAGTTTGGATGAAAGAATAGAGATGTTTTTGGTGAAAAACTCTTTCTTTTTTCTGATGGAATT
Organism: Lycium barbarum; assembly: GCF_019175385.1. Classification (NCBI taxonomy): domain Eukaryota; kingdom Viridiplantae; phylum Streptophyta; class Magnoliopsida; order Solanales; family Solanaceae; genus Lycium; species Lycium barbarum. Next base: position 13,563,436 of record NC_083346.1, on the reverse strand, counting down.
GGTCTTCCTTAGAAATTATTAATATTTGATTGGTCGATAAGAGATTTTTTTTGTTTGTAATTTCCTTCTTTATGCTACTAATGACCGCCGAATTGTTAATATTTTGTAATATAATAATACATTACTAAATTAAGGTTGGGGTCTTAAAGTTGGGGGTATAATACATGTATTTCATTCGCTAAATTGGTCAATACTTGCCTAATGACCGTTAACCTGGAAAGTTTAACTTTGTCCGTGTGAATTTCATGCATTAATCCTACTTATATTTCCTTTGCATTTTGTCGTTTATTTCAATTACAAAAATATTGTTTGTACATATTATTTCGATTACCAGTTCCTTTAGGCGACATGAATCTAAATTGGTCCAATCAATGTGATTTAAACATAAGTTGGTTATAAAATAAAGGCATTTTTCTGAAGACTGAAAAATGTACCATTTGCAAGTCTAGTGTACTTTTATGGCAAGTACTGAACTTGCTAAAACGGTCATCACAACTACACATATAGTAAGCTGAGCAATATAAAAGTTACAGTCACAGGCGCCAAAAATTTGGTCCCCCATACTGGCCCGCCAACTTTTCTCAATTAACAACGTTCAAATAATAATCGACAATAAAAACGATCAAATAATTACATATACTCACGCTCCCCCTCATATTTTTATTTTATTTTATTTCATCATATCTAATAAATAAAGAAGAATTGTATTGCTCTTTTGGTCCCAATTTATGTCGCACCTTTTTGCTCAGAGTTAAATTTGACTATCTTTTAAAGTTAAATTGTAGGATGTTTTCCAACTAAAAATTAAATATTTAAGTACTCTATAAAAAATTATAAAATATGATATTTCTTAAGTCAATACAAATAAAAAAAATACATTTGTCTCAATTTATGTGGCAATTTTTGAATTTAGAGATTCAAATAAATTTTTCTTTTATCATAATATTTTCATATATCTTTTAAATATTTTTAATTATCATTTTATTGTGACTTGTAATAGCTCTTACATAGTTGTCAAATATGTAAATTTTATTTTAAAAAATCTAAAAATTCCATGCACGATTTTACATCAAAATTAGGGAGTAGAAAATATTTTTTTTTTGCACTATTCCATCAAAACAAAATAATAATAATAATGAGCATCGCTTTCCGTGTCTTTCCAACGAAATAAAACCCTAATTTCCCCCTCTTGTTCAATTTCATTACCCGTTGCATTATTCTCTCTCCTATCTGTTTCTCTCACTAAAATGTCGACGGCGCGTGATGGCACGGGGGCGGCGGGCGCGTACGAAGGAGCCGGAACCGGAGCGGGAGGTAAATTTAGGAAAAAACCTTTCCGACGGAACCAAACAACACCTTACGATCGTCCACCACCTGCACAAAGAAACCCTAGTTGGCTTACAAAGGCTGTTGTTGATCCAGCTTCAAAGCTCATAACTAACGGCGCTCAACGGTTATTTAACTCCTTATTCCGTAAACATCTAGAACCTTCTACTTCAATGCCGCTATCTCTACCTCCAGGTAAGTGTAATTTTTATGTGTGTTTATTGCTTGAGTTGTTAGATTTATCAATTTTCGCAAGGAAATGATGTAATTTTGGTTGGTTAATGAGACTCCGTAGATTAATTTAGATTGAAAAGAAAAACGATTTCTATATGTTAGTTATAATAGTAATAGTAATGGATGTGTTTCCTGAGGAACTTAGTTATGTGATGTTTGGACTCGTATAGTGCGAAAAGTCGATATATTTTAGAGGAAATTTGATTATTGGACTCAAAAAGATGTATTTCCAGTTATGTAGCATCTATTTAATGCTGTAGTTCTGAGAATTATCAATTTACTCAAGGAAATGATGTAACTTTGGTTGATTAATGTGACTCCTAGGTTATTTAGATTGAAAACAGAACCGACTTGTATAATGACTTCTATATTACAGTTATAATAATAGTAATGGATGTGTTTCCTGAGGGATGTAGTTATGTAGCATCTATTCGTTGCTGGAGTTGCTAGATTAATCAATTTTCCCAAGGAAATGATGTAACTTTGGTCTTGTTTTTGGTTAATTCAAAACTAGTGGTTGGTTAATGAGACTCCTAGCTTAATTTAGGTTGGAAACAAAATTGATTTTGTATAGCGATTTCTGTATTAGAGTTATGTAGCATCTATTTATTGCTGGAGTTGCGAGATTTATCAATTTCGCGAGGAAATGATTGCAACTTTGGTCTTGTTTTTGGTCAATTTGAACTATTGGTTGGTTAATGAGACTCCTAGCTTCATTTAGATTGAAAACAAAACCAATTTGTATATTACAGTTATAATAACAGTAATGGATGCGTTTCCTGAGGGACGTAGTTATGTGATTTTTGGACTCATGAAGTGTGGAAATTGGATATCCTTTGGAGGAAAGAGTTCCTTTGTTTTTCATTGGAGGCAGAACGGATGAGCTTTAGCTTGATGATTGGATCTGAGTGTATGTTGGTTGTTCAATGATTAATGTATTTATGTAGGCGAGCACAGAAGTTTTGTTCTTTCATTGTTGAGGTTTTGTTGCTGTAAATTTGGGTGTTTTGGGTATATAGTTGGAGCTGTGAGTTGGTCGGTTTGCTTTGTCTGACCCTTTGAGAAACCAGTAGTTGTTTCGATTTGGATATAGCAGAACATTTGCTTACTGATTTGCGCCCCTGGTTGAGCTTGTATAGTTAAGAGGATGGAGTTTTACCATGTTTGGTATTGTTATGAGGTTTGGCTTTAATGCATAATATTTTTCTACTTGCTACTCGAGGCCGGGGAAGGAGTTTTTCTTTTTCCTTTTTGGAATATCATGAAGTTTAAAATTTAATAGACAATATTTGCATGTTTTTTCACCTGAGCTTGTATAGTCACTGAGGATGAATTAAACTATTTTCATAAATTAGCTATTTTGTGACCTTGTTGATTCGATTTAGACATTCCTTCTTGGTTTAGTTTCCATTTCCTTCTGATCATTGTTGTCAGCTGAGAAACACACTGGCTATTCAATTTGGTTGTAAGTGGCAATAATTTCTGTTGGGATGCTACCTTTGTTTGACACCAACTAGATTGGGAATAAGACACAGTTGATTGATTGGTATAAATTAAAAATAAATAATCTTCCAATGGTGTACTAGTAGCATTCTCTTTCTATTCTGCTTTCAGCAATGACTTCAGTTGAGACGTGATTCCGTTTTGATTTAAACAGGACCAAGACAAGAACCACCGAATCTGCCTCAGGAGTCACGTCCCAATGTAAGTTTATTATTCTTGAACTTTGTTCACAAAGCTATGGTGCCTTTATAATCAGATTTGAGTTGATTATGTGATCATACGTCTTCCAAGACGTTTACTTATCAAAAAAAAAAATTATATCTTCCAAGAAATTGCAGCTTGTGTTTTTTTTTTGGCTGCTATGGTCATAATCTATTAAGAAATGCATGTTTCACTTCAAGTTCATGATGAAAGCTGATAAAACACCATGCAATTCTTGTAGGAGGAATGTGCTGATGTACTATTTTTTTATTATGTGGATAATCTGTCTTCCTATACATATCAACTTTTGTATTCCTTCTATGCTGACTGTCATCCTTTCTTTTGGTGTTCTTGTATCCAAAAGAGTTCAATAATTTATATATTAAGTTATGTTATTAAAAATCGCCGCTTTGTCTCTTTAAGCGATGCAAAGCGAGGTGTATTGCTTCAAGGGTGAAACCATGCCCCTCGGAGAAATCTGAACTTCAAACAATGACGTGCAAAGTGACTATACCAAAAATGCGGATGGTTCTTTGGATCTCAATCTTGATGAGTTGGATTAATATCCATATTACTGTATATTGGATGCTGAAACTAGTTATTTTAGTTACAACTTGATTATTATAGTACTCAATTCATATATGTTGGGTAGTAGTAAGTTCTTGTAATTTATGCACTTCACTTCTCACTTTTCACCTCAAGCCCCATGAACCTTGTCACAGCTTGCGTTTTTACTTTTAAGAGCACGGCTTTTAAGAAATATATGCTCTACCTGAAATTTATATATGGTTAATGCTGATAAAAGTGCCCCCTATGCGGAACAATTCTTCCTCTCTGTGAAGGAGTATGCTGGAGCACTGGTGGAGGCAGGACAAGGAGGTGACAACGATGCACGCAGCTCCGGGGACGGCGCATTCTCAGAGCTTGAGCAGCTCTTGAAGCAGAAGACATTTACAAGGTAAGATTTGTGGTAATTGACTGGGCCTAAAAATGTACTTTATGATAACTCATTACTGGAAAAAATTGTTATAATTGTAGAATCATCTGTTTTTTCTTTTGTTGAAGTGATGTAATATCTTATTCTTCTAGCATCAAGTGATGCTGGGCCTTACAAAATAACAAAAAACCAGTTTGCTTACTGCACATTTATTGAATTGAGAAATTCTATCGTTCCATCTGTATCGTGTACATCTGCCTCCCAATTCCAAAAAGCTAAAAAATAATATACATCTGAACTGAGAAAACATTCCTTCTCATGGATTCTCTGGTTCCTCTTCCCACGTTATCCCAAAGCCCCTCCACCCTCCCCGCCCAGAAAAAATTGTTACAAGGATGATGTTCCTTTTTTTCTTCTGTACCTTCTAGTACCAGCATTGTAGCAAATCTTTGCTAGTTCTTTGCATGCACCCCTGAAATTCTAACAAGTTCAGCATCGTGTCCCATAATTGATGAATGACATGTATCCTTATAACCTTCTTCGTAAAGCCCATAGTCGTTACATGTAATCGTTCCTCTCCTTGGTAATATGCTGTGTAAACATGCTTCATGTGTTTCCAGCCATGTGAAACATCTCACCTTGTGCGGTGCATTTGTTTTCCAAATACTTTTCCATGGCCAGCCCGCATCAGAGCTACTGGACAAAACCTGTATGCTGAAAACAACAACAATAACATGCTGACTGAACCTGTATGCTGACATGACTGTGAATTGGCCTTTGCCTTCTTTGCTTCCTTACCAAAATAAAAGAATCTGCGTCTGCTCTCTAGTTCCAGTCCTTGCAATGCATCCAGAGTTGAATTCCCACCTTTCGGTTGACCAATATTCTGCAATTAGTGCGATGGATGTACTGCCAGCTTGAAGATTTCGGGGAATTGTTCCTTTAAGGGGATTGGTCTTTCTATGCACCAAGCCATAGAAATGTAGCCTCTGGATTCTATTAGATTTATGAGTTCGTTTAAAAGACTTAGAAATATTCTTTAGTGGAATTTTCTGTTGCTCGATTTCAAGGTGGGTATGATTTACAGACATGAAATGTCTTTGCGCAGAACTGAGATTGATCGCTTGACAGAACTTTTGCGCTCAAAAGCTGTAGACATGCCTATGGGAGATGAGGAGAAAAGAGCCGAGGCCATTCAATCTAGATGTGCATTGGATTCTTCAAGCAGCTTGCTGGAAGAAAATAACTCTGTTAAGGTTACATCCGGTGGAGTTGTTGCAACTCCTGTCATGAATTCCAGGGTTAGATCCTATTCTCTAGTGTTCCTTCTGACTATTTTCTATGGATACTCAAATTTTGACCTCGCAAGAACCGATAGATTCTTGGTAGTCTGACACATTTGTGGTTCATGTTTACAGATTCTTGAAGATGATATTGCATCTCCTGCTGAGCTTGCAAAAGCTTACATGGGGAGTAGGCCATCAAAGGTGTCACCATCAATGCTGAGCACGCGTAGTCAAGTTGTGAGAGAAGATACACCACTGCTAACAAATGCACAATATGTCCAAAGATCACCCGTTCCATCAGTGACAACTAGGACTCCTGGTTTTCTCGGGGTTCGAGAAAATGGGTTTACCACTCCGAGATCTCGTGGCAGATCTGCTATATACAGCATGGCTCGTACGCCATACTCTAGAGTTCGTCAAACTGATGTTCAGAAGGTTTATTTGCTCTCTGTTTACTTCGATGTTGGAAATCCTTCTGCATGTGATTCAACCTTTTTGTTCTAAAATTTGATCTACTACCAGGCTACCAGCTCGGCAAATTATGACTATGGTGGGTCTTCATCATCTAAGCCAGTGTCGGAGCACGATATACTTTTTGGTTCTAAGCAGGTGTTTATTCCAAATTACTATGTTATCTTTTTGAACTCATTTGTGTACTTGTGTTATTATTCTTTTCACTTCTTTCTTTTCCTTATTTGCTTATTTTATTTTTAATTTCTAACTCTTTCAGGCCCTCAAGCGAAGAAGTTATGTTCTGGATGATGATCTTGGATCTGTTGGTCCCATGCGTAGGATTAGGCAGAAACCTAATCTATCTTTTGGAGCTTCACGTCTCAGCACGAGAGTTGCTTCTGCAGCTAACCTGCATCCGGAGGTATCAAAAGTTGTCGGAGATGTCGAAGATAACAAAACCACACCTGCAAGACATGTAGCCATCCCTCCAAAGTCCAGTGAGACTGCTGCAAAGATATTGGAGCAACTTGAAAAGATAACCCCAAAGGGAAAATCATCAGAATCCAAACTAGCTGCAGGGAAAGAGAATAAATTGACACCAAACATGCTTCACGGACGAGCTCTCAGAAGCTTGGAGGATTTGGATTCACCCAAGCTGCTGCAGAGCGCACAAAATAGCTATAAGTTGGAGAACTGGTCTAAAATTCTTTCTCCCAATCCCAGTGAATCGAGGCAAAGTGAATTTAAACGAAATGGGCATAAGAGTTCTGTTAGCGAGTCAACTGTTATAGCAAAAAAAGATACAATCTTTTCATTCAAAGATACTCAACCTAATGTTGAAACCAATTCCCTAGAAAAAAATAAGTCTGCAGCTCAACCTCCTCTCAAGAAACGAGCTTTTAAGATGAGTGCATATGAGGTGCGCACCTTTTGTCTCAGTGCATTAGATTCTTTGACTTGCTTTAACAGGTTTTGAATTGACATGGGATATCGCCTTTTTTGTGGATACTGTTAAACAACTTGTTTTCTATATTGTACTTATTTCGGAAAAATGGTCTTTTGTGTATGAATGGTTATTTTTCTGTTGATAAAGTTTCCTCCCGTTGAAGAGATTCATGTGACCATTTAGTTAGTTACTTGATTCTGCTCTATAATTGTTACCAATGACTATTCTGGTTTTAGCATTTATGCAAGTGGGATATATCCTGTGTTCCGTATTTGCTTGTTCCGTTTGTCTGACTTTTAGCTGCTTCACTGGTTATTATGAATTCAATTTGCAGACTACTTTGCTATTTTGTTCCTAGTTGTCTTCTTTACGATTCTTTTGAGGTTGATTTCATCTCTTGTCATTACCAATTTATATGATAAGACATTTCTTTTTTAACGTGTTTCTGCTGGTGGTGTGTTCTATAGGATTCTTTTGAGCTAGAAGAGGACATAAACTCTAATGGGCCTTCATCTCAATTAGCTGAAGGGAGAGGGAAGCTAGAAATATCTGCTGCTGACCAGAAGCCCCTATGTGCTGCTGAACCCACAAGCAAACCTGCTGCTTTGCTGGATGTAAAGACACCTCCCGGGGTTTTAGACAAGAGATCTGATATGGAGACTCCAGATACTGGTGCGGTCGCTGTCACTGCGTCTAACAAAACAAAGGAGACAAATGTTGACATGGTTCCACCATTTCTGTTTTCATCGTCAACCCCAGTGACGGGGTCAAAGCCAGGAAGCTCGAGCAGGTTAGTTCCTACTACAGTATACTCCTAGAGTATGATCAGTTGATTCTAATGATTTTGCAATTGATCAGTTGATTCTAATGATTTTGCAATTATCTTGCTTCGGCAACCTTACTTTTAGTGATATGCTAGTTGTGTACTTCTCAATATGTATGGGTTTTGGGGCACTTGTTTCTTCTGATGCATTTCCTAGCTGATGTTTGCATTTGATTTAGGGTAACTAGTGGGGGTTCTTTTCCCTTTTTTTGTTTCATAAAATAAATAAATTATCTGAAATAAATGGTAAACTCCGCCTGTGTGAGCTCGCTCACATTGCCGGTCCCAAGCCCGGATAAAGGAGGAGGGTTGCCGAGGGTCAATCGGAAACAGCCTCCCTACCCAGGTAGGGGTAAGGCTGCGTACATCTTACCCTCCCCAGACCCCACTATTGTGGGATTACACTGGGTAGTGACCAAGATCTGAAATAAATGGTATATAAATTAATTTCTCAATAGAACTGTGGAAGTGCTATGGTTGACAAAGGTCAGTAGTCAACCAAAACAATGAGCAATTAAATGTTCTACAGAATTGTAAGCTTTTGAAGAATTCTAAGGTAGATGTGAGCTTGTATATTTCAAATTTACTATAATTGATGAAGGATGCTCAGTTTTTTGAGTTTGTGTTCTGATTTTGGGGATCATTTCCAGTTTCTTGAACCCTGGTCTTGCAGTGCACAAAGATGAAGAAAAACTATTACTGAGTACCATGCTGACATTTACAATTTGTTTACTGCCACCACTAATTGGTATCTTATGCGTAATTGAAAAATAATGTCCCGGCCTTGCAGTGCACAAAGATGAAGAAAAACTATTACTGAGTACCATGCTGACATTTACAATTTGTTTACTGCCACCACTAATTGGTATCTTATGCGTAATTGAAAAATAATATCCCAGGTCTCTTGCACAATCTACATATCTGATATTTTTTCTTATTATCACTCGTCCACTCTCAATCCATATCAGAGTCGCAGTTTTGTTTTTCAATGGAGTTGTTAGTAAAGGAAACTTAAGAGGAAATTGTTTCTTGTGATCAGCAAAACATTAATAACTTGTGCACCCGAGTGTAGTCTAGCAGTCGCTGAAGTTTATATGGGAAGGGAAGATGATGAAAGATTTCAGGATGTTTACTAGCTAGCTGTTAGGCAGTAATTGGAAAATATGATGAATAAGGAAATGAGTAAGGTTCTTGTGTGTTTTTGTGCATCCTTTTTAAGTCTACTTGAAAGTGCATCTGATATTTGTTCAAATGTCTGCAGCCTCTCCAATCTAGCGTTCGGCCGAGCTGATGGTCGGCCTAATCCTTTTCAGTTGGATAACTCACAGAAGGCTGTGGACAGCAATGGCAAATTAGAAGCATTATCATCTGGTCCGTCAAGTTCAATGTCAACTAGTGGTATTTTATCATTTGGTGCTCCATCCAGCCCTTCAAGTAATGGACTGTTTCCTCCCAGTCCTGCTATCTCAGCTACCTCTGCCTTGGCATCGGGTAGTTTTACAAATGAAGTTTCGACTAGCAGCTCGAATGTTGGTGCCCCGTTGACAAGCATTACGAGTACGATTGGTGGCACAACAGGAAGCTCTACCGCATCTGCTAGCAGTCTCTTTGGTTCCAGTGCAGCATCCTCATTTTCCAAGGAACCTCTTATCAAATTTGGTTTCTCTGGGGTTCCGCCAAAAACAGTTTCAGCACCAGCAACAATTTCCACCGCAGAAACTACAGACATGAATGCCAAATCTGAGAGTGGAACTGCTTTTGGCAACTTGAAGAGTTCACCTTTCGGGGGTGCATCTTTTGCAGCTACAGGCTTTGGATCAGTAATGTCAACGGGTACTGCAGGTAGTACAGAGTCTCAGGGTTCTGTTTTTAGTACAGGAGGTGCATCACTTGTTAGTGCACAGACTTCTGTTGGTGGATCTGGCATTTCTGCTGTCTCAGGGAGCATGCCCGCTCCTTTCAGTTCATCTGCTTCATTGCCATCCACAGCAAACTTTCCTGTGTTTGGTTCTGCGCCTGGTACTACTGGTCAAGTTTCTGCTTCTCCTTCAAATAATGCCCTAGTTGGCTCCAGCAATGCTGCTTCTGGAATATTTAGTTTTGGTGCAAGTTCATCATCTTCCAGTGCAGCAGGCTGTTCAAGTGGGCCCACAAATGGTACGGTCGCGTTGGCATTTACTTTTGGTGCCAGTTCGGCAGCTCCTTCAAAAACCAGTGTACCTGCCACGTCCAGCAGCGCTACTCCTGGAATATTCAGCTTTAGTGGTAGTTCTTCAGCTTCCTCAACAAATGCTGTCAACATCTCCAGCAGTACTACCCCCAGTGTATTTAATTTTGGTGGTAATACTTCATCCTCCTCAGCAAACACCATCAATACTTCAGCTGCTCCTGGTATATTTAATATTGGTGGGAGTTCTTCAACTTCCCCTGCAAATGCTGGCAACACCTCCACTAGTGCTTCGCCTGGCATCTTCAGTTTTGGTGCTAGTTCTTCAGCTTCCTTGACAAATGCGGCTAGCACAGTTAATCCTAGTCCATTCCACTTTGGTGCTACTTCAGCCTCTTCACAAGCCTCTAGCACTGCTGGAACTTTTGGATCTAGTTGGCAGCCCCAAAAGTCTCCTGGCTTTACTTCCTCATTTAGTTCTTCTACCCCCTCTGTGTTTACATTTGGAGCATCTTCATCTTCTTTTACTACTCCAAGCACTTCACCAGTGGTCTTTGGATCAACACCCAGTGCCGCAAGTGGTTCTGCTTTTTTATTTGGTTCAACTTCTTCCACAAATTCACTTTCACAGCCCATGTTTGGTAATTCAGCGTTTGCTGCATCCCCTGGAAACAATGTTAACATGGAAGACAGCATGGCTGAGGATGTTGTGCAGGCTCCTGCACCTGCAGTTTCTTTTGGGCAACCTTCTGTTTCGCCCTCTCCAGGTGGCTCTGCATTTGGTTCAGCACCGAGTCCATTCCAGTTTGGCGGTCAGCAGAGTCAGGCTGCTCCCCAAAATCCTAATCCATTTGCAGCAAGCAGTCTAGTTCAGCCTGCTCCTCAGAATTCTTCTCCATTTGTAGCATCAAACAGTCTAGAATTTGGCGGTGGAGGGAGCTTTTCGTTGGGTAGCAGTGGCCCTGACAAATCAGGTCGGAAGATTGTGAAAATTAATAGAAACAAACACAAAAGGAAATGAGGACATTAAGCAAAGATCTTCGATTTGTTGGTAGAATATCGAGTGGCAAGAGATGACTAAATCATTTGATTATAGCACAGCAATCAAAGGTCACAATTTTGTTTACAGTTTTTACACAAAGACATGAATGATTGTATTGTACGGGTAGGGCCATGAAGGGTTGTCTTAGTTCACCAAATTGTTTAGTCAACTTTGCTTTTTGTACTTCTACATGTATAATAGGAGGGAAATGGTTGTGCCTCTAAACATCTCTTTCGATGAATCCACTGGTAAATTGATCGAGAGAAACATCCATCCCAGTTGTCTTAAGATTAATAAAACAAAAAATCGAAAGGTTGATACGTCGGAAAATGTTCTCTTATTGGAAGTATTTCTAGTGTTTGCTTACATTAAATTTTGGACATCTTTTTCACTTATGATATATTTTCCACCAACTGGATAAAAATGATTTCGTTCGTGTAGGAGTCGCACTCAATTCTCACTACAGATAGTCCTTATCTTCTCTGTATCAATTGCATCAATTAACATTTATTATTAACCTAAATGCTGAATTATTACCGAAAGACATCTTCATATCCTTACACTTTGTATGGTCATAGTGATATTTTATCTATTTTTACACGCAGCTAAACACTAAGAGATAATAACGAATTTGCAAAAACAAACTATTCTCACAGTTCGAATCCAAAAACTGAGGTAATAAGGTGGGAATTTTGGCTGCTATCCACCCAATGAAGCAAAGGAGCACAAGTCACAAATTAAGAAATTAATTAATTATCATTAAGTGATAAAATTTAGTGTAAGAGATCTACTATTTTCATGCTAACATCATGTACGGGAGAGTTTTTTTTCCCGTGAAAACCATCCTAAAAATCACCATCTGCTTAGGTATTAAATCATGCATAAGTGATATCATGTTTGGTAGCTGGTTAGGAGGTAAATTTTTCATGTATAAAATTATTATGATATTTGGTTTGCAATTTAGAAATTACATAACTAATATATGTATAAGTTATGAGGGAATTTATGCAGAGGCGAATCTAGAATTTCATGAGGATGGGTTCACCATTGCTATAAGATATAAAATTTTATAGTGACATCGACTTCTCGTTATAGATTATCCCATGAAGTATTTTTTTTTTTTTTTTTGCTTTTTGGGACTTGGTATAATTAGAAATAAAGGAAAGAAAAGTCATCTGATGCAATATAAAATTAAAATTGTTATAAATATTATTTAATTATGGATGTCTATTTTTAGGAGAAACTTTAGGGTTTGTGACTTTGGCACCAAGTTAACTTTCTCCTATAAATAGAGATGTCTCTTCATTGTATAGAACCCCTAACAAGAGAAATAAAGATATGTCCTCTCTTCTCCCTTTCGCTACAAATATTCTTATTCTAATTTTATTATTTTATAACATGTTATTAGCACGAGTCTCTAATTTGGTGGATGATCGTCTCAATCAAGATCAATCGTTGTTAAGGTGTTGTATATCTACTCTTTTGCTACTTAATGTTCTAATACATGAATACGTATGGATAATCTTATCCCACTTACTTAAACATGGGTTTTCCTTTGATATAATGATATTAAAATATGCTGTGAAGCATTCTTGACAAAGAGCCAATGGAAGACCTTTTAAAATGTTGCGGATTTTTATTTGATATAGGCAAGTCGTGTTTTTCCAGTTGACATAAATAAATTGTTTTGAGTTTTTATGGTGGCGAATGTCACATAAATTTTGGCCACCATCAGTCGTAATATTTTATAAATTTTTAATAGTAATTGAAGATATGTTAGAGAAGAATTCTCTACATTATACACATGACTCGATTTGCTCCTAAAGTAGCAATATCTTAAAAGAAGTTTTAAGCTATCATAAATTGATATGGTTATGACATATTCAAATGATTATGTTTCATTCTTGAAGAATGAGAACTTTTGATAAATGTTTTAAATACAGATCCATTCCCTGAAGTGAATGTGATGATGTTTAGTAAAGATTATAAATACAGACGTGCTCTTGGCTGTGAAAATATCACGCCTCACCTCCAGAAGAGGTGGAATAATTAGAAAAGATATTCTAAATATTCTATATTTTATTCCTGAAGTAAACAAATCTGCTCCCGAAGTAGCAAACTCTAAAATCTTCTCCGGAAGTAGCAAATTTTGGACTTTACCCCTGAAGCAGTAAAACATTAAACTTTGCTTTGACATAGTAAATCTGAAATTTACTCGAAGTAGCAAAACTCTGAAATTTACTCCAGAAGTAGTATATTATCTCCGCCAAAATTACGTTTCAATCCCTTTTATCCGCAAGGTATGATTAACTACTGACTTCTTGTTTGCCTATACGTGCTTACCATCCGAAGCCCTTCTGTAATTTCATATTATTTTAATCCTAGTTAACACGTTTTGTTAGTTTCTGGACTTGTATAAATATGACATGTGCTTTTTCTTATAGCAAGTATAACACTTCACATGACCATTCATATACTAACGGAAAGTCTAATTTTAAAGTTGTTAGACCAGTTTTAATTTGATGCAAATCTTTTGCGACGTATTTTCTGCCTATTTCTAGTTAATTTTGAGTTGATACGAGGCATATGATTAACTTAAGGCTATTGTTTTGTGGCACTAACTGTATAGGTTAAAGCTACTATGGATAACAGCTACTATGGATAACAGACTTTTAAGAATTGGAAAAAAAAAACGGATATTACATACGAAAATTCTTATTTTCAACAAACGGTAGCATATATATAAGTTTATTGATCAGATCAAAATATGCTTGTGCAATTTTATTACTATGGATATACTTGAAGTTTATTATAATTTGCTTATCCACAATTGTTATTATGAATTTGCTTATAGACGATGGTGTTAATTATATGCTCGTAATGTTTTCATATGTTTATTGTGCTTGAGTAAACTAATGAGCCGCTAAAAATTATGTATAAAGCTCATCTAAATGACTAAGTTTCATTCCCCAAAGTGAATGAAGAAATACCACAACACACCTCCTGAAGAGATAAAATAACAAAGGATATAGATGTTATTTTGTGGTATGAAGGTCATTGCTGCACGTACCTGTCGTACGTCAAATTATCTTGGATACCTTTATAACGTATCATTCCAAGGGATTTTGTAGAATATTTTCTATTATAACCACATTGATATAGCATTGGTTAGTTGTTATTGATTTTCCTGAAGGAAATAACAAATTCATATATTTTTCTTTATCAAGGATGTAATTTTATGTGGTCACCGCTAAGATACAAAATATTTAGATGTTAATAGTGAATCTCCATGAAGGAGATGTTTGAAATACTGAAGTTTAGAGCATAATGTTTATTGTTAGTTATTTATGAATTTATTATCTTTAAAAGTAAATTTATTTACTGTATTCTTACATGACATCAGAAAGATCATCAAATTCTCTTTCGTGACACCAGCAGTGTCTAAGCAATATTTGGTAGTGCAAAATTAGTGACCAAGGTCTCCAGAAGAGCTTAATTGTTTGTGCACAAGAATCATGACCCAGCAGTGTCCAAACAATATATGATTATGGAAAGCATATTGAAAGCTCCTGAAGAGTTTATCTATTATTATGTCATTCTTCTTGTATCACAATATAAAAAAGTTGTTATGATCGAAATACAAGTTGCAGTAAACCCGAAGTTTACTGATAAAAATGATCAATACTACAAAGGATTGAAAGATTGAATATCTTCAAGTTACTACAAGTAAGAAATATATTTATGAAAGGTTGCCCGATTTGTACTACAAATATAAGCATGATGAATCACATGAACAATAAACTAGAAGTTTATGTTGATATAAAATTCATGTCATAGTAAACCAGAAATTTACTAAAACAAATAGCACATGACATGGTAAACTTGAAGTTTACTAGTATAAATAATTTTATTAATCGGCATGAGCGATTTGATCTTCCCGATTCAAATATGATGTGCAGATTGAGTATTTGACATATATTGAAGAACTAGAAGATTCTTCAATAATTTATTGTTGTTGCTTGTTCTCATGATAAGTTGATTATACTGGCTAAAGTTGGGATTGAGTTCCCTAAATTCTGAAAAAATATAAAAGGTGAATGTTATATCCCGTGTTTTCACACGTTTGGAAAAACTTGTCACATATTGGATTTTTTTTGAGATATAAGGTCAAATTTGATATTTTGTTGATCATAGGAGTTATGCATGAAAGAATAGAGTCATGAAAGTGTGGGACAAGGCTAAGGGCAATTTTGGAATTTTGGAAATTAGTTTCGGGAATTACAAAATATGATTCATAAGTTAGTGGGCTCAAAAATTGTAATAGAATTGAGGCCCAAAATGGGGAGCTTGGCCGGCCACCAAGGCCTTGATCCAAGCCCATTTTACTTGGTCATGTGCTTGGTCATGTGACCAAGTCTTCATATTATATACATAAGAAGATTCAAGACATTAGAAGGCAAGAACAAACAAAGCAAAAATAAGAAAGAAAAATGAGAGGGTTTCGGGTTTGAGGGGCAAAAATAACCACCAAAAATATTGCTCCAAAAATTTATTTCTTGTTGATTCCCTACTAAGTCAAGGTCCCTTTGTAACTTGGTGTAGTTGGATTGGAGTGGGGAGCATTAGAATCACCAAAGTAATCATACCTCCAAGTGAAGAAGACTTGAAGAAAAGGTAAGAATTTCTACCTTTTTATTGTGTTATGAAGTTTTGATTGTGTTGTAGTATATAGAAATGTGTTGATTGTATGGAAAAATGGAAGTTTACAAAGTGGGTATGTAGTATATATGTATGGCCGTGTATATGCATGCATTATATGCTAATGAAGAATTGAAATTATGTTGTATTCTAGTTGTAAGTATGGTGGAATTCATATTGAGAATGAAAGTTGAATAAAATTGGATGAATTGATGAAAATAGCATTTGGCCGTGTGGTATGGAGTGGTATGGAATGGAATGGTTTAAGTTTGTTTAATGTGTTAGAGTGTTGTTGTGATGTTTGTAATGTAAATGAAGTTAGAATGATATAAGTTTGTATTGAATTGGAATGTAGAAACTTATGTCGTTTTAGTATGATTTTCCGACATTAAGGAAATGAAGTTGTTTGGTTGTTAGTTGTGATGATCATTGATGAATTTGGAAGTTGGAAACATGTTATGAAGTTGTATGCCAAAGATTTGATGTTTTGCATAAGTTATGACTTTGGCGGAAAATTGTATATTATGTATATCGAGTGTATAACTTGAGGAAAACGATATGAAATGTTTCTAGAACTATATGGTGATGATCTTGATTGTTGATGAATGTGAAATTATTGATATTAGTGAAAGTTTGGATTAGAATGAAGGTTATGTCAACTTGTGAGAAAAATGACTAGTTGAAGGATATTTGTGTTTTTGATGTTCTTTGTTGATGTTAATGTTGTTGTTTGGGTTGTTGATGATGATTTCTAGCCGAGTTGAATTCTCGGGGTGCTATATGTATAGGGGAAGTGCTGCCGAAATTTCGGTAGACAAATATGCTTTAAGTTGGAATAATGGTATTCATAACTCACAATTGGTAAACTTGACCAATTGCAGTTTTTCGACGAAACGGGAAGTGAGTTTGGAAAGGCTTAAGGAGCGTGAAAGGTATGTAAAGCAACCCCAATTCTTCCCTTGGCATGCCCTTAGTGTGTTAGGGTCGGATCCGGGCCTCGAAGGACCTCTTGGCCCTCGGAATCCGCAAGAGAAAATTTCAGTTTTTCCTTCAGTAGAATTGAACCATTTTGATACGCTATTTCTTGGAATTATGCAATTTTGCTCTAAATCACTTGGAAATTCATGGAATATCTGTAGAACCTTTTTAGGTGACACCATAAGCTTAGAGGGCATAATTTGAGCCCGCCGCCTTATTTGTCCCGAGGCGGGCCCACTATTTCCGGTTTTGCCCTTAATGTGCTAAAGCTTCCTTTTTAAGCGATTTTTGAAAGAAATGTTTTGATTACCCTACTAATCGCTTAACAAATATTGTTTTAAATATTCTATTAAATCTTATAAAGTATTTTGACACTCGGAATGACTTCAGGAAGGTTATATTTCTGTAATTTATTATGATATCCGAAATGCATCTATTATGATCCCGTCCGACTTCATTGGATTTGTTTATCTTTGATATGCCTCATCGAGTCTTTGAAACCATTTATGATATTTTTAAATTGCATTAGTCTCTCACTACTCCACTCGTGGATGTCCCAATGTTTCCCACACTGAGCCCGGGCCAGGATATGTTGTCAAGCGTAATTCTCTGCATTGTTCGCCGCGCCCCGATGTGAGGGGGCAGGTATACGCGTACATGGGTCTGTGGAGTATGATGTGCCATGTCCGCCTATTCTGATCTGATCTGTTATGGCCATTCTGATATGACATTTTATAATACGGGGCCACGCCCCTTTTTCTGATTCCTCTGTATTGTGGCACCAGTGTCGGGAGGGTGACCACGTTCTGTTTGCCGAGTCCCGTGGCAGGGACCGGATATGATATGACATATGTTTCTGTACACATTCTGTCTGATTTGGAAATATGCATTTGACACTCTGGATTTTGTACTCATTTTCTGTAATCATTATGATTTGACTTCTGTGATTCCGCTTTACATATTCAGTACATATTTCGTACTGACCCCCTTTCTTCGGGGGCTGCGTTTTCATGCCGCGCAGGTACAGACGACAGGTTTGCTGATCCATCTGTTTAGGATCCCACTTCTGCTATTTTGGGGCGCTCTATTCTACAAAGCCCATCTTTTGGTACAGTCTGTCACTGCTATCTGGATATGTACTTTGTTCAGGGTATGACGGGGCCCTGTCCCGTCTTATGATTATGATATGTTCTGTAGAGGTCTGTGGATACATCTGTGTGGGTTCTGTACACATGTTTGGGATACTTTGTTCTATGATGGCCTTATCGGCCTATGAGTGCCAAGTCTGCTTTTTCTGCTAAATTCTATAGCATCCGCTAATATTATTACTATATTATTCTGTTAATATGCTAATTTGGGTATCGGGTACGTATAGGTGCCCAGCTCGGGCACTGGTCGCGGCCCACGGGGTTGGGTCGTGACAGTGAATATGGGCCCGTTCACCTGTTATGTGATGTCTTAAATAGATGCATCGATAAGACGGTCACATGTGCGTTTATTGTCAACCCGCACTTTGACATATGCAAAATTACTTGCTCAAAATAATTGAGTTGAGAGCACAATTTTCAGATTATGTAACCAAGATAATTCATCTTGTTAATGCTGTATATCCAAGCTGGTTTGGCACTGAATGCCTAACTGATAAATAGCTAAACCTTTGCTTATGAGAACAAAGTTTCATGTGTTGATCTGAAATATAATATATATCATACAACAACACTTATATGCTTCAGAACAATAAATTATGATAAATTCTCCCCTCACAATTGGTTCAGGGTTAGAAACCAGATATTTCCATCTAACAATTTTTTATGTGTGGTATATGATTAATTAATCTACCATGATGCACAGAGATGGATTCCCCCAAAGACGATGGGATATATGTTAGTTTTTCTAACATAAGGGGGAGAGAATAAGCAGCTGAGAAATATGTTATGAATTATCATTAGTATGATCCTCATTCAAAAAGTAATTCAAGTTAAATGCTCCTATTAATATTAATGTCCCTGAAGGACAAAGTATACAACATACATGAAACATGGTAGATCAATCGGTTCCAAATGAAATAATCCTTGAAAAGGACGAGGAGCAAATGATCAAAATGGTCATAATAAGGAGGCAATGTGCTCTTAAAGAGCACACCACATAACACTTCATGAAACCTTATGAGAGGTTTAGGTACCTAAAATAATGAAAGTGATGAGATCTCAATAAGTTATGTCACATTGCGAACCGATACAAATGATATATCGTCGACGATATCTTTGGTACAATATACCGCAATATTGTAAAAGATTGTGAGGATCTAAATTCTATAAAAGCATGCTAACGTAGAAATTATTATCAAATGAAATGACGCATCTTGGTAAGCGTATAGGACCTGCTGTCCAAACACCAGAAGATGTCACATCATTTAAATAGAAATAGATATTGTCACAGCCTATATGAATTATTTGAGAACATTATATGAAAATTCCTGAAGAATTTTAAATGCTTGAAGCATATACAGTTGTAGAAATTTGTTCATAATTCTTATATGAATTAAGCTAAGGAAGGTGGGCACAATTTTATCACCTTAATGAATATTTACTGACTAAGGGCACAAATGACTGTATTTACCCTTACTTCTTTGTGAAAATCAAAATCTGTCATATTGTTGGTGCAAGTTGATTACTTGAATATTATTGAAACTCTTGAAGATTTCTCAAAAGTAGTATATTATCCATTAAAAGAAGTTGAAATGAGAAACTTAGAGCATTCTTTGGTCCTGAAGTGTCGTATCTTTATGCAATTGATGCATTTATATGTTCTGTTATGACTACGAGAGATTACAGTCATACGATGTTGTTCTACATGACAGTCGAATCATATAAAGATAACATCTGATTATAAAGCAAGACAGAACTGCACTTGGAGTGATTTCAATAATATTATATACCAATGCAACTCTATCCAAAGACCGAAGATGCAGCAGCATACATAGCCGAACTAAAGAGAGGATTCATAAAAGCACAAGGCATGTTTCACCAAAGTTGTTCTTTACACACTAGCTCCAGAAGAATGGTGATATAAACATGCAAGAGATTTGTTCGAGCAATAATATGACTGATTCATTCACCAAGTCTCTAGCAACTGCAACTTTTGAGAAGACGGTGCATAAGATTGAGATGTGAAGATTCAAATTTTTGGATTGAAATTCTCATCAGGGGGAGTTAATACGTGTTGTACTCTTTTTTCCTTTCAAGGTTTTTGTCCCACTGGGTTTTTCGTTGTAAGGTTTTTAATGAGGCAACCAAATAGCGTATTATTAGAAATGTGTACTCTTTTTCCTTCACTAGATTTTTTTTCCACTGGATTTTTTCTAGTAAGGTTTTAACGAGGCACATTATCTACCAAATAGACATCCAAAGGGGAGTGTTATAAATATTATTTAATTATGGATGTCTATCTTTAGGAGAAACTTTAGGGTTTGTGACTTTGGCACCAAGTTAACTTTCTCCTATAAATAGAGATGTCTCTTCATTGTATAGAACCCCTAACAAGAGAAATAAAATATGTCCTCTCTTCTCCCTTTCTCTGCAAATATTCTTGTTCTAATTTTATTATTTTATAACAAAAACACATTTTTTACTTCGTTAATAATATAAAAAGGATGGTCAAAAGGCAGCTTTAGAAAATAATAGCAAAAATGTGCAGGAGCTGGGGATTGAACCCGTGACCTTGAGGATGTAAACATAGCCTCTACCTAGTGCTCCACTCAGCCTATTTTGACCATGTGTTCCTTTAGTTAATATTAAATATATTTTCAGAATTATACACATAATATATCGAGTTTAGTCGAGTGACCATGTGTTCACGTGACTCAAAATTTATGCATAAATTCGCCCCTGAATTTATGTACTATTATTTTATGTAGAATAAAAAATGGAATAACAAATACTCCATGAATAACTAAATCCTACATAACTATTTCTTGCAATACTTGTGTAACTCTAGCAAATTATCAAACCACCCCTAAGTGTGGGCTTCTAATATTTATATAGGCATAATACATAAACATACACTTAAACTTGACCTCAGCTGACAACTAAACACTTCAACTTTGAGAATGCACGCGTTTGGCCATAGAAACCAAATTTTTTACCACTTGTTTTTGGAATTTTGGAGTTGGAGTTGTATTTGGCCATAGTTTTTGCAAATAGTATTTTTTTTTTTTTGATTGAAATGTACTTGTTTTTCAAATTTCAAATACAACTTCAAGTTGTATTTGGAATTTTAATGGCCAAACACTAATTTTTGAAAAAATTGAAAAAGTTTTCCAGAAAAAAGTGAATAATTCTTATGGCCGAATGGATCCCTAGACACCTCAACTCATCTCCACTGTGTCGGTTGAACACTCCAACTTACAAAATGATCATTTAAACACCTCCAGAATTTATGTGTTTCATGTCAGCATCGAATGTCCACGAGACACAGTGGGAACAAGTTGAGGTGTGTATTAGTGCATTCCTAAAGTTAGAGTGTTTACCTGCCGGCTGAAGCCAATTTTAAGGGGCTGTTTATATACTATACCTATTTAGTATTTTTCACCAAATATATTGTTGTAAACTAAAGTAATTAACCTCACCCAATTTTCAACAAGGGCAAAAAGAGAATATGGGCATTTGCCACTCTGCTGCAGCCTAAAAAGAGCACTGAAAACAAAGGAGTAACAAAAAAGCTTTTAAGAGAGGGGAAAAAATGTTACGGAAGGCTCTAGCATGCGCCGGAAGCGCACTACAGCAACAGCATCAGCCATGGCGCACAATAGCATGTCGGCGCTCGTCGTCAACGGTATCGTCAGCAGTGAACAGTATAATACTACGGTCCCTTAAAGATCATTATCTTGAAGTCTCCAAAATGACGCCTCCTCCGGTAACCCCCTTTTTCTTCTTTCTTTTTTACCTATGGGTGTGTCTATATTTAACTGTAGTTTGGTTAAAGTTTGAATCTTTTATGTGTTTGAGGGTAACTTCTGCCATTGTGTAATGTGTGTGTCACAGTGTGTGTGTGTGTGTATTCGCTCTTCTTTATTGTTCTTTGTGATATGGTGAACCTATTAACCCAAAGTTCATATCGGGTGTGTATATTTAAGTGAAATTCGGTTGGAAATGAATCTTTTATGTCTATGAAGGTCACTGCTGCCATTGTGCATGTGTATCTGTTGTTTGTTGTACTTTTTTAATTACTCCCTGCGTTTCAATTTGTTTGTCTGGTTTTGACTTGGCATGGAGTTTAATAAATAAAGAGAGACTGTGGTCTTAAATTAAAGACGTGTGTAGTCCTTTAAATCTTGCGGTCTTTAACTTGTCATGTAGAATGTGTGGAATTGGAAAACTTATTAAATATAGAAAGATGCAGTTTTCTTGGGACAGACCAAAAAGGAAAGCAAGACACATAAATTGGGATGGAGGGAGTAATTACTTTTTGTGAAATGGTGAACCTACCTACCTACCCTCTCCCCCCCCCCCCCCCCCCCCCCCCAACAAAAACCCGCTACCCAGAAACCCAATAGTTGCATTGGGTGACTCAAACTCCCAACCTTATGATGGAAGGTAGAGGGTCCTTACCATCAGCAGCAGATCCAAGATTTGAAGTGTATGAGTTTCTACCACGACTTCGAGTTAACAGTCAATATTTATAGTTGGTTAGGCAATTTATAAACATATATACAGAGTATGGGCAACAGTTGCTAGGTTTATGTGAACCCGTAACCGAAACTATGGATGATGATAGCTCAAAGGAGAGTATTGCTTCTTTTTGTTTTTTCTTTTGGGCCGGGGTTTATAGATACTTGAATAATTCTTGAGTGAGTGAAGAAGGTAACAAGCACAATGGTGCAGCATGGGTTAAGTGGACACTGAACTATGGTGGGATATCATTAGATGGTTTGGCGTTTCTTGGGCAATGCCAAGATCCGTGAAGGAGTTGATGTTCAGCTGGAAGAGTGGAGCTAGAAGAAGAAGGTGCAAGGCTTGGAATGTTACTCCTCTTGCTAACGTTAATGTGGGTCATTTGGAAGGAGATAAATAGGAGAGTTTTTGAAGGAGTGGAAATGAGCTTTGCTCAATTGAGGAGTAGTCTCTGATCCCTTATATTCTTTTGGTGCACCCATGTAGTTCCTGTTTGCAGAGAGGATTGGGTGTCTTTTGGGGAGAACCATATTATGTAGGTCTCTCCTTTTTTGGAATATCTCTTGTATACCGCCAAGTTGGCCTTGTTATTATCAATGAAATCTTTTACTTGATTAAAAAAATGATATGCATGCAAGGTGAATGCACTTTAGCAATAGATAATTGTAGGTAGTGGTGGTGAGTAAAGTGATTGAGATAGATAATTATGCAGGATTGATATAGGAAGAGAATTTTGTAATGGAAAAATGTAATACATGTCCTTTGTTGTAGTGTAAGGTTCTTGTACCTTGAGAAACATCGTCTAAGATGCATTATGAAACACTTGTACCTTGAGAAACATCGTCTAAGAGGTATTACGAAACACCCAAAGTCGAAAAATGAAAAGGGACAATCATTGTAATTTGAGGATATTGATCCTCTGAGTAGCTACAGGCCCCACCTTGTCCCCACTGGATCTGTTCCCGAGAGTACCCTAAAACAGGAACCTTTCATCTCCCCAGCCATCTCGAGTTAAGATGTGAAAGCGCGTTTATCTCTATAAGAAGGGTGCATTCCAAGGCGTGAAGTGGGAGAGAGGGGAAGTCACAATTGGGTTTTGAATAAAATCAACCTTTTGATTTTTCATTTTTTTTCCGTGAAAAAGTCATAAGAATGAGAGGTGTTAAGCTTTCTATCATACTGGTGTTGAGCTATTTTCTCGCAGGACCCTCCCCTATGGTATTATCACCGCAATAGAGTTTAACCACCAAGTTCGGGATGGATGGGTGTGGTTCCTCTACGCCCAGGACACCAGAATATCGAACCATGGACAAAGAAAGGCACGAGAGAAAGGCATATTAGCCAGTGATTCTGCTGTCCCAATTCTTGACTGGAGGGGAGACCAAAGGCCTCTGCTCTTCCATCACTTGGAGAGATAGAGAGGCTGGGCAGAGCTTTTGGGTGTTTAATGTTGTCAAATAGTTGAACAATGGTTTTTAAATGTTGTCGAAGATTTGAACAACAAAATAGATTCATTACTGTTCAAAGTGATAGCTTCTGTAGATGATGACACCCACATCTAACGCTTGTAATGAAAGTCTTGATACTCAAATCTGAAGCAATGTCTTGTCATTTAGTATGGAATTTACAAAACTAAAATTAAAATTCATTTAAGCTTCAATGCCTGGAAATGAATTGCTGCTAGTTTTGATTACTCTTGTTTATATGATTTTTGATTTTCTTTTCCCATCTTTGGGTGTTTGACAGAAAGTTAGCCCTCCTAATCCATTCACTGTCGTCAAGGGGGCACTTGATCATGGTGGTCCTGTTCTAAGACGAACACATGGAAATGAGGAAATCGGTATCTCTGTCATGCGGTTGGCTAACATTATTCCTGGAGGTGCTGGAGATGAGGAGGAGGATGGTATTAATCAGCTTTTTCTACATGTTGACATTTCAAAGCCAGGACAGAAGGAATCTCTGCATTTTCTTTGCGGGCTATATCCAGATGCTTTAGGAATACACTCAGTCTCATTGAGACCAAAGGATGAGTCTAGCGGGTTTCTTGCCGTTCCAACCAAATACAGTGGCCCAGTTTTTCAGTAAGTCCTCCAATAAAACTGTGTTTGATTGTCTGCTATATTTCGCCCCATCAGACATCATGACCTAGTTGTTTATTCATTTCTTCTGTATAAAAGATGATTGGATTTGAACAATAGTCAGAGTTTAAGCATCATAGTTTAGTGAGACACCAATTGATACAAAAGTGAGAAGTTTTTTCATCGAGTCCCATATTTGATAGTATAATCAAAAATTTTAAGCACACAACCGGAAAAAAATAATGGCACATTTTATTAGTTGGACATTGCTGTTGACTTGCTATGTAACTGAAGGGGAACTTTATAATACATAACTGTTGATTTAGGTTTGTTTCTCATATCCACAGTTACTCGCCGATAGACATCTTGCCTCATCCATGTATTCATTTATTTAGGTAAATAGTTTACTTTTCCTTTAAAATAGCCTGAACTGACCTACAAGTTATGAAGGACATAATTCTGTATCTGGAACTGTTATAGCTTTGCCATTATGAAATAAAAGATGGTTTCTTCTTCCATTTGTCTCTAGCATCACAATGACATGCCAATTTGCAAAAGAAATTTATAACCTTGCGATCCCATATCTTTCCATCCGGATAATGAGAAAATTATGGACTAGTATCTTGTAGAGATAAGTGATGCAGCTACACACCATTTATCTCCCTAGCATTCAGATCATGAAAGTGATTCAAAAATCTTTTCGTCTAAGCACCAGGGCGAGCCACCTCGGGCAGAGTTTATGGGTGAAAGTCAATAATGGAAAATGGTAACTTAAGGGTTACTTGGCCTTTAAGATATCTTTGAGGCAGAAGCGTGAGCACCGAAGGCTCCTTAAGTGTTTTTTTTTTTATATTTTTTTATAAGGTACCGGAGGCTCCTTAATATATAGGTGACCTGAAAAGCTTATAGGTAGTAAAGCTATTCTTGGCGAAGTACCTTATCCACAAAAAAAAAAAAGACTATTCTTGGCCAAGTAGTATCTGTCTTAGTCCTGGTACAGTGTGAATATGTCCTAAGTTGATTGGATGTGAACAATCCTGAACTCTGATGCGTCGTGAAGCATTTTGATGATATGAAAATTCTACTAGTTATGAGCTCATCAGGCGCTCCGTTTGCAGAGGTGTATTAGATGAACCAGAAGAAAGCAAGTTTTTTTATGGCCAGTGATGACATGAAATGTCACTATATGTTGTTTATGGGATCTCTTCTTTCTGGCTGTTCTGGGATTTTCCTAGCATACGCCAAACTTCAGTGTAGACGTGTTCAGAAATGTAGCTAAACTTTACATTGTAGGTTTTTTTTTTTTTTTTTTTTTTTTTTTTAAGCTTGTTAATTGGTTGTGATTATTTGAAAGATCAAAATTATAAGCAGTGCATCATGCTGATATCTTTAATAATTTTGAATCGAGTTAGGGAGAGAGACTAAGTAGGAGGAAAAGAGTTAGCTGCGTAAGATGATAACCGCCTTGGCTTATGTTGGAAGAGTGAGATATCTGTCAACCTAGGATGAATCGGAATTTGGTCGTTTCTGGTTTTATGTGTTTTTGGGGTGGGAGTTCTGTTAAATGAATTATTTACTTCTCTAGAGATTCTTTGTGGAGCAGTGGAATCACAGTTTGTGAACAAGGATCGTATAGACACCTGAAGTTGTTTACACTGAGAAGTTTTGGTAGCTGAAAATGTCGTTTGCTAAAACCCATTTTTTCAATGTGCACATTTGTATGCTGTCAACGAAGGATAACTGTTTTTCCTTTCCCTTTTTAAGCGAACTTGTTTGGATGAACTGGAATGGGAATTTAATTATGTTGCTGTTTCAGTGCTTATCTCCAGTAATTAATATCTGATATTATTCCAGTGTCTGATTTATCAAAAAGAAGATACTGTTGTTCCAGTTCCACAAGGGCTTCTTCTCTTTTGGATTTTGTGTGCAATCGACTTTTGTTTCCATATTGTTTCGTTGTTCTTAAACAAGCTGACTCTACTCTTTGATGTATTTATTTGTGCATGCTATTATTCATGAATAAAAAAGGTCAAGTGGTGAGGGCATTTTGTTGTGAACTGTGGTTTTTTTTGCGGCGACTCAGACTTGCAAAACTTCGTAAAGTGGAACCACTTCTGATTTATTTTATTGCAAATGCAGAGATATTGATGAGAAAATAAGAGATGCACTGCACAGCTTCATTGAAGAGCGAGGAATTAACGAAAGCCTCTTTCCATTTCTACAAGCTTGGCTCTATGTGAAGGACCATCGGAATCTTATGCGTTGGTTCAAAACAGTTGGCGCGCTTGTTAATGACAGTAAACAAGGAGCTTCTCATGCCTAATCTTTCATTTGATTGTTCTTTAAAGTGGTATGTGTACCATAAAAATGCAGGACTTCTAAAAATTTGTCTAAGTGTATTCGAGAGTCCGAGTGATGGAAGGTAAAATGTGCAGGTAAAATGGAAACTATGTCACGAGGTATATGCCTGCTAGAAGGTCTCAGTGAATGTATAGTTTGCTTGTGCCAACTTTCAATTGTCTTGATCGCGGAATATCATTGAGACACAAGGGATATTTTTGATTTTCTGAGAGAACAGGGCCATATCTCCTTAGTTTTCTATATCTGATAGAAGCTCCGCTTTCTACTTTTCAGTTAATGGATTTACCTTTTCATCTTTTTGATATTTACTGAACCTAGATTCTGCAGTAATTTATAGGGTCTATGAAGTACACTCACCTCAGAGTTTGGAAAGGCATGATATTGAGGTATCAGTTATTGTTGATTGTGCCTAAGTTGAGTGGATCTTGGGTTCAAATTATAATTCCTTTGTGGGGAAATGGGTCGACTTAACTTTTTACAATTTAAATAGAAAAAATGATCCTGGATAGATTTGTTTTGTGTTATTTGAAGATCTTTTAGAAAGAAGACAAAAGACATTAAACAAATTTGTAAAGGGCTACGGAACCAATTCAACTGGTAAAATAGGGTTCACTTATATAGTTTACACTGTTATATTTGATAGCTTAGCTTTTTATTCTTTTATTAACCTTTTTTCGATCATGTAAAGGGTGCAAAGATTTTTGTTTAATCCTTTTTATCATTTGAAGATTGAAGCTTAAAGCAACTGGAGTAAGGTGATACATTTTTCTTTTTAGTCTGTCTCAAAAATGAATGATACATTTCTATGTTTAGAAATAATTTAACTTTAGACTTTTCGATTTACCTTTAATGGAATGATTTACGGTTACACAAATATCTATAATTTATTCTAGATCACAAATTTTAAAAAATTTCCTTTATTTAACTCCGTGCCCAGTCAAATTCTATCACGTAAATTGGGATGGAGAGGGTACCAAAAAGAGGATTGATGACATATTTGAAACGCAATCATACCATTTGGATTACTAGTCCAATTTAGAAATACTATAATTTGTAAACTAAGCATGATAAGCAAACACCAGTTTTCATGCAAGTAGAGTATGTGATGCTTTTACCTAAGCTCCTCGATCTCTTTTCACATCTATTCCAAGTCTATTACAGTTAGTGAGCCGGGTTGGAAGGTGGGTGGGGTGTGGGGGTTGGATGCCAACTCAACTACTATAAGCTTTTATCGAATATTAAAATAGGTTTCTCACTCAAGGGACGTGATTGGATGATTGGGATTTTTGCTCTGTTAATCATATGTTTCGGGTTAGAGTCATGAGAATGGAAAACTTTGTGGGGAGCGGACTTCCTTTGTTAGGCCTATTAGCTTGAATCTGGACAAAAATAATTACAATTATATCCACAATATATATATCTACTATATTAGAAGCACCAGTTTGGGCACTTCGTCGTCCGTTTGTGGGCCCCAAAAAAAATTGTGAGCCCACATATTTTAAACAACTACTAATATTTTAAAAAAAAAATTATGGATCCACATATTTTAAACAACTACTAATATTTTAAAAAAAATTGTGGCCCACATATTTTAAACAACTACTAATATTTAAAAAAAAAATTGTGGGCCCATATTAAACACCAAGCAGTAATAAAAAAAAAGTGGAACCCACCACATCCAAACTCACGGAAAAAAAAAAGTGGATCCCATATTAAACACCAACCAGTAATAAAAAAAAAAGAGAAGAAAAACAAAGTGGAACCCACCACATCCAAACTCACGGGAAAAAAAAAGTGAATCTCATATTAACAAAATCAAGCAATATTAAAAAAAAAGTGAATCCCATATTAAAAAAACAAACAATGTTAAAAAAAAGTGCTTAGAAAATCAAACAATTAAATCAATAATGATGGATTCATCGCCACATGTGTATCAACCCATTAGAGGGAGCAAATGAAATTATTGTACAACAACATACTTAAAATACAAAAATGCTTAGAAAATCAAACAATTAAATCAATAATGATGGATTTATTGTCACATGCGTATCAACCCATTAGTAGGAGCAAATGAAATTATTGTACAACAACATACTTAAAATACTTATATATATATCCGTTTTCCAATTTTTGAAAAAAAAAATTGTGGGCCCATATAGCCTGATGGATTCATTGCCACATGCGTATCAACCCATTAGAGGGAGCAAATAGAATTATTGTACAGCAACATACTTAAAATACAAAAGTGCTTAGAAAATCAAACAATTAAATCAATAATGATGGATTTATTGCCATATGCGTATCAACCCATTAGTGGAAGCAAATGAAATTATTGTACAGCAACATACTTAAAATACTTTAAAAAAAAAAGTGTGGTCCCCATATTAAACACCAACCAATATTAAAAAATTCAAAAAAACACCAACCAATTAAGCATTTAAAAAAAAAGTGTAGTCCCCATATTAAACACCAACCAATATTAAAAACACCAACCAATATTAAAAACACCAACCAATATTTTTTTTAAAAAAAAAGTAAATAAAGTGGAACCCACCATCTCCAAACTCACAGGAAAAAAAAAAGGTGGACTCCATATTAACAAAATCAAGCAATATAAAAAAAATGTGAATCCCATATTAAAAAAACAAACAATGTCAAAAAAAAGAGTGCAGACTTTGTATTCGTAGCAAACACTAATATAATAAAGTTTTAGATACGGAGCACAAACTACAATGTTATATTAATCGTGCTTTGAACATAGTATCCCATATTGACAAAATCTAGCAATATAAAACAAAAGTGAATCCCATATTAAAAAAACAAACAATGTCAAAAAAAAAAAGTGCAGACTTTGTATTCATAGCAAACACTAATATAATTATATTAATCGTGTTTTGAACATAATATATATATATATATATATATATATATTATATGCATAAAAATAGTGTAAACTAATAATGTCCAAAAGGGAAATGAAACTCACCATCTCCAAACTCATGGGAAAAAAAAAAAGTGGACCCCATATTATCAAAATCAAGCAATATCAAAAAAAAAAAAAAAAAAAAGTGAAGCTCATACTAAAAAAAATATAATGTTTAAAAAAAAAAGTGCAGACTTTATATTCGTAGCAAACACTAATATAATAAAGTTTTAGATACGGAACACAAATTACAATGTTATAGTAATCGTGTTTTGAACATAGTATATGTATATATATTATATGCATAAAAATAGTACAAACTAATAATGTCCAAAAAAAAAAAGTGCACCCCATAAAGGGTGCACCCCATACTAAACGACATCAAGCAATATATATAAAAAAAAAAAAAAAAAAAAAAAAGTGAACCCCATATTAAAAAATAATAATGTAAAAAAAAAGTGTGTGTTTTGAACATAGTATATATATATATATGCATAAAAATAGTGCAAATTAATAATGTCCAAAAAACAAAAGTGCCCCCCTATTAAAAAATCAAATAATATTCATGTAATTTTCAATATATCTCATTAAGTCAATAATGATGAATTCATTATCACGTGCGTGTCAATCCATGAAATTGCTTTTCTTCAAAAGGTTAAGTAGTCAAACCATACAATTTTTTTTTTTTATATATATTAGCCTGAGATCTAATCTAGATATTAAACTGTTGTATTTGCTATTCCGCCATGTCATTTATTTGTTATGTTTACTAAAATAAATATACTTAAAATATTTATATTTTAAAATAAGATAGAATTTAATTACTTTTTTATTTTTATTCTTACTCTAATAAATGTGAAAAGAAATTAATGTCATAAAAAAAATATACGAAATGCAGATCAAATAATGAATAAGGTAAATTAGTCAAATTATAATTCTAATCGACGTTTTCTTAAAAAACCATGCAAAAGACAACATGACAAGTAAAATGAGCTAAACCGAGAATATTTACTAAAAATTAAAAAATAGTACTTCTTAGTTTAAATAAAAAAAATCAATTTCTACTTTGTTTCGTTTTAAACATGTAAAATTAATTTAATAATTTGAATTAGAATTGTCCAAATCAAAATTTGATAAAAAATAATAAGTATTTTACACCTTTAAATTAATCAAATTAAAATTGAAAGTATCAAATGATGCTTAAATATTGCTATTGTTTTATCTCAAAGAGAAAAAAATAGTTTCCTTTTAAACAAGTCTTCTCTTTTAAAAAATATTAATAAATTTGCCGATTTTGTGTTCATAGCGAACATTAATATAATAAAATTTTAGATACCCAACACAAATTACAATGTTATATTAATCGTGTTTTGAACATAATATATATATATATATATATATATTATCACTATTCAAAAACAACTACATACACATAAATGCACTATAATCTAAAGTGTTGGGCCCGTGCGCAGCACGGGCATAGGGCGTCTAGTATATATATATATATATATATATATATATATATAGTGGATATAAGTGTATAGTGTATATTTTGTATATTTATTATCAATATACAAGAAATATACATTTGTTGCCGCTCACCAAAATAATAGCCAAAACAATTGTATATTTTTGGTATAGCAACCTGTGATATACATATTTTATACATAATTGCTTTATATATTTTGTATATTTGACTAGTGATTGTAATTATTTTGGCAAACGGCCAAATATGTTAAAAGCCCTTGAATGAGCCCTCTACTTTGGGTTAGTATAGCGAAAGGCTTTACATTGATCAGTTAGGGCTATTTCTGAATTGGCTGATTTTGTTCTAGACTTTTGGGGGTACATGGGGGTCTATGCATAAGCCAACAATCATCATACTTTAAGCAATATTAGAAGTCATAGTAAACTGATTTTTAGAGTACAAGAAGAAAAAAAAATAGATACCCTAGGTCTAGTTTTGTGTAAAGGTGTTACTGTTTGGAGAGTCTAATAAATTTTTCATTGATTAAAGTTCCTTCAAACATTTTTTAAGTATCTTCAATTATGAAAAGTTGAGAGTACGTTTTATTTAGTTTATAATATTTCTTTATATAGCTCTTAAATATGTAAATTTTACTTTTAAAAAGAATTGTAGAATCGATGTTTAAACTTACACAAAAAGTTAGGTCATCCTATCTTTATATTTCGAATTCTGTCATTCTTTTTAGGTAGTATAGGTGTTAGGTGTGAAGTCAACCATATAATTACTAAGTGGGAGAACAAAATTTTCAATCCAGCAAAGCAATGGGGAACAGTGGGCCATCAAATGTGCCCATTCTTGATTTAAGACTTTTAGTTCATTTTCTTTGCCCTCCTCTAACCACCACTTCCACAAAAAAATGTAAAGTAGAATTTGTTTTGAAAAAAGTCATTAGCATGAAGTCAACCCAACATAGTGGGGTGATAAAAAGAAGTTAATGTAAAGGAAAAGGTGTTGTGTCATATGAAATGGTCAATTGTTGTGTGTGTGTCACAAGCTATATTAGTTCATTAATGGACTCTGATAAGATTTATCAAATGGGCCCTTCTATGTGATGTGGCTTTTACTAGCTCCAATGTTTTGCCATGGGATTAAAGGTAAAGTGGCTTTTTTTGTAAAGTCATGGACTCTAGATAGTGTAATATCCCTGAGAAAAAGCAGATGTTTTACTTTGGATATGTTTTTTTTTTCATCTGATATTCAGAGCTCAATAATCCGACTAATTTAGATTCATGTTATGAAGGGTTTATTTAAGGGGAAGTGCTTTCATCGGGAATTTTTTCATTCCCAAAATTCAAACCCAAGACATAGATTAAAGATAGAGAAATCCCATCCATCCAATCACTTTTATCCATGATGCGTATGGTTCTTGAAATCAAACAATAACGTGTAGTATGACTTCTTTTTGCCTAGGTTTCTGTTTTTATATCTTTTAGGACCAATAGAGGTATAGGACAGCTAGTGAATTAAAGAAGAAAACATACTCTACCACTTTCTGTCATGAAATAAAGGAAGGTAGCTTTTAGGTCTAGGAGTGAGGTTATATTTTTAACAGGAAAATAGGATAATATCACTGAGAATAATCAAAACTTTTACTTTGTTTGTGGTTCTTGAAATCAAGCAATAATCTTTTGTTTGATTTCCTTTTGCTTAGGTCTCTGTTTGTAACCATCAAAGAATATGGTGAAGCTGAGAATGCTGCTCCTCCCTTAATCAAAGGTCTCGAATTCGAATCCTGAATATAAAAAAAAAAAAATCTTGGGAGTCCTTTCCCTTAATGGCCCTATATGACGTAAGTCCGGAATAGTCAGGCTCCAATGCGAGTACTGGACACCGGTCACCGGATGGAGAAAAAAAGTCTCTGTTTTTATATCTTTTGGGACCTATAAATGTATAGGACGGCTTGAAAAGAAAAAAATGATAATAATAATAAGTGGACTTGAATTAAATGCAGGAATATTAGATTGTTCTTGTTCCAACTTCCAAGTGTGATGAATCATTTTGCTGATTGAAATATCTAAACGAAAATGTAAATTAGGCCAAATATGTGAAAATATCTTTGTTGCTACGTGACAGTTGAGACTCGAGCTTTGGATCTATGTCTGTCTTAAGATCATGTTAAAGTGTATGAACTGATTTTAAAAGTTTTAAGTTATTAGAGATATCGTATTGATATTTCTATTTATTTAATTTGGATTTGCAAGAGCCTTCAGCCACTTTCTACTAATAAAGAAATGAAATTTGTAAAATTCAATTTTGTAGTCGCATAATTCAAAATGCCTCCTTATTATTTAATAAAACGAAGTAATAGTACCATTAGCTCCAAAACGTTTAAGGGTACTTAGGTCATCACAAAAGATATCGTCCAACATTTCGTAATTTTGCAAATAATACAAGAATGAAATTGGGATGAATTGTCATAATTTGTTATTTGAAATTGTCAGCAAAGCATAATGATAGATGCTAATCTTCTCTTAAATTTGATGTGTTGAGAATGAAACAGCATAATCAATGTTTTGTCACATGTTGTTACTTTTTTCTTGCTTCATTGACTTTCGACAAAATTATTTTGTAACACATAATGTGCATTGTCCCCCGCCCTTCCTCTATCACACACATAATTATTATTAGTGTTGTTATTTTTTTTCTTTGTAAGCTCTTTGTAGATGTTTATTTGAATGGGAAGAGAGGGGAAGGAGCTTGGGACAAAAGAAAATATATGTAATATTTTCCATCCACTTTCCCCTCCCTATAGTAAATATATAGTAGTAAACTAAAAAAATAAGTTGTACTAATCTGGTTGGTTGACTATTTGAATTTTCATTTTATTGATGAACAATGTCAAAGTTAGAATTTTGAGTTTATATGTTTTGAATTCTAAGAAATATAGCTTATTGGGTTTTGGATAAGTTATTATACATAATAAGTGAATTTCTTAACAGAATTATAAATTTTGATCAAAGCTACTGAATTCTTCTAAACTCGTAGCTTTCTCTCTAGCTCCGCCCCTATTGTCAAGGTTGGATTCCCCCCTATTTTTCCTTCCCCTAGGTATAGTAAAAAAAAAAATTAAAAAAAAAATTAGGAAAAAAGGTAGAATGGCCCAACCATTTCATTTTTTGCGGTACATGAATGATGTTGAATTTGTTTTAATTAAGAAAAAAAAAAAGAGTGGGAAAGGAAAGTGGGAGTATTGCTCCATTCTGGTGGCCTTTGAATTGAAAATAATTGAGTTTGTTCTTCTTCTTGTTTCTTGAATAACAATATAATGCGTTCCATACAATTTTGGAAGAATTATTTTTGAAAAGACCAAAAGTTTGATCATGTTTTTTTTTTCCCCGAATGAAAACAAATTTGCTGGCCATAAACATTACCTGGTCGGCCTGATTTTTTTTGGTTCAGTGTTCACCTTTTTGTTTAAATGACTTTCTAAGATTCACTAATCTATTTTTTAATCAATGAGGACATGTGTCATAACTTAGATTTAGTAATCGAAATTGAAGAATCGATTTTAAAGCGTAGTACATGGTATACTTTATTAATTTTATTAAAATCTGGAGTGTTTGGGGGAGAACGTGGGAGGTTATAGATTTACGAAAGTATGTGTGTGGATAAAATGTCGGTTATATATTAGTAAAATATTTTGTTGGTGTGAATTTTTCAATTAAAAAAAATGCTCGCTTTTTAGATAGTGTTTACCTACTCTTTTCTTTAATGCTCAGGTAGAGCAGAATGTGAACAAATGCATAAAAATTTACCATATGTACAATATCTATTTATTTTCGACTTTTAGTTTATGATCCCTCAGGATTATATTGTGATGTGAGCAAAATTACCATCGTGATGTAATTTATTAATTTTTCACTTTTGGCCAAATGATGCACGTGAATGTACACTAGCAAATATACCTGAAACAGACACAAGAAACAATTTCTTTGGAATGTGCGATCATTATTTAAAAAATATTTATACATTGGACCACTTAATTATAATGTAATATATGTGTATTTTTATGATAAACGTAGTAATTGATAACCTGATAACATAACAAATAATGTACTAACACAATTTGACTAATTACAATTCATTAATAATGCATAAAATTGTTACACTGTCAGTATACTATAACTCAATATATAGTGACCATGATTATAGTCTATAGCTTTCTATAATGAAATGGTCCCCCAATTAACATCGTTTTCTCATTTAGGCAAAAGTCAATTTCATATTGTTTCAGGATTTGCCTTTGTTTATCATTATCTTTTTTTAACTGTAAACTTTATTGAAAGTTCAACAATTTTAGGCACATCACCAATGGCATCTTATATTCCTTCCTTTTATTTATTTCTACAGATTTCATTCTATATCTTATTCAAACTTTTCTCATCATGTTTACGTAATAAATAGTGCTTCTAATAGCATCCCGTAAAATGTATTGCCTACTCATGTTGCATATGTAGATAATGATTTCATAAAAATGAAAGAATAGCTGGACTGGGAGTTTAGAAGAAACTATATAAGATCCAGATAGGAAAGAAAAATACATGGTATTGCGAGTCAATGGGACTTTTTTTTCTGTTTAACCATCAGGTATTTCAAGCTCACTTATTTAATTAATAAGGTTTTCTTGTCGGGTTAACCCATTAAGGGAGTACGTGTTTCCTATCAAAAAGTTCTTAGAGTTAGAATCCGAAATCTTTAGACTTGGTTAAGAGCCTGTTTGGATGGGCTTAAAAAAAACAGGTTATAAGCAAAAAAAAAAAAAATATTGAGGTAGTCCAACTTATTTTTTTTTTGGCTTATAAGCTATTTTTTTAAGTAAAATTTTCACAAATAGCTACCTTTTAGCTGCTTCTAACAAGCTATAAATACAAGTTTATTATTTACAATTCGTAGATGGTTTTTCCTATATTTAGGTCCTGGACGCGTCACATAAATATAGCCAAAATATAGACTAAATACACGGAACTGTTGAGCAAATAATGTCTCTATTTAAGGAAAACAAATCTTTTTCAAACTAAACAGAAATCTGTTTTTAATGTTCCATAAATCACGCAAATCTTATTCTCTTCCATATCTAATCACATATCTCATTCAACATCTAATTATTCACATAAAATTTGAATTCAAAAACTCTCTTCATATTTTTTCCCAAAATATAACTAAAAAAAATCTCTTTTTAATGTTCCATAAATCATGCAAAGCTTGATTTGTTCAGCAACTGAATTACACGTTTCACCGTGTAATTGCAACTTTTTTATTTTTTATATTTTCTGAACTTTTTAGTTATTTTTCACATATATTTTGGCTATATTTTTAATTGTATTTTGATTATTATGTTCAATATTACTTATTCTGGTTTCTGTTGACTATATTTAAGATATATTTTTCATATATTTTGACTATATTTAGAAAAATTTCAGGAAAAAAAAAAGTTGCAGTGAAAACGTTGCTACCTCAATTATGAACTCAATTATGACTATATTTTGGCTATATTTTTTAATTATATTTTGATTAATATGTTCAATATTACTTATTCTGGTTTCTGTTGACTATATTTCAGATATATTTTGACTATATTTTTCAAAATTTCAGAAAAATAAAAAAAATAAAAAAGTTGCAGTGAAAACGTTATTACCTCAATTATGAACTCAACTTGAATTCGATATTTCAACAGATGAATTTAAATATATATTCGTCGTTTAAAACGCAAAAATAACAGAGAATCTTACATATTTTAGGAAATAGAGTTGAATTTTGGGGGTAAAAGGTTGAAATTAATGAGCAGTTAATACAGAGTAAAAAAAGGAAGTGAAAGAAATCAAAAACTGATTTGAAAAGCACGAAATTAGGGGAGATGGGCAGTTAGAAACGTGTATATTTAGGAAAAGGGGGGAGAGAGAAAGTGTGCAACTAAAAAATAGGGCTGTGAGGAGTGGTAAGTTAATTGGTAGAAAAGTGGGTAGCTATAAGTTGTAAAAATATAATATTATAGCTACTAAACTTAATTATTAAAAAGTATA
This sequence comes from Lycium barbarum, assembly GCF_019175385.1. Taxonomy (NCBI): domain Eukaryota; kingdom Viridiplantae; phylum Streptophyta; class Magnoliopsida; order Solanales; family Solanaceae; genus Lycium; species Lycium barbarum. Next base: position 13,526,260 of record NC_083346.1, on the reverse strand, counting down.
GTTATGTTCCATAAATATGTAACATAGTAAGCTATGCCAAGTAAAAATTACTTTTTTTTAAGCTAAGCCAAACGGGCCCAATTATTTTTTTGGGCTTATTTTAAGCACTAAATGACTTTAAATTGGCTAGCCAAACACTCAAAAAAGCAGAAAGCAGCTTATAAGCAACTTATAAGCCAATTCAAACGGGCTCTAAGGTTAAAAAACTTAAGTCAATCAATTCCCAAAAATATGGATTTCATGATTTCAACAGTTGAAAGGAAATTATAAGAATACTAATGAAGCAAAGCTTTGACAGGTATTGTCATTATTTGTTATTTGAAACGGAAAAGGCTCAAATATGCCATCCAATTATAAAAAAATGGCTCAGTTATGCCACTCGTTAATAGTTTGGCTCATTTATGCTATTGAACTATAGGAAATGACTCATTTATGCCATCGAACTATAGGAAATAGTTTATTTATGTCACTCATCAATAGTTTGACTCATTTATGTCATCGCCCGTTACCAAAATGACTCATCCATGCCATTTTTCATTTACGCCGGTTTTATAATACCAGATATGACACGTGACCTCCAATTAGAGGTCTACGTCGTTTAATTAAATCAGCCCAATTTTAAATAACAAATTAATAAAAAATCCGACCCATACACCTTATCCACACACAACCAAAATCTAGTTGGAGGCCACGTGTCATATATGGTATTGTAAAACCAGTTTTAATGAAATATGACATGGATGAGTCATTTTGGTAACATGCGATGACATAAATGAGTCAAACTATTGATGAATAGCATAAATGAGCCATTTCCTATAGTTCGATGGCATAAATGAGTCATTTCCTATAGTTCGATGGCACAAATGAGCCAAACTATTGACGAATGGCATAAATGAGCCATTTCTGATAGTTGGATGACATATTTGAGCCTTTTCCGTATTTGAAAATGGTCTGCATAGATAGCACATTGATAACTTTTAGGGTCCCTAGATTCTAATAATCTTGTTGAGAAGGTAACAATGAAATAATAATCCATGTTTTTTGTCACATGTTGTACCTTTGTTCAGGATTCCTTGACTTTGGACAAAATTATTTTGTAACACATCATATGCATTGTTCTTCTCCCCTAACTCCCCACAATAGAGAAAGAAAAGCAAAAAAAAAAAAAAAAAAAAAAAAAAGGAACAAAGCTACCATTTCATGTTTTGTGCATGAATGATGGTGGAATTTTTTTTTAATAAAAGAAAATTTGGAAAGAGCCACATGCAAATGCCATAGAAATTATATTTTTTGATGTTACAAAACTGACCTAATGTGAAATTTAAATCAAAATAAATAATATATCTCTATAGAGAAAAAAATACATTCCAAAGTTAAAGAAATTAAACATTTGGAGAAATATGTTGATCTATGAAAGCTTAAATTATACCGATGCAAATTTCTGCCCAATTTGAAAAAACATAGAGACGTTTATGCTCTTAAAAAAAAAGAATACAATTTGGAAGAGGGGGAGAGGAAATGGTTTCAATGATCACTTACAATTTTGACTAGAAGAAAATAACTTTTTTAGGTCTCTTTTATGTTACTTTTAGATTTCTTATGTCTAAAAATGAAGATATCTTATAAAAAAGACATAAAATTAAAAAATATTCGTAAAAAACTACAAACTAATTGACTCAGAGTTATCTGCGCAAAGATAAATTTCTTGGATTAGCCACTTTAATAGATCTTCTATTTTGGTAGGAAGAAATTACCTGACGTCTACCATTTCCTTACACTTAACACCTAGGTATTGATATGAAAAAAATTATATTTTTTTTATTAGATTCTTTATCAAGATGAGACAAAGGGATATTTTTTATTTTTTCTTATCTACCGGGTGTTCAGTTCAGGTTGACTCTAGAATTTTATTAATTTCATCAGTTCAACTTTTAAGTTTTTACCATTAAACTCAATATACTTTTAATATCATGCATTCAAAATGTAATTCTTTTCTATAGTTTGAGTGATTTTCACACATATATTTATATATGTATATTTCATATTTAAAATATTAGGTTGGATTGAACCGTTTAAAATAGTCCACCCGCAAGTGAAAGTACCTGAAAATGACGTGGATTGGGAATCTTGTAGAATTTGGACAGGTTTGTCAACATGCCAAACAGTACCGGTCTTAATCGGCACTTTAGGGGTCACATTGTATATATGGAATCAATTATATGACTTCCAAAAACCTTATATTCTATAGTAAAGTTTTTGGCAAACGCTTCAATAATTTGTGGAAAACAAATTTGCCTAACACCCACAAATGTCCACAATGACGTGATTCCTTTTCTTTTTCTTTTTTTCCTAAGTTGCCAATTGAAATAAATGACTAGATTTGGAGCCCGTTTAGGATTAATTCATTTAAGGTAGCTGATAAATTTAAGCGTTGAAATTTACTTTTGGTGCTAAAATTGATTTTATAAATAAACTGTTAAAATATGTTGAGTTCCATATTTTTTTATTTTTGGCTTTTAAAATCAAATCACGTCATTAAAAAGTGGTCGGATATATCATTTCCGAATTTAGTGATCTTTAGAGTGAAATATCAAAAGATAAATATTTTTTTATGCAAAAGAAAGGAGAGTAACGTTGTTCACCTATTTCTAATAATTCAGTGATCGTTTAAGCTAGTGGCGACAAAATTAGCCCATGAAAAAAAAAAAAAAAAAACTCGCCCAGTTTGAGGGGTCTGAAGGAATTGAACTCGGAGATATATGTGGAATAATACATACCTTCTTCTCTAGGATCGATGTGTGCTACTACCATCAATCGCCGAACGATTTCTTACAAAATCACTTGTAGAGTCTTGAAATTTATCCACAACAACAACACTGTAATCTAAAAGAATTTTCAGCTCAAATGTGATGGATAGAATGACCTCAAGTCCTTATGTTTTTATAGTAGAACCAAATGAAAAATAACTCTTACTTCATAAAGAGTTTCATAATTGACTCCCACTTTATGGTAGATAGCATAACACTTATCTTAATTAGAGAGTTACATGTTGGTTCATTCATGAACTTGTAACTTATGTATCCATTATGGGTGTACGTTAGTTCAAACAGGGTCAATGACCCACCATTTATTGGCTCAACTCATTCAGCCAATCTAAAAATTGGGTTGATAACTAGCCCAAATTTTGACCTATAAGAAACCTTATCAAAATATTTTCAAAGAGGACAATTATTTTGTTTGAAATGTTATTTATAGTCATAATAAAAAAAATAGTAGGTACTTCAAAAATTATAAGATAACAAACAAAAAAAAAAAACTTAGTAAGAATTGAGGGGTTAGTTATGACCTGTCTTTTAGAGGGGTTAGTTATGACCTGTCTTTTAGCTCATTTCAACTCAAGTAACTTTGGACATATCATTGACCAGCTCATTTATTAACCCAATCCCTTTTGACACCCCCCCCCCCCCCCCCATGCTGGCCAACCTACCCATTTTGACACTCACTGTCTTTATCAATTTAACTAATATACATCACATATATCTTTTACATACTCTTTTATCGCTTAATCATGAATACATGGTATATATTTTTTATCTTAATATACCACTTAACTTTTATTGACTAATATGATTTGGTTTAACCACAATTTGTTGGTAGTTCTTTCTCAAATTGAAATTAATAACTATTATCAAATAAAAAAGTAAATATAAACAATTTGTATCTCTCATTTTTTTTTTTTAAGGAAAAAAAGGGATTTTAATGGAAGTGGCCCCCAAAAGTGGGGTTAACTTAGCATGGAAGAGGAAGTCTTTAGGCATACATGAAGACAGACAACGACATAAAAAACATACAAATTATACAGTAAAATAGAACACCCGTGGTCGTGTTGATTTTAATTTAATATTCATATATTACTTAATAACTCCCTAAATTTAATTTAGTGGCCTATTTAATAATCCTTCGGGGTGCATGAATCAAAACTTGGATTTATTAATCAAAATTGAAGAATGATTTTAATTTATAATATGATATACTTTAGGGACATGTTCAGGTACATATGTTTTACATAATCGTGTGTGGATAAAATATTGGCTATATTTACTATTTTGATTAAAAATAAAAAAACTCCGTATTGGGTGTTTACACTAACCCAATAAATATATGGTATATTTTTTACGTATATTGTTATTATTAAATTATAATTAATTAAATACTATTTTCAACTTAATTTCTCGCTTAACCATGATAAATTAGTGTCATTTGGTATAAATACTGAGTGCAGATACTTTTTTATCGAATATTTTAATGATTTGGTATTCTTTCAATTTACATTACCTTGATCTACTCTTTTTCCTCTTTCATTTTCTCGAGGAAAAAGCTCAGAATAGTGCAGAATGTGAAGAAAAACGAAGTTAGCACTTACCAGTTATATTAGATACGTGATTAACAGAGAAAAGAATTCTTATGTGATGGCAGCAAAAAGCACAAGTGAATAAATTAAAGAGTATATATTAATATTTTCAGATAGAATTAAAAAAAATAGCATTTATTTCTTTTTTCCTTTTAACTAAATGATGTATGTGAATGCAATTGCAAGAATCCAAATATACCAGAAACTGACATAAATTAATCAGCAAGGGAAAAAAAACAAATATATCATTTTCACAAACTACACTGAGAATAGATCTTCCCCGGTTGCAAACTTTCAATCAAATTGATAAAGTTATACCACCAAGGATGTAGTGTAGTGGATGAGACTCCTTCTCTCTTAACCATATATCTCATGTTCGAGCTTTGAGTATGAAAAATTTCTTAATAGGGAGCGCTTCTCTTAAATGAGCCCTATATTTGTATTTGGGTATGATTAAATTTGAATTTGCGGAAAAGTCCCATAATGGAGGAAAAATATCGACATCAACGATTCAATTGAGATAACCCTTTGTGAAACTGGTTGCAACTAGATTAACGTGTTATTGCTTCAAGAGAAGATGCTTCCATCAAAGTTCACTATGAATAATGAATCTATAGGTATTTTCTATGAGATTTGTGGACACTATCTAATAGTAAGATATCTAGAATCCACTTTGTTTATGTCACGACCCAACCCGTCATGACTGGCCCCCACACTAACTCCTAGTGGGCGAACCAACACACAATCATCTATTCATTCAAGTCCAATTTTATATTAACCAAGTTAGTCATTTATTACTCATTCAAGCATCAATAAACAAAATAAGTCATGCCATAAAATACTGAAATAAGTGCGGAAGTTCTAACTATTACAATTCCCCAAAATCCGAAAGTCATCGTACCGGGACTCTAATCTAAAACATGTCTAAGAATGAATCTATCTAATAAATATCCATAATGTCCAGAATAGGAAAAGACATCATAAGAGGAAGATCTTCGGGCGGCCTGGCATGGATAGAAGCTCACCCTAAATCTGTCAGCAAACGTCCTCAACGCTAGATGTGAGGGCGGGTAGCAGTCTTCGTATCACAATCTGCACTAAAAAAGAATGCAGTAAGGTAGTATCAGTACAAACACTATGTACCGGTAGACATCATAGGCCGACTATGATTAGTATCATGCATATCTCATAGAATCAATAGAATAAACAAGCCAACCAACAGACACGAATATCAATAGACCATAACAAGTCAACCAAGGATAATCACAATCAAGTCACCAAGACATCAAGAATCACAATCGACGGAAACCACAACAGAAATAAGTTTACCACAATAACCATACTCACTGTACATACATGCTAACTGATGTCATTGCTCAGTAGTCATGACCTGCAGGGGACCCATAGTGTTCATGTACCACTTGTTCCGGATCCACTCCTCGGACCCGAGCATAAACCTCCGCTCCAGAACGAACCTCGGACACGGACCATATCATTATACCTCTCGTTTTCGGAACTAACCTCGGACCACGAGCCCATAATCTAGGTCACATTTGTGCCTTACCGTGCCTCTTAACAGGACAGTGTTTCTTACCTTCTCATTATCAATGTTTAAGTCACCATTTCATATCACAATATCACCGAGAAGATTATATTAGCTTCTCATCACAAATACATCCACTGCAGATTTAATACACAGGAATAGTGGCACAAAGCCTACACAATCACTCAATCGCATTCACATAGGAATTCAACCACACAATATCATGCATGAAAACTAGACATGCTTTCTCCTAAAGAATTCACAAAACATACAATCAACTAACCAAAGTCTAACTCAAGTAGACCGTAACCTACCTCAACCGTAAAGCTGGAACAACGCAAATCACTCCGCTACAACTTTTCCTTTCCTTAAAGCCTCAGAACGCTCAAAATCTAGAAATAGAAGGCTCAATAAGTCACAATATCTCAAATCACAAGTATCAATGCAAGAATACCCTTCCCTTTACCCCCATTCTAATTGGTGGATGATTTTCTAGGTGTAAAGTAGCCTATCAAGGGCCTTAGTAGTCACTAATCACCAAATTATAACAATATTATGTCAATATTCCCACTACAAGCAGTTTTCATGGTCAAGATACCATTTTTATAGAACCCTAGGTCTCAATTCACTTGGTTTATGGCTCTAAGGATTCAATTCATTATTAAGAGGAATTAACCCAAGCCTTTAGATGATAAATAAGAGATAATAACCATGACCCATCAAGTTTAGAAGGTTTAATAATTTCTAGGATTTCTGTTACAATTCCACCATTAAAGACCCACAAGAGTGATGATAATCATGAATATGATACGGAATGGTTGGAAGGAATAAATGAAAGTTACTTCTCAAGAGTTTTCTTCCCCTAGCTTTAAATTTCACCCAAGGTGTTTGTGGGGAACTGTGTTGGGGTATTATGAATAAAGAATATTAGACTAAATCTTTAAAGCATGGATTCTGTCCCACCGTCGACCGTTGCAGCGGTCCCGCTATAGCGGACCCAACATAAATCCGCTCACCGTTATAGCGGTCCATTCCCCGCTATTGCGGTATCGCCGTAGCGGGCAATCGCCCGCCACAGTGGCCACAAGAGAAATGGCTGGCCGCTGGGAGCGGTTAGCCCACCGCTACAGCGGTACCGCTGCAACGGTACTCCCACCGCCGCAGCGATGCCATTTGGGCAGTGAGCTCGACTTTTGTCCAGTTTTCCCCCCTTTCACTCCACATTTCATTCGAGGCCTCACAAACACAAACAAAACATGCACACAGACATAAAAACATCCTACGAATCCACCCATAGCCTCAGAATTCCCAGCGGAGTTCTAATTTCCTACGTCACCCCCGACAGACTCAATCAAAATTAAACAGCAATCACAAGCAAGTCAAATTTGAGCTCTTAAGCTTAAAAAAATCTAGTTCTTACTGGTTCGTTCTATCCTTGGGAAGGTTCTGTTTGGTGGGATGACCCTACCTTTCCCATAACGATCGAAAGGGTCGTTATAGTTTATCTTGACGAAATGAGCGAAATAACTATTCCAACACAATCGAGATTTTTTTTTAAAAAAAAAATGGAAGGAGTTACTATAATTCATGATCTGGCATGTATAAAACTTCCTAGCAAATGTGGCTTAATAAATAGGGCTGGAACCCATGACTTCTAATTAAGAATTAAAATATTTGTATCACTCCACCACAATCATTGTTGGAGATTCACTTATTTAATTTGTTTGAATAAATCTCGTCTTTCTTTTGCCTCCTTTTATCAAAAAATCCACCAAAAAGAAAATTGAATCTAATTAGGCCAATATAGGGGGTAAAGAATATGAGATAGGGAATATGAATTCTTTTGCATCTCGATTCAATTTTTGAAAGAAAAAAAAAATGATTCATCGAAGAAAAAAGTCAGAAACAACAACCACATTCCAGCTAACATTTCGATTTTATCTTTATTGTTAGCCCAATAAGCTATTCCATATTGCTGTAGGCTCCTATTATTCTTTATCCCATACTTGGGAATATTCTTTTCAGTAATAACCATTTCATACATGTCAACTACTTTATCGACGTTTAATTAATATTCCTTTCATTAAATTTTATATGTCATAATTTTGATTCGACGCAACACAATCAAAGTTTAAGAAAGTAACGAAGTTTTTTTTAAAAAAAAAATAAAAAAAAATCTTGTTCTTTTAAATTAGTTACTAAAATAACTTTTGAATTTTGTGGTCTTGTTAAACATGTAGAAATATGTAATTAAAGAGTTATTAAATATGTAATTTAATGAATGAGCTTTGAAGATGCAATATTTTCAAATCTTGAGATATTTTCCAAATGGTCATCAAATTCGTGAGATATTGTCTCACCTATTGACATATATGGTTTGTGAATTTTATCGTCAAAAGATGCATCATGTTAGAATTCATCGACCATTTTAAGGACCGACATCTTTCTTTTAAGATAACAAATCAAAAAAGGATTGTTTCTGACTTTGAGTGTATATATATATATATATATATATATATATATTAATCTCATGTATAGAACTAAACACAATTAATACCTACTTATACCAGTGTCATTGTGTCAATAGGTTAATCATGTAATTTATGGAATTCTTGGTAACCTAATCCAAATTAACTTCCCTTTTTTTCTTTTTTTTTTTTAAAATGAAAGTGGGACACTCAAAAGGCAGAGCAAAAATTTAAATTTATGGTTTTGAACTTGCTGTCAAACCCATAGCTCATTTTAGTTACTAGGTTTGTAATTAAATTTTAGGGGCCGACATCAATAATAGTCAGCAAATGTATATTAATTATAATTACAAAAAATATACATAATTAATGTATATCTTTTGTATATTTCTTAGAGGCTGTAATTATTTTTGGCCAAGCGATCAAATATGTAAAAGCTCTAAATTTTATACATACATAGATCCGGAACTTAAACTCTATGATTTTAACATTTAAAGTTTTTATCAGTGAACTTATTGTATTTCTAAAGTTATGGGCTTAAATCTATCATATGTTGCAATTTTAATGAATTTTTACTCAAAAAATTACCCCCCCCCCCCCCCCCCCCCCAAATCCATTTTTACTTGTCCTGTATTGACTTGATACTCCCCTTAAGGAGTTACTTCCTCCATTCCATAATAAGTGATTTTTAGGTTTTTCAATTTAAAGAAGTGGTGCTTTAGGATTTCAAGAAGACTTTGGGCAGATTCTTCCAAGATTACCCTTATTTATATAGTCAAGATTCATTAACTATCTTTTTTTTCTCTAGAAAGAAGTAAAACTTAATTAGGGGTAAGTTAGTAAAAACATTCCTAATTTTCTAGGAGTGAGCAATATGTAAGGAGTGTGCATGAGCTTAAAAAATAATTTATTATGAAATGGAGGGAGTATAATAGAATGATAATTTTACTATATCACCCCTAGTTATTACTAAGTCATCTAATTATTGAAATCAATAAAACCTACTTTTAAAAAATGAACTAACATCACTATATCCTCTAGAATTCGGTGTTTTTAAACGAAAATTCTGAAATCCTTACAATAAAACCAAAATCAAAAACTATAATATATTTACAAATAATTGACCTTTTTTTATTTTTTTAAAGTTTCTGCATTTAGAAAATATTATTTATCATAAAGTTTTTAAAAAAGCGGCGTGGCTTTTTTTTAAAAAATATTAAGGAAACATAATTTTTTTTTTTAAAATACATAAAAAAGGTCAACTATTTGTAAAGATATTATAGTTTTTGATTTTGGTTTTATGGTATGGATTTCAGAATTTTCGTTTAAAAACACCGTGTCCTAGAGGACATAGTTATGTTAGTTCAGTTGTGGGCCACTAAGAACCTTGAACTTTTCAACTCAATAATTAATAATAATGGTAAAATTGCTATGATATGGTAAATTATATCTTGGTTTTCTAAACTGGATAAGTAAAAATAGACAATTATTTTTAGTATACAGGACAAGTAAAAATGAATAGGCGGAGTACGTTCTATATTAAAAGTATTTAATTCAGATCAACCCGACCCTACAATTCTAAATAAAAGTTATAGAACCCTCGTCCGAACGAACCTAAATGTGTACCTCCGGCCCTAGGCACAATAATAATTTTGTTATATAAGGAGTAATTTATATGAACAAACTGAGAGAGGATAATTGAATTTATCTGCATACATATATTACTATCGAGGATATTTGACAAAAGATATACTCCCTCCGTCCCAAAATAAGTATCACATTAGCAAAAATCACGCTCATTAAGAAATTAATAAATACAATGCGGAAGTTACTAAACTACCCCTTTTTATTATTAGATGTTTTTTGGGAATTGAGCAATATTAAAGAAGACTGCTTCTTTAATGCTAAGGGCATATTTGAAAACACATGTCAATTTTTATCTTAAATTCCTCAAGTGACACTTATTTTGGGACAAATTATTTTTGTTAAGGTGCCACTTATTTTGGGACCAAGGAATTTGCAATAATTCGTTAATTACTTCGGACAGCACATAATAACCCATCTAGAATAACTGCTTTTTTCTTTTCTAGTTAAACATTAACGAAATTGGCATTTAATTTGATGCCTTATTAGTGGAGTCCCAAGTCTATAATAGCTGTTCTTTTTATTTCTAAGTTGACTTTGGAAAAATCCCATGAAATAAATGAAGGAAATAATCAAAAGTCTCTCATTCATTAATATATAGTCTATTTAGTCGCTTTCCATTTAGGAAATGGCCCCCAAATTAAAATCTTTTTCTCACGTAGACAAAAGTCAATTTCACATTATTCCAGGATTTGCGTTTGTTTTTGTTGTTTTTAATACTTTTCTGTCTTAAAATAAGTGTCACTTTCAAAAAATTATTTGACCCAAAATAAGTGTCATTTTAGAAATTCAAGACAAAAATTGAGAAAAATGCCTAAAATGCACCCCCAATATTGCCCAAATTTGCTACGACACACCTAAACTTTACCGGTGACCTATTATCCCCTGGACATATTTATAGTGTGTTTTATTGGCCTTTTTTGTAATGAGCTGGACCTGAACGTGAGGACACGCACAAGGGGCGCGTAAGGTGCATATTAAACTTGGCTGACTCGTTATTTTTTTGCCACTTGGCCCTCCCAACGGCTATTAGTTTTAATCCTCTTTATTTATCCATAATTGACCCATTTCATCATCACTTTGCCAGATTGGAACTCCATTGAAGCTAAAAACTTGAAACTCTATCTTCAAATTAAGCGATTGATTCAAGAGGTAAGTTACAACTTGTGTAAATTTCTCCTCTTTTTTCATTTTTTATCTTATATTTAGTAGGTTAGGGATTCTAAGTTCCCCCAAATTTTGTATACATTCAGTTATGAAAGGGGTAAAATCAGAGCTGAACAGGCTCTGTGCTGATAATGATGACCCAAAAATGAAGCTCGAGGTGCGATGTCATTACGGTGAATTGCTGAAAATGAAGATTTCTTGGTCTCCCAACAATCCCGGACGAAGATTTTGGTCTTGCCCCTTCTATGGTGTAAGGAATCGTAAAAATTGTTTGCTTATGTTTTATGTTTTGTTATGACATTGTAATTTCTTTGAGTGGAGAAATTATCCAATTGATCAAAGATCTAAGTTCATTCTTCACAAATTGGTGAAAAAAATGCAAGAAGAATTTGTTTTGAAAAAGAAAATGGAAGAAGAACTTGCTTTGAAGAAGAAAATGGAAGAAAAATCTTGCATTGAAGCTGCAATGGAAATGAAAGGTGAATTTGGTTGCATTGATAGTGAAATGGTTTTTTGGAATATGTTTTTTGTTCTAAGTGTAAAAGATTAAGAAATGGGCTGATATTATAATGGTAAGGGTGTTTTAGGATTTTCCCAAGGGCGTGGGGGTGCACCTGACTTTAAAAAACTAGAGGTGACATTTTAATGGCCAACAAAACACATTATAAATATGTCTAGGGGGGTAATGGGTCAGCCATAAAGGTTAGGTGTGTCACAGCAAATTTGGGCAAACACTGGGGGTGCATTTTAGTCATTTTCCCCAAAAATTGTCAAGTGGTTACAATTATGCCTTAGCATTAAAGAAGTAATCTTCTTTAATATTGCTCAATTCTCAAAAATCGTCTAATAATTAGGAGTAGTTTAGTAAACTTCACATTGTATTTATTGATTTCTTAATAGATGTGATTTTTGCTAAGGTGAGATTTATTTTGGGACGAAAGGAGTAGCATAAAGTGTGATAAAATGAAGTCTCCTTGCTGAAATTTGATTGGAAAGTTCAAGAATGAGAACATATCAAGCCTTCTTTTCCCCCTTGGACAAAGGTGCAAAGATACACCTCATCTTTGCAATTTAGAGCAGATATATCCCTTATTAAAAAAGTAGTGCATATATATCTTGCCGTTACACATATGATGCAAATATACCTCTATCATTAAACAAATGTGCAAATATGCCATTTTCGCTGCCATAATTTTTCTAAAAATCAAATACGTAACATCTGACCAGAATTTTACCTATATGAGATTTGTCTACATTGATGTATAGTTTGTTGCTTCCTTTGAAATATATGGTATTACTTTTTTCGCGTTTTGCCAACGTGAAATTTTCAGTGAGTGTCACATAATCACCTGAGGCTGCACAATTGACTATACTAATTGTAATAGTCTAGCCACAGTAATATCATCTGATTTGACACAAACTCATGAAAGATAAAGCAAAAGCACACACTATGTAATTAAGATAAAAGACTATCCGAAAAAGCAAGAAACTAATCAGTCTCCACAAATATTAAACATTGTTCTAACACAAACTCATATCTGTAGGCATGAATGGTTACTCAACCAAACTATCTTTTATAATGAAATAGTCACTCAATCTTGACTAATTAAGTATCACATAAATTATCTAAACAAGTTTTTTTTTTTTTTTTTTTTTAACGAAAGTTCACTCAATTTTACATAAATATCACAGTAAACGTCTCATTCTTTCCTTCTAGTAACCTACTGTAATACTTATGCGAAGTTGAGTAACTTTTTTGTTACAGAAAATAGTTTAATAATTTTTGTAATACTTGATAATTAAAGTAAAATAGTATTTTTGTTAAACAAAAAAGTTTAACAACATTCATACAATAAATTAAAAAGTCGAGTGACCTATATTTGACTTATCTTGCTTGACGGATTGAAACAGCATGTAAAGCTGAACTTGCTTTTTGGCATATTTAATTGTTAAATAAACATAAGTGTTAAAGGTGTAACGCAACCCAATAAATAAAGCAAGACTCACATTCCAGTTTCAATACGTTTTTTCCTTACGTAGACATTAATGTACCAAATTAATATTAACGTACCACAAGATTGAACAAATTTGAATCTATTATTTATTTGAATTAAGTGCTGATTTACCTAAACCACCATCCATGTTTTTTGTTTGTTCATATCACTCGTCCAATTCCATCCACTAATACAGGAGAAGAAAAAGAATACTCCCTCCGTTTCAATTTATGTGAACATTTTCGGAGTATGAGGGTCAAATTTTATAATTTTGATTGTAATTTTAACATGAATTTTCAAGTTTGTAAAAATAAAAATTATATATTCAGAAACTACATAAAAAGTACAATAAGTCAGGATAATCTATAATTTAAATAATTTAGAAAAAAAGTAACGAAAACGTGATGAACGAACTACCTCAAAGACTCCCTAACTAATAATAGGTAACCGATGGAGTATAATTTATCAATATCCGATATAGTACTGAGTTTTAGTTTGTTTGGTAAAGCTTTTGGGAAGTCATTTTCTTTTATTTAAAAAGTGCTTATTTTAGAGAACTGAGGTGTTTAACCAAGTTTTTAGGAAAAAATAAGCGCTTTTGAGTCATAACAAAAACATTTTTCAGAAGTTGAAATGATAATTTTCCGCAAAAGTACTTTTTGAACTTTGGCCAAGTACGAATTATTGCTTTAATATTGATAAAAGTATTTTTTAAATTGAATAGCCAAATATAAATTGCTACTCTTCAATTTTGTCAAAAAACACTTGCAACAAAAAATATTTTTTAAAATACTCAAATTTTGGAGGATTGACCAAACAAACTAAAAATCTCACTAATTATTGCTCACAGAAGAATGTTTACTATTTAATTTTAAATAATTAATTCTTAAAGCATCCCTGCAACAAATTTAATACGAGCACCTTTTGATTTTAAATATGTCAGCAATCGGACACATTTAGACTATTGTTTATAAATAGTAAAATGTAAAGACAAATTCGGCACATCATATCTGAAAGTCTTGTATGAACAAAAAAAAAATAGTCTCATCTATATCTCTAGCGCAAAAAAGAACGAAAATCCAAACAAGTCCATGGTACAAGAATCTGGTAAGATTTCAACTTATCTTAAAAAGATATGATTTTTAACATATAAAAAATTGAAGTAATCTTTAAAGTTTACATGAATTCTCCATATATATGTAGTTCAGCTCACAAAATGGAAGACAACCGAAAAAGAAAGAAAAAGAAAAACAGGAAAATATGTGTATCTTTCTTTTTTCTAAAAAGAATGGCGAGTTGAGGGAAACTTAATTAATTTTTTTTATATGAATCTAGATTTTTTTACAAATTCTTTGAGAGAAAAATTTATATATTTAAAAATTACACAAACCTCTTAAAATCAAATATTTTTACTTGAAAATTCTAGTAGGAAAATTTGACTATTTAAGTAGTAGTAACTAGTAACAGCATAAAACAAAACGAATTAGGATAGATGAAGTAATTAAGGATAAAATGTGTCCAAAAGGAGAAAAATGTTTAACTACAACAACAACAACCTACCCATTGAAATCCCACAAAATGGGGTCTAGGGAGGGTAAATTGTACGCAGACCTTACCCCTACAATGTAGTATTTCTTCCGTTTCAATTTATATGACACCGTTTGACTAGTCACAAAGTTTAAAATAAAGGAAGACTTTTGAAATTTGTGATTTAAAATAAACCTTAAACGTTTGTGTGACATTAAATCATTTCATTATAAGGTAAAAAAGTAATTTTAAAGTTAAGTTATTTTTAATTATAGAAAAGTGAATTTTATTAAACAGACTAAAAAAAATTATGTCACATAAATTGAGACGGAAATAACACATTTACTAGAAAGAATTGATTAGGTAACTTTAGTGTACTTCCTTAGAGTCCGGAACCAAAATGAACCAAAAAAAACATAGTGAACCAAAATACCAAAAAAAAAAAAAAATTAGTACCAAAGTACCTTTAACTCAGTAAAATACTGTGTTATAGGACTTAACTGTAACGGCTCAGTTAAGTCCAATACTAGGTGTCTTTTTTTTTTTTTTCACACTTTTTCCGTAATTTGGGTATAGATTAATCATGCTTCAAGATTCCGGAACTTCAATATTTTATATAGAACCCTACTTATTTTTGTGTGATTATTAAGGTAGGCTCAATACATCAACGATAAGCAAAACTTCGGGTCGTCGTTTTAGTGGTTAAAAAGTGGTCGAAGTCCATTTTTGTTTGAAGACTTGTTGTCATTAGCTTAAAGTTTTTTATTTTTAGGGTTTAGATTTAAGTGTGTTATTTTTTAATGCGTAACTTTATTTCGAATATGTTGCGATCTTTTTAAAATAAGATTTATTATTAACGCAATAGATTAGGGTTGTGGGTAGGTCGGGTGTATGACTCGAATTTTTTTATTAATTTGAATTTAAAATTGGGCTGGTTTAATTAAATGACGTAGAGCTCTAATATTAAACAAGCCCAATTTTAAATCCCAAATTAATAAAAAAATCCGTGCCATACACCCAGCCCATCCATAACCATAATCTAGTTGGAGGCCACGTGTCATATATGGTATTATTTAATACCGGCGTTAATGAAAAATGGGCACGAATGAGTCATTTTGGTAACGATGATGGCATAAATGAGCCAAACTATTGATGAGTGGTATAAATGAGCCATTTCCAATAGTTTAATGGCATAAATGAGCCAAACTATTGACGAGTTACACAAATGAGTCATTTCCGATAGTTCTATGGCATATTTGAGCCTTTTTCATAAATATTATAATACTTAAATTGACTAGATTTTATGCACATGATTCATTTATTGAAATAAGTGAAATTTCAGAGTAAATATTCTCTCTATCCAAATTTATCTTATATTTTTCATTTTCAAATCCTTGCTTTAAGTGTTTTTTTGGGGACCAATTTTCGAAACTAAATCAAATTTAGATATTTCAAAATTATAAGAAGAGTATTATAAGATTGTTTTCATCAGGTTGATTTTTGAGAGGCAAAGTGCGAGAAGAAGGATCATTTGAGTAGCATGTACATAAAACATTATCATATTTCAAATTATCGGCCTTTGGTTGGTCATACCCACGCTTATAAATGTATGTGTGTGTATTTATATATACTAACCCTTATACACCTTCAATATACATGTATGCGTGTTAATAATTACTCAAATTTAAAGAAGATAAAATAACAAAGGATATATACTATTACATGTTATTTTTATAAAAGATCTTATTTGCTTTCTTCAACAAATACAATGATCCGTAATATTAAAGTTTAAGTAAGTAACTTTTAATAGAAAGTTAAGTTTGAAATTTAGAGGTATATTCATAAAGATGTAAAGATTGTTCGTTCCTATGTGAAATAAAATGAACTTGTTATCTTTTCGAGAAGGAATTAATTTATATGCAAAAATCCAAAATATTAATAAAAAGGGATAAAAGAACATCCCTAAAGTTTCTATAAATAAAGGAAATACATTTTCAAAATGGATTGTCTTCCATCCTAAAATCTAAATTAATAAAAGAGGAAAATGCTAAAGGAATCAAACATGAAATCGACCATTTTAAAAGAAGTTTCTAAAATTAATTGCAGTTACAATTCAATTCAATACGAAATTCACTTATAAATGATAAAGTGATCGTTTACCCCTCGTTCCCTTTTACTTGTCCAGTATACATCTTACACTTCCCTTAAAAAAGTACTATTAATCAGTACTTATTTTGCTAGATTATTCATCTTTATTGTATTTTGAAAATTTAAATTTGTTTACTAGTACTCCAATAAGTTTGAGGGTGGTTATTCAATGATAATTGGAGGAAAAAAAAACTACTTATTTGTTGACTTGCTTCAAATGAAGAAGTAAAAGAAAATTTTATTTTTAATATACTTGACAAGTAAGATAACCGGGAGTAATATTTTGTGTTGAATTTTGTGTTTTTAACCTAAGAAATAAGAATCAACATAGAATGCATTAATTTTGATGAACACATCGAAGACTATAACAAGTCTCCGTTATCAACTGGACTAAACAGATTCCTATAAGCTAGGTTACTATCATGCTTTAGAGCTTTAGGACCACTTATCGAAGAGTCTCCTTTTTTAGATGCTACTTACTAGAGTAACTCCATATATAAATCAGTGTTTTAAAAGGCGTTTTTGGGGCGAGTCCTGGGGTGGGGCGTACCAAAAATGCCCCGGGACGATGGGTCGGGGCGAAAGTCCCAAAAGGCGTACGCCCGGGCGTTTGGGGCGAGTGTTTTTTTGTTGGGGCGTGTTGGGGCGTAAGCCCAGAAAACTTCTTCAAACTAAAACGAAATTTGTTAAATAAGTCCTTAGTATAATGCCCAAATTCTCAAAAGTCAACATGTAATTACTCAAATGTTTTAAAAAGGAACTGAAATATTAAATTTAAAAGTCAAGACCTTTTTTCATTGCTAGAATGCCTAATATATGTTCTTTTCCAATTATTTATCTTGTCTTCTACTATATCAAAAAGTAACGAGCAGTCACTTGTACTTATAAGTAGCGTATAATAGATTGTTCTAATTAGTTTTTTTGTGGAGGTGGAGCATCTATATATAAATATATATATATATATATATATATAGACGTATAATAGATTGTTCTAATTAGTTCTTTTTTTGGGGTGGAGCATATATATATATATATATATATATATATATATATATATATATATATATATATATATATATATATATATATATATCACTTATTTATAGTTTTCTTCAAATTTTTACGCTATTTCACCTATTTAAAAGTATTTATTATAATTATATCATTTTATAAAATACTAAAAATTAAAACCCCATGGGACTTACGCCCCGTGCCTCGGGGCTTACGCCTCACTGAGGCAGACGTAAAATGTCCCGCCTTACGCCCTCGCCTTTTAAAACACTGATATAAATAAACATATTATTAAGCAAAAATAAAATAAAATAATTTCATTAGAATTCTACCACAATTCTTTTTTTTTTTTGTAGGTCAACAAAAATATTTCATACAATAATATGTATTCGCACGGAGGAATCACATAATTTCGCCTCCCCCTCCTCCTCCCTATGTTGCTAAGCAGTAAAAATTCATTGCTAATTTTATTTAATAACGAATTAATAATAATTATTCATTTTTTGAATTAGTGACAAATTTTACATCTAATTCTTGTTTTATCTTTTTGTAGCCGGGAAGTTGAAGTACTCTGACTTCCTTTAAGCGAGTTATTATATCTTATCCAAATGTGAAATTAATATTATTTCTCAAATCTCAAAATATTATTAATTTTATAAACTCTTATGTCTTTTTTTTGTTTTTAATTCTAAAATCCCTCTAAAACTTTGAAGATACCTAACGCAAATAATACCGGGAACCCAATGAAAGTTCAATGTACCTTTGTACCTAAAAATTTGTTACTATATTTTAACCTTATCCTAAAAATATGAAACGTGAATCCAGTTAGAATTCTTTGGAAACTGTTATCTTAAAAAGATTAGTTTTTTTTTTTTATTATATTTACATTTGAAGTAAATTAATCTTGATATTAGCAATGGGTGTAGTACTTAATCCAAATCACAAAAAAAGGGAAACTCATAATTATAGTACCAAACAGGAACAATAGAGGAAAAGTGGTTATTTGACGCTTTACAATTTTTTTTTTAATTTTATAATTTTTGTACGAAATTTTTATTTTTTACATATAAAAAATCTAATTTTTTTTTTTAATTTAAATTATAAAAGTCTAAGAGATTTTATTTCCTCAGACACGAGCGAACACTCTTGAAATTCTATTGTACTATAAGTCTATAAGAGACGTTACTTCTTAGGTGTTTTTACAAATGCAGGCCTCTCTCTCTTCTTTCTCTCTCTGAAAAAAACACAGCGTGGTTCTGCATAACTCAAAAACAATTCTTATGTTCTTATTCCAAACCAACTTTCAAAAATTCTTTGATAAACACCTAATAACCCTTCAAAATCTTCTCTTGTTTTTTTTTTTTTTTAAATTCTTGATCCCAAAACTGTCAAAGAAACCTCTTTTCTTCATTCTTGTGAATCTTTTTTGTGTTTCTTGAGGACCCTTTTGAGTATTTATTTGTTTTGTGTCCCAAAACTTTCCAAGAAACCTTCTTTTTTGTGTTTGTTGAGGACCCTTTTGAGTATTTGTTTGTTTTGTGTCCCAAAACTTTCAAAGAAATAATCTTTTTTGTGTTTCTTGAGGACCCTTTTGTGTATTTGTTTGTTTTGTGTGAATTTATAAAAACAGAAAGATGGTTGTGAAAATGATGAAGTGGAGGCCATGGCCTGAAATATCTTCAAAGAAATTTGAGGCTAAAATCACTGTTAACTGTCTTAAAGGTCTAAACTTTTCTCAAGATTTTCAAAGATTGGCTGTTGAAATTAAGTGGAAAGGCTCAAAGAGTAATCCATTGACTTTGAGTTCACTCAAGAGAAAAAGTGTCAAGAAGAATTTCACAAAGGAAGAGTGTTTGAATGATGATGGTGTTGTTTATTGGAATGAGGAGTTTCAAAGTCAGTGCAACTTTTCTGTTTCCAAAGAGAAGTCATTTCATCCTTGGGATGTTTCTTTTACTGTGTTTAATGTAAGATATCTCATGCTTTTACCTCTATTTTTTTTGGGGGGGGGGGGGGGGGGGGGAGTATGAATGATTTTGATGTGGTTGTTGTTCTTTTCTATCATGGGATGTTTGGTTGTTTTGAGAATTGAAAATTTAATCTTGGAATAGTGTATGAGATAAGAAGAACCTAATTTCTTAATCTAACTGATGTTACTGAGAATTGTGTCCCATCAACAAGTTGTTGAGAATTGATCAAAGGCCTTGACTTCTTGTGTGGAAGTTTGACTTTTTATTGGCTATGAATTTGTGTCTTTATTGTCTTGTATGTGTAAGGAATTGGGAGGAATTAAGCCTTTCTTGATCAGTGTCCTTTAAATTATCCTATCATGAATCTTGATCATATAGCATAATTTTTTTAATCTCCTTAAATTAGTAGAATTCTTTTTTTAAAATTTTTTTTTATGGTGGTTCTGTATATATCAAGAGTGTTTGTGTTTGCCTCTGCAATAATATGTTAGCAAGAGATACCTGATGAAATTCATCACCAAATTTGTTTTTCTTTGAGTTTGATCACAATCATAGGAGTGAAATTTTTGGATTAGAAACAAAGTTAATAAATAGTGAATTTCCCCTTGATGTTCTTTCTTTAACATTACAGTAACCTATTTTCCAATGAATTTCTGTCTGAAAAGTTAATTTTATTTAACCATGAATAGTCTGAGACTCAGATAATGAGTATACTATTCTTGAGTCTTGACATGCTATGGGAGTAAACCCGTCAACCGGTTCGGGTTAACCGGTAAAACCGGAACTGGAACCGGTTAACCGTATATTAACTACCGGTTCCGGTTTCTATTTTTTTGGAACCGGAATCGGTTAAACCGGTAAAACCGGTCGAATATTTTTATTTTTTTTTTAATTGTGTAGCCGTTGGGCTGTTATATATAGTATACTTAAACATATATATATATATATATATATATAAGTTATATAACCTAAGTATATTGATATATATAAGTATATTCTTACTATATTTTAGGTATATGTAGTATAACTTAAGCATATAACTTAATATATATAGTTATAAGTATATATAGTATACATCTAACTTAAACATATATATATATATATATATATATATATAAGTTATATAACCTAAGTATATTGATATATAAGTATATTCTTACTATATTTTAGGTATATGTAGTATAACTTAAGCATATAACTTAATATATATATATATATGCTATATTGCTGACTTGCTGTTAGCCTGTTAGTAAATATATAAAATTTACTTATAAACTTATATAACATATGTAAATATACCTACAATATACTAATATATACTATACAAAAAAAAAAAAAGAGGTTTTGGATGTGTTTGAACCGGACAGGTTTCGGTTTCGGGTTTTTAACCGGTAAACCAGAACCGGTTAAACCGGAACCGGTGGCCGGTTCAAATTTTTTAACCGGAAACTGGCCAGTTTGTTAACCGGTTACCGGTCCGGTCTGGTTCAAACCGGTTAACAGGTTTATATGGGAGTCAAAAAAGCTAATTAAGCTTTCTGGGGTTTAATGATTAGCTTTGTTGGACTCACCTTAATAGCGTGTGGTGTGTTCTAATAGTGATGTGTAATATAATTATATAAATGGTACTTACTAATTTTCAATCATATCAGTATTAACTTTTCTACATATGTGGCTGGTACATTTTGTGAAAATATAATAATATTGGCATATTCTGTATACTTTCTTTACCATTTTGGAAAATTATAGTTTAAGACTTTGGAGAATATGCCTTTCTTTAGTTGCTTTGTTTGTTCATCCAGCATATTTCCTTTTCTAATTAAGAAGGATGTTTGATTCAATCCAAAAAAGGAAAACAAAAAAGTTGAGCCTTTGTTTAGTTGCTTTCTTTGTTCATACAGCATCTTTTCTTTTCATTCATTGTTATATTTAATTCCATACTTGTAATATTCTCTCTGTAAGTTGCTTGACAGTACTTATTCATGTTTCTTCTAAAACAGGTTACAAATAAAAGATCAAACCATAAAGTCCCCATAGTTGCTGCTGCATCGTTGAACATTGCAGACTTTGGTTCAGCAGCTAGGGAAAAAGAAGAAAATGAAATAGTCATTCCCTTGGTTGGCATTAAGAGCGACCTTTCACTTTGTGTAAGCAAAACAAATTTGCTTGACTTACTTTTGTTCCTTTTTCTACATCATTAGTCCCTTTTTTTTGGTTAACATGGTAGATATATATATATATGACAGGTGTCTCTCAACCTTGTTGAATTGGGAAATGCTAACGAAGCCTCAGAAAGGATGCCAAAGTTTGCCATGTCTGCCCCAGTATCTCCTTCGCCTGCAGAGATTTCATCGACAGACAGAAGTGAGCTTTCTGCTTTAAAAGCAGGCCTGCAGAAAGTTAAACTTTTCAAGGGATTATCTACTATGCGACGAAAGAAGGTGTGCCATGAAGAGGAGAGCAGTGATGGAAGGAACTCGGTCAGAAGCGAGGATACTGATCTTGGTTACCCAGTGGACACAGATTCACTTGGTGATTCAGAGGAAGGTGAATCAGAGGAAGTGAAGGAGGATACGAGCTTGCGGAAGTCTTTCAGTTATGAAACACTTGCATATGCAAACCATGCTGGTGGATCATGCTACTCAAACACTAGTGGCAGTGAAGATGAGGAATTGATCTATTATAGCCATCACAAATCTGGTGCAACTGGAGGTCATAATCAATATTCACAGCAGAGTTCAAAACACAAAATTCTCCCTTGGAGGAAGAGAAAGTTAAGCTTTAGATCTCCTAAAACCAAGGGCAAGGGGGAGCCATTGTTGAAGAAACATTATGGAGAGGAAGGTGGGGATGATATAGATTTTGATCGCCGACAGCTTAGTTCCTCCGATGAGTCTTCTTCAGGGGTATGTCCCTATCTTCTCTTTTATTTTTTATCCAAGATCGTTCCTGCATCCAAATAGATTTGCACGGTTGAATATTATTCGTCACCTCATAATTAGCTTCCAGAGATCGATAACTTTCTTCACTACCTCACATACTTCTATAGTTCTAATACTCCCTCCGTTACAATTTGTTTGTCTTAGTTTGACTTGACACAAAGTTTAAGAAAGTAAAGAAGACTTTTAATCTTGTAGTCTTAAACTAAAGGTATGTATAATGTACGAAATGCCCTTTAATCTTGTGGTCTTAAACATGCCATGAGGGATGTTGAAATTAAAGAGTTGCCAAATAATGAAAAATGCATTATTTTTTAAACCAACTAGAAAGGGAAGTAAGACAAACAAATTGAAACAGAGGAGTAACTATCTTGGCTAAGTTGACCCAAACCAATTTTCCTACATTTGATGTAGTTTGTATCTCTATTAACAAAACCTCTCCGTTGCTTGCAGTGGAACAAATCTGAGGAAGGTTCAACTGCAAATCGATTTGCAGTCTCCGAGTTTGGAGATGAAAGTTTTGCTGTTGGTAGTTGGGAGCAGAAAGAGATAGTAAGCCGTGATGGGCAAATGAAGCTGCAGACCGAAGTCTTTTTTGCTTCAATTGACCAACGAAATGAGCGAGCTGCAGGTGAAAGTGCATGTACAGCCTTGGTTGCTGTGATTGCTGATTGGTTCCATTCCAACCCTGAAGAAATGCCCATCAAGTCCCAACTCGACAGTCTTATCCGTGAAGGTTCACTAGAGTGGAGAAATCTCTGTGAAAACAAGACGTACATGGAGCGTTTCCCCGATAAGCATTTTGACCTCGAAACTGTGGTCCAGGCTAAAGTACGCCCGCTCTCAGTAGTCCCGGAAAAATCATTCATTGGTTTTTTCCATCCGGAAGGAATTGAAGATGAGGGATTCGATTTTCTCAAAGGCGCCATGTCCTTCGACAATATCTGGGATGAGATTTCCAAATCTGTTCAAGACGGTCCTAGTAATGGCGAGTGCTTCGTTTATATTGTGAGTTGGAATGACCATTTTTTTATCCTCAAAGTTGAACGAGATGCATACTATATCCTTGACACACTTGGTGAGAGGCTTTATGAGGGATGCAACCAGGCTTTCATCCTTAAATTCAACAGAGACGCTACAATTTTGCAGCTACCTAGCACGAGTCAACTATCGGATGATAAACGGGCTAGCACTAAAAAGGAGCAAACTGATACGAAACAGGCTACTAACGAAGGAAAAATTGTCGTTAGCACAAAGAACACCAACGAAAAGATGGAAGAATCAACCATTCCTGAAAATGAGGAAGAATTGAGCGTTGTTTGCAAAGGTAAAGAGGCGTGTAAAGAGTACATTAAGAGTTTTTTGGCGGCGATCCCCATTAGGGAATTACAAGTTGATGTGAAGAAGGGGTTGATGGCATCTACACCCCTTCATCAGAGGCTGCAAATTGAGTTCCATTACACAAAGAGCTTTAACACTGAGTTGGAATCACCCTCGGAAGAATTGACTGATAACAGCTTGGCGTTACCATCGTCAACAGCAGAGTAACCGCTGATCAGTAAAATCCGAGTATATACTTAACATCACTAATCCTTCTTTTTGTGTTTCTACATCTAATTTAGGAATGAAGGGCATGTCTTATATCCTTTTTTTTTCCATACATGATTGCTAGTTGCAACTTGCAACTTGCAACTGGCTTAATGGCTCTTCTTAATGTTATCTTAATGTAAATTACTATGGAAATGTCCATGAGTATAATACTCTCTTGTTCTCTCAAAGAGGGGAGGACATAAATAAAAATTAGTTTCCTTATATTGCATGTAGAACAGAGGATTCCACTCTGGACACTAGTACTGGCAACTCTATTTTACTATTACAGTATATTGACTTGTGCACATGAATTGGAAGCTTCAACTCAACTCCTCTCATATCATATAAAATGAAATAATTCTAGGGTGCATAGAACATTTGTTTTATGGCCTATAAACTAGGCTGGAGTATGAAGCATGAAAAGTCCACTATGCCAACAATGTTTTCCTATCTCAGAGTTTATTCCTTGTCCTGTTGTCCACAATCTTCCTTATCATCATAAGGATGGCCCTTCAAACATAAAAAAGGGTTTACATTGCTCACCCTAAAAAGTGTTCTTGAACGGATAACCATCTTTCGGCTAATTTCAACATCCTCCATCCCTTGGGACCAACAAAGGTAATACAAGAATATTCACTTGTTTTCCATCAACTACGACAATATCAGTCGAGGGACATGTATGGTTAGAACCTTCTGTACTTGGTGAAATCTGACATATTTTAACCAAACCGTTCGCATGGGCTCAACGTGCACTTCCTTGGCATCAAAAGGATAGCCCTTGACATATTAAAAGAGGTTTATATCTCTCACAGAGTGTGGTGTGACGATTGAAATTTTTTTTTCTAAAGAAACTCTTTGTCGGAAGCACTTTATCTCCCCTACTGGGCCTATGCAGCGTGACTTTGAATTAGTCGAACTTCAGCCATACATTTTGATACTGATAATGAGACGGACTGTTAGGATGAATTGGGTCTAAAGAGCACGTCTCGCCAATTTTTAACAACCAGGAACTAACATTTGTTATTTGGACCATCAAACTCATATCATCTGCCAAGGGTAGTCCCCTTGCATCTCATTGCTCTAACAATGAAATGCTAAATAAAGTGTCTAACTTAACCTGAATATTTTATGGAAGATAAATTCACACAGAAACAAAAACAATAAACGAGTAAATGGGAGGGAGAGCGGAGTTACGCATTCATACTCATTCAAGGAATAAAATGGCAGATAAGAATTATACTAGATACACTGGTCCTCACAGCAGCTTAGAGGTATCAATATTACCTTGTAAGATAGGTGGTCTCTAAATGTTGCGAAAAAGGTTCTAACAATCCTTATAAAAGGAATGACCACTTCATTGTGAATTGCAATAAGCTACATTATCAGCTATGGAGCAATACGACGAGTTCCCAAATAAATTATTTCCTGAGGTAAACCAGTGTTCTTTAAAGCGGAGATTTCACTCCATTCTCTGCATGTGAAGCCTGTAAACATGCCTAGATTTAGGGTAGTGCACGATGGTAACAACAAATGTTGAGAAGCTGTCGATATTAGGAGTGTTGCTGTGGATGTTGAATGGAGATTTTCTTGACACGATTCCTTATAAGAATGTAAGGAAATAGAGGTCATTTGTGCTGTTTGTCAATCCAAGAAAGGGAAACAGTGTTGCGAGGAGCAACGCATGCAATTCAATCGCTTTCTGTTGAACAGAGATGAGAGGCAAGCTTGACTACTCCGTGCATGGATGCATCATTCTACAATTTAACAAAAAGATGAGAGGACACAGGACAAGGCAAATGACAAGCAATCTAGAGTAGGTGAATGAATCAAACTAAAAGTTTATCAAAGAAATTCTTACCAGATAGAGAATGTCAAAAGCTTTTCGGTAGCTTTCTAGAGAATTTTCCACTCTGTCATTCCTGCAACAATCACTTTAAGTTCAGCGACTATACATATTAATATCTGTCAGAATATCCTGCTTGGTCTTAGATAAAAGCAGGATAATTAGACATTAAGGGTGTCTTTGCTATGATGGAGAACATTTTCTACCGATATTCCCATGTTTGATTGGTCAAAATGTTTTGGAAAACATTTTCTCAAGGAAAAACAAGCTCCTTAAAAATGAGGAAAATGACTTCCCTAATGGAAGTAGAGAAATCTCTATGCAAAAAGAGGGGCTTTCACCATTTGTGTTTGTCAAAAGCATTTATCAGGAAAAGATAACATATTGAGGATCTGTAAAGTTAACCCAATAACAAGTTAACTGAAACATGTCTGCAGTTGTTTCGTTTTACCCTTAATGACATGGAGGTCAGTTCAGTGCACTTTCTATCACATGTCCTAAATGAAGTTGCAAATAAGTTGAAAAGCATAGCCAAACCAAAAGTCCCATATGAATTGCTGTTTATTTTTTTTTATTTTTGAGTGAAAAAGAAGAAACAATGTTACAAAATGTTTTAATGCAAAAATCTGGAAGTTCTTGATGTAAGAAAATATGTTGTCAAACCATTAAGTCAAAGATTCTGAGAAGGTATATCTATTCAAACTTCAGCAGTCAATCAGTGAACAACCTCCTAATAATCTCAAACTCTACGAAATCCACAATTTAACAATTTTCTCATGTTTCCAAAAGAGTGAAAAGTATTATATTGGAAGCTTATTGACCTATGAAAAAGTTAAAATATGAGGTATGATTATGAAGCCTATATTAGGCTGAAGACCTCTTCCACACTTGACTACAACATCACAACTTGAAAAGGAGAAGAAAAGTAGGTTAGCCTGTCAAGGGTTGAATCCTAAAGAAAGCTGGAACAACATAGGAGCTTATGATATGGATCCAAGCTGCACGTTGAAAAGCAGCCACTGAAAGCTTTATATGAGTAGTGTTTAGGCTACAACATCTCAATTCACCTGTTACCATATATTTCTTCAACACCAAGATGATTTAAAAATGGATATGCATGAAAAAGGACGGTTTAGTTAAGAAGTCATATTTTGCAAAACTACTACCTGTCGAAAATAAGGGAGTGTTTAGCCTAGAGGCAATTATCCTCCACCCCCAGCCATCAGGTTGGGGGTTTGAGTCACCAAGAGAGCAAGGTTGAATAAAAGGCACTGTTGGCTAATAGGTTTTGACTGTGGAGTTTACCATCTCAAAAAAAAAAAAAAAAAAAAAGGGACGAAGAAGAAGATTCTGCTGGACATTGAATTAGAAAGACTAACATCGATAAATAATTTGATATTGTTCTTTTCTTGTGAAGGGGTATTCTATCAATTCACAATAGATTAGGCAAAACTAGTCACTCCAATCCACTCTTGCTATCCTCACCCTACCAACGACTACTTTGGTACCCACCTTCACTCCTACTATTACACATATCTTCATATCTTATGGCAATCTAATAAGTATTACTGAAAAAAGTAATCTGTTGCAAATTGTCCCCGGAGATTTGGTTCGTGATGGTAGTACATCATGGGATGTGTGTTAGGCGCAAGTTACAAGTTTGAATCCCGTTGTGCATCAAGTCTGGTATTTCAGTGGAGAAGGGTAGAGGGGCTATCCATCAAGTTTCAAATTTGGATATAACAAAAAGTAATTAGTTGCAAATTACTACTTTGTGGTCTGATAAAATCGAATTTATAATTGAAGGCGAGCCTTTGAACAACAGTAAAATTGCTCCTTTTGTAGCTTGTAAGCCACGAGAGTAGAAACTATCTCTTCGTAAAAAAGCAAGGGGAAGGCTTGGTACTATATACCCCCCTCTCTCCCTACCCCAGACTAGTTAGGGAGGGCACTACATGCAATGGGGTAAGTCCTTTCTTTACCATTGAATTATGTTTCGTAGGACAAGGAGTTGTCGACCATCTAACTAGAACTTTTCAAGATTTCAGAGGATAAAAAAGTGTGTTGAGAGAGAATTGATGCTCACCAGTGTATTTCGTGCGGTCGCAAGTTCCTTTACTTCAGCTTTTAGGACTTGTCAATCCGTAAGAGTTAGGCTAAATGTTTGTAGTTGGAATAAAGCTATGTATGTCATCGATATCAACTCATTTCATCTTAATATTAATGACTTGGAAATTTTGAACAAAAATCTAAATTTGGAAACTTTTCTTGGAAAATCTCAAAGCCTTATGACTGAAAAATATTTCAAATCCAATTGATAGTGGAACACCATTCCTACTTCAATTATGGGATGTGCTTACCTAATTTCTCTAACTATCGGGTTTCAACAATTATAATTACAATCCATTTAGCTTGCACCAACTTGAGGTGAGATGAAGCAAAACAAATATGTCTTCATTCTATAAGCCGTGTCGTGTTCTCTGATACCTCAGTTTGGTTTGAATTTGATGAATAAGGAGACATGATGAGACACTTACAGAAAACCTACGGATATTCTTGTTTCATAGTCTAAGCCGTCAGACATTCCCAAATCTCCAATGTGGTCACCAAGAAGTAGCACATTAGTTCTCTTCTTCAATTCAGATTTCTCATCACCCAGTCCGTTCACGTTATCGCAGTGATCATGAAGTGGTGCAGCCATGTCAAGTGCATGCTCATTCTTGTTGAGTACATGGATTGTCTTACCTGTAGGTATCAGTTAGCGTTCTTAATTCTAGAAACAAAGATGTAAATGACCAACAATACAAGAAAAATCCGTGAAATTTGCTTGTAAGCCTCCATGTTCCAGTATAGACCGAATATGTCTAAAAGCTCAGTATCTAGCAGTAAGTACTAGGATCAAGATGTTCAACCAATGATCAGATATTAATCACTTCGTTACAGGGCTTGGACTCCACTCCTAAACTAACCTATACTACATACAGAAGTCCTAATTATATAGTCCTTTAGTGTTCAGGTGATTTCATGTATTAGATTTCCACACTTACGTTACCCTTATGAATGTTCAAATATATGGAGGGCCAAATCGTATTTATTTAGTCCTTTTATGTCGAAAAAGTTAAAACTCAAAAAATCATAAAATAACTCGTCTTTGTTTGTTTCAATCAATCAAATCAGTCAATCAACAATGCCTTAATGGCTTAATGTCCTAATCTACTTGGGGTCGTTAATTAGAATCCTCTGCTATTTGGACACATTTCATTGCAATATTTGGTAAGCGGTTTGGCCTTTAAGGCAAATTAGGAGCTCTCTCAAACTAGTGGCTCTCTAAATCTAACACTTACCCCCTACCAAGAGTAACAACAATAACACCTTCTCAAAAAAGAGTAACAACAATAACAAACAACAACTATGCCTTAATCCCAAACAAGTAAAGGAGGATATGTGAATCATCATTGACCATGTTTCTCCATTTCAGCTTAAAAAAAGTGAAAAACAAATTAAATAATAATAATAATAATGACAATAGTAAAAGTTCTCTATATTTTTAGAGGCATATAAATCTATGATAAGGTCAAAATACTCCTAAAAGGACTGGTTCAAAATCAACGTATTAACAGGACTAAAATCTATCTTTTTCTTCGATTGTGTCCTATCTTTAGCTAAGTCTGTATTGATTCCAAGAAATCTTAGGTCTTTTGAGATTACTTCCTTCCATATTATGTTACCTCGTCCTCTTTTAACACCTTCACTCACTATAATTCTGTACCTACGTACCGTGTCAATATGTAGGTCATTGCAGGACATGACTGAACTATCTCAAGCGACCTTCTCTCATTTTATCTTCAACGCGTGCTGCTACATGCACCTTCTGGCGAATGTGATCATTTTTAGTCTTATCTAATCTTGTATGACCGCACATCCATCTCAGCATTCACATCTCTGCAACACATCTTGTGGATATGTTAGATTTTAGCTTTTCTTGATGACTTTAGACTTTCGCTTTTAAACTTGACCTTATCAAAAAAAAAAAATGTTGGACTTTATCTGTAATAACAAGGATACCCTTTTTCTAAGTTACTAATCCACATTACAGAAAATAGCTTGTGGTTGGCTGTTTTATTACCCTTTTAGTTTAAGCTCTTTATATTGTCAGTGTATATGAAATTAAAACTCTTTATCGACTTGTTCTTGCACGGAGGCATAATTATAGCAAACTATACCTCCATTGAAGCTTCCACTTACAGCCAGTAGGCAATTCCCAAACTTTAGAGGAATGGCTAAAAGTTGGTAGGCTATGCAGATTTACACATAATGAACCAAGTATCAGCAGAAACTGCTTCGAGCACTTTTTAAGTAAGTAAAAGCACCTCTAAATGGGGATAGGTGATACCTTTAAATAACTGCAGGTGACCATTTTCGTCAAACACCATCCTGTTGGAGACAATTCTAACATTCTTGAAAGATCTATGAAGTTTCTGCTTCAGCACCTGGCAAATCAAGAAGATGAGAGACATCATATCTAAAGCCAAAGTGGACAAACATAACAGGATCGCGTACACCTATTATGCATCAAGACCACTGACAATCCTTAAGAACTAACCTCCTCTATTATGTCAGCTAAACCTGCAGAGAATATAAGAACAGGAACACCTTTTTCCTGCATATCAAACAGTGCCAACTCATTACCAAAGCAGTACATGAAATCGTATAAGGTTAAAAGGAAATTCTTCTGAAAAGAACTATTCTGGGATAATTTGACTAATAACTTCGGCATTAGCATGAATTTTGCAACTACAGAAAATGTAATCCAAAGCATCATTTTTTGTAATGTAATTGTTCAATTTCACTTTCTCTAAAACAAGATTTCAGCTATGGTTGAGCCTGACATTCTAGGAGTTTCAAAGGTCAAATAAACAAAAACAAAAACAGAAGAAAAGAAAATAATCAAGGCATGTCCTCTAAGGTTCTTAAATGCTCAGAATGGCCCTATTATTTATACTCTAGGCTCTAGCTCTTCGCTAAACTAATACCATCAAATTTCTTTCCAATAGATATTTTAGATGACACGAGAAAATGCCAATGGATCATATTTGTCTCATTGTCCTTCATCAACATCATCCCAAGATGTCTCAGAAAACAACAGCTGATAGTGGTTATATTGTACCTCCAAAAGTTCAAAGAGTTCAGTTACACCATCCCTGAATGCAATTGCGGCTTTAGTCACGGAATTTTGAATTGCATTGTATGTAAGGCCTCCTTCAATGAGAAGAGCATGGGTTTTTCCCCACCTGAAGAAAATAAGTTAGACATTAATCAACACACAGGCCACGGTACTACAATCTCTTTAAAATTCACCAATCCGATGATGGTCTCCATTTGCTGATACTAAGGGAGCTGGATATACTACTACTCTTACAATCTCCAAGAATATAAATATTATCCTTGAAACTTCATATTATGTATTTCACTTGTCAAAAACTCAAAATTCAATATATCACACGAGTCTGGACCCAATTCTAGGCCTATCAGTAAAAATTCATAACACGTACCACTCTTCCATGAGCTTGGTTTTCTCATCAAGGGGAATAGCCGGATCAAATTCTAAGGGATGATAATAATCGAATAACTTCTGCCTCCTGTCATTGAACTCAGGATCCTCCTGCTGTAAAAGGTTGTGACTGCCTACAAAATTTGTTTTTTTGACAAGTCATTCACTTGGAACTAAGAAACATATATCAAATTGTATTCTATTGAATAGCAGTCTGTTCCAGACAAGCTATCGTAATAGGATAATGTTGTATGAAGTGGATAACCTACTTTGGCCTCGACAACCATCGATCCAGTATTTTGTCAATGTGGCATCAAAATCTGCAATTACCTATTATGTTGAAACAATTCAGCAAGTAAAAGGAAAAAACAATTAGAACAACATGAAATAAGCATGGGCATGTGTGTGAACATGTTTGAGACTGTAGCTAAGACAAGTACTTTACAGTAATAGATGCCAATAGTTCTGGAAATAGGTCATACAGCTGTTCCTTGAGGTGTTAGTTATTGGACAGCTGATTTAGTTAGTGCCAACAGTCAGTTGTGATATGTGAAGAGGACAAGATGCGGGAAGCGCGGCTGAGGTGGTTTGGACATGTGAAGAGGAGACGTACGGATGCCCCTGTGCGTAGGTGTGAGAGGTTGGCTATGGATGGTTTCAGGAAGGCAGAGGTAGGCCGAAGAAGTATTGGGGAGAGGTGAATAGACAGGACATGGCGTAGTTTCAGCTCACCGAGAACACGATCGTAGATAGGAGGTTGTGGAGGACACGGATCAGAGTAGAAGGGTAGTAGGTAGTTGAGCGTTGCCACACTTTGTATCTTTCTTGTAGCTTCTTCTTCTTTGATTTCTGTTATTATCTGGTATGTCTTGTACTTTGACTGTCGTATGATTTTGTGGTAGTTTTATCGTTGCTTCTTTCCTGACTGCTTTGTCATGCTTTAGTTTGTATTTTGTCATTGCTTCTTTACTTTTACTATTTCCTTTTCCGGTCTGCTTTGATTTGCTTTTCTCTGAGCCGAGGGTCTGTCGGAAACAGCCTCTCTACCTATGGTAAGGGTAAGGTCTGCATACACTCTACCTCCCCAGACCCCATTTGTGGGATTACACTGGGTATGTTGTTGTTGTAGTGCTAACAGTCAGTTAGTTGAAGTTAACTGTAATTAGTTAGACTGGGTATGTTGTTGTCTAGGTGACAGCTCATCTCTCTTGGAGTTGTAGTAGGTTGGTGATGTATATAGATACACCATACATGTAATTACAAAGCTATGAGAAGATATTTTCAATTCTGCATTTTCAGACTTGGACCTCACATTTCTCTTCTTCTCCTCTTCGATTACTTACTCAGTTCATAGATTAGACCATGTTCATCTGCAATACTCAGCGATTGCAATTGAGATTGGTAAAGCTAACCACTTTCATTGTAGTTTCCATAAGGATCCGTAGCTTAATATATGTCAGTACAGGCTCAATTAGCCACTTACAAGTTTTACTAATCGCAAATTTAACATCGTAGCCAAGAAGCAGGAGAATGTTAAAGCTACTTCATCATCACACACAAGATAAAGAATGAAGCTTTAACCATGAAAACAATAAGTTATTTAACAAGCAATACAACAATGTCTTCAACTCAAAACTCATCATTCCCCGCGCAAAATATAATAGTCCCTCCGTTTGAATTTGTTTGTCTTAGTTTGACTTAGCACAGAGTTTAAGAAAGTAAGGAAGACTTTTAAATCTTGTGGTAAACCCAGATCCTATGTAATAGCTCGCAAACCACACAGGAGAGATAACCTGCACTAGGCTAGCCCCGTGCGACAAGCTTGACCCAGAAGGAAAATCTCCTGCTGCCGTAAGCAGGGGGTTTCGAACCTGAGACCTCCATTATGAAAGCTCCTGCTCAACCAATGAGCCACCCTTGAGGGGATAATTACATATACTCTAGAAATTAGAAATTCAACCAAATAAGTCATATGAACAAACACATGTAGCGCATAACTTTGCATTGCTCTCAATATAATTCATCACCCAAACAAAACACAAAAACAGAACAATATAAGAAAACCTGGAGCTTTGTAGGACCGGCTTGTCGAATTGCAGATATTTTCTTTTGCAACAAATTAGTATTATCCACTACAACTTGTGACTCTGATCGATTCACAACTACTTGCTCCATTTTTGCCTGATTTTTACCGCTTTGACTGCAACACCACACTCTACACACACATACACAAAATGGGTAATCAATTAAACCCGAAAAAGCTCAAGAAAAACTGGTTATTCCCAGGGTTCATCCTAACTGTATACATATGGCGATTTTTTTTATTTTTATTTTTTTATGTATATACAGTAGACGGTCGGTCTTCTTTTTTATATTTTTGAACGCCCTTTATTAAAATCCCGCTTCGCCACTGGTTACTCCTTCTGTCCCAATTTATGTGATATAATTTAAATTTCGAGAGTCAAATAAAAAAATATTTATTGTATGTCCAAGTTGCTAACTATGGTGAGTTATAGTAGTAGTTCTTGTATGTCCGAATCACGGTCAAAATAAAAGAATTTGACTATTGAAATTTGAATTGTGTCATGTAAATTGGGATAGAAGGAGTACATGCATTTAGGAAGTGATAAAACCGACAAATGTATTGTAATTCGTGTGTTTTATTGTGGTGATAACATTAGGGTATGTGTATGTGAAAAACTTTACTCACCTGGGATTGAAGGGTAAAGAGAAAAGGGGAGGAAAAGGGTTGGTAAAGGAGGTCCTATAAATGGGGAGAATGTGATTATAATGATGAAGTCGATAACCCATAGAGAAAAAAAGGAGTGACTGAAATGTTCACTCTGTTAACAGTTGTAGGCTAGTAGTACATTAGTTTTGTAGAACCACTTTTATTCCACTCTTTTTTCACGATTTTTGTCAATTACTGTAGTACTAGTATGTTTTTGGAGGATTGGAAAATAAGAAAGGGATTTTACACAAATACCTATAGTTGAATTTATTATTTATGAGGATATCCAAAAAAAAATCAGCTAATGTTGAATATAATACAAGTATTTTACTGCCTTGTACACTAAACGAAACGAACCCTTAAGCCATTTGATGCATATGCTAGATATGGGGAGACTACGATGCAAAGAACGTTTATGTGGTGAATAATAAAAAAGGGATTGTTCTGCGTTGAATAGTAATATAAAAATTGTTATGATTAAGCTCACGGTGGATTCAAGATTTTTACTCAGAGGTTTCGAAAAAAACAATAAAAGCTAAATAATGTTGTTCCTGGAATTAAACTTAGGATGCTAGAGACAATTTTGAACACCCTGGACTACTTGAGTTAACGTTTTGCATTTGTTTAGGGTATTTAAAAGTATATATATATATATATATGTACATAAACACAAAAAATTTATCCTATATAGACATTGTAATTTTTTACCGAACACCCTCATTGGGCTGTAGATCCGCCCCTGATTAAGCCAGGATACATAATTTGCCCTTGAGCTTGAGTTCAAATTTCTTTAACATACCTGCCAAATGCTAAAAACTTACTAGCACCGGATGTTTGCATCAAACCAATAAATCACTTAACCTTAGTAATGATTAATGCATGTATATATTCCCTTCATCAAATTATTTAACCCAAAAAACTCAAGGAAAAAATGGTTACTCCCTCCGTTTCAATTTATGTGATACAGTTCGGATTTCAAGAGTCAAACAAGAAAATATTTGACCGCAATTTATTCGTATGCCCAAGTTGTTAATTATTGTGAGTTATAGCAGTAGTTTCTACATATGTAAATTATTTTTCAAGAAACTTATAAATTGTATGTCCGAATCACGATAAACATAAAAAAGGTTTGACTCTCGAAATTCGAACTGTATCACATAAATTGGGACGGAGGGAGTACATGCATTTAGGAAGTGATAAAACAGACAAATGTATTGTAATTCGTATTATGTTTTTATTTTAGTGATAGCATTAGGGGTATGTGTATACAGTGGTGAATTTAGCATTTTCATTTGGGTTACGAAAAAATAACAAAATCTAAATATAAAAAATAATGTTGTCCCTGGGAATCAAACCTAAGATGCTAGTGACAATTTTAAACACCCTAGACTGCTGACCTAACCTTTTGCATTTGTTTAGGGTATTCAAAAGTTTATATATACAACATAAATACCGAAAATCTACCGTATATATACAATGTAATTTTTGCCGAACACCCTCTAAATCCTCCCCTGTGGGTATGTGAAAAAATAATTACTCACCTGGGGTTGAAGCTAAAGGAGAAAAGGCTATGAAAAGGGTTGGGAAAGGAGGTCCTAGAAATGGGAAGAATGTGATTATAATGATGAAGCCGATAACCCATAGAGAAAAAAAGGAGTGGCTGAAATGTTCACTCTGTAATAGTTCTAGACTAGTATTAGTTTTTTAGAATCACTTTTATGCCACTCTTTTTTCATCATTTTTGTTAATTAGTACTCCCTAATTTAAGAATGAAATGAAGATTTTCAAAATTTATTATTAAAAACAAATTATAGATATTTGTGTGCTTATAAATCATCTTATAAAGAGTAAAATGAGAAGTTTAAAGTTAAATTATTACTATAATTCACTTTTACTTGTCCAGTGTTTTAAAAATAGATTTTCACTTTTACTTGTCACTCTTTAACATATCAAGAAAAGATAATTACTTTTTTCCAGTTTTACCATAGTATTAATTACTAATTTCAAATCATCTTTCAAATTCATTAAAAATATACACCAATTAATATGGACATCATGGTAAATTAAGCACTTCATTTATTATTTCTTAAGGGGTGTGCAAAGATCATAGCGGACAAGTAAAAGTGAACGGGGGGGAGTACTAAATATAAAAATGTATCATTCGTTTTTAGATTGACGAAAAAGAAAAGAGTGTTACATAAATTGAAATGACATGAGTGTTATATTTTTGGAGGATTGAAAAATTTATAAACTAAGCAACAAGGGTTTTGGTGGAGTCAGAAGCGATAGTTGGTAAGTATTTCTCCATCATTGATTAGAGGTCTTGAGTTTTTGTCTTGGGTGTGAAACCGCTTTTCGTAGGAAGCCCTTACTTTAGAGCCTGTTTGGATGGGCTTAAAAAAAGCAGTTTATAAGCTGGAAACAGCTTATAAGCCAAAAAAAAATAAGTTGGGTAGTCTAACTTATTTTTTTTTAGCTTATAAGCTGTTTTCAGCTTATGAGCTGCTTTAGATAAGCTAAGTCAAACGGGCCCAATTAATTTTTTGGGTTTATTTTAAGCACAAAATGACTTTAAGCTGATCAGTCAAACACTCAAAAAAGCTGAAAACAGTTTATAGGCAACTTATAAGCCAATCCAAACAGGCTCTTAATGTGAGACTTTTCGAGGCAAATTTGAATTTAATTGGGTCCAATATAAATACTCGATGCACAATGGAAAATCAAAAAAGAAATCATAACGGAAAATAGAAAGGAAAGATTTTGGTAAGAATCGTACTTTGCATAGCTTAGGACTATTTCACAAACCTCCCTCGAGGTTTTCGTTAGTACACATGACTCCTATATTTTCAAACATTTTATGAACCTCTCATTTTTTATATATATTTAGGGATCGTTTAATTTAGGGACAAGTTGTGCAGGATTAGCAATATAGGCATTAGTAGTGTAGGGATTTTAATGCAAGAATTATAAGGTACGAATTATATCTTATTAAATGTTTGATTCGATATATTAAAAAACTTAGTATAAAATGTATAACTTAAAATATTTATTTACTTTGTAGACAAAAGAAAAGTTTGTTTACTATTGTGAGGGTTAATTTTGTCATTTTAGTATTTTAATCAAATGTATTGCTAATAATCACATTCTTATTCCGCATTATGTCCTACGTAAAATAATACACACATTTGTACATATTTACGCATATGTTATATATGAGATAATTCAAAAAAAAAAAAAAAAAAAGCAAACAGGGATTACTAATGTTGAATTTAAGACAAGTATTAGTACTATCTTATACACTAAACGTAATGAGCCCTTAAGTCTTAAGAGGTCATTTGGTTCATAAACTAATTATGTGGAGATTATGATATAGAGAATATTTTGTGAGGTGAATAATAATGAAGGAATTGTTATGAAGTGATTAATTAGGGATTGTTATGCAATAAAATAACAAAGGGTTTGTCATGCACAAAATTCTTACTTGAAGGATATTTTCGTCTTTAAATACTTTAATTTGTGTATTATTAATACACGTATTTTTTATGAGAAAATTATACTGTATGTTAATTGGGGTAACAATGCTATCAAAATTGACCCTTTTTTTAATTTTTACAAAAAAGATCCAAACTTTTCTCTCTCTCTCACTCTCTGCCTTCTTATATGTTTGTATATGTTGATATAAGTGTATGCATATGTTTGTATATTTTGGACTATCTTTTGTAATGTAAATTTTGGGAATGTAAAAGACCAACTTGTATATTTCTGAAATTTTTCCTTTTTTTTATTACACATCCTATCTCACATAAAATAATGCTACATGCATTACCCACCTACAAGAATCATAAAAAGTCTTCTGAATGTAAAGTATATTTTGAAAGTTAATGTTGCTCATTTCATTAATGGTTTATATGAGAATTGCATTCTTTTATGCTATTATTCAAGTTTTGCGATTTTATGTTACAAATGAAAAGTTAAGCAACATCAGTGTTCTAATTTAACAACCTAGAAATAATGTGCCTGCTAATTAACCGAATCAAAACAAAACTGAAAAGAAATCAAGATGGTTCAAAAAGTTTAATTTTGGTTATATATTATAATTTAATTGAAAAAAAAGGGGTGTAATCCAACGTTTATGGTCAAGACTTGGTAGAAGTGAAAAGTTTATAGCATCAATCATGAAATGAGTACCTTTCTCTTTTATATTTACAAGAAATATTCAAACTTTTGCTGTAAAAGGTATTAACGTTCAATCTTTCTCTTTTGGCGCTATGTAAATTATAAAGCTAAACATGTGGTCCTTCTCTAACAGCACCAAAGAAAAACAAACAAGCACTGATGAATTATCATAGTTGGTAAATTTCACTAGTTTTTGTTTTATAATTGTGATGTTCAGAACAATTTGCACTCACATCGACTAATGTCACAGGACACCAGTAACTTCCACCGGCACAGGTACCGAATAACTGTGTGGTAAATTTTACTAGATTCTGCCCACAAATATGCAGACTTCTATAGCTCCTTGCCTTTTGTAGTACTGGTAAAGAGCAAGTTTTTCTTGGGAACTATTGGACAATTATAATTACCCTTCTAATAGAAAATGCTTTATCATTGAAATTTACCTCTAGTTACCTTATAGGTGATTTGAATGTGTAAATATTTCTTACACCGACAGAGTATAGAACTTAAACTCAAGCAAAAGACTAGTTTCCCAAATAAAAAAAGACCAACAGATTTGGTTTCACAGCTTACATTTAAAAAATTGTTATCACAATCTATTATACAAGTAATGAATAAGCTCCCCCAATCTTTCATTCCAAACACCTAACAGTCAAGAAACTTGACAATATCTTTCCATATTTGCAGATGGTATAGTCTTTCTACCACAAGATCAAGATGTAATGGGAATAGGATTTGAACTCAAACACAGAGACAAAAAGAATGTTACACCCTCAAATATGAGGAATACAAAAGAACAAACAATCAATTGAATTATTTAAAAACGCTTTTCTTGAGCCGAGGGTCTATCGGAAATGACCTCTCAAAGACAGGGGTAAGGTCTAAGCATCCCCCAACCCTACCTTTCCCAGACCCCATGGGTCACACTGAGTATGTTGTTGTAATCAATTGTATTATTTCAACAGCAGTAAGGGCATACAATCAATCCATTCTCATTACATTCAGGGCATTTCATTGACTCAACCTCATCTTCAACAACAATTTTCTGGCTGCCATTGCATTTGAAACACATAATAAACCTCATTCCAGCACACCCTTCACATGGACATTGAAAATTATCAATAGGAATTCCTTCTAGAAGTGGCCTAAACTTCCCTTGTTCATGCAATGTCACTACTTCTTCAGCTCCACCAATATATCTTCCTTTAATAAACAACCTTGGTGGCACCACTTTCCCATCCATAATTCTCCATAACTCTTCCTTAAACTCAGAATGCATCGAAATATCCCTCTCAAAGAACATAACACGAAAATTCTCTAACAGAAACCGAATACTATGACAGTCCTCGAACGTTTTTCGTATCCCTCTAAGACCTGTTGTGTACAGAATCACTGAATCACATCCTCCTGGTGGACACTTTTCTTCAAACTCCAATAAGGGGTCTATAGTTTCCTCGATTTTTCGAGTTTTTAAAGGCGGTTCCTTTTCTTCATCATCTTCTTCTTCTTTTCTTTCTTCTAGTGGTTTGAAAATCTTTTCCTCAATCTTGGCTTTTCTCTCTGCTTCTTGAGCTTTAACAACCATGACTGCTTCCTCAAATGCAGCAAGAAGATTTGGATCAAAAAGTGTACCCGAATCCAAATCAGGCCGCCTAAAATTCAACACATCAAAGTCTAATAAAGGGGTAAAAGAATTCCCATCAAAACTCTCTTTTTTTGGCTTCAATGGGCTACAATTCTCAACATTTTCTCTCAAAGGTTGAGACTTTTTCACATTTGTAACAGGCCTTATGTTCTCTTTATCGTCGATTTCGTCTTCTTCAACCTCCATTTCTTGATCTTCGAGGTCTTTCATTAGCTCAGAAACATCAATAATCTCTGCTTCTTGATCTTGTACAACATTCTTTTTGGGATCTTCATGGAGTTGGATAGGTGTTAATGGAGATTGACAACGAAACTGAGAATTTGTTGATTTTGGTGGTGAAGTATACTGAATATACCCATCTGATGCATTTGAATGAAGGATTCTTTCTGGTTTCAAATACCCAATTGTTTTGATTGTCTTCAGTTTCTTGAGTAGTTTCCCTTTCATGGTCTTCATTTTCTTGAAATTCTCAACAAATTTATTTCAGATTTTCAAATTCTGAAAATGGGGTTTGGAAAAAGAGTCAAGATTTGCAGATTCTGAAATGGGGTTTGGAAAAAGATTCAAAATTTAATATCAATGAGAGAAATTGGGTACCAAAAATCTTGGATTTTTAGTAAGTAAAATTGTTGTCTTGATGGGTAAAGGGTAAAGAGGAGAAAGATGATGTTATGGTTCTTAACGGCTAGAAACTGTTGGGTTGTACTTTTTAAATTTGAATATTATTTGTTGGGGTGTGGAATTATTATCCTGATTTAGGGTATATGGTAGCAAATTATACTCACCCTTATAGTATCTAGTCCCCTATGGTAAATAATTTACACGAACATGTGCTTTTTTGTGTTATACTTTGTGGGCTAATTTGGAAGGAGGGATAAGGGATAATTAATTTCGATATTGAATTTGAAATGAGTTTATCCCACATTTGGTTGGGAAAAATTGCGATATAACTAATCCCGAGATTAGTTATCTCGAATTGTAGGAAGGTGGGATAACAATCCCCGAATAACTAATCATGGGATAAATTGTTCTCCAACCAAACGACACCTATGTGTACAAACAGTTACATCGCATATTATTACTGAAAAACATTTGAAAAGACAATTTGTATACTAGAATAAAGCAATTCAAAATCCATATTAAGGTCCTGTTTGGAAAGCCACCCATGTAATTGGAATTTGGTGTAATTACACAGTTTCGCATGTTTGTTACTTGGTTAGGTGGGAATTGAGTGTAATTGAGAGGGTGTAATTACACTCTCCAATTTTCAAGGGGGAGTTGAGAATTGGGTGTAATTACACCTTGTAATTACAAGGTTACTTTTTAGTTTTTTTTTTTCTTTTTTCTTTTTTCTTTTATTTTAATTTCTTTTCTTTTTATATTTATTTATATTTATATTATTTTAACTTTTTAATTATTATTTTTTAAATATATT
Organism: Lycium barbarum; assembly: GCF_019175385.1. Lineage (NCBI taxonomy): Eukaryota > Viridiplantae > Streptophyta > Magnoliopsida > Solanales > Solanaceae > Lycium > Lycium barbarum. The sequence goes on along the minus strand of NC_083346.1, from coordinate 13,484,467 downwards.
TTCCTTTTATATTATTTATATTTGATTTCTTTTTTTCCTCACTCCTAACCTTACTTGAATTGCTTGTCTATTTTATTTTATTTTATTAATTTAGCATAACTGTATTATTATTCTAATTTTTTGAAGCTACACCTCTTAGTATTAGAAAGAATGAGCCATTAACAAACTTGGCATCTAATGACTGATGTTATTAAAGTAGAATTTTGTAGTGATTAGTGAATGAGGTTATAGATATTTTCTCTTTCTTTTAAATTATATTTACTTAAGTTACGTTGGAAATTACTTATATATAATGTTGAAATTTGACATAATAATACTATGTTTTTTTTTTTTTTTTGGATTTTGAATTTAGGTTATATTTTTTATTTTAATTTATTTGCTTTAGTACTATTGACTTGTTATTTCAAATTGAATGTTGTTTATTTTTCACCTACATTTTATAGATTATTTTTATCAACCATTTGAATAGTGTTATGGCATTATATTTATAAATATTAAGTTTTTTTTGTGAAACATCAAATCCATGATGTTCTAAAAAAAGTCTAATTTAATTTTTATACTTAATTAAAATTAAAATATGATTAATTTGAAAAACATATATATCAATTATTTTTAACAATATTAGCCACAAATATATGATTATTAATTAATATATTTTCAAGAAATAACATGTTATTAAATACATAATTTAATATCATTTATAAAGGCACATATTTTTCAAAATATAATTTTTTAAATTGAACTAACTGTTTAATTACACTTGTGCAACTAAGGAGTAAGAAGTATGCTTGTAATTACGTGATGACAAACAAATAGGTCGTTGTAATTACTTATAATACTGTGTAATTATTTGGTTGTGTAATTACTACCCTAGTAATTACACCGATTCCAATTACCAGGCGGCTTTCCAAACAGACCCTAAGGATTTGTGATCAAGAAAGATAAACAAAAACTTAAACTAACTCACCTCGATTAGTGAAGAACACTCTCAACTAAATTTGGTGCATATAAATATTTAGCAAACGAAAAAAATCACGGATTCCCATATTAGCAATAGTGTCTTTCGTACCGATTACCACCAACGAATGAGGTGGAATTGACAGTACTTCAGCCTTAATCAGATATTTCAGGTTTGAGTTTAAAAATGAAAAATTTCTAGTAAAAAGTATTTTTTCTTGAAATAGACTTTACGCAGTGTGAATCTAAATTAGTCGGGATAGTGGATTCCGAATAGGTAAAAAAAATTGTGTTTTCCCTGCTGTCAAGTATACAACATGACGAAGATTATTTGACTTTGTTAGGACTTTAGGGGCTGTGGTAACGGTCATAATACTACTGAGGGACCTTTCCAGCCTTTTAGTCTAACCTCTTTTAGGAAGGACCCAATCTGTCCATAAAAAAACTATATAACGTACTAAAAGATAAATGTAACTATAAAGTTTTCAAAAAGAAAAGCTACCAACTTATGGATTTCTGCTAGAAAATGTGCTATTCTGATTGAAACTTTTAACATAGGATAATTCAAGTATAGTCGAAGTTCAAATTCTTTTTTTGATTGACCATAAATATTACTCCTACTACATGTCTCATAACAACCATACAGAAACGATTATTGACATGAAAAGCTAAATAATGGCTACCAGAAGGGCTATTTGGCGCACATGCCTGACAACAACAAAACAGGTGCAGCACCTGTCGGTCGTCGACTGGGTCTTTTGATAATATCACAACTTTCTTCACGTGAAATTTCTCCGAAAGTGTTTTCACATTGTTTGAAAGCAGAGGGCAATGGGTGGAGGTATAATGGTTCTTGATGAGATTTTGAATCCAAGCATGGTCTACAGTCCCCTTGTTCCATCAAAGTACATATATTTTTAATTATCATATGATAAACTTTTTTGTTCTAGATTAAGATTTTTCTTTTCTCCACTCTTGTAGGGGTCATTACGATGTATATCTGTAGAGTATTACCACCAATAGGCAAATTTTGCATGTTGATCCAGCAGCTTTTGCGACCTCTAGTGATCGAGGAATTATTGTTAATTTTGGTACAACTTTACTTTCTTTTGCCGTATAAGCTTATGAACCAGTTATCAGTGCTGTAAGTGTTCTTCTCATTATTTGTTCTAGGATTCTCAAATTAATATCCACAAACATATTTCCATGTCAAGGGAACTTATTATATTTTCCTATTAACATGTTAGTATAACCTAGAAAGAAGGCTTTGAATGCCAATCCTATTATGAATGTATATGGTCAGTGGTGATATTCCTATCTCACAAGCTAACTGTCATCATTTCTGGTGGGGATTCTAATTAGCCTGTACTAATCGTTATCCAGTTCAGGTTTTAAAATTAAGTTCTCCCTTCCTGGTAAACTTAAATTACTTTAGCAATTTAATTGGTAATCAAGTAATTACAAATATTAACAACATAGTTAAGCAAACAATTATAGAGCAATCAATATATATAATAGTCAAGAAAATGTAATAATTAAAATTCTGAATCCACAAAAAAAATGTCTAAACCCTAAAAATGTATTTGGTTCACAAAGATATCCTAGAGCAACACGAAATATTCAAAATACAGTATTATTGAGTAAAAATGGAGATAGAAAAGCTATCTATATGTGACAAGGAAAGTCAGCTAATTACAAATTTTTTATTGTGGAGACAAAGTCGATTCCAATTTTTCTTTTAGTTCATTATATTAAAGGCTATCTACATGTGCAAGGAAGTCTAGTTAATTTACCAATTCTCTTGACTTTTCTTTCAACTTATTCATCTGCAGATAATTGTCGCTTTTTCACGTTCAGTCAGCTCAATTAAATCAGGGAAAATGTCGTGCTATCGAGTTTCCCCAAGGTTCTTTGTTTTGTTTTCAATGAATGTTTAATTGTAGTTATTAAGTACCTAAATGGTCTTTACACACCTCTTTGGTGACTTGAGCATGTTCCCCTATTTCTCAAACAACATCAAGGATACTCCAGTTTCTGTAAACTTTGATTGTGATGCATCCATGGATGTAAGACCGGCTGACTACCTTGCGCATATGGGATTCTTGGTGAGTGTTGAAACCTGCATTTGTATTTAAACATCTTCTACTTTTCATGTCACTTTTATCTACTATTTTTATGAACTACAAAGATAAGTGACTCTATTATATGTGTTTAACAGGAAGGTACTGCTATGCAGTGTGTTATCTTTGAAAAAAGTGATCTAGGATTAACAATCTTGAAAGGTTGGTTTATGGATAAATGGTTACTTCTCGTACTTTGTGTTTCATTCTACGTTTTAGCTTCTTTAGTCGGTGCTTAATGTTGTATGTGATAATCTGTATGCATGTGTGTTTGAGTATTGTGGGTGCTTAGCAATTTTCACTAAAGTTTGGAAGTTCCGGTACTTTGCATTCTGATGTCCTTTTTATTATTTGAAAATGTCACAAAATTCTCACTTATGCTGTCAACTATTTTTCTTCGGTTTAGCAACAATATATATGTGATTTTAAAATATTTTTACTAATTGACATGGGATACACGTGCGGCGCACAGGATGCACGTGCGCCGCACGAGATGCACGTGAGCCGCATGAGATGTACTTGGTAGATACTGTAAGTGTTATTGACCATCGTCACATAAGGAAGTTAGAGATAATCTATATATTTCAAGTATTTACTAATCAAGGTTTTGATTTAGTAGTAAACTATTCTTCACCTAAACATCAAGCTGAATCATTTGTTACTAGGCATCATGATTCACTCTACACGATGGGTAATGTGATGCTTCAATAGTGATCAGATGTGCAGAAATACTTCATTTCATTTCTTTTTGTAAGAAAAGTGAGTAAAGTTGAGTTGTCTCATACATGCTCTAGTAAATCTGCTTGAAGATATCATTTGACATAATGCTTCAGAGGTTTTGTATCCTTAAGTACGTTTTGTTCTTTCACAATTCTATGTCTACATGCATTATATTTTTATTTTCTATTTTTCTATGTTGATAACTTTTAACCCCAGTGTATGCATTTGCTTTTCAACAAAAGCTAATACCTTGATTTGAAATCAAAAGAGGTGCAGGACCTCTCAGTCTAAGGACCCGCCCATGATGCATAGAGTAGAGATTTTTAGATTTGATCGACTGAGTCTTTTTGTAGCATCTCAACTTTCTTCACATGGAAATTCTCCGAAAGTGTTTTCACATTGTTTGAAAGGTGGGAGCAATGGTGGAGGTATACTAGTTCTTGGTGAGATTTTGAATGCCAGCATGATCTACAGTTTTCTTGTTCCATCAAAGTACATATTATTTTTTAATTACAATATTATAAACTTTTTTGTTCTAGTTTAAGATGTTTCTTTTCTCCACTCTTGCAAGTGTCATTACAATGTATATTTGCAGAGCATTACCGTCTAAGGTACTTGTATAAGCGAGGGAGGTAGATTGTCATCCGGTTCGTAGAATGGCTACTAGAAGGGCTATTTGGCGGACATTCCTGACTACAACAAAAAGATTATTGACCTTCAAGGCTTCAACTTTAGGGGGAGAAGAATATCTAATACGAAAGATAACGGTAGAACCTCCTGAGAGTTGTAAACAACGGACATATATAAGATACTTCTTCCGCCCATTTTTACTTGTCATGTTTCGCTTCCCGAGAGTCAAACTGCATAATTTTTTTTTGTTGAAGAATAAAAACTGCATAAACTTTGACTGACATTTAAGATATATTTTTAAATCATATTAATATGAGAAGAATTGCAACTTATAATACTTTTTGTATAGTTTCCGAACATCTAAATTTTAGTTTTAAAATATTGAACTATAATTTAACTCCGAAGATTAGTCGAATTGACTCTCAAGAAGCGAAACGTGGCATGTAAAAATGGATTGAAGGAGTAAATTGCAAATATTATGGTTATATTTGGACCTTTTCCTTAAAACTAAAACAAAAATGCAAACAAACCCATAGAAAGTATCATTTATAAGAGGCTTTAACATCTTAAATCTTAATTTTTTTTTGCGTGGTTTACCCTTCATTTGGGGTGGTCTTTAATTTTTGCCCTTCGCCTAATACCCCGAATTTGTGAGTTCGAACCCCAGCTCAGAAAAAAAAATATATATATTTGCAAGGCAGAATTTTGCAAGTCTGTCCATGCAAGGCAGAATTTGAGCTTTAATGGACAGAATTCTGCCTTAAGGTTTTGCCCATGTACAAATTCTGCCGAAATTCTGCCTGAAAATCAAAAGTTAAAGTCCACCATTTTGAGGGGCAAAAATTAAAGACCATGATAGCAGCCATGGAAGCTTAATTCCATTGAAGGACAAGGAAATTTTATGTCAAGATCAACGGGCTTCAATTACCAATTAAAAACTGTCTTGTGATGAAAGAATAGGTCCAGCCCAATATGAATATTTTGTTCAACTCTTACATCTATTTGGAGGCCCAAATTAAAGACTAAATCAGATGGAATAAGGCCCAAATTAGCCCCAAAATGGAGAATTTCCGGCAGCCCCAAATCTGCCCATGCCCAAACTAGCTCTAGAATAAAATATTTTTTGCGCTTCTTTTTTGGAGTATGAACTGTAGGATTTTTCATAATGTTTGAACCGTATATAGTGCTCGAGGTTTTTTGGGTTTAGCTTGGAGTATTTTTATTCAAATTTTATTTTCACATTAAAAAGCGGTTAAATAGATTTGAAATACTGATTAAAGCTTGATTAGCCGACCAAGACCATGACTATTTGCCCAAAAAAAAATAAAAAAAATCATATTTTTGGATTCGAATTGGAGGGCCTTTTTTGTCCCTTATGGGACATCCGATAAAAAAATAAATTGAAAGGACTTACTTAAGAAGTATGTTAATGCATTTTTGGAATATCTATTGACCTTCAATTGTGGCACAAACAGTTACACAATCTCTCAAAACTTTTCATTTTCTTCATCGCCATCTGTCCTTAACCTCTCAACCGCTACATCATCATTTACAAATCATCTTCTGTCATCTCTTCTATTTTTCCCCCCAAAGAAATAGCAATGGAAAAGAAAAATCACCATATCTTGGTAACATTTGCACTATTATTATTAATATTGCATCAACAATCATTCGCTACGCAACATTTGGTTGGTGACTCAATTTGGACTATCCCTCCCACAAATAACTTCTATACTAACTGGTCTTCTTCCCAAGTTTTCTTCCCTGGAGACACTCTTTGTACTTCCCTTAACTTTTTACTACTCCCTTCGAACCCATTTATCTGACACCTTTCAGATTTCGAGAATCAAAACGAGTTTTTCTTTGAATGTGGTTATTTCATATGCCTTTTAAATATTTTAAATTATCAATTATTGTGACTTATAATACTTCTACGTAGTTTTCAAATATGTAATTTTATTTTAAGAAATTTAAAGATTTCATATCTAAATTGACGATCAAACTTAAAGTTTGACTCTCGAAATCCGAACGGTATTACATAATTTAGGAGTACGAGAGAATAACTCTTTTAGTTCACATAATATATATATTTGTGATGATTGTTAATGTTATCTTTTTTTGGGGCATAAACTATATGCAGATTTTGACTTTGATCCAGAATTTTACAATGTGATGCAAGTATCAAGAAGAGAGTACGGTTATTGCACGGCTAATCAGCCTTACAAAGTATTCAGTGATGGTCCAGTGAATATTACATTGATGGAGGTAGGGGTATTTTATTACATATGCAGCATTTTAAACTATTGTTCATTAGGCCAGAAATTTAGTGTCACTGTCCTTCAAAATTCGTCCAATAACTCTGCACCAACTTCCTCGCCATCGCCATCGCCTTTGCCTTCCTACTGAGGCGGATTCAGGATTTAAAATGATCAGTTCGATTTTAAGGTTTTTAGCATTGAATTCATTGCACTTCTAAAGTTACAGGTTTAGAAGTTATATTTTGTTGAAATTTTAGTAGTTTTCATTTCTCGATAGTAAATTAGAACCAAATTTGTATTTACTGGACCATGTCGCTCGCTAGTCATTCATAATTTGATATTAAGAATAATCTTACCTATCGTGGAGTTCTCCGTGGATGGTTTCAATCTTTCGTTTAATTTGTTAGTGTTATATATACTTTCGTTTTTAAGAGTATGGAGATCTGTGTAGAAGAATTTTTTTTGGATGAAATTCACAAATAATCACTTTTCAGTCTTTGTAAAAGAAAAATAGTTATTGTCAGGAGTTTCAAATTCTCCAATTGAAATTTTATGACACGACTGAAAAGTTCTCAAGTGTGGGCTTGTGGCTAAGAATACACGAGAACTGGGCATTCACAAGACTGCTTTGATTCTCATCATACTATGCATCCTTATTCATAGTAGAGTGTAAGGTAGGTTTGGGTTTCTTACAAAAAAAATTAAAAAAAACTGCTGAAATAACACAGATGATTTTGTAGATGAGCCAATTGTAACCAAGTTGTGAATCGCCTTAATTAGATATTCGAAATTCATTCACTGATTAATTCCGATTTTCAAATAAGTTTTTTTATCAGTTAGATTTATTCGGGATTTTCATAAATGCAAAGTAGGTGATCTACTAGTTAAATGTATTCATTAAAGGAAAAATGTACAAATATACCCCTCAACTTTTTGATTTAGAACAGATATGCCCCTCGTTAAAAAATGGTGCATATATACCCCTGTCGACTGTCGTTACACAAATGATGCAAATATACCTTTTTGCTGACAGATTTTTTTAAAAATCATTTAGCTTGTTTTTTAATTAAAAAAATGTCACGTGGCTTTAAAGAAAATAAGTTTAACCATTTTTTTTAAATCCAAGTGGTACTTTCTTTCTGGTGGGGTTGGGTTTGGTTCATTTAAAAAATGGAGACTTATTTTTTTATAGCCACGGAGATATTTCTTAAAACGAATTAGACAACCCACTAGAAAAAAAAAAAATTAACACGTGGCTTTAAAAAAAAAAAAGTCTACCAAAAACAATGGGTGGGTAGACTTTTTTTTTTTTAAGCCACATGATATTTTTAATTAAAAGATAAGCTAAATGATTTTAAAATTCCGTCAGCGAAAAGGGCATATTTGCACCATTTGTGTAATGTAGGCGTATATATGCACCACTTTTTTAACGAGGGGCATATCTGCTCTAAATAACAAAGTTGACGGATATATTTGCACCTTGCCCGTCATTAAAAAATATAAAGCAGAGGTTATTCCTTAAATATGTTGTGTTTTTAACTTTGGAAGTCATCTAGGTGTGTCTTTTTGTTTGCTTGATAGCTGAGGCTCGACAATGCATGCGGCTACGGCTAGCCAATTATATCATTTCATAAAAAAAATATTATAAATATTAAGAGATCCCTTAGGTATACCGATAGAATAGATATGATCAATTGATCGTGTTTAATTTCTTATGAAATCTTATGAGTTCACCAAAATAAAATATAAATTATTGAGAGTTAGCATCCTCTTTCAACATTCAACTATTCGGCAATTCGATTTTTTTAGCCCAACGGTAGACACATAATATACTAGTGGATTTATAGAGAAGGCGGAAGTTTTGTACTAAATAAAATATATAATAAAGGAATCTAAACAGCTTTAGCCAGCCAAGTAAAAAATGAAGGGGAAAATACAAATATATCCTCATACTATACGACTTAGAACAAATATACATTTCCGTTATAAAGGCCTATTTACACCCCTATTTTTATACAAATTAAATGGTTTAGATATGCCCTTGACAGATGGAAGTGAAGAAATCAATTTTAAATTTATTTTTAAAATTTTCACAAAGTTCAAGGACAAACTTAGATGTTTTCTCTAATTATATCAACATCCCCAATCTTGACACTCCAATGTAATTTCTAAAAATGTCACAACCAACGTCTTGATCTTAAAACATTATGCCCATATCTCTATTACAGTTGTGTAGAAATATTATAGTGCTCAGTACTACTGCATACTATTGGGCAGCGAAGCTCACACTTGTTCTCTAATTATGACGGTCCACTATGGCCTCTTACCTCCTCCCTTTTCACGTGATGATTCAACATCAATCCGGACTCTCAATAGTTGCTAATATCCGTATCTCAGTTCCACAATCAACCAAATCAAAATTCACTAAGTAGATAATGGAGTAATAAATTACAAATCAATAATAATTTAATATACAAGAATGAACACGTACAGAGATAATTAATGTATTTCTAGCATGTAGATAGATCCAAGAGATCTTTTAACAACTGAGATTGTTACAGATTTGTCATCGATCAACACAATTTAAAATCTTAGAGATTGTCAGAACTATAATATCTTTGCCGGAAAAGGGCCCAAAATACCCTCGAATTATTGAAAATGGAGCAAAAATACCCTCCATCCACCTTTCAGCCCCCAAATACCCTTATCATCCACCTATTGAGTCTAAAATACCCTTATCACCACCTATTGGGTCTAAAATACCCTTATCACTAACAAAATCTTTTCATTAAACACGTGTCATTTTTCTATTGGTTGGATTATAAAATTAATTAAACTAATTAACTTTTGCAATATTGACCAGATAGTGCCCCCACCCCCCGGTGAAATTTTTTTTTTTTTTTTGAAAAAAAAGTTGACATTTTTTTTTTGCACCCCACCCCGCACCCCGCACCCCCCCCCCCCCGACGCAAAAAAAATTAATATTTTTGAAAAAAAAAGTTTTGACGTTTTTTTTTTGGGTTTTTTTAGCTGGGAGGGGAGGGGGGCGTAGGGTGGGGGTGGGGGGAGGGGGAGGGTGCGGGGTGGAAAAAAAAGTCAACTTTTTTTTTTCAGCTGGGAGGGGGGGGGGAGGTGTAGGGTGCGGGGTGGGGTGCAAAAAAATATTGTTACGCTTCTCAACTTCCTAGTAAAAAGCACAAGTACTTTGAAATGTCTTGATAAATTAAAATGTCTGATGTAATTGAGTTACCAAAAAAAAAAAAATATCTCACCCTAAAAAACATGGTATATTTTCAACCAAAAATCTAAAAGGCACAAGTGTAGACTACAATATTTTTTTTGCACCCCACCCCGCACCCTACACCTCCCCTGCACCCCCCCCCACCCCCCAAAAATCTAAAAGGCACAAGTTGACTTTTTTTCCACCCCCTACGCCCCCCTCCCCTCCCAGCTAAAAAAACCCAAAAAAAACGTCAAAACTTTTTTTTTCAAAAATATTAATTTTTTTTGCGTCGGGGGGGGGGGGGGGGTAGGGGGTGGGGGGCACTTGGGTTATCTGGTCAATTAGTTTAATTAATTTTATAAGCCAACCAATAAAAAAATGTCACGTGTTTGACCAGAATATTCTGTTAGCAATAGGGGTATTTTAGACCCAATAGGTGGATGGTAAGGGTATTTGGGGGCTGAAAGGTGGATGGAGGGTATTTTTGCTCCATTTTTAATAGTTCGAGGGTATTTTAGGCCCTTTTCCGTATCTTTGCATCTCCAGATCTCTAATTATTTGCCTTGGAACTCATGAAATATGAACCACTTATTTTAAAATTTGCCAGCTCAAAGCCAGATACAATTGACTATATGAATGATTTGCCTTATTCCTTATTTATTTCTCTGATTACAACTTTGCCTCTTTATTTCTCTTGTGTTTGTCATATATGGGAATTAATTCATATCATTGCGTGGCAGTTTTCAGTGTATGTGGAAAAAGGTAAAACACATGTGGACCAGAGCAAAAACAAAACTGACGAAGATCAATGTTAACATTAGAATTTTGCAAAAGTTCCATTTTGTAGGACTTACTATATTTGTACATTTAAAGTAACTTAAAGTGTGTAGTACTTTAAGGACTTACTCTATTTGTATATTAAGGACTTACTATATTTGTACATTTGTGGAAATACTTACTAAATCTGTACTGGAACGTGGCAGCTTCACAGTGGACTAGTTGAGGTGCACATAAACTGATCCGAATGCATAATCGTCATAAAAAAAATTTAACAAAAATGAAAAGAGATCCCTATCTTCTTGAATTTGCTGATGAGGAGCAATGGACTCAAATTTTCCTGGTTGCAAAGGCAACAGATTCAACAATAGGTTCAGTGGTTCAGCAAAATTGATGTTCGAGTCGAATTCTATATATGCAGAAAATAAGTATAAATAGAGGGTAATCTATTTTTCAAAATTCACTTTTATAACAGTTTTGACTCACAACACTTAAATTCTGGATGCGTCACTGACCTCAACCGAAGGAGATGGGAGTGGAGAATTTCTACAAATAGGGCAAGTGGGATGAAGCCTAAGCCAAGTGTCAATACACATGAGATGAAAAAGATGGCCACAATGAGGCAATAGCCTAAGCATATCATTGTCTTTATAATCAGCCAAGCAAATAGTACATCCAGAAGAAGATGCATACTCCCCTCTGTTAGCCTTGACTTGTGCATATAGTAACTTTGGATAGCCCCTCAAAGTGGCTTCATCAAGACCTTGTTGAATAAAAATCAGTCCACTTTCAGTTGTTGTTGTGGTAGTGGTGGTTGGATTATTTCGAGATCGCATTCGGATGCATAAGTAAGAAGCATAGGTTATGACTATGAGGATTATAAGGATTCCAAGAGAAAATATAAAACCATAGCCATAGTAATTTATTTTTTCTTCAACTAATTGATCTTCTGGACCACCTAATTCACTCACTTCTCCACCTTCCATTATTGTGATTTTCATATTTGCTTGAAAAAACTTTCTATTTGCTTAATGAATTATGGAGAAGTGATGGAGTTTTTGAACTTTTGGATGGTATGGAAGATGAGTCTGAGGGAAAAGGGAAGATACGTTTACTAGTTGTGGGAACTAAATTTTTATATGTATGAATAAAGAGCTTTTGATGTCATGAAGGATTAAAAAAAAAAAAGCAACTTAAAAGGGATTGGTCAGGAAGAGGCTTTCTTTTTTCCTTTTTAATTTTGTTTTTCTCTATCTTTATTTATTTGAAGCGTGGAATTTGGTTTTGGTGGGCGGAAGGGGGGGGGGGGGGGGGGGGGGGGAGGGGGACGGACGGACTGAGCTAGTTGATCACATTACTCGTATCTTTCTTCCCAAGATTGTGACATGGCTAGTTGGTGCCACTACTAAAAAAATATTATTTCAGCGTTTTCACATGAAAAACTTAGAAAATTCTCATTATGTGTTTTTTCAGCGACCTGGTTCAGGGGATGAGGTGAAAAAATCATATTTTATAACACAAATTTTTCATTGAATGTCGGTGGAGAAAACCTCTGTTTTTAGTAGTGTACCCTTTGATAAATTTTGACTAGTTTGTTTTTTTTTTTCTTCAATTTTTTCATCATATCTTAATACAACAGATATTGATTTGAAAATTTGCCCTGCCTTCTCATTCCTAGAAAAACAAAATTTATATACATAAGTTTAATCTCCTACTCCTGAAATCTCTCCTAAGAATATTCTCAGAATATAGCATATCCCTATAAGATCTCCTAGAATATCATATCTCTTACAAATATAGATACATAAAATAAGGTTACTATATTTACACAGATCTTGCTTAATACCCCCCCCCCCCCCCCTCAAGTTGGGGCATGAAGATTTTGAATGCCCAACTTGCAAAGAAGGTAGTCAAACTGATGCTTTCCTAATGCCTTTGTAAAAATATCAGCGACCTGCACATTAGAGGAAACATATGCTGGATGAATGTTGCCCTTCATTATCTCGTCTCGGAGAAAATGACAATCTATTTCTATATGTTTCGTTCTTTCATACAATACTGGATTCTTTGCTATGTGTAGCGCTGACTGACTATCACAATATAGTCTTATTGGAGCAGGATGTGGCACCCCTAGACTGAACAAAATTCCCTTCAGCCACTTCAATTCACAAGTTGTGGTGGCCATCGATCTATATTCAGCTTCCGCGGATGACCTGGACACTGTCTGTTGCTTTTTAGTCTTCCATGATATTGGTGAATCGCCTAAGAGCACAAACCACCTAGTGAGAGATCAGCGTGTTAAAGGGCAACCTGCCCAATTTGAATCACACCATCCATATAGCTTCAAATCACATGCACTACGCAATAGAATACCTTGTCCAAGTTTTCCTTTCAAAAATCGAACGACCCGTAGTGCAGCTTCCCAGTGTTCTTCTTGTGGACAATGCATAAATTGGGATAGTACATGTACACAATAGGACAACTCTGGTCTAGTGAAGCACAAATATATGAGACGACCTACCAGTCGCCGATACCTTTCTGGATTAGCAAGTGGACGTCCTTCAGCTAATGTTAGCTTGTGGTTTGATTCCATAGGAACATTTGCAGGTTTGGCTCCTAGTAGTCCAACTTCTGAAATAATATCCAAAGCATACTTACGTTGACATAGGAAAATGCCTTCTGGATTCCTAGCAACTTCGACACCCAAAAAATATTTCAAAGCGCCTAAATCTTTCATGTGAAAGCAATCACTCAAATAGCTTTTGAATTTTTGGATGGCGCCATGATTATTTCCAGAAATTATCAAGTCGTCCACATAGACAAGCACATTAAGTTGAACATCATTCTTCTGTAAAGTAAATAATGAATAGTCAGAGTATGATTGCGTGAAACCATACTCCTTCAAGGAAGTTGATAACTTCGCGAACCAACATCTTGGGGCTTGCTTCAATCCATATAGTGATTTTCACAGTCTACACACCATATTAGAATGTTGTACTTTGAAGCCTGGAGGCATTTTCATGTACACTTCTTCTTGGAGATCTCCATGTAGAAAGGCATTATGCACATCCATTTGATGCAACTCCCACTGCTTTGCTGCAGCTACAGCTAAAAATGTCCGCACTGTAACCATTTTGGCAACTGGAGCAAATGTTTCGTTATAGTTAATTCCCTCTCTTTGATGGTTGCCAAATATCACTAGTCGTGCTTTGAATCGCTCCACAGAACCATCAGAATGATATTTTATTTTATAGATCCACTTGCATCCGAGTGCTTTCTTTTCGGGTGGTAATTTTTCAATTACCCATGTCTCATTCTTTTCAAGAGCCTCGATTTCAAGACGCATTGCCTCTCTCCACCTTTCATCTTTCACTGCTTCTAAGAAGGATGATGGCTCATGATCTGTAGTAATAGCTGCAAGAAAATTTCGATATCGCAAAGAAAATTTGTCACAATTCACATAATGTGCTATTGGGTAAGGCGTACCTGAGGTATGCATTGGGGCAGATGAACTAGTGGAAGGACTCAATTTCCGAATTGTATTAGTAACATAATCACATAGACGAGCAGGATGTTGTTTTATTCGATTTCCACGACCCAATTGAGGTTCATTATTTGTTCTTCGCCGCCCTCCGCATCTTGGGTGGCAGGCACGTCTCCTTCTCCCATTTCTTGAGCATCTTGCACATCATTAACTTGAGAATCTTGAATTGTCATCACTGATTGGTGTTCTCCATCAGCATGTACTACCACACTTGTGCTTTTATTTTCATGCTCTCCATGCTCAATTATAATATCACCCTCAAAATCATCATCCACAGATCCATTATCAACAACAACTTTCTTAATATTCTCATAAGAAGTAGGAACTTATTGGACAAATGGGAATTCATTCTCACAGAATACAACATCTCTGGAAACAAAATATTCTTTTGTTTCAATATCATATAGTTTCCAACTCTTTTCCCGTATGGGTACCCAACAAAAATGCATCTACGACACCTACTCGAAAATTTATCTCCTTTTCTTCCCTGGTTATGAGCATAGCACAGTGAACCAAATACCCTCAAGTGCTCATAAAAAGGAGGTTCTCCATTTAAAATCTCATATGGAGTTTTTCCATTTAAAATTGAGGAAGGAGTTCTATTAATCAAGTAACCTGCAGCCAACACACATTCTCCCCAAAATTTAATTAGAAGATGTCCCTGAAAACGTAGTGCTCGTGCTATATCCAGGATATGTCTGTGTTTTCTCTCCACTCTACCATTTTGTTGCGGGTTCCAGTACAAGAATTCTGAAAAACAATTCCCTGTTCAAGATAATAATTTTTCATGCAAGTGAATTCCGTTCCATTATCACTTCGAACAATTCTAACTTATATATTATACTGTCTTTCCACCATGGCAAGAAAATTCAACATCATGCGTGACACCTCATTTTTATCAATTAACAGAAATATCCATATTGCACGGGAATAATCATTGACAATTGTCAGAAAATACGAAGCACCACATGAAGATAGAGTTCTATATGGACCCCATAAATCACAATGAATAAGTTCAAACTTGTCACAAGCTTTATTTTCGCTTAAAGGAAATCTATCTCTAGTCTGCTTAGCTCGTTGACAAACATCACAAGCTTTATTCATAATTTCACTATCTTTATTGGGAACAACATTGGAAACTAACTTGGTAACCCTTAAAGAAGGATGTCCTAGACGCTTGTGCCATAGATCAAGTGAGTGTATCCCGTTGGTCTTTAATGCCATTGCTTGTGGTACCCCCCGGAAATAATAGAGTCCATCCCTTCGTTCACCCGCACCAATCAGCATCCTCGAAGTAAGGCCCTGCATAACACACAAGTTTTTAGTGAATTGAACAATACAATCGACTTCATCTATCAATTGCGATACAGAAATTAAATTGCATTTTAAACGAGGCACAAAGTGAACATTTTCAAGCTTCAGGTTCTCGTTAAGTTTTACAGATCCCTCTTTTGTAGCAACTGTATGTTGTCCATCTGGAAGTCCCACAGGACATCCAGCCACTTTTCGCAAGTTCGTCATGCACTCCAAGTTTGCGATCATATGGTTTGACGCCCCTGTGTCAATTATCCATAAGATTTTGTCATGTTTACTTGTCATCCTCTCACTCGTACCAGTTTTGTGGTTGTTCACAATATCAAGTAAAGCCAGCCATTGTTCATTTCTCAATCCAACACTGGCCATGTCAGTTTTTATGCCAAACATTCTCGATTCTCCAGCACCTCCTGTAGCGGTTTAAGCAGCATCAGCACGTACTGCTTCTCCTCGACTGCCACCAGTGCCTATTCCAGTTCGTTGCTGTTGTGGCAGCCCCTTACCTTTTCCACTAGTCCGTACTTCGGCTTTAGGACGATCACCCCACCAGTCCGGATAGCCGATAAGCTGAAAGAAAAAATTTGTCTCATGTTCGGAACTTTTACAGTGGGTACAAGTCATTGATTTGTCCTTCACCTCTCCACGTCCCCTTGTCCTGACATTTGTCTGAACAGTAAGCCCAATAACCTCACCTCGTTCTTCCTTTGCACGAGAGATGGTATTCACCCTCTCCTGCTGGATTAAAACAGAGTATATTCTGTTTAGAGGTGGCAACGGGTCCGCAACGAGCATGTTGGACGTCACAGTCCCGTAGAGCGTGTCATCCAATCCCATAAGGAACTGATGCACTTTTTCTTCCTCCCGTCGCTTTTCTAACCATGATCCTATGTTACACTTGCATCCTTCACATGTACACATAGGAATTTGCTCGTAATTTGCGATTCATCCCATATTGCCTTCATCCTTCCATAGTATGCTATAATTGTCATACCACGCTGCTTACATTCTGCCGAATCTGATTTCAATTGTTGAATTCGAGGCCCATTAGCAACAGAAAACCGCTCTTTAATTTTTGTCCAGAGATCTTTTGCATTCTCCATATGTGATATGGTTGAACGCAAAGTTGGTTCGATAGTATTTCGGATCCATGACACTAGCATGGACTGAACTGTCCACCAGTCCTCCAACTCAGAAGACCCTTCTTCTGGTTGTGTGATGGTTCTATCAACAAATCCCCATTTCCTTCGAGCGCGCAGCGAGGTACGCATTACACGAGCCCATTCTTCATAGTTTTCTCCTCGCAATTGTACTTGCGTGATCAAGTTTCCTGGGTTGTCGTTTGAAGTCAAATCGTAAGGTGAGATTTTCTTTTTGGTTGGTTCATTCCTTGTGATCCTTTATCCCTTGCCATAGCTATTTTGGATCAAAGCTCTCTCCCCCCCCCCCCCCCCCCCCCCCCCCTTTTTTTTTTTTTCAAACCAGACTGGCGCTGATACCATAATACAACAGATATTGATTTGAAAATCTGCCTTGTCTTCTCAATCCCAGAAAAACAAAATTTATATACATGAGTTTAATCTCCTATTCCTGAAATCTCTCCTAAGAATATTCTCAGAATATAGCATATCCCTATAATATCTCTTATAATATCATATCTCTTACAAATATAGATACATAAAATAAGGTTACTATATTTACACAGATCTTGCTTAATATATCTAACAACGAATCATTAAAGAAAAGTTTTCAGTGTTCGCAAAATATGAGAATTATATCTTGCGTAGTTTTTTATGTTTCCGGCTTTTATCTAATGGCAATTGGTTGAAACGATCAATTTAATTTTCCTCAATATATAAAACAATGAAGCCTATCCATTTAGGAAGTTGACTCATTTAGTGTCGCTGTCAGAGAGAAAACTTTCTGTTTATGTTTGAAAATTAACTATAATGGTGGAATTGAGGAAAACTGATGCAGGAAATGTAGTTTTGGAAGGGTGAGTTATATTAGGTCAATATTGTTTAAGCTTATAGTTTGTTTTTAGAAGCAGAAAAAATCAAATTTTTCTCATAAATATTTTTAAAATCTTGATCAAACACAAATTGTTGCTCTAATGTTAGCAAAAGAACTTTTTTAGTTGATTAGCTAAATGGAATTTTGTGCTCACTCTTCAAAAAAAATACTTTTTGGAAAAGAACTTCTAACAAAAAACACTTTTAAAATAAACAGATTTGTAAACTCGACCGAAACGACTATTAATGACTCAGCTTTTGTGATAGGTAGGTTGAATTATTTGACATAATCTCTTTGTTATTTTAGGTTCTTGGAAGATTTAAGAGTCTTGAGTACAGTTGCGATAAGATTACATAAGTTTATTGGTACCAAAAATTGTGATCGTAGGCATGCTCCATTCCAAAATATTCCAATAATAATGCATGTCATATAATTTTTTAAAGGGCATACACATATTTAACTTGATATAAAAATGGCAATTACAGGTAAAACCGATAGCAATAATGTTAGAAAAGGCAACTCGTTGACTTTTTGTCAACATATGGTGTCACGAACAGAAAGTTGTTTTCAATAGAAAAAATAAAATTTGGCCATGTCTGTCAGTTGATTCGAAAATTTCGGAATTAATTCATTACTTTGCCTGTCGGTGAGCTGTAGCAAAGCCAATTCATGTCAAGAACATTTTGATTTTTTTAATACAAATAATACTTCACAATTACAATTACAACAAGAGAGATAATGGTCAAAAACACATCTCAACTATCACTTTTTTGTGAATTTTCAACCTGAACCATCAGGTATTTGCGTTTTCAACCTAAACTATTTCCAATTGTTTATCAAAACACACCTTAATTAGTATAAGAACAACAAACGTGACACCTGATAGGTATGTTTTTTTTACCATGATCTCTTAGAACAACCAAGAGAGAGAAAAAAAAGATATAAGAAGACTCAAAAATTTCTATCTCACCGCTGAGATTTTACTTTGACGGCACTGTACTTATATTTACAAATAGTTGGTTGAAGTTCGAAACTTTAAATCGTGTAAACGGTAATGATGATAGTGTAGAATCTAGAACGGGGTTTAAATTTTTTACATTTATAATGTGTTGTGTTGGGCTATATATTGTTGAAAAAATCCCTTAAAATAAACCTCCTTAAAACCATATTTTAACCCTCTGAACATTTTTAGTTAGCCATAACTAGGCCTGTGAATGAATCGGTTCGGTTCAATTTTGGCCATCATCGAGTTGAAATTTCGAATTTTAACTTTCTAAAATTCTCAACCAAACTCGATACATTCTAGGTTCAATTTGATTCGTTTTTTATTATTCTGTTCGGTTACACAAATCGATTTGTTCGGTTTGTTCGAAATTTAAACAAGCAACTATTTTCATTTTAGTTTTAGAGTAAACATAACAAAAAATAACGAGACCCTAAATTTGTAACCTTATAACCAAGACATTAACCAAGAAAAAACCATAAACTTGCAAGCATAATAGCATATAAATAGCAAAACAAGAGTTTGACAACTTGTGCAAGCATACAAATCCGTCAACACCACATTACATATAAAAAATTAATAATCCAGCATCTTGCAACTTGCAAGCAGACAAGCATAATAACTTAGTTTGCATCCTCAAAAAAACCAAAAAAAAAAACTCTAATTTGTACAGGCTAAGATCAAAGAACAAACAAAGCCATGGGTGGAGGCAATGACCAAATGGCAAAGATGGCTCGTGAGAAGAATGCTGAAAAGATGAAAGACCAAAAGGGAAGTTAGCTTGAAGCCAACAAGAAGGCTATGAATATCCAGTGCAAGATGTACATGCAGACATTCATTTGCACCGCTTTTGAAGTTAAATAAATATTAATTCACTATTAAGTATTAAGCGTATATACAGTTAGACTATTAGAGTATTAGTCATATTAGTCATTAGTGGCATATAATTTTGTTCGGGTCGGTTCGGTTGATAATTAAAGTCAACTGTATCCGAACCGTTAAACCATAATATTTTACAATTGCATTTGTAAATCGAAATCGAATTGTATTATTCAAATTGAATTATCCAAATTATTTCGAATCGGTTCGAAAATTCGGGTTGAATTGATTTGTTCACAAGCCTAGCCATAACCCCATAAGTCCTTCTATTTGTGCTCTTTAAATAATAATAATAATAAAATTGCAGTTTCACTTTATCTTTCTTCGAGTTTAACTTTTCATAACAATAATAAAATTAGCATATCTTTTACTATTAGATAAGCCTTACCTGCGCAGAGCACGGACCCAACTTTTTCGATCTTCAGTTATTGCATTTTGATTTGTATAAATAGGATATTTTTGCCCCACAAAATTTAAGTGTTGACTCATTTTGTTAAATTAATTTGCATATCAAAATATGATGGTAAATTCTAGCGGATCGTTAGAAGTTCTGATGGATTAGCAAACACTTGCCTGGTAAGTTCTAGCGGATCGTTAGAAGTTCGGATGGACTAGCAAACACTTGCCTTGTCACAAGTCCTAGCGAATTGTCACGAATTTAGTATAAATTATATCATAACTGTGGAACAAAATGGCTTGCGAGTTTTGGTGGATCCCTAGAGTTCAAACGGATGGGCAAAGACTTCTCCGGCCATATGCAAGTTTTGGCGGATCCTCAAGCCTTAAGATAAATTGTACCATAACTTTATTACAAGTTTGGTCACTAAATTCTGAGGGATAGTCACTATGCAGGGTTTCTATTACCATCAATTTGCCTTTCATTATACCACATAAATGTGCACATCTCATACGTAATAAAGCAAAAATTTCCAATATTTTTATTATAAATAAATAATTTAAATATTTCAGGATTTACTTATTCCAGCAAGACCGAAGGTAAGCAACGCAATACCGAAATTAAATTTTGTAAGGTCAATGAAAGTAAAGAATTTCTTAATTTAATTTTGTGAATAATTTGCTAATATTCTATTTCGATATTTGTTATGAATCACAATTATTTGTTAGTACTTTTGAAATTCGACTTCATTTTTTTTTGAGTTCAGAAGAATAAATTTTGTCGTGACTTAAATATTGGTGAATTATTCTGTATATTTATCAGAAATAATTTCTTGGAAGCCAGAAGATGGTTGTGACACTAAAATTTAGAGTAAGAAATACTGGCTCACTGATGACTCTAGACTGTAATTCTAAATAAAAGAGTCTATAATTATAGCAGTATGCAATTTACTAATAAAAAAAATGATAACCACAATTTAACTTCAAAACAATTGAATCTAAAGAACCTAAGCTCTAAAAAATTATCATTAGTACATTTGCACACGGAACTAATGATGAAACGGAAAATTAAGTTTGTAGAAAATCAGAATTAGTAATTTAAAACATACAGTAAAAACAAAGTTAAACATATACATATGTATTTCCTCCTTCCGTCTAAAAATATTTATCGCATTTTTCATTTGCACGCCCATTAAGAAAACATTTATAATAGTAGCATTTTGACTATTTTACCCTCTTCACATATTTTATCATGTTCTCTATTTTCAATAAATATTTACTCCATTAATGATGAAACCTCTTAAATATTAGTATGTAAACTCACAAAATCAGTCCATTGATGTAATTAATATAAGAGCAAAATGGAAAAAGTTACTTAATTTTATTTTTGATAAATAAAATAATAAATATTTTGAGATAAATATTTTTAATAAGAACGATAAATATTTTGAGACGGAGGGAATAGAACCTAAGACAGCTAATACGAGAAATAGGCAAGTTAAAGGATAAAGTTGCCAGCCACAGCCCACAATCTCATATTGAGAAATGGTCCCCCCTAAAAGAGTCCGCGACTTTTGTAGCACAAAAAAAAAAGTTGAATCAAACTAGCACAAAAAAAAAAAAAACACATTAGTAGGTTTCACGCACAAATTTCGTGTGTGAAAGGACCAAACTGCAAAAATGCAACTTGGGCCTTTCACGCACGAAATTCGTGCGTGAAGGAGGTCTTCTGTTTTTTTTTTTTTTTTTTTTGGTGTTACCTTTCAAATCACGTTTTTTTCCATACTTTGGGCAAAAATTAGTCATGTTTCAAAACCCCAAAATATCAATATTCTATATAAAACTTAATATCTTTTTTCGCGTACAATAATGTCGGCTCATTACATCAAGTCCACCTAAACGTTTGGATCGTAGTTTTAGAGGTTCTAAAGTGCCCCGAAGTAAGTTTTGAAACTTGTCATATTTATAGGGTTTTGATTTAAGTGTTTTATTATATTTGAATGTACAAATATAAATATTTGATTTAATAATAATTCATCCAATACGAAAGGTTTATACTAATTAAAAAATAATTCATTCCATTTAATTACAATACTAATTCAAAGCAATACAATAATAAATTACAATAACAATACAATCTTCAAGTTCTAGAGGCTCTATTACTTCGAGACGTGCTTGTACTACCACGACCTTGTTGCCCACACGAACGCTTGTCATGGCCATATTGCTTACATGTAGAGCACTTGTGAGAGTAAGTTCTTTCACTAACATCCATTTGATTGGGTCTACGACTCCATGAGTTAATGCCCAATTTCCTGATGTAATCCTTGTTAGCAACCATAAAAAACGGCTCGTTTGACCAATAAGCTTCATTACCAAGTGGATGGAATTGGCCGGAATATGCTCTAAGGTAACTGTGGACCTTGTATTCTCCCGCCACATAACTTGTTACCGTTTTTCTCATTCTCTCGAAACACTTGACAACATGAGAACACGGCATGTGGTACTTTTGCCACTTACCACAAGTGCATGTTCTTGTTGCCTCATAAACGGCATGCACGTTTCCACCCTTACCGTTGTAATAACCCGTCCTAACTTCATACATATGTTGAATTGGGTCATACTCGGTCATTTGGTGATGCTCACATTTTTGTCTATAATGCTCCATATTTTTGAAGGGCTTTGGCATCCATGTCCCGCCGTCGGCTAATATCGCTCTGGCCTGCCTTGTCCTAACAACAAATCGCTCCACAACCTGCTTGAAAGTCATTCTCACCATTGCGGTGACAGGTAGTCCTCGAGCAGATTTCAGCAAGCCATTGAAAAACTCTGAGCTGTTTGTTGTGAGCATGCCCTATCTTTTGCCTCCATCAACATGAAGCATCCATTTTTCAACTTCGAGCTTCATCAACCAAACGTATGCGGGTTCACTCACTGCCCTGATCAGATCCATTTTTGCAGCCCATTTTCGTTGTTGATGCTCCATCGCAGCCCCCACATCAATTTGTTTATAGTGCCATTGTGAAACTTTGATTGCAAATTTGCTTTCAAGGGCCTTAAACAATAGCGATGGTAAACAAAGGGAGGCTGCCACCCCGGTAAATTATCCATATTGTGCAATATGCCTTTATGTCGATCAGACAGCACGCATATTCCGGTACGATCCTTAATAATATGGGTTTTCAAATGGGTCAAAAAGATCCCCCATGTGTCGTTGCTCTCGTTAGCGGCAATTGCGAAAGCAAAAGGAAATATTGACCCATTGGCATCCATTCCTATTGCAATTAGGAGCTTGATGTCGTAGGCACCATATACATGCGTACCATCTATGGATATCACTGGTTGGCAGTGAGCAAAACCATCAATGCATGGTTTGAATGTCCAAAATACGAAGTTGAAGATTTTACCCTCTATAAGCCGCCACTCTACAACAGTACCATGGTTAAAATGTTGTAGAGCTGCCATATACCTTGACAGCGATTGAAACGAAGTATGCCAATTTCCAAAGACCATCTCAAAAGCGCGTCTACGCCCGAGAAATCCCTTTCTGTTGCTTATAGTTTTACTATATACGGTTTGAACGTTTCGAATACAATATTTGATGGGGATCCTGCACAAGTTTAAACAAACAACATTTAGTAATGATCTTTTAATTGATATAAGACATATAATGTACTAGGTAGGATAAGTTACCTTGGCGTTTCGGCAACGTCTTTAAGTAACACTTGAGCAATCATGTTTGTATCTAAATTATAATGATCTGCTCGATTTTCTTCCATATCACAAGTGTGTCTTTCGCGGAATTTTGTGATAGCCCACATACCATCATGCACAATAAGATAGTCAGCGGGAGGGTGAGCTGGTATGGGCTGAAAAGGTCTCAACCTAGTCCACACTCATATTTGATATAGTCATTTAAAAAATATTTTATCAGTCGTTGTTTTAAAAAAATATATTTTGTGTTTAATTACACACACTTAAATATATTACCTGAAGGAGCGAGCAAAATGCAGGGACCTCTACCCTCGTGCCTATAGAACATCGGCATAATCCTCGATACATGTAGCCCAGCACAGCAGCGCCCCAACTATAACATCCTATCTCGGCGAGATTGTCGATATACCGAAGTTACCTCAAGCTCAAATGCGAACCCGAAGTGTTCGGGAACATGATGACCCCGAATATGATGAGTAGGTATAGATGTGCGCGTCGGTCAGCATCAGCCTGAGACGTGTCCTCTCCAATCGGATGTTGCATGTCTGTGAGGCGCAAGTGAGCGTAAAGGGCCGACAACAAAAGCCGATTCTGGCCGGAAATGTGCCAATCCAGAGCCGTGAAACCGGTGAGCCTAGTCAACTCATCCCGGTAAGGCGGCAGCACAGGAGGCTCCTCAATATACAATGGGCGTCCATCAACCTGTAGCCCATAAATGACCTCCACATCCTGAATGGTAATGGTAGCCTCACCGGTGCGGAGATGAAATGTGTGCGTCTCCGGTCGCCACCTCTGAATCAATGCAGTCACTAGCGACCTATCGTGCTGTACCCGACCAACTTCGACGCACCGATAGATACCGCCCCGCCGTAGTATATCCAGGACACGAGGATGTGGGGGGGGCGAGTAGCTAAGATCTCCCATGCTGAGTCCCTTAACCGGGTACGAACCTGAGACTCAGGCTGCAGGTCGGATGTCCATATACGTTGCGACCTATGCTCGGGCTGAAGATATAGTAACTCTGGGTCGAAGGGCCCCGGATCAAGAGGGTGTTGATCCATCTGTTTTAGGCATTTTAAACCAATCATTAACAAGTAGTATTAGTTATGTAATCTTTTATAAAATTTTTTATTAAGGATTGTGGTGACCCATCTGTTTTACGTATTTTAAATCAATCATTAACAAGTGATATTAGTTATGTAATCTTTTATCGAAAATTTAATTAAGGATTGTGGTGATCCATCTGTTTTACATATTTTAAATAAATCATTAACAAGTAATATTAGTTATGTATTCTTTTATCGAAAATTATATTAAGGGTTTTCAATCCTAAGCTACGGGTTATGAATCCTAAACTAAGGGTTTTCAATCCTAAAATATAAAGATTAAAAATTAATAAATCAAATAATTAACAATTAGTATAAATAATTAATAAATAAACAATTAACTAACTAATCAAATAATTAACAAGTTATTATCATATATTTAATAAATAAACAATTAAGTAACTAATCAAAAAATTAATAAATTGTAATCGTATATTTAACAAATAAACAATTAATTAAATAATGAAACAATTAAGAAATTATTAACAAATAAACAATTGGCTTAGCAAAAACTAAATAAATAATTAGCTAGTCTAACAATTAATAAATACTTATGTCGCTAATCGAACAATTAACAAATACTAAATAAACAATTAATAAATAATTAACTAATTAACAACAGATAAACAAATTTAAAAAAAAAGGAAAAAATGGGCAGTCCCAACAGTGCATACGGACTGCCCAAAAACGCACAAAACAAATTCGCAAAACAGGAAATCCACCACAATTACACAATGACCATGCTTAGGGTAATAATATATTTAGCAATGTAATAAAAAATTCGTAGTGAAATATCTAGATTGAAGGTTTTTTGGAGTTTTCAAAATGACATCTGCGCCGCTCTATTCCAAAATCTTATCTTAGAAACTTGTTCCTACACTTCAATATACCAAGAATATTGAGTTTTGGATTGAAAAAGAACAAGAAAATAGCGTTTTGGGGGTTGGGGACCACCTGAAATCGCTGCTAATGGCGGGTGGGGGCATCACTGTCGGGTCTGTGGTGGGGAAGGAGGGGGCGGCTTTTTGTTGCCCTCCTTCACGTACTAAATTCGTGCGTGAAAGGCCCAAGTTGCATTTTTGCAGTTTGGTCCTTTCACGCACGAAGGCCCAAGTTGCATTTGTGCAGTTTGGTCCTTTCACGCACTAATTTAGTGCGTGAAACCTAGTAATGTTTTTTTTTTTTTTTTTTTGCGCTAATTTGGTTCAACTTTTTTTTTTTGTGCTACAAAAGTCGCGGATTCCCCTAAAACATATACAGCTGTGTCAAAGGGCTGAAAGGTCCGCACAATCAAAGATTAATAAGCATACACAATAATTAACTTATAGGACCAATCAAAAGTCAAAACCAAATGTAAATGACTAAAATACCACCTACAAATCAACTAATGAGTCAAAGCGCACACGTCGATCCTGCTGCTGGACCACCTGTCTAAACAGTAGAAACATATATGTAGTTATGAGAAAAAATGACAACCTCCCTTAAGTTGGGGGTGGGGTTCAAGGTTGTCTCTTAAATATATTTTTGAGCAGTTTTGTGTTTTAAATTTGTTAAAAGTGGACACATTTTTAGTGGAAACTCACTTTGAGGTGTAGTTTCTGTTACTTTTCGCCTATTTCTAAAGGTCGGTGCAGATTTTAGAGCTGGTACAACTCTATTATTGGGAAAATTACAGCCCAATATCTTTGGGTAATCTAGTTTACAAGCAAATGTATAGGTGTTGTATTTTTATACTTAGATATACATATAATATACATACTATATACTATATCTATAATATACATATCGGTGTATAGGTTTTGTGATGCAAATCGCTCATTTGTGAGTTTTGGGGAAACCCTCTTATCTCTCCAAGTTGAACCCTCTTGATTACTTAGGTAAATTTTACTTGTATGAGTTCAATTTCTCTTTCCCTTTGGATTAATATGATGATTATTGCATTTTAATTGTTAGATCATCACTTCTTTTCTTCTAAAATCTATTCTTCCTCCTTTCTATTTGTTAATCAAATTCTTGTGTCTTATCTTGTTTGTTTAATTGTGGTTCAATTTATTCTTCTTGCATCTAGAATTATATCAAATTGATGAGGCCAAAGTGTATAGGTTTTTCTTCTCGTACTCTTTCAAATTATAGTAAAATTTAAGATATCGTCCACACAGATTGGAACCACCTAGGCTACAAACTTGTAATATTTTGACTACTATTTGAGAGAATCAAATTGGTGAAAGGTGAGTTTGGAATTATAAATTACTTAAATTAAAGCAAACCACTTCCGGAAGATTGATATTTTAAAAGAATTGGGAATCGGCGAATTCACTTGATACATCATTACAATAAAATCTCAGTTTCTACACGTATTTTCTAAAGAATAATTGCTTATTGCTAATACAATTATATTTTCACACTAAGAAATAAATGATTAATAACACTCTGTGAGGTTATGTCAACTAATTGATTTAAAACTAGTGACGAATAAACTGAAATGTCTTGCCTGAATTGTGCTCAAGGGTAGTAAAAGCTTCGTGAGAATATTTTTACTAAAAATCAATAATGTTGCCCACAACAGTTCCTCCGTGAGAATTAAAACTGAGGCAAGCAAGATTACAGACTTGAAATAATAATCTTAGTAAAAATCACTCTCACTCTAATATTCTATTCATCATTTATTTTATATTAATTTTGCTCCGTGAGAATTACAAAATTAATATGAGAATGACTTAGATATAAGATATATAGATGTGATAATAATGATTAGAAGATCATTATTCTAGCACAGTATGAAATATAAATAGAAAGTTTCAAGTCAAGTATGTATTGAAACTGAGATAGTATTATGATTATATCAAGCTTCATCAGCTATCTCAACAAAAAGAAACTACTCTGTCATGAAGCAAGATAAGTTAAAAAGAACTTTCGAAACACTAAGAATAATTTTACTATTAGAAAAAAGAGAACAAGATTAACTCTTCTCTTCCTCAGAAACTTAGAAAACTAGATAGGAAGTTGGATACAAAGTGGGATCCTTTTCTTCTACGAGCATATGCCTATTTATAGAAGAATTCCTATGAGGTCTTGGTGAGAAATCGCAAGAGAATATCAATATAATATATGTCCTTGATGAGAATTTGACACGACAATTTATCATGCAATCTTGGTGAAAATTTGTTGTATCTTTGTGATAGTTCCACTTGCATTCGTGTTTTGATGATTGTCAAGCTGGTTCAGAATCAGATAGAGACCTGGTCTGTAATCTGCTCTCTGTGCACTTTGCACCGTCAGTAGGGAACAACTGTAAAGCCGAGCCACTTGATGCACACAAGTACAACAGTGAGTTGACCCATGCTTTAGGTCAAAATTAAAGAGTGGTCTCTTTTCACCTCACATGCTCCCACTATATATACAACATTATGGCAACATATTTGGTAGACTTGAAAAACCTAATCCAAATCGTCCAAAATCTGCTGACACAAGTTTCTCAAGATCTCTTAAGAACAAAGTCATCGACAAGCCGAAGAACCTGATCCAGACCCAAGATTACCTGATCCAGACATAAGATATTATCTATGTTCTTTAGGTTGTTGTGAGTATTTGTTTACTTGTGCTTAAACTGTAAATCTACTCTCCCCAAAAAGAAAGCTGTTTGTAGGTGTTCTAAATTCTCAAGGTTACTTCCACAAGCTCTTGAGTGGTACACTAGGCTAGAGTTAGCTTAGTTGTATTAGTTGAATTCTCAAAGGTTGCTTGTTGGAAGAGTGTCTTCACAAGAACTTTGAGTGGTACATTAGGCTAGAGTTAGTCTAGGTGTATTAGTTTCGTTGGCTAGAGTTAGTCAAGTGGAGGTACTTACAATCGGTGTATTGTAAGGGTGGAGGGACTATGGAAGTTAGTTCCTAAGTTGCAACTATTGTAAGGGTGAGGGATTGTGGGAGTTAATTCCTAGTTTGCAATCGGGTGTGATCGAAAGTTGCTCGTGTAGTGGAGTTGAAATCCTACTGGGGTAGTTCGTGGTTTTTAATCCCTTAAGCCAGGAGTTTTCCACGATAAAATCGTGCCTTCTTTACTTACTGCATTGAATAAGGGAACTGGTACACAACCAAGTCCCTCATACACT
Organism: Lycium barbarum; assembly: GCF_019175385.1. Taxonomy (NCBI): domain Eukaryota; kingdom Viridiplantae; phylum Streptophyta; class Magnoliopsida; order Solanales; family Solanaceae; genus Lycium; species Lycium barbarum. The sequence goes on along the minus strand of NC_083346.1, from coordinate 13,455,705 downwards.
ATTTGGTGGACGCACAACCAACAACAATTGGTATCAAAGCAGGTGATTTCTAAAAGGTTAATACCTAGAAATAATATGTAAAATAGCTGCTCCACCCAATATGGAAGAAGGTCAATCTTTCACCAGGCCACCCATATTTAACGAAAAATACTATGGGTGGTGGAAGACTAGAATGCATGACTTCATCATGGCTGAAGACTCAGAGCCATGGGATATCATCTGTGATGGCCCCTATATTCTAGTACACATACGTGAAGATGGTGTAAAAACCACTGCCAAAATAAGGAAAGAATACAACGATGCTGATAGGAAGGCAGTGGAGAAAAAATATAAAGCCAAGAAGATCCTTGTGTGTGGAATAGGACCTGATGAATACAATCGAGTCTCAGCATGCTAAACTGCTAAAGAGATCTGGGAAGCTCTTGAAACTACCCATGAAGGAACAACACAGGTGAAGAACTCCAAAATCGACATGCTCACCATAGAGTATGAAATGTTAAAAATGAAGGAGGGAGAATCTATTCATGATATGCACAGTAGATTCACCTCTTTCATCAATGAGCTTCATTCTCTATGAGAGGATATCACAACTACTAAAATGGTGAGGAAGTTGCTTGGTGTTTTGCCGGATTCCTGGGATAGCAAGGTAAATGCTATTTCTGAAGCCCAAGACCTTACCAAGCTGACGGTCGATGAACTCATTGGAAACCTTAAAACCTATGGGATGAAGATGACCTTGAAGAAGGATGAAAAGAATGAAGCTGTCACACCCCTTTTTTCCCATGAAAAATGAATTAATTATGTTAAGTTCAAAAGGGTTCTCAAACCAAAAGTGACAAAAATTGTGTTTTGAAAAGGGATTTTTATTTAGAGAAAAAAGAATCACCACCTGGCATCGAGTTTTGGTGTGTCAAGTCACCGTTCCCTTTCAAAACAAGTTTGACTCTAAAAACTGATCAGCGACAGAGATTCCGGTTGAAGAATTCTGTTGACTGAGGGGAAGGTGTGAGGCATCCCTCGAGTCTCGTGGTTCTAGCATGGTCGCTTTAATTAACTTACATTGGCTTAAATAGAAACTCAATAAGGTAACCTCAAACAACAAACAAGCACGCACACCAAGAAAAGTTTGAAAATAAAGTCCGAATTATTACAACCCAAAATTTAAAAAAAAAATGCGAGAAATAAACTTAAACTACGCTATGCTAAACTATACTAATCTATCCCCGACATCCCGGGGTTTTCTCCATGGACAACCATCATTTTACATTTATTGTTTCTTCCGGGACATCCCACCCGAGAAATGAATACATAATATCCAAAAACAAGTAAAAGGAAACACACACACAAATATATGAACCTAAATTTGCCTACCAACCCCAATATCCCTAATTTGATTTAAGCGAGAAAGAAATTTACAACTAATATGATGCTAAGCCCAAATTTCTTTCAGTAAATTAATCTCCACAACCCAATTCTCACTATTTCCGGTCTACTTTAACAACCTCACCTTAGTTATTCTACAACCACCAAATAGTTAAAAAAAAAAAAAAGGCAACGGAAAATGAAAATGAAGAACAACAATGAAAAGCACGAATGGTGCTGTTTTTACCCTATGAAAATGATTCAACAATCAGCCATTAACTCAAACAAATATGAATATTTAATAGTCCTAAATATTATTGAAATAGTTAACTCAACTTATGTGTTTTAAACACTTAATCCCATCAAATAAGTATATCAATCAAGTAGGCAAACACCAAACAAATATTCCATCCAACATCAATAACCAAACATCTATGAATTAAATATGGAGCAAGGATTAGAATTGGACCTCAATGCTAATACCAACAATTCTGAAAAAAAAAAATCTGAATGAAAGTAGCTTCTACAGACCAAAAGCTTCGAACCCAACCTCGACAAGAATCCTCGAACCAGATTTGAACCCAACTTGAAAGAATCGATGGTTTTTAGGTGTTTTAAAGGTGGAAAAGTGGTGAGTCTCTAATGGTTTTCGCTGTTGATTTAACTGATGTTTCAGTTGGTTTTTTTTTTTACGGGTCTTTTATGTGACTAAATATAGGTCTTTATTTTGTGTTTGGATGGCGGTTAATCAGGTGGTTTTGTTTTGGTCGTTAAAGGGTGTTTAATAGTGGAGAAGGGCGAGATGGAGAGGGTGATAGTGATAGTGATGGTGGGATGGTTTTGGGATTTTCGGGTAAGGAAAGGTGGTGGGCTGGTGGTTAATGGTGTTTTTTTGTGGTGAAGAAGATGATATATTTTTTTTTTTGTGTCTGTCACTTCCTCTCTCTATATCAATCTGTGCCTCTATCTAAAATATTATGAAGACCCCCCCCCCCCCCCCTTCATTTTTTATATCCAAAATGATTCTTACTTTCTCTATAAAATCATTCCTTCTCCCCTCATTTGTGTATGTATGTGCCTTTTTTATTTATAAAAAAAAAAAGATAAAAGTCATGGACCCCCTATTTCATCTTTTTGTGTATGTATTAAATTATGGGGACCACAAAAATAAAATTCCCCTCCAATTGTCACGTGTTCTACCCCTTTTTTTTAAATCTGTTTTTCTTTCTTGTGTGATGTGTGTGTGAATTGTGGAGTTTGTTGCAAATGATAAGATGGAATCCTGGACATGTGGCAAATTTTCATTGGGCTCCTTTTTTTGTTTTAATAAAAATCTAAATATACTTATAGCATATTAATCACCTAATTTTAGACTAAGAAAAATACAAACTTATACATTTAAATCCAGTTAAAAAAAAGACAAGAATATTTTTTTTGAAAATTTTCTCTTTATCTTAAATACGACTCTATTTTTGTATTATTATTTTTTATTTTTACAACAAAACAACTAAAATGAGATAAGATTCGAAATAGCAAGATTAAGACAAAAAGAAATATTTAATGTTAAAAATCGTGTAAAACGAGTCTTGCTCTCAAAACTGCCAGAGAAGACTCAAGTGATGATGAATCTGAGCTGGCATATCTCACACGAAGATTTATTAAACTGATCCGAAGAAGTGGTGGAATCCCTAAGGTAGGAAGCTCCAACAAAAACTCCAGAGGAAATGACTATATCTGCCATAGGTTTGGTAAATCTAGTCACTTCGCTAAAGAGGGTTATCTGAATAAACAGGATAGTTATGACAAACCTGCAAGGAGAAACCAACTTCCTGACAAAAGGTTCAGAAGAAAGGAAGTTCCTGATGAAATAGTAAAGCAGACACTTTCTGCATTAAGGGACTCCTTCAGTGAGTCTGAAGATGAGGACGACAGAGAGGATACATCTATGGTGGTCATTGAAAATGAAGCCTCCAAGTATAAGTCTATCCTTGCCCTCATGTCAAAGTCAGATTCAGACGATAGAAATGAGAGTGATGAAGTGGAAGAGGTAAATTTCTGCGAGGTAAAGAAAAACCTGAAAGCCTACTCTCTAAATAAACTCGTGTCACCATCAGGTGTGTTAATTGATGCCCATCATGCCCTTATTGCTGATAAGGGTGCACTAACTCTTGAAATTAGTAATTCCGAACTTGAAAGAGACAATTTGTTGGTGTCGATTGGAGAGATGAGAGAGCAGGTTGATAAGACCAATCGGCTGAATATTATCCAGGAAGGTCAAATAAATGGGGATACATGAGCTTCTCTTAAAGGGAAGGGTGAAGCTTGTAAAATTTACTTGGAGCTTGATGATGAGATACAACAACAACAACAACAACAACAACAACAACCCAGTGAAATCCCACATCGTAGGGTCTGGGGAGGGTAGAGTGTACGCAGACCTGACTCCTACCAAGGTAGGACGGCTGTTTCCGAAAGACTCCCGGCTCAATAAAAGCATAAAAAGAAGTCAGATAAGGTTAAGAGATTCGGATAAGAGATTTAAAGCGATATGGAAATGAAATAATGCAAGCGACACAGATAATACAGGATAATCAGAGCACAGAAAATAACCGATAATAGCAGAAATCGGAGCAGATGACACAAGATAACCAAAGCACAGGAAATAACAGATAATATCAGAAATCGGAGCACAAGAAATTATATTGCAATAATGAGACTACTAATAAGAACAGATAACGAGACTATCTACTAGCCTTCTACCCTAATTTGGATCCTCCAAACCCTCCTATCTAAGGTCATGTCCTCGGTAAGCTGTAATTGCGTCATGTCGTGTCTAATTACCTCTCTCCAATACTTCTTCGGCCTACCCCTACCTCGTCTGAAACCATCCATGGCCAACCTTTCACACTTTCGCATTGGGGCATCTGTATCTCTCCTCTTCACATGTCCAAACCATCTCAATCTCGCTTCTCGCATCTTGTCTTCCACCGAGGCCACCCCCACCTTATCCCGAATATCCTCATTCCTAATACTGTTACTCCTGGTGTGGCCACACATCCATCTCAACATTCTCATCTCGGCAACTTTCATCTTTTGAACGTGAGAGATCTTAACTGGCCAACACTCCGCCCCATACAGCATAGTCGGTCTAACCACCACTTTGTAGAACTTGCCCTTAAGTTTTGGTGGCACCTTTTTGTCACATAGCACTCCGGAAGCAAGCCTCCATTTCATCCACCCTGCCCCAATACGATGTGTGACATCATCGTCAATCTCCCCGCTGTCTTGCACAATAGACCCAAGGTACTTGAAACTACTTTTCTTCTGGATGGCCTGGGTACCAAGCCTTACTTCCAAGTCAGCCTCCTGAGTTGCTTCACTGAACTTACACTCCAAGTACTCTGTCTTGGTCCTACTCAGTGTAAACCCTTTAGACTCCAGAGTATGTCTCCAACACTCCAGCTTAGCGTTAACTCCGCTACGAGTCTCGTCAATCAGGACTATGTCGTCCGCGAAAAGCATACCCCATGGCACCTCACCTTGAATTTGCCGTGTCAATCCATCCATCACCAAGGCAAATAAAAACGGACTAAGAGCTGATCCTTGATGCAACCCCATCGCAACTGGAAAGTGCTCTGAGTCTCCTCCTACTGTCCTCACCCTGGTTTTGGATCCCTCATACATGTCCTTGATCACCCTAATGTACGCCACAGGTACACTTTTAGCCTCCAAGCATTTCCATAGGATCTGTCTTGGAACTTTGTCATAAGCCTTTTCTAGGTCGATGAATACCATGTGTAAGTCCCTCTTCCTCTCCCTATACTGCTCCACCAACCTTCTCATAAGATGGATGACTTCTGTAGTTGAACGTCCCGGCATGAATCCGAACTGGTTTTCTGAAATAGACACACCTCTCCTTACCCTCATCTCCACCACCCTTTCCCACACTTTCATAGTATGGCTTAGCAGCTTGATACCTCTATAGTTGTTGCAACTCTGGATATCTCCCTTATTCTTGTATATAGGGATCATTACACTCGCCCTCCATTTTTCGGGCATCAATGCCGTCTTAAAGATGACATTAAACAACCTAGTCAGCCACTCCAAACCTTCCGGGGCCGCGCTCTTCCAGAATTCCCCCGGAATCTCATCAGGTCCGGTTGCTCTTCCCCTGCGCATCCTACGAACAGCACCCTTAACCTCGTCAACCTTAATACTCCTGTAATAGCCAAAGTCGCGACGCCTTCCTGTATGTTCTAAATCACCCAACATAATGTCTTTGTCCCCTTCTTCATTCAAGAGTTTGGAGAAGTATGACTGCCATCTCCGTCTAATGACAGTTTCCTCTAGCAATACTTTGCCATGCTCGTCCTTGATGCATTTTACTTGATCCACATCACCTGCCTTTCTCTCCCTTGCCTTGGCTAGCCTGAACAATTTCTGTTCCCCTCCTTTCTCTTCTAGGTCAGCATACATGCGTTCAAAAGCTGCCGTTTTTGCCGTCGAAACCGCCAACTTCGCCTCCTTCCTCGCCATCTTATAAAGTTCTGTATTCGTCCACTTCTCCACCTCATCCTTGCTTTCTATCAACTTTGCATACGCCACCTTCTTTGCTTCCACCTTCCCTTGAACTTCTCCATTCCACCACCAGTCCCCTCGATGCTGACCACGACTACCTGTCGAGACCCCCAACACTTCCCTTGCTACCACCCTAATGCAACTAGCCGTCTTATCCCACATACTGGTCGCATCCCCACTACTATCCCAGGCCCCCATATCCTTCAATTTCTCTCCCATCTCCAGGGCACTAATAGTGGTCAAACTCTCCCATCTGATCCTAGGTCGATCCTCCACGACCCTCTTCTTCCTCGTCATCTTGATCGCTAAATCCATCACCAAGAGCTTATGTCGGGTTGTAAGATATTCGCTTGGGATGACCTTACAATCCTTGCACAGACCTTTATCATCCTTCCTAAGGAGTAAAAAGTCAATTTGAGTCTTAGCCACCGAACTACGGAAGGTTACCAAGTGTTCCTCATTCTTTGGGAAACTCGAATTGGCTATCACCAATCCAAAAGCTCTTGCAAAATCCAAAAGTGAGACTCCTCCTCCATTCCTGTCCCCGAAGCCAAAGCCTCCATGCACATCATCATAACCTCCCGAAATAGGTCTGATGTGTCCATTGAAATCACCTCCCACGAATAACTTCTCAGTAGGCGGTATGCCTCCCACTAATTTGTCTAAATCCTCCCAAAAACGCCTCTTCTCCTCGTCGCCTAAGCCCACTTGCGGCGCATATACACTAATAATGTTCAAAGTAAGTCCTTCAACGACCACCTTAATCGACATCATCCTATCAGTGACTCTCCTAACCTCTACCACCTGATCCCTTAATTCACTATCTACTAAAATGCCCACCCCATTTCTATACTTCGACCTACCAGAGAACCACAACTTATACCCGTCTACCTCCTTAGCTTTAGGACCTACCCATTTGGTCTCTTGGATACAATCTATATTAATCTTCCTCTTCTGAAGAATCTTAACTAGCTCTATGGACTTCCCCGTTAACGTTCCAAGATCCTACTCTCAACCTAGACGTTCCTTTAACCCACTTACCCCTCCTAACCCTCGCCTCCGTCCCTAAACGAGAACATGACCCTAGTCTACCATCACTAAGTAAAGCCACGAAAATGAGTATGAACTAATAAACTATTCAAAAGTCTAAAGTTAGCAAAGAATGTAACTACAAGTGTATGGACAAATAATGAATATGGCAACCGGAGGTACCAACTCCAGTTGAAATGAACCTGATCGCCGCAGGAAAACACTGTTCAATGTTCGAGTATTGTTCACTGTTCAGTACCGGAGTACTGTTCACTGCCGGAGTTACTGTTCACTGTTAACTACCGGAATTATTTTCACAGAGTCCTGAAACAGGAGCAGAGAAGAGGGGGAACAAGAAAAGAAAAAGAAAAAAGAAAAAAAAGGAGAGAAAGAGAGGGCTGGCCGGAAAATGGTGCCGGAAAAAGTCTCCGGCGATGACACAGCTGTGTTCTGGCAGCGCCAGGAGAAGATAAAAAAGGGGAAAAGGAGAAAAGAAGGAGAAGAAGAAGAGAAGAAGAAGAAAAGGAAAGAGAGAAAAAAAAAGTAGATCTGGCCGGAAAAAGAGACCGGCGTTACCTGATCGCCGGAGTTACCTGGTCGCCGAACGCGATCTGATCGCCGGATGTGGTGGAAGGTGGGGTGGGGGGAGGGAGATGTTACCGTTGATAGTGGAGGAGAGAGAAGAGCAGAATTTCATATAAAGATAAAAATAAAATTAAAATAAAAAAGGAAAAACTAAGTCTCACTATTGATATCGAGAGGAGCAAGCAATTGAAGGAAGACTTGAACAGAATTAAGCTTGATCTTGACAAAACTCTCAAGTGGACCTGGTCTTTTGATGTAATTACCTCCATGTACAAGAGTAAAGGAAGCGATAGGGAAAGGACTGGTAAGCGGTAGGGAAAGGATTGGTTACAAGAAGATACCTTACAATCCTCGCAGCAAGTATGTCTCCACCACTAAGAATTGGGTTTGCACTCATTGCGGGCAAGCAGGTCACTGATAACGTCCAAATCCACCCTATTAATTAGAATGGGCACGGTCGTATGCAAATATATTTTACCCAACTATGAGTCGGGGTCGAATCTGATAACGTCCAAATCCACCCTATTAATTGGAATGGGCACGGTCGTATGCAAATATAATTTACCCAACTATGAGTCGGGGTCGAATCCCACAGAGAACAATATGTAGGCGATTAGGAAAAGTAGGAATTTTCACCAACTACGCTAAAGCCAAACGATGGATAATGTTTTGGTTTTGTTTGAGAGAATTATAACTAATGCAAAAATGTAAACTAACCTAGAAAGCAAGTAAAATGATCAATGGCCACAAGCATGGATACAAGGGAAACTACGCTCAAGTAACGATCCAATGTACTTCATGATTTACAAATAATGGTGAGTTTATATTACTTAGCCTCGGATAATGACTCTAAATTAGCTTCTTCCGAAGACTAACTAGACTACCTAATTGAATATCCCTAAAGCAATTAGGAGCATTAAGAACACCCGAATATGGCTACAAGTGGTGTCGCCTATTCCTAGGTCGATTTCCATTAGATGAGGGTTAACGCCCCAAATTCTTGTTAATTAATCTTTCCCAATCCCAAGTTTGCCTCTTCCAAGTTTAAACCGAAATAAATGGGCAAGTCTTAGGGTTAGCTACTCCCTTAAGAATCATTCAAAATGAGATTAATTAAAGAAACAATAACTCACTTCATTAGGAATAAAATCATTCAACACATAAGCAAAACAAGAGATTCAATCCAAACTTTAATCAAGAATATTTCCATAAACGAAATTCAAATATTGAAATGAAATACTACACACATAAATATTCAATACATAGCAAGAGTAGAAGAAATGGGTAAAGAATTTCTCATTGGTGTCTCCAAATCTTCTCTTCCAAGGTGTTGGTGATGAACCCTAGCCTCCAAGAACTTGTGTGTTGTGCCAAAGATGAAAATGTTTTCTTGCCCTAAGCCTCTCTTTATGCCCAGATTTTTCCAAGTCAAAACAATGACAAAATATGCCCCAACTTTCAGTTTTTGCAGTTCTGCCCGTTTTTTGCAGTTCTGTCCCGTTTTTGCAAAACTGTCCAGTTTGGACAGTTTTGCAAAACTGTCCCATTTGGCCTCTTTTTGACTAAATTTTCACTTGGTTTCTTCTGATCACTTCTAAATCACATAAAACCTGTAAAGTAGATGTAAATGATATTAAATACACTATTTTCTCAAGCAAATATAGCAAAAATATAAGATTAAAGAAGAGATAAGTTGGTAAAATACCAACTTATCAAACCCCCAAACTTAAACTATTGCTTGTCCTCAAGCAATTCAAAACATAAAATCTTTTTCTAAGGAATTGACTCAATAGTGCATCAACATCATACCAAATTAAAAAGTCTACTTTAAGCACAAAAACATGACTTTGATTGGTACCAACAATTAATTCAAAACATATGAATCACCAACTTCTTCTTAAAAACTTCATTTTCTTTTCAAGTGCTCAAACACCAAGTTGATCAAAGTAGCAATCAAGTCATGACACTAAAGCTTCAAAATTTGACTCCTTATCACAAAACAACTTTCTTTTGTTCATTCCTCTCAATTGAAAAATGGAACAAGTTCACAACTTAAATTCTCATGTGTCCTCACACTCAAGAGAGAATCCCACACTTAGAAAATGTAATTCAAAACACAAATGGGATATTTAAATAGAAAGAATTAACTCTCTTCTCTCACAAAGATGTTCAATTGCACAAGTAGTACCATAAGCTTGCCCTTCATGTATTTCTCCACTAATATAGACACACTTGGTTCAAAATCAATTAGGACTTAAAGGGTTGTAATGTAGGCTTTTGGTTAAGGTAGGAACATAATTTGGAAATAGTGACTCAAAAACCTCCCTAAGCACTACAATTTCAACAATCAAAGCACACTTCCTTTGAAATTTTTTCACCCCTTTCTTCATTTTTCCTTTCACCACTTAGTCTTCCCATTATTCACACACTAGTTTTTTTTTTTTTTTTTTTATTTGCACCGTAACACCGTCGACGGACCGTCGATCGTGTTACGGGCCATATCTCCAACCGTAACTCAAGTTATTCATTTATAGCACAGGAACCGTAACTCATTCGACGGACCGTCACACGTGTTACGGTCCGTAACACCTCACCGTAACACCACCCAAATTTCCAGAAAGTTTTACATGGAAATCAATGGTGTTACGATGGGTGTTACGGTTCGTAACACACGTTACGGTCCGTAACACCTCACCGTAACGTCATCCAAATTTCCAGAGAGTTTACTTGGAAATTTAATGATGTTACGATGGGTGTTACGGTCCGTAACACACGTTACGGTCCGTAACACTGAACGACGGAACCATTTAACAGTTCAATTTTTTTTTTCCGCCTTTAAAGTAACTCCCACATAACAACTTTTTCCAACCATCACCCCCAAATTTAGGCTTTTCGCCTATGTTTGCACTTTCAACGCACTTAAGGAGGTAGGGTACCAAAAGATGGATCAATGAAGAACAAAAGGTTAAAGCTTGTAACATGGTTGCCAAAGAAAAGGTTAAAGGCTCAAAAGGGGTTGACTAGGGAAAATATGCAAAGGTAGGATATTTAAGGCACAAAAGCGGTTCAAGGAAGGCCTAACATCATTTTTCAAACCAAGTGTAGTCTAGGATTTCGCCTTGAAACTCATTCCGGGCAAGTTCTAGACCACAAATAATGCAAAAGAACTCACAAATAAACCTCATCACACATGACACATGAAAACTCAAGTAGAATATGTATCCAAGAACCAATTGAAACAAATGAACTCAAAAAGTCACTCATAGCCTAAAGAGACTAATTAGTGAAAGTAAGAGCCAAAAATTAAATCTAAAAATCACAACAAGAAACCTTACTTCAATCATTTTTCTTTTTCAAAAATCAAGAGTTCATATGTTAAGGTTTAAATAAGTTGGTACCAAGCAAGCCAAAAATTAGCCAAGGGGTAAAAAATCACATCCCAACACCATTTTTACTCCTAAACTACATAACTAAGAACGGAAATAAAATAACAAAAGTGACTAATCCACAACATGCAAAAAGAACGAAATTTTCAAGAATTTGAGCAAGTTCCATTTGTAACGTTTATCCACAGGCACACCAACAGTCACAAAATAAACCCGACAAGGGCACACAATCAAGCATAACCAAAATATAACGTGCTACCACATGCCACCCCCAACTAATAACATTGCAGTGTCCTCACTGCACAAGCAAAAACTGGACAGTTTTGCAGAAGCAAAAACTGGACAGTTTTTCGAAACTGGACAGTTTCTGCAATTTTCAGCAGCTACTGGTTTGGGGCTGTCCAAAAATTCGACCTGCTCAAAACAACTCCAAAAATTCTGAAACTTTGCAGATTAGTCAAAAACCATAAACAAAACTATTCTAAAAACTCAAATTTCAAAAATAATTTAAAATTTTTAAAACGATGGGTTGCCTCCCACCAAGCGCTTAAGTTAACGTCGCGGCACGACGGTTACCTTTTACCACTTTTCCCTCCATTTGGAAGATATGAATTTGCGCCCCAACTTTGAATCAAGATTCCGGTGATGCTCATGAGGCAGTGGTAGGAAAACAAAGAGGCCAACTTTTGGGTATCGCATTTTGCACTTCTTGGCCCGTGAGTGAGGCATGTCATTTTCTCTTCTTGGCATAGCAAACTTCAAAATGAAAACGCTTTCTTCTTCATCTCCAAAAATCTCCATTGGCTTGATTGGTTCAACTTCCATATCATCTACCAAGCACAACGTTGAAAAATGGCTAGAATGAGGTCCAACGCGCTCAAATCCTAAATTTGCATGAATTTTTGCATCCTCACCCAAAAATGAACTAGAGTCTTCAAAAATTATTTTATGAACTTTTTTATGCAACTCTAGTATCATTTCTTCAATCTCGACATCTTGCATTATTTTCGGATTGGTCGGTTGGCAATTCACCATTAACTCATGAAAATCAATCTTGACCTCTTCTTCATTGGAAACCAACTCAAAATTATGATCCATGGCCCTTTGATATTGAGCATTACATGCTTCAATCTTTGCATTCAATTCAGCCTCCAATTTCCGGATATCAATTTCAAGTAGCTCCACTTCTTGACTTTGCTCAACATGCATTTTTAGATATTCTTCCATCATCCGTGAAAAGCCTTCACGGTGATCCCCATAGACTTCAAGATGTTGAGCTTGATTCATTAGCCAATCTTGGCTCACCATTTCCATTTTGTCAAGATTTTCTTCATGGTGAGAATCGTCCAAAGCTTGTAAAAATCCTAACATGGTGAAATCCATGTTTTGGATAGTTTCATCATCTCCATTTTGAACTACTTCCCACCATTTGGCCACAATTTTCCCATATTTTTCATTTCTCTCCATAATGCCACTTAACATTTCCTCAATTTCCTTTTTTCGAGTGTTGAAGATTTCTTCTTTATGACTTAGCTCATTTTCTTCAAGTTGAACCACTTCTTCAATTTCACAACTCTTGTTGTGGTCACAAGAATTTTCGGGCTCATCTTGTAAATTTGAAATCTCTTCTTCAACTAATTCATTTTGAGGATTAGGCACATCCATGGAAATTGAAAAATTTTCATCCTCAAGTGATTTGTTCATTTCTAAAATGGATTGCCTGACGAGTTCTCGCTCCTCCTCCCTTTCCCGGTCAAAGTATGCTTGGAGCAATTCCATGATACCTTCATATCCGGTACTTTGCCCTTCGTTTGCCATATCATTGTTCCTATCAAACTCAAAAGCACAACTAGTATTTTCATTAGAACAACTTGGGGGAGGGGAAGGAAAATAATTAGGACAATCACTCCAATGTCCATTTTGACCACCACATATATTACAAATATTCCCATCATAGGATTGAGACGGTGCACATATCTCTCTCCCGGGAGCATTTTCACAATCTTGCCAAAAGTGAGGTCCTCCACAATATGGACATGGGTCATCAAAGTATGAACAACTACCATCCAACCAATTTTCATTATATGATGTCATTTTTTTTAGCAAAAGCAAAAACTGGACAGTTTTGCAGAAGCAAAAACTGGACAGTTTCTGCAGAAGCAAAAACTGGACAGTTTCTGCAGAAACAAAAACTGGACAGTTTTGCAAAAATTGGGCAGTTCTTTTTTTTTTTTTTTTTTTTTAGAAAGCAAAGAAAGTTTGGACCAAAGCAAGTTAGCTTAAATCCCAAACTAACCTAAATACGCCAAATTGTTCCCCGACAACGGCGCCATTTTTGATAACGTCCAAATCCACCCTATTAATTGGAATGGGCACGGTCGTATGCAAATATAATTTACCCAACTATGAGTCGGGGTCGAATCCCACAGAGAACAATATGTAGGCGATTAGGAAAAGTAGGAATTTTCACCAACTACGCTAAAGCCAAACGATGGATAATGTTTTGGTTTTGTTTGAGAGAATTATAACTAATGCAAAAATGTAAACTAACCTAGAAAGCAAGTAAAATGATCAATGGCCACAAGCATGGATACAAGGGAAACTACGCTCAAGTAACGATCCAATGTACTTCATGATTTACAAATAATGGTGAGTTTATATTACTTAGCCTCGGATAATGACTCTAAATTAGCTTCTTCCGAAGACTAACTAGACTACCTAATTGAATATCCCTAAAGCAATTAGGAGCATTAAGAACACCCGAATATGGCTACAAGTGGTGTCGCCTATTCCTAGGTCGATTTCCATTAGATGAGGGTTAACGCCCCAAATTCTTGTTAATTAATCTTTCCCAATCCCGAGTTTGCCTCTTCCAAGTTTAAACCGAAATAAATGGGCAAGTCTTAGGGTTAGCTACTCCCTTAAGAATCATTCAAAATGAGATTAATTAAAGAAACAATAACTCACTTCATTAGGAATAAAATCATTCAACACATAAGCAAAACAAGAGATTCAATCCAAACTTTAATCAAGAATATTTCCATAAACGAAATTCAAGTATTGAAATGAAATACTACACACATAAATATTCAATACATAGCAAGAGTAGAAGAAATGGGTAAAGAATTTCTCATTGGTGTCTCCAAATCTTCTCTTCCAAGGTGTTGGTGATGAACCCTAGCCTCCAAGAACTTGTGTGTTGTGCCAAAGATGAAAATGTTTTCTTGCCCTAAGCCTCTCTTTATGCCCAGATTTTTCCAAGTCAAAACAATGACAAAATATGCCCCAACTTTCAGTTTTTGCAGTTCTGCCCGTTTTTTGCAGTTCTGTCCCGTTTTTGCAAAACTGTCCCATTTGGCCTCTTTTTGACTAAATTTTCACTTGGTTTCTTCTGATCACTTCTAAATCACATAAAACCTGTAAAGTAGATATAAATGATATTAAATACACTATTTTCTCAAGCAAATATAGCAAAAATATAAGATTAAAGAAGAGATAAGTTGGTAAAATACCAACTTATCAGAATCCCACAGAGAACAATATGTAGGCGATTAGGAAAAGTAGGAATTTTCACCAATTACGCTAAACCCAAACGATGGATAATATTTTGGTTTTGTTTGAGAGAAAATTATAGCTAATGCAAAAATGTAAACTAACCTAGAAAGCAAGTAAAATGATCAATGGCCACAAGCATGGATACAAGGGAAACTACGCTCAAGTAACGATTCAATGTATTTCATGATTTACAAATAATGGTGAGTTTATATTACTTAGCCTCGGATAAGGACTCTAAATTAGCTTCTTCCGAAGACTAACTAGACTACTTAATTGAATATCCCTAAAGCAATTAGGAGCATTAAGAACACCCGAATATGGCTACAAGTGGTGTCGCCTATCCCTAGGTCGATTTCCATTAGATGAGGGTTAACGCCTCAAATTCTTGTTAATTAATCTTTCCCAATCCCGAGTTTGCCTCTTCCAAGTTTAAACCGAAATAAATGGACAAGTCTTAGGGTTAGCTACTCCCTTAAGAATCATTCAAAATGAGATTAATTAAAGAAACAATAACTCACTTCATTAGGAATAAAATCATTCAACACATAAGCAAAACAAGAGATTCAATCCAAACTTTAATCAAGAATATTTCCATAAACGAGATTCAAGTATTGAAATGAAATATTACACACATAAATATTCAATAAATAGCAAGAGATGAAGAAATGGGTAAAGAATTTCTCATTGGATGCCTCCAAATCTTCTCTTCCAAGGTGTTGGTGATGAAACCCTAGCCTCTAAACTTGTGAAAACTGCCAAAGATGGTGTTTAGAAAACCCTAGTTGGCTTTTTATATGAACTGGAATGGCAGAAATCGTCAAAGCCCAAGTTCTGGTCAAACTGGGCTAAAATTTCTTCTGCGCGAACGCGCCATTATACTGCGCGAACGCGTGGAATCACGTCTGTTATTTAGCGCGAACGCATGATCTTCCACCGCGAACGCGCAGACTTAATAACGTGAGTGGGCGCGAACGCGTGGATTACCTGCGCGAACGCGCAGAGTAATTTTCCACGAAATTTTCCAGAACCTCCAGTTGTTTCCAGTTTTGCTCGTTTTTTGCTTGTTTTCCACACTTAGGCTCTAGGGACCCCGTATTACCTGAAACATACTAAAAACCACGTAAAATAACATAGACTTGCTTAAAAACAAGTAAAACTTATAGTCGAAAAGCGTCGATTGTGGCGTAAAATCACGCCATATCAACACCCCCAACTTAAAGTCTTTGCTTGTCCTCAAGCAAATCAAAACAAAAATCTCAATGAGGAACCACTTTAAGCACAAAAACATGACTTTGGTTGGTACCAATAATTAGGCTACAAGCATGTGAAGCTTCAACCAAATAACTCCCTCATTTCAAAGTACAATTTCAAGAATGCAATAGAGATATAAATTTCACGACCCAGCCCCGTGGGCCGTGACTGGTGCCCTACTTGGACACCTAAACATACATACATACCAAATTGTCACACTATAGCTTAACTCAGATTTCATATTCATCTTTTAAACAGAACTGAAAATAAATATTATCTTACGCGACTGCGCGCACAAAATATCGTATCAGAATTAAAAGAGACGGCGGAATATACATCGCCGAATATCTGCACATATACAAATATACAGGCCATTTTGGCCGTATCCAAATCTGATAGTTTAGCGGAATGTACATCGCCAGATACATATACGTATACAGACAAATGGGCCGTTTTGGCCATACTAGCAAACGGAACTGCACTAAGACGCAGATCATGCACAAACAAATACACCCATGACCCACATATATGACTACAGGCCTCTACAAATCATATCGGAAACATATGACGGGACAGGGCCCCGCCGTACCCCAAATAGTCAAATATACAGATGCATATACATCATAAAAGATAAATACCAACATACGGGATCCGGATCAAAAGGAGCACTCTGTAATAGCAGAACGTATGGCCTACACTGGCAGATCACGAACTTCTGTACCTGCGGGCATGAAACGCAACCCCCGAAGAAAGGGGGTCAGTACGGAAGATGTACTGAGTATGTAAAGCATAAAGTACAGAAATCCAAACCACAACTGAAGTGAAAGGTACAGAGAGAAAATACCGAATCAGTACATCAAAGTCTGCGCTGAAAGCATATATATATATATATATATATATATATATATATATATATATATATATATATATATATATATATATATATATCATGCAGATAAAAATCATGCAAAAAGCTCAGGAACGTGGTCACCACTCCGACGCTGGTGCCACACACAGCATAACTCCAGAAGGTTTCAAATCTCTGTACATCCCCGAACATAACATATCACATCATCAAATCATATCATAAGCCATATCACAGCATAACTCCATAAACGGTACCCGGCCCTATGGCGAGGTCTCGGGAACCGTAACACAGCATACGGCCGAATATATCATAGTGCGCATGATCACAAAACCGGCCCGGGAACCGGCGAACGATGTCATAATAGCAGGCACGAGCAGAGTAGTGCAGAAATCATATGCATATACATAATTAAATTTCCAGACTCGACAAATAAGTACGTATACATATATTTGAGATCAGAAGGTCCAAAGTAAGTATCGAGTCTGTCGGAAGTAGCATACAAAGATATAAGCCTTTTAAATTTACAAACTTTCGATAATATACTTCATAAGTCTTTTTCTGAAAAGTCAGTATCGTTCACATTTAAGGAACTCTCAAATAACTTATGGAACAAATCAAACGGAACCTTAGGTTCATAGGCAAAAGTTTCCTTTTTTATATCATACGAAATTAGATCAAATCAGACAAACGAAGGAAATCTCGGGGGTAATGGGCCCACCTCGGGCCAAGTCGAGGTGGCGGACATAAATCACGAACATTAGACTCTATGGAGTCATCCATGAAAGTTTCAAAGCGATTCTATCATATTTGTGCAAGTTATGGATGTTTGAACAGTTTCCCAGCAAAACATAAGGATTATAGTTCAATTGCACTGAATGAATATTACCCAAAATCAGACTCGGGTTTCTATGGACAGAATAACCCCCGAGGCTCAAATCTCAACCTAGTATATCTAGGACATGCCAAAAGAAGAAAAGGGATAGCTTTACATACCTTTTTCACTTCTTACGCTCGTTCAAACTCAATTCCCGTTTCGTCCGAAATCTACAATTGGTCATATTTGCCAAATATTAATCATAAGGCTTTAAGAATCCAATCTTAACCAATTCTTGCCTACAGAAATTTAGGCAGCATCTCCCCTATATATACAACATCCCCGAGATTTAACTCGGCCAAAATAATTCAACACCAACCCAACAACAACACCAACAACAACAACAATCACTACACAACACAATATATCATAACTAGTCCTCTTTCCAACATAGTGCAATAACTTTCATTCCAACTTCACATTTCCAAACCAATCTCAATGTTTTTACATTCATTACTAATCAAGATCATTACAATATAATTCGGAAGCATTTCATATCATTTCTATAAAATATTCACAAGATATACAAAATATACTAACTTTCCACCAAAACCATAATCCATCCAAAACTTCTAATCTTCAATCTACATATTCATAACATATTTCCATCTCCCAATTTCATCAACCATAATCATAATTTGTACCTTAACATTTTCATTTCCATAATATCATGAAATCATACTAAATTGACATAATCTTCTACATTCCATTTCAAGGCCAACTTAAACCATTTTACCTTCCTTTACATTATAAGGATCACAACAACACATCTAACATATTAAACAAAATTAATTCATTCCCATTTCTTCACTAAGCACCACACGGCCAACACACCACTTCCAACTTCAACTAAATTCATTCAACTTTCATTTTCCAATATAAAGTCCACTACAACTACAACTAGAATACAACATAAAATTCAACTCACCATATGTATACAACAATATACATATACGGCCACCTACATATATACACACCCACCTTGCAAACTTCCATATTTCCATAATTTCTACTCATTTCTATATACTACAACACAAACAAACCTTCATAACATAATAAAAAGGGATAAATTCTTACCTTTTTCTCCTATCTTCTTCACTTGAACAAGTTGTTATATTGATAAACCAAGCTCCTTATCCTCCAAAATAGCTACACCAAGTTGTAAAGGACCCTTAATTTAGTAGGAAAACCACAAGATAATAATTTTTTAAGGAAGATTTCAAAGGGGCAAAAATTGAAGGGCATGGCCGAATATGGCCTTGTCTTTGCTCTTCTTGTTCTTATTTTTCTCCTTGTCTTACTTTCTTGAAGTTTCTAAGGATAATGATCCTTATATTAATTTAAGCACATGGAAATTTAATTAAAATTTTGGTGGGCTTGGCCATACATGGCCGGCCACCCCTCCTTTTGGGCCTAAATTTTCTCTTCTTTTTTTTGGGTCTAACCCGGTTGGTCCCGAGTTGGGCCTAGCCCACTGACCTTTTGACCTTAAAACGTTCATATCTCCTTGTACCGACGTCACCTGGGAACCCACGACCTATGGTTGGAAAGCTAATTCAATTATCTACAACTTCTATTTATTGGTATTTTTCCAAATTCCAAACTTATAATACCGTTTTTGCCCCCCAAAGTCAGGTCACCCGAAAACGTTTTCTTAAAAATATTCGTTTGGAGGACTTCCACTTTGATTTGGCCCAAGGGTCCTTCTTGAGTTGTGTTTAACTTTACATATGTGATTCATATAACTTGTCACATGTTCCAAAAAAAATCTTGATGTGTGGGCCCCACCTCAGCTTACAAATAATCCGACGTTCAAAAATACGGGATATAACAATAAAACTATCAAGCAACAACACTCAAGTCTCAATAAGTGACTCAAAACCACTAGTTTACTAGATATGCTCAATTGACTCAACTTGGAATTTTTGAACATCACCACTCTATCGTAATCCATATTCCCTCACAAGAAAGAAAGTCCCAAAATCACTATATTCACAACAATAACGCAAGGGACAAATACACAAAGTCACTCACACTCAACAAAGAAATTATAGTGCTTACAAATATCACACCATAAACTTGCCCTTATTTTCAATCATCACTAACTCAAGAACATTCGGTTGGAGATCACATAGGGACTTTTTAGGCTTGTAATGTAGGCTTAGGGAAGGGTAGGCTAAGTATTTGGGATACAAGTGACTACGCCCTCCTTGAACACTACATAATACCTTTTGTCTACTTTCCTCTTCATTTCAAAACATCACTCCTTCCTTTGCATACTAGTTCCCCCAATTATTTCAACTTTTTTTTTTTGTTATTTTTTTTTTTTGCACAAAAAGTTTGCAACCTTTTTGTATTTTTTTCAAAAATCCTTCCTTTCTTTTGACTTTTTCATAACACCAACCTTCACCACTCTCAACCAACACTAACACCCCCAACTTAGGCTTTTGTCCTCAAATTCACAAGTTCATGTTCAAGGAGGGAAAGGTTCAAAAGAGAGACTTTTCATCGAACAGGGTAAAGACTTGTAATGAAGCAATCAAAGAAAAGGTCATAAGCTCAAATGGGGTTACTAGTGATATTATTTATGCAATGGTAGGCTAGAAAGGCTAAAGAGGATTTTTTTCAAAAATCACACAGATAGCCAAGGTCATCTCTCCAACCAACATAATCAAAATTAGCATTGAACGACTAACCGGGCAAGTTCTAGATGATAAAAGTAAACACAAGATTTATTCAATAAACACTCACACACATGGCATATGAACTAGTCAAGATGGATCAATTTCACTTCCCAAACAAGAACAACTAGTGCAATATCTCATAATCCAAAGTAAAGACAACTAGTAGGTAAAGAGTCACCAAATGAGCCAAAAAGTTGTCACAAAGATCATTCTTTCCTATGCACCTTGTTTTTTAACTTTCACAAAACAATTTGGAGGGGTATTCGCATTTCAATTTCACATGCAGAAGACTAACTCTATTAGTACCAAACAAGCCAAGAGTTTTCATATTTTTCCTCAAAGAAAATAAAATAATAAGAGTGACTAATCCACAACATGTCAAAAGAACAAAATTTTCAAGAATTTGAGCAAGTTCCATTTGTAACGTTTATCCACAGCCACACCAACAATTACAAAATAAACCCGACAAGGGCACACAATCAAGTATAACCAAAATATAACGTGCTACTACATGCCACCCCCAACTAAAAACATTGCAGTGTCCTCACTGCACAAGCAAAAACTGGGCAGTTTTACAAAAATTGGACAGTTTTGCAGAAGCAAAAACTGGACAGTTTTTCAGAACTGGACAGTTTCTGCAATTTTCAGCAGCTACTGGTTTGGGGCTGTCCGATTCGACCTGCTCAAAACAACTACAAAAATTCTGAAACTTTGCAGATTAGTCAAAAACCATAAACAAAACTATTCTAAAAAATCAAATTTCAAAAATAATTTAAAATTTTTAAAACGATGGGTTGCCTCCCACCAAGCGCTTAAGTTAACGTCGCGGCACGACGGTTACCTTTTACCACTTTTCCCTCAATTTGGAAGATATGAATTTGCGCCCCAACTTTGAATCAATATTCCGGTGATGCTCATGAGGCGGTGGTAGGAAAGCAAAGAGGTCAACTCTCGGGTGTCGCATTTTGCACTTCTTGGCCCTTAAGTGAGGCATGCCATTTTATCTTCTTGGCATAGCAAACTTCAAAATGAAAACGCTTTGCTTTTCATCTCCAAAATTCTCCATAAGCTTGGTTGATTCAACTTCCATATCATCCACCAAGCACAACGTTGAAAAATGGCTAGAATGAGGTCCAACGCGCTCAAATTCTAAATTTGCATGAATTTTTGCATCCTCACCCAAAAATGAACTAGAGTCTTCAAAAATTATTTTATGAACTTTTTTATGCAACTCTAGTATCATTTCTTCAATCTCGACATCTTGCATTATTTTCGGATTGGTCGGTTGGCAATTCACCATTAGCTCATGAAAATAATCTTGACCTCTTCTTCATTGGAAACCAACTCAAAATTATGATCCATGACCCTTTGATATTGAGCATTACATGCTTCAATCTTTGCATTCAATTCGGCCTCCAATTTCCAGATATCAATTTCAAGTAGCTCCACTTCTTGACTTTGCTCAACATGCATTTTTAGATATTCTTCCATCATCCGTGAAAAGCCTTCACGGTGATCCCCATAGATTTCATGTTTTTGAGCTTGATTCATTAGCCAATCTTGGCTCACAATATCCACTTTGTCAAGTTTGTCTTCATGGTGAGAATCGTCCAAAGCTTGTAAAAATCCTAACGTGGTGAAATCCATGTTTTGGATAATTTCATCATCTCCATATTGAACTACTTCCCACCATTTGGCCACAATTTTTTCATATTTTTCATTTCTCCCCATAATGCCACTCAACATTTCCTCAATTTCCTCTTTTCGAGTATTGGAGATTTCTTCTTTATGACTTGGCTCATTTTCTTCAAATTGAACCACTTCTTCAATTTCACAACTCTTGTTGGGGTCACAAGAATTTTCGGGCTCATCTTGTAAATTTGAAATTTCTTCTTCAACTACTTCATTTTGAGGAATAGGCACATCCATGGAAATTGAAAAAATTTCATCCTCAAGTGATTTGTTCATTTCTAAAATGGATTGCCCGTCAAGTTCTCGCTCCTCCTCCCTTTCCCGGTCAAAGTATGCTTGGAGCAATTCCATGATACCTTCATATCTGGTACTTTGCCCTTCGTTTGCCATATCATTGTTCCTATCAAATTCAAAAGCACAACTAGTATTTTCATTAGAAAAACTTGGGGGGGGGGGGGGGGGGGGGGGGAAGGAAAATAATTAGGACAATCACTCCAATGTCCATTTTGACCACCACATATATTACAAATATTCCCATCATAGGATTGAGACGGTGCACACATCTCTCTCCCGGGAGCATTTTCACAATCTTGCCAAAAGTGAGGTCCTCCGCAATATGGACATGGGTCATCAAAGTATGAACAACTACCATCCAACCAATTTTCATTATATGATGCCATTTTTTTTTAGCAAAAGCAAAAACTGGACAGTTTTGCAGAAGCAAAAACTGGACAGTTTTTCAGAACTGGACAGTTTCTGCAGAAGCAAAATTTGGACAGTTTTTCAGAAACTGGATAGTTTTTTTTTTTTTTTAAATAAGATAAAGCAAAGAAAGTTTGGACCAAAGCAAGTTAGCTTAAATCCCAAACTAACCTAAATACACCAAATTGTTCCCCGGCAACGGCGCCATTTTTTATAACGTCCAAATCCACCCTATTAATTAGAATGGGCACGGTCGTATGCAAATATATTTTACCCAACTATGAGTCGGGGTCGAATCCCACAGAGAACAATATGTAGGCGATTAGGAAAAGTAGGAAATTTCACCAACTACGCTAAAGCCAAACGATGGATAATATTTTGATTTTGTTTGAGAGAAAATTATAGCAAATGCAAAAATGTAAACTAACCTAGAAAGCAAGTAAAATGATCAATGGCCACAAGCATGGATACAAGGGAAACTACGCTCAAGTAACGATCCAATGTATTTCATGATTTACAAATAATAGTGAGTTTATATTACTTAGCCTCGGATAATGACTCTAAATTAGCTTCTTCTGAAGACTAACTAGACTACCTAATTGAATATCCCTAAGGGCCTGTTTGGAAAGCCACCTAGGTAATTGGAATTGGATGTAATTGGGTGTAATTACACAGTTTGGCCTGTTTGTTTGACCAGGTAATTACACAGTTAGGTGGGAATTGGGTGTAATTGACAGGGTGTAATTACACTCTCCAATTCTCAAGGGGGGGGGGGGGGGGGGGGGGGCTGAGAATTGGGTGTAAATACACCCTGTAATTACAGGGTTACTTTTTAGTCTGTTTATTTTTTTTACTTTAATTCATTTTTATTTTTAATTTATTTTATTTCTATTATTTTGATTTTTTTGATTTTAAATATTTTTTTATTTCTATTATTTTTATTTCTTTTTTATTTTTACTTTTTTATTATTTTTATTTTTTAAAATGTATTTTTCTTTTTATATTATTTATTTTTCATTTTCTTTCTTTTCATTCCCAACCTTTACTTCTTGTGATTCCATGTAATTGCTCGTATTTTTTTTATTTTATTCATTTAGCATAACCGTGTTATTATTCTAATATTTGAAACTACACCTCTTAATATTGGAAAGAATGAGTTATTAACAAACTTGACATATAACAGGTGACGTTATTAAAGTATAATTTCATTGTGAATGGGGTTATAGACTTATATTTTTCCTTTCTTTTGAATTATTTACTTAAGTTACGTTGGAACTTACTTATGTAATGTTGGAATTTGACATAAGAGTATTATGTTGAACTTTTTCTTTTGGATTTTGAATTTAGGTTATATTTTCAATTTTAAGTTATTTGCTTTCACATTGCATGTTGTTTATTTTTCACTTACATTTGATGGATTTTTTGTGTCAAACATCTGAATAATGTTATGGCATTATATTTATTAATATTATTTTTTTGTCAAACATCCAATCCATGACGTTCTCACAAAAAAAGTCTTATTTTAAGTTTTATAATTAATTAAAATTAAATATTAATTTGAAAAATATATATCAATTATTTTTGTTACAATATTAGTTATAAATATATGATTATTAATTAATATATTTTCAAGAAACAATGTGTTATTACATAGCTAATTTAATATCATTTATAAAGGCAATATTTTTTAAATATTAATTTTAATTTTTTTATAATTAAATTTTATTTTTAAATTAAACTGACTGTGTAATTACACTTGTGCAACCAAACAACACGCTTGTAATTACACTGTAATTACGTTATGACAAACAAACAGGTCGTTGTAATTACACTACTGTGTAATTACTAGGCTGTGTAATTACTACCCTAGTAATTACACCAATTCCAATTACCAGGTGGCTTTCCAAACAGGCCAGCAATTAGGAGCATTAAGAACACCCGAATATGGCTACAAGTGGTGTCGCCTATCCCTAGGTCGATTTCCATTAGATGAGGGTTAACGCCTCAAATTCTTGTTAATTAATCTTTCTCAATCCCGAGTTTGCCTCTTCCAAGTTTAAACCGAAATAAATGGGCAAGTCTTAGGGTTAGCTACTCCCTTAAGAATCATTCAAAATGAGATTAATTAAAGAAACAATAACTCACTTCATTAGGAATAAAATCATTCAACACATAAGCAAAACAAGAGATTCAATCCAAACTTTAATCAAGAATATTTCCATAAACGAGATTCAAGTATTGAAATGAAATATTACACACATAAATATTCAATAAATAGCAAGAGATGAAGAAATGGGTAAAGAATTTCTCATTGGGTGCCTCCAAATCTTCTCTTCCATGGTGTTGGTGATGAAACCCTAGCCTCTAAACTTGTGAAAACTGCCAAAGATGGTGTTTAGAAAACCCTAGTTGGCTTTTTATATGAACTGGAATGGCAGAAATCGTCAAAGCCAAAGTTCTGGTCGAACTGGGCTAAAATTTCTTCTGCGCGAACGCGCCATTATACTGCGCGAACGCGTGGAATCACGTCTGTTATTCAGCGCGAACGCATGCTCTTCCACCGCGAACGCGCAGACTTAATAACGTGAGTGGGCGCGAACGCGTGGATTACCTGCGCGAATGCGCAGAGTAATTTTCCACGAAATTTTCCAGAACCTCCAGTTGTTTCCAGTCTTGAGGAAAGATCATCAGACTCCTCTTTAAAAGAATCAGACGAAACAAATAGAGAGGTTGAAATGGGAAGAGGTAAACATTGACAACTCTTAAGGAAAACAGGTCGGGAATCTTAACAAGAAAGAAAAGGCTGCAGATGTCGTACTCGTCTCTCACCCTGAGAAAATCTCACCCTGAGAAGAAAACTTAGTGTCCATCTGTGCTAAAGCACCTGGTGCTAAAAAAGAAAACTCAGGAGAAGATGTTGACTCTGATGGTGATATCATACTTTGGTCAGTGCGTAATCAAATCTCTGGGGGTATAACGGAAAACAAGAAAAGAAAATCAAAGGGAATGACAGGAGGACAGAAGGAGATAGGAGGAGAAGAAAGTGATACTCAATCTGCCTCGCAAAAGAAACGGAGGAAAAGTGTCGTTGAGAGACATGAAATTGAATTGAGAAAGGAACATCTCCAAACGCAGAAGATTCTCTTGCTGATGATGATTAATGTAAACCTGGAAAAGGAGACTGGGATGAAAGAACTGTGGGAGATAGTAAAATTTCAAAAGTGGACTTATCTTCTTACTCCACTGGCTCCTTGTGTGTATGAAGCTGAAGTAATGGAACTATATATAAATCTACTTCATCTTGATGACAGTGCTTTGGCCCTAACAGTGAATGTGACAGACTTTGTGCTGACTGACGTAGCACTAGCCGAAATCTTGGGAGTACCAACCGAAAGGCTAAGGGATGTGAATAGAAGGGCTTCCACCTCCTTAAAAAATGTGATTGTTAAGGAAGGCAGGTCAGTCCGTCCAGTAAAGCTCCTCAAACAGGATCTCAAGCCCACTTGTCAACTAGTTTTCAAGCTTGTGGACAAGGTGCTCATACCAAGAAGTGGAAGGGATGACAGTGTCACTTCGGAACATATGGTACTCATGGAAGCTTTGTCAACTCTTGAACCGATCAATATACCAGTAATCATGATCAATCACATGATCAATGCTATGAGCACTAGTGAAAAATGATCCTGGTCTTCCTTATGGCTTTTACCTAACAAAGGTCCTTGGGCATTTTAATGTGAGGACTGGAACAACCACCTTGGGAACAGGATAGAATATGATCTCCATGGATACTCTGGAAGATTTTGAGTGTGTGCCTAAAGGGGCAGGCTCCATCATCTATGTTCTCACCAAAGCCCTGAAGGCAGAACATGCAGAAATTAAGCAGATGAAAGGTGAGGATGCTCTTCTGAGGGATCATTTGAAGATCAAAGTGGAAGATCTGAGGAACCAAATGCTCCAAGATCAGGGAGCTTATATTGAGAATATTGACAATTTTCTTCAAGCCTTGAATCACCCCCAGTAATTAGCTCCAAGCATTTTTCTTCATTCTCTACTCTCTTCTCTTGTCCTTCCTTGGCTGATGTCTTAACCCCCATGTTCTCTACCTTTCTTGTCTGACTGGAGCATTAGTAGTTTACTTTGACATATGCTTGTACTGTTTGAACTACTTCCTATTCTTCGGCGTTTACATTTTTTTTATGTACTACTGCTTGCTTACTCGTGTTGATTCTGCTTGTAATATTCTCTGCTTGTACCTCTTACTGGCTGCACTGTGGTTGCTTTTCTGATGATGCCAAAAAGGGGAAGAATATGATGAATACTGTGCATATGTAGTGAAAGTGTGGCGACGGAATCACTGTGTTGAGAGAAAGAATGCAGTGGATGTGCTGGAAGATTTGCTATAGAAATGTGTGCGTTATTGCCAGGTGCTCTAATATGATGGTTTGCTTCACAGGGGGAACAAGTGGGAAGCTGGCTCTCTGGGGAATATCAGTCTATGAGTTTGTCATCATAAAAAAGAGAGAAATTGATAGTTCCAAGTGCATTCATGTTTTGATGATTGTAAAACTAGTTTAGAACCAGATAGAGACCTGATCTGTAATCTGCTCTCTATGCAGCTTGCACTGTCAGTAGGGAACAACTGTAAAGCCGAGCCACTTGCTGCACACAAGTACAGTAGTGAGTTGACCCATGCTTTAGGTCAAAATTGAAGAGTGGTCTCTTTTCACCTCACATGCTCCCACTATATATACAACATGATGGCAACATATTTGGTAGACTTAAAAAACCTAATCTAAGTCGTGTAGAATCTGCAGACACAAGTTTCTCAGGATCTCTTAAGAACAAAGTCTTCGACAAGCCGGAGAACCTGATCCAAACACAAGCTATTATCTATGTTCTTTAGGTTGTTGTGTGTCTTTGTTAACTTATGCTTAAACTGTAACTTATGCTTAAAATGTAAATCTACTCTTCCCAATAAGGAAGTTGTTTTGTAGGTGTTCTAAATTCTTAAGTTTACTTCCACAAGCTCTTGAGTGGTACACTAGGCTAGAGTTAGCTTAATTGTATTAGTTGAATTCTCACAAGAACTTTGAGTGGTACACTAGGCTAGAGTTAGTCTAGGTGTATTAGTTTCCTTGGCTAGAGTTAGTCAAGTGGAGGTGCTTACAATCGGTATATTGTAAGGGTGGAGGGACTATAAGAGTTAGTTCCTAGGTTGCAACTATTGTAAGGGTGAGGGATTATGGGAGTTAATTCCTAGTTTGCAATAGGGTGTGATCGGAAGTTGCTCTTGTAGCGGAGTTGAAATCCTACTGGGATAGTTCGTGATTTTTAATCCCTTGAGCAAGGGTTTTCCACAGTAAAATCGTGCCTTCTTTACTTACTGCATTGAATAAGGGAACTGGTACACAACCAGTTCCCTCATACACTATTTGGTGGACGCACAGCCAACAACACTTTGTATCTCTCGACTTTGTGTAGTCTTTGGTGAAGTTGTCACGGATGCATCCTACTTCCTTGTCTTTTAGTTCTTGCTTCCTCTTTTTTTTCATGTGTTCTTTTTCCTGAAAGATTTGTTAGAAAAGTGCGAGGATATGATATAAAGTTATTCATGTTTTCTTTTTGACTTGTAATGTTGGCTTCAAGCTGATAAGGTAAAGGTTATATTTGTAGTGATTTGCCTTTTTCTAGCTTTGGAGCAGAAGCTTTTTAAGATCAGACTTTTCACATATTTGTTAGTCGATACTTTTTTTTTTTTTTTTTTTTTTTTGATGTACTTATAATGCTTGTACATTAAATCAATCTCACTTTTTTTTTTCTTTTTCATTAATTGTGGTTCTTTTTCGAAATGAGCTCCAAACTTATTTTTTGAAAAAGGGCTTTCAAATCATAAGCATGGAATTGCATATTTAAATTTGAGCTTGTTCAGGTGTTAAAAAAAGTACATTTGGGCTTCAAAATAGGTGGTAGGGACAAATTTTTTTGGGTGTGTTTTTGGTGCAGTATTTAGAAAAGACCTCATAAACAAAGAAAACCTAATTCATTTTTTTAAAAATCAGTGTTGTTTAGGATTTCGCCTCGAAAACATTCAGGGCAAGTTCTAGAATTAAGATTGTAAATTGTGCTTGCTTTTGATCATAATGCTTCACAATCTCAGAATGTCCTGTCAAGTATTGAAGATGTTAGTTCTTGCCTTCACAAAACTAAATTCACAAATAAGAGAGTTATGTGGTAAATACAAAAATATGTTTGACATTAGATGATAAGAATTTATTTTGATAGATTAGCACGTTACAAGAGCCATATATATACCTATTCATTATTTTAAAATAAAGTGAAAATCTTTTTGGCTTTTAAATATACAACTACAGAAGAAAGCTTGAAAGAAACTACAGCCGCACACCTTTTGCGTGCAAATAAGAAGTCTATTTGTATATAAACTAGAAAATTACCCGTGCCAATTAATCAAGTGCATTTTCTCTTACGCTTATTGGACTTATAAGGCTCCATGCTTCAACCTCAATAGCTATGATATATATATTAATGCTGAAAAATATGTGGAAAAAAAATTAGAGAACCTAAAAAACTCATTGTTTGTTTCTCAACAAAAACAACATCGGTAAGATAAATATAATAAAGTGAAACTAACATTAGTGCAGAAGGAAATAGTCATATATTTACTTATTGTTCCTTGGTCCCCACATACCACAAAGTTAGCAAAAGCAATTACCAAATTATCTCTAACATATATATACAGTGGTATTTAAACGACAAGACCAACCAAACCATAGAAATGGTTCATAGACAGCAACTTAGCAA
This sequence comes from Lycium barbarum, assembly GCF_019175385.1. Lineage (NCBI taxonomy): Eukaryota > Viridiplantae > Streptophyta > Magnoliopsida > Solanales > Solanaceae > Lycium > Lycium barbarum. Next base: position 13,426,320 of record NC_083346.1, on the reverse strand, counting down.
AAAGTTGAGACACAACTGAACTTTCCCCTGTTACACCCCATTTTAACCGGAGTTAAAGTAGAGTACAACATATTGGTGATTCCTATATTGCTTTGTTTTAAGGAGTCGCCACCTAATTGATTTTTTATGGTGAATTAGGACACCTAATTATTAACTAAGGTAAAGTTAAAACTAAACCTCTGTTAATGATCTGCTTAACCAATGTGATCTTAGGTAAGGGTTCTATATTATCCTAAAGGGAAGGGGTTAGGCATCCTTTAGAATCCGTTAACTTACGGTTATCCGGCCAAAATTAGGTTAATTAATTAATGCTAAATAAGAAAAAATATAAGAATGTTGCTTAAGATAAGGTTTTAAAGAAAATATAATCATTTGCATAAAAGAAGATTTTAAAACGTCATTTAAAAAATAAACTTATAAACATTGTTAGGATTTACATGAAAATAAAATAAGGCTTGTAGAAAATATAATAACTTGCATAAAGGAGATTTAAAAATGCTATTAAAATAAAGCTTGTAAATGTTTGCCAATGTTTCAAATAGAAGTATAGTAATGCTATTTAAAAATAAGACTTGCAAATATGACAATTTGCATATAAATAGAAGAAAAATGCGAATTTATGCGATATTTTAACAAATATTTAAAACAACTCAAATGATGAGATATTAATTGATTTTTGCCGTTTGAGAGTATATCAAAATAGCTAAGGTGAGTTTTCTTTATCCTTTTTATTATTATACTTAAAAAAACACGTGAGAATTATTTATAAAACGTATTTGAGCTTATGTTTGCGTGCTGGTGGTGTTATGAAATGTATATCATAATAAGGATAAACATGATTTCCTTTACTTGGAAATATAAAGCCATGCCACTTTGTAAATCAGTTATTTTGAAATGCATATTTAGATATTTTAACATGAAAAGAAGATAGCAAAAATTTATGGCATTACTATTAGTCTTCCTTAAGCTAACTACCCATTGCTAAGCTATCTATACTAATTCTCAATAGTTCAACTAAGCTAAGGAAGAGCAAGAATATGAAAGTGTTAGTCAAACAATACATACAAGTTAAAGGCATAAAATAAAGGAAAGGCATAAATAAAATTAAGTGGGCTCGGCCCATTTTGAGATTGTTGTTTGCTGTTGGGCTTCGGCCCAGCAGTTTCTTTGGATCTGGGCCACTGCCGGGCTTCGGCCCAGCGAATTTTTTTATCACTGGACTGCTGCTGCTGCTGTCTGGGCCTCGGCCCAGAATCATTTATATATCTGATGGGGGGGTTGACTCGGCAAGAGGATTTTGTTGGGCTTTTTGGCCCAACTCCGAATGAGGAAGAAGAACGAGTTACCCGGACTCGTATACGATGTTCATGCATAAAACGAAAGAAAAGGATTAGCATATGACCAATGAATAATGTCAAACGAGTAAACATATACTCAAAAATCAGCAGATTAAGTATATTCTACGCATATCTCATATCTCAACGGTATTGGGACATTGGAACATACACAAATATATATATATATATATATATATATATATATATATATATATATATATATATATATATATATATATATATATATATATATATATATGAGAGAGACGAGCATATACACAAACATGGTTTAAGTCATTGGGCTTGGGAAATTCAATCAGTCATATTGATGCTTCGTAACAAGATAGAGATACCATAATTCATATAGAGAACCAATACAGAAATCAATAAGGAAAGGCTATGTATAGGAATTTGACATGTTAATAACAACAGGATGCAAAAGTGCAAGGCCTATAGCTCAAGCAGACGAGTACATCACAAGCAGAAACAAAATGCGGACAAATTTAAGTGTTCAGAGATGGCACAGAAGTGATCATTAAGACACAGTCAAGTTCACAGCAATGGGAAACAATGCAACAGGCAGATATACAACTCTCATGCATTCTATGATTCAGGAGAAATGAATGGAAGACAGGAGCAACTATGCCTTTTAACTTCCTTTCATTTTAAACATGATCTATGCGCAACAGGACATGCAAAGCCGAACTGTACATCCTGCAACCTTAAGAACTAGACAACACTCCTTTAAAGGACACTCATTCTTCCATAATAGCTGCATATTTACCCTTTTAAACATGGACACTCAGCAAATCAAGATGCCATTTCTAGATTACCCTCGGCCAGTTAAGATGAGAGTCACTCCATATTTCTATTTTAAACTCACATAGCTTCAATTGGAACCTTTGCTTGTTTCATCCTTAGTGCACACTAGTTAAAACATACCAAGGCCATGCTTAGGCTATTTCAAAAGAAATTGAGCAGGCTTAGGTGAATCCTAAACCATTTTAGACATATCTAAACACACGCAGTTACTATTACACCTATTCAGCTGTTTGGATCCCATTTTTGATTTATTTAAGCATGTCCAATCTCATGAAGACTTGTTTTAGACTAACTGTAGCACCTTACTTATTCTGGTCAAGGTCTATACAACAATATGACATGAAAAAAAAACAGGTTGTCTCAGAAAAACAAGTTCAAGATTTTTTAGGATAACATACTTCAATTAACACACTATCAAATGCTTTAGGCCATCTAATGGATTACTGCAGTTTAATAACAACCTCATACGTTCAAACAGGATTAAGCATCATCATTATAGGATCATTCAAGTCATTTATGTCAAACTGCACAACCTTATGTCATTATACTAAAAGGACAAACAGTCAAGCAAAAGTCTAAGCATCATTCAGAGGGATCCATGTTCATAATATCCTTTCTAACAAAGTACTACCAGAAAAGTTGTTCAAAACAAATGCATACTTAGTCTATTAATTGGTTTGAACCAATAAAACAACTATAACGAGATTAGGCATATGATCAACACAAGTGTAATGTTCAGGAGGAACCCTTTCAAAACCATAACAAATTAAACCATATGCTAGAGCAGTACACTAAGTCACACAATTACTAACTAAGCTAGACGCACTTAATAGCAAGGAAAAGGCATTATCACATAGACACATTTGATTAGATTAATAGCCTCCTCATTATATCAATCGATTGAGATCTAAGGAGACGACTAATCAGCAGGACTACAAATCATACACTCAAAGCAGGAATACAAACTAATTGCATGCTAATTGTACAAGGATCAACAACAGAGTTCTAAAGGTTAGCGATATTAGCCAAAACACATGAGGCCAAACCAGCACACCACCAAACCACATTTTTTCACTAAAATCTAAAAACATGCTGAATACTCGAACTAAACATATAATTAACACTTAGATAGCACAACAGCTACCGAAATAAAAAAAAATGGAGGAATTACCTTCTTCGGGTGCAGCGAAGTGGGTGCGGGTCTTCGATTTGCACTCGAAACACTTCGAAATTCGAACTAGCGTATGCTCGGATTCGAACGAACACCCACAGCAAAAGAGAATAGGATCTAATATTTATGACGATATCGAACAAATCGAAAGCCGAGGTTTTAACAGGGGAACTAGAACAATTAAAGACTCGTATCTTTTAGAGAAATTTGGCGATTCAAGCACTTCAATTCTTAGGGGGTTTTTCGACTGCGTCCCTTTTTTGGTTCGAATTTTTCTCCGTTTCTTGAGGGTAATTTCATGAACCCGAAAAATCCCCCCCAATTCGAATCTTTTTTTTCATCATTTATAGATCTACCATTTATTTTTGTGTTGAATAAAGGGAAAGGGAGCGGGGAACAACAGAAGGTGGAGATGTAGTGGTGTCAGAGCAGGCGGAGGTGGAGAGGGAATAGACGCGTGGGGGACAGGCTATGGTGGAGACAGAGGTATGGGTGAAACGGTGGTGGAGAGAACGTGGTGTCAGAGGAGAACGTGGTGGAGTGGGAGTGTCAGACGCGTGGGATGGAGAAAAAAAACAGTGGGGTGTGTGTGTGCGGCGGCTAGGGTTTAGGGGTAAAGGGAAAGAGAGTGGCAGAGAAGGGGATGGGGAGACGGTGGTGTAGTGGAGGCGATGGTATAGTGGAGGCGATGGTGTAGTGGAGGCGGCGATGGGGAGGTGGAGAAGGCAGGTGAGCGTGGAGAGAGGAGGGAGAAAGAATAGGGGTGCGGCGGAGATGGAACCAAAAATGAAGGGAAACCTAAATAGGTTTCCCTTATCTCGAACGGGGATGGGTCGAACCTGGTTCATTTGTGGACTGGGTTAATTTTTAGACTGGGTATTAAAAGAATGGACTAGTGAATTAAAACATAGACTGGTCTAAAAATTGAGATAAAAAATATGGGCTAGTCCAAAAAATATTAGGAGTTAATCGGACTTTGATTTGGGTTCCGGTAAGTCAAAATGCGGACCGAGTGCAAGAAATAGTTTGGCTTCTAAATTTGAATAAAAGACCCATTTTGATTACGGTGTACTAAGGGTGTCACAATATTATCTAATGCGAAAAACGTGTAATTATAAGAGATCCGGATAATAAAAATATATGATGTTGCAATGACCGTGCAATAATATTTTAACAATAAATAAACGCTATCATTTTAAAATGTGCGAAATAAATGCGATGTCTATGCGGAAGTTGGTAACATTGAGAAAAATGCAGGTTTCAATAATACCAAATAATAGCAGCAAATAAATAGCAGTAGTAATACTGCTAATAATAATAACAATAATGATAATGGTAATAATGATAATTTTGATGATAATGGTGATAAAAAATAATGATAGATATAATAATAATAGTAATAACAAATATTGATAATTAAAAAATGATAATAATTAATAATAATAAAGATGATAATAATTAATAATAAAATAATAATAATAAATAACAATTATTGATAGTGGCAAAATGTTAATAAATTAATAATAATAACAATAATAATGGTAATAATAAGATAATAATGATAATAATAAGAAGAAATAATAATGATGATGATAATAATAATAATAAATAACAATTATTGATAAAACAATGATAATAATTAATAATAAAATAACGATGATAATGATGATTAATAATTGATAACAAAATAACGCTGATAATAATGATTAGTAATTAATGATAATAATAATAATAATAATAATGGAAATAACAAGAAATAATAATTAATGACAATTAGTAATGATAATTTAAGAATAATAATAACAATAATAATAATAATAGTAATAATAATAATAATAATAATAATAATAATAATAACTGCAGCGGAATAATAAAATGTGGGTGTTAATAAAAGACTAATAATTATAGTAAAATTTAAATGCATATTTTTTAATTTCTCAAAACACTAGAAGTATTAATAGGTATTTTGGGGGAGAGGCGGGACAAAATTGGGTGTCAACAACTTGTCCCTCTTTGCCTGACAATGATGAAAGAATTTTCGGGCAAAGACGTTGACTTAGTAGCCTATTTTGTCCCGGCTAGAGGATTATGAAGGACTAAGGGTAAAGAAAATTACGGCCGAACTCTGGTCTTTGAATCGCCTACATATCTCGGGTTGCACGAGAATCAGGCCGTGTGTAGTTCTGGGAAGACTATGACACCTATGACTGGCGACTCACGATTTGATGCGATCTTCGCAAAAAATATTGTCCCAGTGTCGAATTATGATGACACTGGGTATTGTGATAGAACCCTGAAAATTGATTGTGCTGGAATGTGAACGGGAAATTTGAATTTGGAGCCGAGTGTTCGAGGTAGATCTTTGACCCTTGTCGAGAAATCTGCTTGTCCTTCCCGACGTATTGCCCCAGTTCGCTGCCGAAGAAATAGTTCCACGTTGCGCTAAAAGCTCCTGCGAAACTAAAAACTAGATAAAAATAGTCAGTAAGAATAAATATTGAAATACAGCGATGCAAGCGCGGTGCAATGCTGCTGCGAGCGTATGCCGGGCATCAACAAAATAATAATAAAACAAGGCAGGTGCGGTGCAATGTCTTTATGCGGAGATTTAGAAAGGCGGTGCATGGCCCACGTGATATACGAAAGAGATGCAAGGGCGGTGCTCGGCTTTATGCAGAAAATTAAAAGGGCGGTGCATGGCCCAAGCAATATATGAAAGCGATGCAAAGGGCGGTGCACGGCTTTATGCATAAAATTAAAAGGTGGTGCTCAGCCTTATGCGGAAGTTTGAAAGGGCGGTTCATGGCCCAGGCAATATATGAAAGCGATGCAAAGGGCGGTGCACAACCCATGTATCATATGAAAGGCGGTGCACAGCTTTATGCAGAAATTTAAAAGGGCGGTGCATGGCCCAGGCAATATATGGAAACGATGCAAAGGGCGGTGCGCAGCCCATGCCTCATGTGAAGGGCGGTGCACAGCCTTATGCAGAAATTTAAAAGGGCGGTGCATAGCCCAAAATGTCCTATTAAAGGCGGATTAGCCTAAACTGCCCTATTAAAGGCGGACTAGCCTAAAATGTTCAATTAAAGGCGAACAAGTCTAAAGTGTCCTATTAAAGGCGGACGAGCCTAAAACGTTCAATTAAAGGCGAACAAGCCTAAAGTGTCCTATTAAAGGCGGACGGGCCTAAATGTCCTATTAAAGGCGGACGGGCCTAAATGTCCTATTAAAGGCGGACGGGCCTAAATGTCCTATTAAAGGCAGACGAGCCTAAATATCCTATTAAAAGCAGACGAGCCTAAGCTGCCCTATTAAAGGCGGACTAGCCTAAAAGGTTCAATTAAAGGCGAACAAGCCTAAAGTGTCCTATTAAAGGCGGACGAGCCTAAAGTCCTATTAAAGGCAGACGGGCCTAAAATGTCCTATTAAAGGCGGACGGGCCTAAAATGTCCTATTAAAGGCGGACGGGCCTAAAGGTTCAATTAAAGGCGAACAAGCCTAAAGTCCTATTAAAGGCAGACGGGCCTAAATGTCCTATTAAAGGCGGACGGGCCTAAAATGTCCTATTAAAGGCGGACGGGCCTAAAATGTCCTATTAAAGGCGGACGGGCCTAAAGTCCTATTAAAGGCGGACGGGCCTAAACGAGGTGCTTTTGCGAACAATGATGATGTGCCTTTGCAGGGCATTTGAAAGTAATAATGTAATGCAGGTGCGGTTGCTTTTGCAGTGCGGGGCATTTTGAAAACAGTAGTGCAGTGCGGGGCATTTAAAGCAATAGTGCATGCGCATTGTATTTGAAAGCATTTATGCAAGGCATTTGAAAGCAATAGGAAATGTTTGTGCATCGACATGTTTGAAAAATCATTTGCAAGACTCAAGCATTAATTTGTTGCGAATCTCGCAAATTATTGATACTCGAGAGGCATAAGAAAGATCAAACCGTTTGACGTGCAATCCTTGCAAGGCTGCGAACATTATATATTTTGGCTTCCGCAACTTGGGAACCGTGAAACAAAGCGAGCGTCCTTTCTCCCAAGTCTTCTTTTTGCCTGATGACTCTGTTGGCCATATTCTCTTTCATGTTCCTCGATGTCGCTTGTGATGATGCCCTTAAAAATTGTCCCAGTTACTCGCATAAGAGGGTGTCGTTTTGCTATGATGCCCCTTAAAACTGTCCCAGTTTCTGGTATAGGAGGATATTGAGCTTTTGCGGTGATGCCCTTAAAATTTGTCCCAGTTTCTGGTATAGGAGGATGTTGCTTTTGCGGATGACGAGATCGAGCCTGACATAGGCTGCCTATGTATCCCACTAAGGGAATCAGGTCAAGCGTAGTTCAAATTACAAAGCAGAATAAAATTGAGATAGAAGACGGTGCTTGGTCTTATGCTAAAATTTCAAAGGGGCGGCGCACAGCCCAAAATGTCCTATTAAAGGCGGACGAGCCTAAAAATGTCCTATTAAAGGCGGACGAGCCTAAAATGTCCTATTAAAGGCGGACAAGCCTAAAAATGTCCTATTAAAGGCGGACGAGCCTAAATGCAGTGCTTGGTTTATGATTACTAAAATTAGTGTGGAGCGAGGAGCTTTTGCGATGCTTTATTTGTATGCGGTGAGACGAGTTTGACGCAGTGCGTAATTTGCAGCAGCAAATATTCATGACGTAATGCCGAAGATTTGGGGACCTTCTACCCTGCCAAAATTTGCATCTAAAAGTTCCTGCACTCAAAGAAATTTGTAAGTTTCAAATTTAATCAGTATTAAGTTGACTTTGCCCTTTGCTCTATCCGAATCTTGCAATTGCCGACTTGATACTGTGCGATATCCTTCAAAAATAGCTAAAATATGCCCCTGCGTTACTCAAAGAAAATTTGTTAGTGTAAAATAAAATGGTTGCCTTGCATTGAACACCAAAGCTTTGGCGTTGAATCTGCATTTCTCGAGGTGATGTCATGGCAATAATCTGGTGACGCTAATACATTGCTCGATATTTCGATTCATGCTTTTGTCGAATAATGATAGGCCATTTGCAAAGCCGCCCCAGTGTTGCTTTATGGGGAAGATGGAATTTTCACTATTTTAAGACCGTGTCCGAGAATGGACTGCCTACTTATCCCGAAGGAATCAGGTCGAAAGTAGTTCATAACAAGCTTTAGCAAAAATTACAAGAAGGAAAGCTGATGGGTGGAGAATGCTAGTGGCGGTAGATCCTTTCAATCGTCTTACTTAGTTCTACACTTCCTTTTCAAATGTCTCGGTGCCAATTTTGACAGATCACCGGTAACAATAATTGCATTTGCAACTGAAGGGCCATCATTGTCGCACAATTTATTTTGTTGCACACTTATCTTATCCTTTTCGATCATGTTCTGGATCTTATGCTTAAGAGCCGGACAATTTTCTGTGTCATGACCTGGAATATTAGAATGGTAAGCACAACTCTTGGACCAATCAAAATCTGGCGGTAGGCTTTTAGGGATCCATCCTTTCTTTGGCTTCAGGAGTCCCTTGGCTTTCATTTTCTCAAATATGCTGGTTAATGACTCTTCAAGAGGAGTAAAAGTGCGGAATTTTGCGTGCTCTGACTGTCGTAAGCTAGACTGTGCTTGATCGGGTTGGTCTTGAAAGCCTCGTTGATGAGGGTATACATGATCACGCGAACATTGATGGTTCTGCCGTGATTGCGGCTGACGTGTGGACCTGACAGTTGAGTCGGTCTCTCTGTTTTTGCCTTGCAAGGTGTTGAATGTCTCGGCTTGAAAAGTTTCTTGTACTGATGAAGTGTCAACAATTTTTCCTGCTCGAATGCCCGCTTCTACTTGTTTTCCAACTTGAATTAAATCAGAAAAGTCGCGTAACCGCGCACATAACAACTTTTCATAATATATGCCCTTTTGCATTTGGATGAAAGTTGAAATCAGCTCATTCTCGGGCAACGGAGGGTGTATTTTTGAAGCTTCCAATCTCCACCGGATGGCATATTCCTGAAAAGACTCATGTGGCATTCTTTCTATCTCAAGCATATCATACAGATTTGGACTAACCCCGATGTTAAATTTGAAATGTTCTACAAAGTCGCGGGCCATGTCCTCCCATGTGTACCATTTGCGAAAGTCTTGTTCTGTGTACCAATCTAACGCCAACCCTGATAGGCTCTGAATGAACAATTTCATTCTTATGGCTTCATTTTGTCCAATTCCCATTAATCTGCTACAATAGTCCTTCAAGTGCGTAACAGGATTTCCTCTGCCATTAAAGGTGTTGAATTTTGGCATTTTGAATCCTGGCGGCAAATCAACATTCGGAAGCATGCACAAACTTTCATATCTTAAACTTTGGACATTTCTTGCCCGCATCTCTTCTTCGATAATTCTTCTTAAATTGTGAAGCTCTCTATTCGAGTTATTCTGATTGATTGCATTCATTTCATTTCTCAATCTCTTGTGTGGGTATATCGCTAGCTGATCTTGCTGGTTTTCTGTGAAGGGCGCTGCAAGTGCAGGCTTTTGGACATTAGGTATCAATGTGACTTGCAAAGCTTCTGGTTCAATAGAGTATCTTGGCGGTATGTTTGTAGGAGCTGGGTGAGGAGAGATAGTGAAGGAAATGTTTTGGGTAGAGCTGGAAGCTGAACTTGTGTTAGGAAGAAGGCTGAGGGTATTTCCCAAATTGACCAATACGCTTCTTTGTACTACATTCTTCTCGCTATCCTCATTTTGCGCTTGTACCAACCCCACACCGGTGTTGAATGACTCGAATCTTTTTGACATTGTATCTCGTCCTTAATGCAGATTCGCAGCCAAAACAATGTTCAATGCCAGATAACCCGTAAAAGAAAGACACAAGAAGCTCTAGAATTTGTAGTCTGACGGTATCGTGACAGGCTGAATTGATGGCACGTAATCCTGATTTGATTTGTCTTTAATCTCGTCAACCTTCAAAAACAGGTGTATAAAGTTATAGAATTATTTTGATAAGAAAAAATAAATTAAAGGATAAGGCTGAAAGCAAAGCCGCATGGCTTTTGAGGCGAGGCCACAATGGCCCTGATTAATAGACTTGATTGTTGATCTCGCGATTTTAAGTTCCTGCATCCAAAGAAAAATTCTCAGTTTGGGAGGGGGAAAGTTGATTCGTGTTGACTCGAAGCTTGACTTTGTTGGCGCCCCATTCATCCTGTTTGTTTGGATCTTGCGGCCTCCATTTAAAGCCTCGGTAGATGAACAGTAGTGAAACAATTGAAAGAAAGTCTTCCATTTGAAAAATATATACGTAAGTGTATGTATGTAAGGAAAGATATATATGAAAATATATGTATACAAGTTGTAAGATATTCCTGCTAACTTTCGATTGCGACACTTCCGAGAACTTTGAAAGGTCATTTGTGTGTACTATTCTTGTCTAGTAGCCTTAATAGTGTCGATGTCCAACTTTTCTCTTGTCTAATCTTCCAAAATATGCCCCAGTTTTGATTCTGAAGGGTACACTAAACCTATGCTATGTTGTGACCGAACCTTGTATAGGTTGCCTACGTATCCACCAAGGAATCAGGTCTGAACGTAGTTCGTGACGCATAAGATATTTTGGATTTTTGTTATAAAGCAACCGAACCCTATGTGGGCTGCCTACGTATCCCACCATGGGAATCAGGTCAAGCGTAGTTCACACGCGTAAGATATTTTGGATTTTAGTTATAAAGCAACCGAACCCTATGTGGGCTGCCTACGTATCCCACCATGGGAATCAGGTCAGCGTAGTTCGGACGCATGTGAATGGCAAAAATTCTAACCTAGTATGACCGAGTCCCTATGTGGGCTGCCTACGTATCCACCGAGGAATCAGGTCAAGCGTAGTTCGCAACTAAAGGAAAGGTTGCAAACTAGGTTGTCTAACCTAATGTCGTACTTTGATTTCTTCTTGAATTGCTAGCTTTTAGGCTTATGTTGTCACCTATCGGCTATTTCAATTTCTCGAGTGGAATCTTGTCTTGTCCCCTAGTTTCTTTGTTACTCTCTCAGGATTTGTCTATTCGTTCATGTCACAATCGTAGAGTTGGCAGATTTGATAAGTAAAGTAGAAAATAGAAGATTAAGGAAAATCCGAAATGCATTCATAGTTTTGCAATTCAAGCTTCCACAAGGTGAAGCAAAACAAACAAAATTTTGGGTACGGTTCAAGCATCAATAAAAGAAAACAAGTTCACTACATGTTCATGCCACCAAGGCTCCTGGCGAATCAGGGACGGAGTACAAGTCCAGTTCTTCAGAGTCTCTCCTGGTTCTGTACCCTGGATGGTTGGTGTCTCAGTAGTTGTTGCAGCCATCTTCACTGGCACTTGTTTTCGAATCATCCCCACAGGCGCAACGAACGTTGATGACACGCCTCTCTCCATCTTTTCCAATTGGCGTAACAGCCTCCTTCTGATTCTTAACTTTTTGATAATTATCATGTTCACGTTGGCGTTTTCGTGAGTAGGAAAAGGGATGGCGATCCATATCGGGTCGAGCTCCAGTGAGCTGGATTGTTCCTTCCTTAATCAAGGCTTCGATTTTGCTTTTGAAGCCATAGCAATCCTCAGTGGCATGCCCAGGAACTCCAGAATGATATGCGCAATGCTTGGAACTATCAAACCATTTTGGGATAGGATTGAGAATTTTCCCTTCAATAGGTTGTACCACGCCTGCCGCTTTCAGTCTTTCAAATAGCTGAGACAAAGGTTCAGCGAACTGAGTGTAATCACGGGTGTTTTTTATGACAGGGTTTGGACGGGCTCTATGTGTGGTATGCGGTCGATTTCGGTGGGTGGAAATTTGGGCAAATTGGTATGGACGTAAGTTTTGATATTGAGGTGCTCGGGGTTGGTAGTAATTTGGTCGAGTACTATAGACAGGGTAAGGGAATAGTGGAGCTTGGTAGGGTTCAACGTAATGGTAAGGGTAGAAAGGTTGTTGCGGATGGCCAAAGTATGTAAGGACTTGGTTTGGTGGGTTTAGAGGAGTAATTGTAGGTGGTGGGTTAGTGTTGGTGGGTAAAGCAATGTAAGGAGTATTACCTAGTGATTGATTTTGTGGGTTGACAAGGGTGATTGGAGGTAAGTTGTTGTTGGTAGGTGCATTGTTTTGTGGAGGAAAATGTTCTGGAACTAAAAGTTCAAGTGATGGAAAATGAGGCGGGTTTGGTGCGACACTCCTAGGTTCAGGAGGCGAACTTTGGAGTGTAACAGATGAGTTGGTCATGTTTTTAACCCGATTCAGTTCTCTGCGTAGATCCTCAATCTCTTGAGTCAGGCGGGCGATATGTTCATCCCGTTGAATAGTAGTTCCGTGTTCAGAAATCTCGGGAGGGTCATTAGAAACCATGATGCTTTCCGGGTTAGTTGAAATAGATACGGCTGGATCAGACGTAATATTTGCTTTTCCTTGAACAAACCAGCTGCGTTGAGGTAACGATGATGTCTTTGACCTTGTGATGTAAGGATGGTCGGCCATCAAATGTCAACACGAATCAACTCTCTTTGGGGAATAAGATAAACGAAACATAAGGTATAAACGATGTTAGTCTCATGAACATATCTAGGTAAAGTCATGAACATGTAAAGTCAAGTAAGACATGTAGCAAATAATTCATCAAATAAAGTCAAACAAGTTGTCAAACAAGTATATCAAACAATAACGCGTCCTAATATGCATGTGACCTCTTTGTGCCAGAGGTAGGCCTATCGTTGTTTGAAGGGTAAAGTGTGCCATAATATGTCATCCTATTGCTTTGATTAATTAAACGGATTCTATTTCTCAAATAAAGTACAAGAGAATGCAATATTTATTACATGTTAAATGAATACAACATAAAGTGTTTCCTAATTTAAGTAAAGTAAATACAGTTTCCTATGTCTAACTTCTAGCTCCATTTGTGCTGTCTTTGATCTTCGTCATTCGTTGTACTCCAAGGCAAATTCAAACCTGTCATAGAAACGTTAGTCATCCCCTCCTTCCTAAAGTTTAATTAATTAGAGCAAATAGTCAATATTTAGGCACAGTTATCCTTCATATAAAGTATGATTGGTGTCACTTGGGGTCGTGAACCCGCTTGGACGTTTGGACAAAGCCATCTAATGTGCTTAATACACCAAGGATATTAAACCTCCTAGGATATGAAATGTATGCTCTTAATAAAAGGTGTTGGTTTAGCCCTATCCTAGGTTGACTAGGAGTGGGTTTACTAGACGCAAGGTTCCCGAGTGGACTACTCGAGTGAGAAGGCTACGCGGTCACCGTTATTTGGACACCCCCGCGCACGCGCCAACTCTCCTAAGATTTGGATTCTACGAAGAAATTTGCGGGTGCGCTAAGCACACCTCGCGTGTACGTGTGATAGTGTGAGATTTCCAAAAGTGGAGGAAATATGAACGGGATGCCAATTTAAGGAAAGCAGTAACATATTATTACATAGAAAATTTCTCATAATAAAGCAAATACTTAAGAGAACACAAAAGAAACAAACAAGGCAACAAATAAAAGCAAGCATAAAGAAAACAATCAAACATCCAACAATTTAATTATTAACCTAAGTGTGTTATGGTTATAACCCTATTCCCCAGCAGAGTCGCCAAGCTGTTACACCCCATTTTAACCGGAGTTAAAGTAGAGTACAACATATTGGTGATTCCTATATTGCTTTGTTTTAAGGAGTCGCCACCTAATTGATTTTTTATGGTGAATTAGGACACCTAATTATTAACTAAGGTAAAGTTAAAACTAAACCTCTGTTAATGATCTGCTTAACCAATGTGATCTTAGGTAAGGGTTCTATATTATCCTAAAGGGAAGGGGTTAGGCATCCTTTAGAATCCGTTAACTTACGGTTATCCGGCCAAAATTAGGTTAATTAATTAATGCTAAATAAGAAAAAATATAAGAATGTTGCTTAAGATAAGGTTTTAAAGAAAATATAATCATTTGCATAAAAGAAGATTTTAAAACGTCATTTAAAAAATAAACTTATAAACATTGTTAGGATTTACATGAAAATAAAATAAGGCTTGTAGAAAATATAATAACTTGCATAAAGGAGATTTAAAAATGCTATTAAAATAAAGCTTGTAAATGTTTGCCAATGTTTCAAATAGAAGTATAGTAATGCTATTTAAAAATAAGACTTGCAAATATGACAATTTGCATATAAATAGAAGAAAAATGCGAATTTATGCGATATTTTAACAAATATTTAAAACAACTCAAATGATGAGATATTAATTGATTTTTGCCGTTTGAGAGTATATCAAAATAGCTAAGGTGAGTTTTCTTTATCCTTTTTATTATTATACTTAAAAAAACACGTGAGAATTATTTATAAAACGTATTTGAGCTTATGTTTGCGTGCTGGTGGTGTTATGAAATGTATATCATAATAAGGATAAACATGATTTCCTTTACTTGGAAATATAAAGCCATGCCACTTTGTAAATCAGTTATTTTGAAATGCATATTTAGATATTTTAACATGAAAAGAAGATAGCAAAAATTTATGGCATTACTATTAGTCTTCCTTAAGCTAACTACCCATTGCTAAGCTATCTATACTAATTCTCAATAGTTCAACTAAGCTAAGGAAGAGCAAGAATATGAAAGTGTTAGTCAAACAATACATACAAGTTAAAGGCATAAAATAAAGGAAAGGCATAAATAAAATTAAGTGGGCTCGGCCCATTTTGAGATTGTTGTTTGCTGTTGGGCTTCGGCCCAGCAGTTTCTTTGGATCTGGGCCACTGCCGGGCTTCGGCCCAGCGAATTTTTTTATCACTGGACTGCTGCTGCTGCTGTCTGGGCCTCGGCCCAGAATCATTTATATATCTGATGGGGGGGTTGACTCGGCAAGAGGATTTTGTTGGGCTTTTTGGCCCAACTCCGAATGAGGAAGAAGAACGAGTTACCCGGACTCGTATACGATGTTCATGCATAAAACGAAAGAAAAGGATTAGCATATGACCAATGAATAATGTCAAACGAGTAAACATATACTCAAAAATCAGCAGATTAAGTATATTCTACGCATATCTCATATCTCAACGGTATTGGGACATTGGAACATACACAAATATATATATATATATATATATATATGAGAGAGACGAGCATATACACAAACATGGTTTAAGTCATTGGGCTTGGGAAATTCAATCAGTCATATTGATGCTTCGTAACAAGATAGAGATACCATAATTCATATAGAGAACCAATACAGAAATCAATAAGGAAAGGCTATGTATAGGAATTTGACATGTTAATAACAACAGGATGCAAAAGTGCAAGGCCTATAGCTCAAGCAGACGAGTACATCACAAGCAGAAACAAAATGCGGACAAATTTAAGTGTTCAGAGATGGCACAGAAGTGATCATTAAGACACAGTCAAGTTCACAGCAATGGGAAACAATGCAACAGGCAGATATACAACTCTCATGCATTCTATGATTCAGGAGAAATGAATGGAAGACAGGAGCAACTATGCCTTTTAACTTCCTTTCATTTTAAACATGATCTATGCGCAACAGGACATGCAAAGCCGAACTGTACATCCTGCAACCTTAAGAACTAGACAACACTCCTTTAAAGGACACTCATTCTTCCATAATAGCTGCATATTTACCCCTTTAAACATGGACACTCAGCAAATCAAGATGCCATTTCTAGATTACCCTCGGCCAGTTAAGATGAGAGTCACTCCATATTTCTATTTTAAACTCACATAGCTTCAATTGGAACCTTTGCTTGTTTCATCCTTAGTGCACACTAGTTAAAACATACCAAGGCCATGCTTAGGCTATTTCAAAAGAAATTGAGCAGGCTTAGGTGAATCCTAAACCATTTTAGACATATCTAAACACACGCAGTTACTATTACACCTATTCAGCTGTTTGGATCCCATTTTTGATTTATTTAAGCATGTCCAATCTCATGAAGACTTGTTTTAGACTAACTGTAGCACCTTACTTATTCTGGTCAAGGTCTATACAACAATATGACATGAAAAAAAAACAGGTTGTCTCAGAAAAACAAGTTCAAGATTTTTTAGGATAACATACTTCAATTAACACACTATCAAATGCTTTAGGCCATCTAATGGATTACTGCAGTTTAATAACAACCTCATACGTTCAAACAGGATTAAGCATCATCATTATAGGATCATTCAAGTCATTTATGTCAAACTGCACAACCTTATGTCATTATACTAAAAGGACAAACAGTCAAGCAAAAGTCTAAGCATCATTCAGAGGGATCCATGTTCATAATATCCTTTCTAACAAAGTACTACCAGAAAAGTTGTTCAAAACAAATGCATACTTAGTCTATTAATTGGTTTGAACCAATAAAACAACTATAACGAGATTAGGCATATGATCAACACAAGTGTAATGTTCAGGAGGAACCCTTTCAAAACCATAACAAATTAAACCATATGCTAGAGCAGTACACTAAGTCACACAATTACTAACTAAGCTAGACGCACTTAATAGCAAGGAAAAGGCATTATCACATAGACACATTTGATTAGATTAATAGCCTCCTCATTATATCAATCGATTGAGATCTAAGGAGACGACTAATCAGCAGGACTACAAATCATACACTCAAAGCAGGAATACAAACTAATTGCATGCTAATTGTACAAGGATCAACAACAGAGTTCTAAAGGTTAGCGATATTAGCCAAAACACATGAGGCCAAACCAGCACACCACCAAACCACATTTTTTCACTAAAATCTAAAAACATGCTGAATACTCGAACTAAACATATAATTAACACTTAGATAGCACAACAGCTACCGAAATAAAAAAAATGGAGGAATTACCTTCTTCGGGTGCAGCGAAGTGGGTGCGGGTCTTCGATTTGCACTCGAAACACTTCGAAATTCGAACTAGCGTATGCTCGGATTCGAACGAACACCCACAGCAAAAGAGAATAGGATCTAATATTTATGACGATATCGAACAAATCGAAAGCCGAGGTTTTAACAGGGGAACTAGAACAATTAAAGACTCGTATCTTTTAGAGAAATTTGGCGATTCAAGCACTTCAATTCTTAGGGGGTTTTTCGACTGCGTCCCTTTTTTGGTTCGAATTTTTCTCCGTTTCTTGAGGGTAATTTCATGAACCCGAAAAATCCCCCCCAATTCGAATCTTTTTTTTCATCATTTATAGATCTACCATTTATTTTTGTGTTGAATAAAGGGAAAGGGAGCGGGGAACAACAGAAGGTGGAGATGTAGTGGTGTCAGAGCAGGCGGAGGTGGAGAGGGAATAGACGCGTGGGGGACAGGCTATGGTGGAGACAGAGGTATGGGTGAAACGGTGGTGGAGAGAACGTGGTGTCAGAGGAGAACGTGGTGGAGTGGGAGTGTCAGACGCGTGGGATGGAGAAAAAAAACAGTGGGGTGTGTGTGTGCGGCGGCTAGGGTTTAGGGGTAAAGGGAAAGAGAGTGGCAGAGAAGGGGATGGGGAGACGGTGGTGTAGTGGAGGCGATGGTATAGTGGAGGCGATGGTGTAGTGGAGGCGGCGATGGGGAGGTGGAGAAGGCAGGTGAGCGTGGAGAGAGGAGGGAGAAAGAATAGGGGTGCGGCGGAGATGGAACCAAAAATGAAGGGAAACCTAAATAGGTTTCCCTTATCTCGAACGGGGATGGGTCGAACCTGGTTCATTTGTGGACTGGGTTAATTTTTAGACTGGGTATTAAAAGAATGGACTAGTGAATTAAAACATAGACTGGTCTAAAAATTGAGATAAAAAATATGGGCTAGTCCAAAAAATATTAGGAGTTAATCGGACTTTGATTTGGGTTCCGGTAAGTCAAAATGCGGACCGAGTGCAAGAAATAGTTTGGCTTCTAAATTTGAATAAAAGACCCATTTTGATTACGGTGTACTAAGGGTGTCACAATATTATCTAATGCGAAAAACGTGTAATTATAAGAGATCCGGATAATAAAAATATATGATGTTGCAATGACCGTGCAATAATATTTTAACAATAAATAAACGCTATCATTTTAAAATGTGCGAAATAAATGCGATGTCTATGCGGAAGTTGGTAACATTGAGAAAAATGCAGGTTTCAATAATACCAAATAATAGCAGCAAATAAATAGCAGTAGTAATACTGCTAATAATAATAACAATAATGATAATGGTAATAATGATAATTTTGATGATAATGGTGATAAAAAATAATGATAGATATAATAATAATAGTAATAACAAATATTGATAATTAAAAAATGATAATAATTAATAATAATAAAGATGATAATAATTAATAATAAAATAATAATAATAAATAACAATTATTGATAGTGGCAAAATGTTAATAAATTAATAATAATAACAATAATAATGGTAATAATAAGATAATAATGATAATAATAAGAAGAAATAATAATGATGATGATAATAATAATAATAAATAACAATTATTGATAAAACAATGATAATAATTAATAATAAAATAACGATGATAATGATGATTAATAATTGATAACAAAATAACGCTGATAATAATGATTAGTAATTAATGATAATAATAATAATAATAATGGAAATAACAAGAAATAATAATTAATGACAATTAGTAATGATAATTTAAGAATAATAATAACAATAATAATAATAATAGTAATAATAATAATAATAATAATAATAATAATAATAACTGCAGCGGAATAATAAAATGTGGTGTTAATAAAAGACTAATAATTATAGTAAAATTTAAATGCATATTTTTTAATTTCTCAAAACACTAGAAGTATTAATAGGTATTTTGGGGGAGAGGCGGGACAAAATTGGGTGTCAACATCCCCAACTTGGACACTTTACCCTCCCGGATGAAAATACTTTCACTTCCATTTTTCATTTATTCTTTTCCTTCTCCAACCCTATCTTGTGGTTACTTTCCCTTTTTCTCCAATTTTGGTTCAATGTTATAAGATAAAATAGCTGTGAAATTATTCACATCTAAAAAATCAGCTGGCAGTGATGAGAGAGTTGATAAGGATGATGGTACAATTTGTGAGAAATCTATGAAGTTATCATCAAGTAAAAAGTTGGGGAATGAACTGACAGATGGGTTATCAAAAGTAGATGATAAGTGATGTGATAAGTGATGTATTAGTATAACCCTAATTTGTAGTCATATCACCTGTAAAATTGGCTGGAAACTCTATTAGTTCATTTTCATTAAACTTTTCAGCCATTGTGTTTTCATTTCACCAATTCCTACAATTTTTCTTCTAATCTTGTTTTTATTTCCTCAAATTGCACCATCATTTTTGCTGCCAACTTTGTTTCCATTCCAGCAATTCCCAAAAGTTTTTTTTTCTTCCATAGCTTGCAAAATTATCTCGTAATCTTTTCTATTTCTTAGCTCTTCTATCTCTCCACATTTGTTCCATAATTCCTTACTTATGAATTCTCTAGATTCAACACTAGACTTTAAGGTTGGAATAATACCAACTTGTTTGATCAATGAAGGGATTCACCACTTTTGAACTGTAAATTTATGACGACACTTTTTTATACTAGTTGATCATCTCAATAATCTGTCAATAATAAAAAGCAAAGAGTAGAGAGAGTCTAGGTATATTAATCATAAACAGATGTGTCCGAAACTAATCTACTGCTCAGAAAATCCTACAATGGCTTTGCCTTCGTTTCTTATGTTCTTTCCATTGAGATAGAGTTTATTACATGTTGATGTGTAGCTCTAATCAGCACCATAAGGACATAAAGATTTCTCTATCAATTTCAAATCTGGATTATCAATGAGTTTAATTGTAGCACTATCATCAACTGTAGTCAAAGAGAACAACTTGATAATAGTTGTTGGAGAGAAATCTACTGGCCTTCCTAGAACACTAGAAACACAGTTGGTCTCATCCAAATTCTTGTAAAATTCTCCAACAAGAGTGAGGCAAAATGATCCAGATGGTTTTGCAAATTTACTCCATTTTTTTAGGTGCTCAATGATATGCATAATAAATGCATCTTCCCTCCCATCTTCTTTCTTAAAAAATAATCCATTTTTTGAAATTTCAGAACGAAAAGAGTTTTCATTAGTCCAATATTCTAAAGATATACTTGAGTTAAAAGTCATGAGAGAGATTTAGTTTAGACTCAGAAAAAGGTGAGGTACAGTAAAGGAAGAGAGAAGGCCAACAAGATACATTGTGAAGGTTACATGATTGAAGAGGAAAAAAAGGGAATGGTTATCTGGTTATAGTGAAGAAACAATAAAAGAAAGCTCACATTTATAAACTTCTATTCATTTCGCGAGTTTCTTCCTAACAGCAAGTACTAAAAAGTACTGATACTTCAAGATTTTTCTCTACCTCTCCTTTTTTCCTTGTATTTGCCCTTTTTTTTGTTTTTTTATAAAAATAAATAGATACTAAGTTATGAAATATATGATAACTTTAAAAAAAAAAATTAAAATATAATATACATATATCAGTGGGTATATATTTATGTATGAAAATATGATACTTGCGATTTATGAAGAAAGAGAGAAAATTTATATAGATACACAACATTCTTTCCTTTTGTGTCATTGGTGATTGGTGACAACATGTCATTATTGTCTTTGACTTTTCATTCCAAAAAGTAAATGTTACCTCTTCGCAATACAATAAAAATTCAGAATTGTTACTATTCTAAAACAGAGCTTTTCTGAAAGGAAAAAAATTGAATTGTACTTTCCCACACAATCATCATTTTGTTAATTTTTTTTATTATATATTAGTTTTAAAAAAAATATATATTTATTGAACACAGAGACGAAAAAAATTGAAATACACATACGTCTGTCATTTCACGTGGGTCAGAGCATAATACGTAGTAACTTTTTATTTTGTTTTATCTGACACATAATGTATTGATTGAAACTTCTCAATTTTTATTCTTTCACAAGAAACTTCACTTATTTATTATCATAATATTATTATTACTATATTATAATATAATATTCATATTATATACACACACATACAGGTAGTAAAATAATATAAACATAAAGGTGACATCTGGTTCTTTTGCCCTTTGTTTATTTATATATGTATAAGCAGGGGCGGAGCCAGAATTTTTATCAAGGGTGTTCATATTTTAGGACAGGGGATGTGTGAGGGGGGAAAAAATAACGCATGAAAAAAAACACAATGCCTCTGTCAACTATCAATATGGCCCAGTATTGCGTCAAAATAGTTGCAACAGTGAATTATTCATTTAAGCTCCCAATTATTCATTTAAGCTCCCACCGACACTCGTCCCCTTCATAGAATTTATTACGAAATAGGTTCTACCATAGAACACTTTATCTAATGCAAGCTAAAGAATAAATAAGTAACTTACACGTTCAATGGCCTCACTCTCTTCAGGTGTAATGGTCACAACTTGTAGGAAGGAAAAACAAAAGAGTGTGACGCCGAGTCTTCAGGTGTAACTGTCCAAGCAATTTATCTGCAGTGTATCTCAACCGAAGATCATGAAATTCAACTTTGATAGGAAGGAAAAACAAAAGAGTTGTAACATCAAGTTAGAATATGAAAAAATAGAATGGAGTCGGGAAGATACTTGTACAAAATAAAATTAACATAAAGAAGTCAACAACAAAATATGCTATTACAAACTAATAAATTACAATTGCACTCGACGAGTTTTCATCCCTTGAAATGTTTTTATAATACACTCATTAGAAACATCTTTAAATACTTTGTTTCCACGTAAGGTACTATGCAACCATCTAAGAATTCATCGTCCATTCGATTCCGCAAGTCATTCTTAATAAACTTCATCGCAGAAAAAGCTCTTTCAACTGTTGCAGTGGCAACTGGTAGAAGCAAAGCAAACTTCACCAAAAGGAATACAAGAGAATAGTTTAAATGCTTCTTTGTCTCAACTAACTTTCTTGAAAGTTCCCCAAGTCCACCTAAATTGGAGAACCTTTTGTCAATATCACGAACATCAATAATGTAATTAGCAAGTTGATTCTCAAGGGCCCTCATGCTAAATCCATCAAAGTCATCAGGATATAATTCAGCCATTCTCACTATTTTTGTTATGTCAAAACTAGAAAATGAATCAATTGGATTCAAGCAAGCTACTCCATTAAGCAAATCACTAGTCACCTCATTGAAACGCTCATTGAGTTCTTGTAGCTGCCAATCAATAATTTTATAAAACAAATCCTCACGGTAATGATGCAAAGTAGTGTAATCAACTACTTTACGTCGTGATCTTCCAGAGTTAGCATATGGATCATCATAATTAGGCAATGAAATTTTATGCTTGATACAAAAAGTTTCTACCTTTTCTTTAAGTGAATCCCATCCAGAATGCTTTTCTAAGAGAGGATCCCATTCATTATCTCTTAAAGCTTGCAACCTTCTCTTGCAAACCTTAACAAGAATCATGGAATTTGCAATATCTTGTTCCTTTTTTTGTAATGACACATTAAGATCATATGTGATTCCTAAAACATCAGTCATCAAATGCAACAAGAAAACAGTCTCAAATGTTTGACAACTTCTAAGAAATCCCGATGCACTAGCTCTTTCATCCAGAGTACTTGCATTTACAACAAGAGCATCAAGTACATCAACAATAGAGGCAAAGTTACTAATAAAGTTTCCAAACGACTTGTAGTGAGATCCCCAACGAGTATCACCGGCTTTAATAAGGCCAAGTTCTTGATTCAGGCCTCTACCCGTTTCTAGCTCACCCATATCTAATGCTTCCCGGAGTTTTTGTTTTTGAGATTCTCGAAATCCATCCACACATTTAAAAGAAGCTCCCAACACATTCAAAACATTTGAAACCAAGAGTACAAGTTCTCCTACTTGAACACACTTTTTAGAAACCGCAACAAGAGTTAGTTGAAGTTGATGAGCAAAACAATGAACGGAATGAGCCGATCTACTTTCTTGTTTGATCAACATTTTAAGACCACCAAGCTCACCTTGCATATTGCTTGCCCCATCATAACATTGCCCCCGTACAAAAGATAAAGTTAAAGAATGGTGAGCGAGTACATCCACAATTGCTTTCTTTAGAGATAACGCACTAGTATCTTTAACATGAACAAGTCCAATAAATGCCTCCATCACAAATCCCCTTTTATCAACATATCGTAAACAAATAGCCATTTTCTCTTTGCGTGACACATCTCTAGATTCATCAACCAATAGAGCAAAGTAGTCACCATTTAAGTCATCTATTATAGCCTTTATTGTTTCAATCTTACAAGCACTCACAATATCTTTCTGGATATCATGAGAAGTCATTTTATTATTTTTTGGAGCTTTTCCTAACACATAAGGTTGAATTTGATCACATTTATCCGCTGTTGACACCTAATTTTGGCTCGACGTGCTTAAAATTAACGTTTTGGGGGGCCCTGATTCGTTAAAGAGCACGAGATACATTTTTTTACACATTTTTACATTTTTTCAACAATTTATTGATGATTATCCTTATTTTAGGAATCTTCTCAATTTATTGTCATTTTTTTTCAAGAATCATTATTTTGCACATGTACAGCGTAATACTACCATTTTTTTGTGCTATTAATAATTGTTTCTTAATTTTATAGCAATACATTTTCATATCATAGACATTAATGTTTATATTTTCTACTTGCGTTATTATTTATACATGTATTAATTAACTATATTTTAGTACAGTCTGACAGTGCAGAGAAAATCGAAGTAATTAATTTTTAAACGCAGAGTAAAATCCGATCAAGTCAAGGTTTCATCACTTTTTTAAAAAAAGGGTTAAAGTAATCATTGAGGAGACAAAAGGGTGCAATCTTCTATTCTTTGGGCAAAACAAGGGGCCATTTTGCATTATAAGAAAAGGGAGGGGGGTTAATTTAATGATGGGATCCAACACATATTTACACACACCACACACTTAATTTTCAGATTTGAACTCTCTCTCTTCCAACAAAACCAAACCCTAAACACTTTATTTTCTCTCCATCCTTTTTACACGCCGCCGCCGTCACCGGAGCTCCGGCGACGCACCCCAAACAACCCCCGCACCCCCTTCTTCGTCTCTCTCATTTCTCTAGGTGGGCAGTGACCAAGTTCTCCGTCATCTCAGGTTTCTCCAACGGAAACTAGCAACTCCGGCGACATAGCAGCAGACGCAACGCTCTTTTGCTCCCTTTGTTCTCACCTCCTTCACGCTGGATTTCCATCAGCAAAGCCAACCAGGCTATTACCCGTGATTCATTTCTCCGTTGCCGACTTCTTTGTGTATTTCTGTTTTCATGTTGCCTCCGGCGAAACCCGCTGCTCCGGCGTTCCAAAGCCATTGTAGCGGCGAATCCTTTGGTCTTTCACCTATTTTTGACACTAATTCATTTATTGTTTAGCTGTCGCCTTATTTTATTTTCAGATCTGGCTGGAAAAGTTCCATGGCCAGCTATCTGAGTGCTCTATCTTGCTAATTATGTTTCGGCTAAATAATTACTGCTGGACTGGTTTTGCACTATTCTTAGCCTTCTCCAACAACCTTTATTTTTGCTCACTGTTAGCTCCGTTTTCGGTACTATTTGGATTGACTTTTTACACTTTTTGTGGTGCATTGTTACTATCACTAACGTACTACTAGTGTGCTACTTTTTTGGATTATTTTTTTTTAACATCTTTTTTTTTTTTTTTTAAATAAAAAATGTTGCTTTTTGCCCGAAAACTATTACACCTCACTCACATTAAATCAATCATTTTTTTCAATTGTCACCCACAGATTTCTTTTCCACGATATAGTTCATTTGCTATTGCTTTTTCTCCATTTTCTCCAGATTCAAGAATGGGCCACTTGAGAACCAAAGCTCGACCTATTTCCTATATTTTCTTGATTTTTCTTACACTTTCATGGGTTTTCCAGAACACCTATGGAGAGCAAAAACAACCCATTAAAACAGTTGTTGTGTTGGTGTTGGAGAACAGATCTTTTGATCACTGTACTGGCCGATGAAGAAATTTTCGTCGATTTCCAAGGCCTTCCATGTACAAAGACGGGTTTTTATTTTAAGTTTATTCATTATTTCTTTAATTTATCCGATAGTTATTTATTTTCTTACTAACATTTTTATTAAGTCTCACGCAGGTATCCGGAATTACTTTTTGAAGATGGCACTCAAAAGAAGTTCAAATAGCTTCTTAAATTCTTTGTTTATATTTTCTTTTACATTCTTAAATTATGCAAGCTTAAAATATAGTGAAACTTTACTTTTTAGGGTGTAGGTCGGTTGTATTTATTTATGATCTGCTTAGGTGATTTAAATTTTATGTGTTTTAGACAAATTAATTTTAGGCAGTTATTATTTTTGTAGCTAATATTCTTATAGTTATCATGTTTCGCTAGAGTTTTAATTCAATAGCTTAGCACACTTAAGTGAATAAATAGGGTGATTTGCCTCAATATTTAGGCTTTAGAATGTACTCTCATAATTAATTGATTAGGCGTACATACTTAACTAGTTAAATTAGTTAACTCACTTCGAGTGCAAAATAATTTCATGTCCATTTTCTTTTTATACCTTTGTCACATACCCAAGTTTCTAAGTTGCACATAACCTTTTTTAAAAAAAGTAATTATTATATCACATATGTAAAAAATACATATTGCACGATTATTTATGTGAATAGTCATATTAGTTATTCTTTAGTCTAAATTCTACTAATTTTTGTAAGTAATAATCAAGCCTTTTTACACATCCCTCGAATAGTTAAATTGGTCCAACCGGGAACCACATTTGTGGATTCTGAAGGATGCCTAACACCTTCCCTTCGGAATAATTTGAACCCTTACCTAGAATCTCACTTATTTTCGTAGACCATGTTAAGCTGCATATATTAATAATTTATAGGTACCCTAGTATACCTTAAATGCTAGGTGGCGACTCTGTACATAATTAATTCTTTCAGAGTTCCATAAGTTGTGCTTTGTTTAGCCTTTGTTGCACGTCGAGCCAAAGTGTCAACATCCGCGTACCATGAAAGAACTTCAAGAAAATTACCTTTGTTTAATGACGATTCACTCTCATCATGACCGCGAAGTTCCAAACCTTGATTCAAGAGAAGTCGTACCACATCGACTGAAGCATTTAAGCGAACCCAATATTCATGCTTACCTTTATCATCCAACTTGTAAAATGCAGCCTGAATGGATTGTTCTTCTCGCATTAGATCTTCACACATTCTTTTTGATTGATTATGAACACTATTTGGTGAACGTGCGATAGCAAGCTATCCTTTCTATACCAATTTTTAAATCCTTTAGTCGAAAATACATTACCACCACCTTGATGAATGCTTTCATCTTGAAACAAATAACAAGGCAAACAATAAGCTGCATCTGCACTTGTACTATATTCCAACCAATCAGGAAATTCATCAAACCATTTAGAAACAAAACGACGTGGTATTCTAGAAATATCAGTTTTAGGAAACTTATGATCCTTAGGTTGTCAAGGACCTTTTTTAATGTATGCCCTCCTTACCTCATCACGAATGTTTGGATGATAATCCAAAATTTGAGTTCTTTCGGTCGGGTCAGCCTTTAGATCATTTACATCAAATTCTTGTCTCTGAGAAGAGTGAGACGATGGTATTTCTGCTTGGTTGGCATTTTCATCTCGGCCTAGTTGATTTTGATTCTGAGAAGAGTGAGACTCCAAACTTTTTTTTTTGGTACTTTCTGAAAATATTTCTCCATTCAAACTGAAATAACAGTCAAATGCGATGCACTTATTAGAAATCAGTCATACAAATTACTCGCTGAATATGTAAAGAAATTAAAAAAAAAACACAAAAATTGCAGTTGGTACATCTAACACAGTACACTTCTACAATTGAAGATAGGTCCTAACTACATAATTTTTCTTGCCATCAGCCCATCACCTAGAAATAAAAAAAAAATCTCTACTGAAAAAGTAGCAATATATGAAAATCCCTAATTTTTCTTCCCATCACCTAGAAATAAAAAAAAAAGATAGGTCCTAATACTTTGCACTTACTCTCATCCTCGCCGTCTCTATTACTGGAAGTTGATATTAGACAATTCAAGAGACAAAAGTAAAGTTTCACTATATTTTATGCTTGCATAATTTAAGAATGTAAAAGAAAATATAAACAAAGAATTTAAGAAGCTATTTGAACTTCTTTTGAGTGCCATCTTCAAAAAGTAATTCCGGATACCTGCGTGAGACTTAATAAAAATGTTAGTAAGAAAATAAATAACTATCGGATAAATTAAAGAAATAATGAATAAACTTAAAATAAAAACTCGTCTTTGTACATGGAAGGCCTTGGAAATCGACGGAAATTTCTTCATCGGCCAGTACAGTGATCAAAAGATCTGTTCTCCAACACCAACACAACAACTGTTTTAATGGGTTGTTTTTGCTCTCCATAGGTGTTCTGGAAAACCCATGAAAGTGTAAGAAAAATCAAGAAAATATAGGAAATAGGTCGAGCTTTGGTTCTCAAGTGGCCCATTCTTGAATCTGGAGAAAATGGAGAAAAAGCAATAGCAAATGAACTATATCGTGGAAAAGAAATCTGTGGGTGACAATTGAAAAAAATGATTGATTTAATGTGAGTGAGGTGTAATAGTTTTCGGGCAAAAAGCAACATTTTTTATTTAAAAAAAAAAAAAAGATGTTAAAAAAAAATAATCCAAAAAAGTAGCACACTAGTAGTACGTTAGTGATAGTAACAATGCACCACAAAAAGTGTAAAAAGTCAATCCAAATAGTACCGAAAACGGAGCTAACAGTGAGCAAAAATAAAGGTTGTTGGAGAAGGCTAAGAATAGTGCAAAACCAGTCCAGCAGTAATTATTTAGCCGAAACATAATTAGCAAGATAGAGCACTCAGATAGCTGGCCATGGAACTTTTCCAGCCAGATCTGAAAATAAAATAAGGCGACAGCTAAACAATAAATGAATTAGTGTCAAAAATAGGTGAAAGACCAAAGGATTCGCCGCTACAATGGCTTTGGAACGCCGGAGCAGCGGGTTTCGCCGGAGGCAACATGAAAACAGAAATACACAAAGAAGTCGGCAACGGAGAAATGAATCACGGGTAATAGCCTGGTTGGCTTTGCTGATGGAAATCTAGCGTGAAGGAGGTGAGAACAAAGGGAGCAAAAGAGCGTTGCGTCTGCTGCTATGTCGCCGGAGTTGCTAGTTTCCGTTGGAGAAACCTGAGATGACGGAGAACTTGGTCACTGCCCACCTAGAGAAATGAGAGAGACGAAGAAGGGGGTGCGGGGGTTGTTTGGGGTGCGTCGCCGGAGCTCCGGTGACGGCGGCGGCGTGTAAAAAGGATGGAGAGAAAATAAAGTGTTTAGGGTTTGGTTTTGTTGGAAGAGAGAGAGTTCAAATCTGAAAATTAAGTGTGTGGTGTGTGTAAATATGTGTTGGATCCCATCATTAAATTAACCCCCCTCCCTTTTCTTATAATGCAAAATGGCCCCTTGTTTTGTCCAAAGAATAGAAGATTGCACCCTTTTGTCTCCTCAATGATTACTTTAACCCTTTTTTTTTAAAAAGTGATGAAACCTTGACTTGATCGGATTTTACTCTGCGTTTAAAAATTAATTACTCCGATTTTCTCTGCACTGTCAGACTGTACTAAAATATAGTTAATTAATACATGTATAAATAATAACGCAAGTAGAAAATATAAACATTAATGTCTATGATATGAAAATGTATTGCTATAAAATTAAGAAACAATTATTAATAGCACAAAAAAAATGGTAGTATTACGCTGTACATGTGCAAAATAATGATTCTTGAAAAAAAATGACAATAAATTGAGAAGATTCCTAAAATAAGGATAATCATCAATAAATTGTTGAAAAAATGTAAAAATGTGTAAAAAAATGTATCTCGTGCTCTTTAACGAATCAGGGCCCCCCAAAACGTTAATTTTAAGCACGTCGAGCCAAAGTGTCAACATCCGCGTACCATGAAAGAACTTCAAGAAAATTACCTTTGTTTAATGACGATTCACTCTCATCATGACCGCGAAGTTCCAAACCTTGATTCAAGAGAAGTCGTACCACATCGACTGAAGCATTTAAGCGAACCCAATATTCATGCTTACCTTTATCATCCAACTTGTAAAATGCAGCCTGAATGGATTGTTCTTCTCGCATTAGATCTTCACACATTCTTTTTGATTGATTATGAACACTATTTGGTGAACGTGCGATAGCAAGCTATCCTTTCTATACCAATTTTTAAATCCTTTAGTCGAAAATACATTACCACCACCTTGATGAATGCTTTCATCTTGAAACAAATAACAAGGCAAACAATAAGCTGCATCTGCACTTGTACTATATTCCAACCAATCAGGAAATTCATCAAACCATTTAGAAACAAAACGACGTGGTATTCTAGAAATATCAGTTTTAGGAAACTTATGATCCTTAGGTTGTCAAGGACCTTTTTTAATGTATGCCCTCCTTACCTCATCACGAATGTTTGGATGATAATCCAAAATTTGAGTTCTTTCGGTCGGGTCAGCCTTTAGATCATTTACATCAAATTCTTGTCTCTGAGAAGAGTGAGACGATGGTATTTCTGCTTGGTTGGCATTTTCATCTCGGCCTAGTTGATTTTGATTCTGAGAAGAGTGAGACTCCAAACTTTTTTTTTTGGTACTTTCTGAAAATATTTCTCCATTCAAACTGAAATAACAGTCAAATGCGATGCACTTATTAGAAATCAGTCATACAAATTACTCGCTGAATATGTAAAGAAATTAAAAAAAAAAAACACAAAAATTGCAGTTGGTACATCTAACACAGTACACTTCTACAATTGAAGATAGGTCCTAACTACATAATTTTTCTTGCCATCAGCCCATCACCTAGAAATAAAAAAAAAATCTTTACTGAAAAAGTAGCAATATATGAAAATCCCTAATTTTTCTTCCCATCACCTAGAAATAAAAAAAAAAGATAGGTCCTAATACTTTGCACTTACTCTCATCCTCGCCGTCTCTATTACTGGAAGTTGATATTAGACAATTCAAGAGACAAAAGTACAACAAAATTTACATGCTCTCAATGATGTTATTTACTTACATCTATTAACTGGCGTTATGGTTGCGGACCTTGCGGTGATAGTTGATAGCGGTGGTCGGTGGTGCAGGTGGTTTTTTGATGGAGTAAGAGAAGGCAGAGCCGCAGAGGGGCTGGCAATGGTGGGAAAGAGAAGCAAAGGGGGGTTTTTAGTTTATGAGGAAAAGAGGTGTTGTGGGTAGAAAATAGAATTTTGACTATGTTAATACAAAATAAGATGGCTTCTGCTGGAAGATAAAAAGTTTGATGAGTAACTTTTTTTTATTTTAAAAGAAAAAGTCACCACTTTTTAAAAGTTGTAAGAAAAAGTCACCACTTTTTAAAAGTTGTGGACTTGTGGCAATATGGAGCAGTGAAAATAGACTACTAGTTTCTCTAATGCAAAAATAAAAAAAGTTGTGCCATAGCCGGGATTCGAACTCATGTCCTCAGCGATAATTTGCACACCCTTAACCGCTAGGCTATCCTTCATTTCTATGTCAAGATTGTTCATTACTAGTATATATCCACAAAGTTCTATATTTAACATAGGCACTCGACAATTTTTTCCGACGAAGGGTGTTCATATGACCACCCTTCGTCGGCTTTGGCTCCACCCCTGTGTATAAGAAGATTAACTTAAGAAATGAGTGTATGAAATTTTTGCCAAGATTTACTCCATTTATATTATATCATTATATAGGACGTGCTATATAAATATATAATATAAATATTTTTAAATATATATATATATATATATATATATATATATATATATATATATATATATATATATATATATATTAAAAAAATATTTATAAAATGTTAAAAATATATAACTCAACTAAGATATTTATATATAATGTAGACGCTCCAATTAGTAGAAGAAAAAATAAAACTTTTTTTTTTTCAATTTACAGTCATTTTATCATGGTTTAAACATAAACCAAATTGGTATCAGAGCTTGAAAAAAAAAAGTTATTCTTACAATTTTTTATCCTTACTTCCTTATATACCGATTTTTTTTTAGAAAAAGTCCTAAAATTGCAAAATCTAGAAATTGTCTTTACTGGTTTGGATCGATTTGTGCAGAAATTATTGTTGGTTGAAAATCCTGACTCAGATTATGTTGAATTATGAATGTAGATTACTCTTTTAAGAGTTGAGAAATTATCCTATACCTCCTCTTGAGTTACTATAAGTAGGTAATTCATGTATGAGTTCATTCTCTTCAAGTTAATATAATTAGTTCCTAGATTCTCTTCATTGTTTCTTTGAGTTAATTGTTTGCCTTTCAGTTCTAGATTAACCATTTCTTTCTTCATATCCTAGATTTTAGATTATTTGTTGCATTTACATATTTCTAGGTATTTAATTACTTAGGTGTGTGTTTACCCCAACAATTCTCTTAATTTTCCCATCATTTTTATTGTTTTTCATAATTGTTCTTGGTGTTCATATGGGTTGAAGAACTCATCTTCAATTTCTTTGAATTCCTGAGCCTGTTTCATATATAATTGGTATCAGGGCTTGGAAAAAGAGTTATTCCTACAATTCTTAGTCCTTAGCTTTCTTCTATTCTAAAAAAAAAAAAAAGTCAAGATTTGAAAATTGGAGAAATTATTGAGTGGGTGTTGTTGGGCAATAGTCTAAAAATGTTGAGCATGAAATTTGGAAGCACTTAGAGTTGATTTGGGTCAAAGTTTGCCATTTTTCTTCAATTTTCGTGCATGAAATTTCTGCACTATCTAGAGTGCGAAAATTTGAGTTTTGGAGCTTTTTTGTGCAAATGTTTGCCCCATCTTTTGAATTTAGGTTGTTTTGATCATGGGTAAACCATATTAGTTCCAATTTTGGGATCTAATGATGAATTCGGGGTCAATTTTGAGTTCTAAAATTGAACTACTTTCCTTATGCGAATTTCTTGAAAAATTTGGAGTTTGAGTTGATTTTTTACTCCAAAAATTATTGGGTGATGCTTAGAAATGCTCTATATGGATTGGGTAAACTTAATTTGAGTTGGGTGTAATAGATTTGATCAATTTTGGTAACTCTTGAATGACTGTCTTGTTGATTCCAGATTCTACTCGTCAATCATAACTAATCATTTGCTAATATTTTAGGATACTTGTTCTTGTCCTTTGTATTAGTAATTGCGTGCTTTAAATTCATTTCGTGCCAAATTTTTTTACTTTTCTCTTTATTTCTCTTTACTAGTTTTATCGTACTTCTTTGTTTAACCATAAAATCCACTCTGAATCGATATTTGAGGCTTACTTTGAGTTTATTGAGTTGTTGGTTCAAAGTGATTTAAGAAAATTCCCTTGAGAGAAAAAAAGGGCAAGAGTTGGTGAGATTAATTGAGTGAGGTCTAACAGCCTTGACCTTGAGTGTATACATGAGTGTTGAGTGATTTCATCTTGAGTAATACACGTGAAGGAGTGAATTGATGAGGTCTTTTAACTTTGTTGCTACTTTTTATTGGTTGCAGTCATGTTTTCCATAGCTTCGGATGATCCTTGTGATGAAGATTTTGAAGACTATGACTATGACGATAGTGAGGGTTACAATGATGAAGATTATGGATCCTATGGTGAAGAATGTGAGTATGAAGATTCTTATGTTTTCAATAATGGCGCATGTGAAGATTATAATGCTTCAAGGTATGACTCTTCCAAATACTCCTCTTGTGATGAATCTAATAGCGACGAAAGTGACTATGGACATGATGATGATAATGAGGAAACTCCTAGAGAATATTCTTGTTCATCTTCTTACTATGGCTCTAATTCTAAACACAAAAATGGTGGTAGTTTCTATGTTTGTTTTGTTGGAGTAAACAGTGGTAGATCTTTGACAAGAAACTTGAATGTGAATATATATGCTACTTATGGTAGAAATGTTCTATATCAACATAATGATGATGTGAATGCTTTGATAAAAGGAGATCATTTTGTTGAACAACATGAGTGTGATGAAGCATGCATTGACCAATTTGTGGAAGAAAGAAAGAACTTGTTTTATGTTTATTGTAAAATTGAAGGACTTAATGGTGCCATGACTGTACATAAAAAGAGTTCCATAAATATTGCAAGTTCAAGTACGGTTGAACACTTAAAGTTGAATAATCGGAAACATTCTCAACCATATAGGTTTTCATGGTCAAATGAGAAATGAACTTTAGAGGTCACAAAACAAGTTTTGGTAAAGTTTCAAATTGGCAAGTTTCAAGATGAAGTGCTATGTGATGTGATCCCTGTGAAAGCTTGTCATTTGTTACTTAGGAGGCCATGGACAATTAAAAGGGAAGCTACATTTGATAAAAAGACTAACAAGTGTCGTGTCATTCTAAGAGGTCAAGGGTATATATTTGTCTCATCTACACTTTTGAAGGTGAAAGAAAGGTACTTGGAGTTGCTAATATTGACAAGAAGAAAGGCAAAGCTTGAGAATAAAGATGTCATTGTTAAAGAGAAGAACATGAAGAGGAAAGTTGATAATTCTCAGGGTGTAAAGTTCAAAATTGAAGTGAAGAGTCATTATAATCCTTCACAATGAATTCTTGGGCCTTGTCCCACTTTAAATGATCTTAAGAGAGAAAAGATTGAGAGGAGTACGGGAGTGACAAGTGGCAACCCAAGAGTCAAAAAAGGAAAGCTTGAGTTGAGGATAGTGAGCGAGTTGCTACAAGAAAAGAGAGAAGCATTTGAAAATGAGAAAAGTGAAAAGAAAGAAAGAAAGAAAATTGAGAGAAGTGAAGAAAAAGAGAGTTTGAGAGAGTTTGTTTCTTATTTTCACTCTATTGCTAATCATTTTTCGTTGTAATGTCTCTTTTGTAGGTAAGTTTGAAAATGAAGGCATGAATGATGGAACAATAGAAAGTCTTCTACTTGTGAAGGTTCAAGAGTTGGTCGAGGCACCCACTACTTCTTTAAGTGTTCAAGTGGAGCTTCAATGATAAAACAATGGTAAAGATGAAATTTTAGGAGTATTTCAAGTTAAAATACCTAGTACATTATTTCCTTTAAGTAAGCTTGTTGGATATTTTACTTTAGGTGAGTCATTCTTCTCTTGAGCAAAATAAATCTTTTCTTGTGATGAAAGTCAAGTTGAATGTTGTAGTCAAGTACTAGTTGAAGTCACTGCTGCAAATCATTGTGATCTTTTTGAGTTTAATGTGTTTGCTATTAGTGTCCACACTTGTGATGAATTTAGAGGCTTAAAAGGAGATTCTTTGACTACATGTGATATTGCAGATTATAAATATTCTTTATGCCAAAAAGAATGCTCTTATTGTTGATAATGGTGTTGAGGGGTCACTTTATAATAAGCTTGAATTTAAAAAATGTGATTCTCTTGGAATTGTAAGTGATAGCCAACTTGTTTGTGTTGATATGCCACTAGTTGAGGGGACTTGTGAATTATTTAGTGAACCTCAAGTCAGTGTTGAAAATGAAGTTGGTTATTTTGGAAAGGAGGATTTTGAGTATGACATTCTACCTATATTTGATAAAGATGAAAATGAGGTTCTTGATTCTACTTTGATTTCATTTGATGATATTCATGATGATGGTGGTAATGTGTGTCATGTTGAAAATAGTGATGACATGTTGCATCTCGACTTTACTTTATTAGTTGAGTTAAAGCGTGGGGATATTTTTATAATTTGATCATTCTTGTAATTTGATTATTTTTGCAAAACTAGTATAAATAGTCTTTAAGTCTTTCACATTAGGATTAGTTAGTTTTTAATTGAACATGATTTAGGCTTCTTTGTGAATTTTGCGGAAACCCTCTTATTTCTCCAAGTTGAACCCTTTTGAATACTTAGGTAAATTTCCTGAGTTCAATTTCTCTTCCCATTGAATTAATCTAATGATTATTGCATATTAATTGTTAGATCACCCCTTCTGTTCTGTTAAAATCTATTCTCCCTCCTTTCTATTCCTTAATCAAATTCTTGCATCTTATCTTGTTTGTTTAATTGTGGTTCAATTTATTCTTCTTGCATCTAGACTCACACCATTTCGTATATTTGAGCTACTGTCGGTAATTAAGTGTAGCCGACGCTATATATACGTAAGTTTCCGTTATTATTTTTTGTTTCTTATTTGGTGTCTAGTACATTTATTATGCAGCAGTTTCTAAAATTTAATGGGATTTTCTGATTAAATCTTTTCCTTCACAGTTCCAGTCCAATCTAACAAAAAATGTAAAATATTTGTTGAAAACCAAAAAGTACTTACTTTTGACAAATTTAAAGATCTAAAACTGGCCATAAATATATTTAAGGGACTACTTTGAACTAATCCTAAACAAAGGAACAACTTCCTTTAGTACTCACTAAATTGATGTCGCCCTTTCACCATTTCAACCTTTTATTGCTTACTTGCTAGTATAGGTAAGGCAACAATCTTAGGCAACATAAATTGCAATTTATGTCTTATCAATTGACCAATAATCTTTTAAGTGCCCTTAAGAAGCAAGAAGAGAAACTTTTGAAGTGGGAAGATATACTTAATTGCATTAGCATTATCTTAATCAAAATTAAATATTTTCAAAGATGTGTTTTCATAATCTAGACGAATAATTGTAGCTGGTCATTGCACCTACCACTACTGAGAGTGATTGACATCATACACTTCATTGCACCTATCCTTTGTAATCATTTTTCGACGTTTTAAGTATTAACACGGTAAATTACACTAGTAGAATATGGGGGATGGGCGTAGGGTGGTGTTTTGGTAATAATTTTTAAGTATTTAAATGTTGACTATTGTTTACATATTAGTTGAAACAAATCACATGAAGTAAGTTAAAATAATGGTCGCTGATGTCCATCAATGACAAATATGACATAAGTCATTTTCCTCTGCTTGACTAAAAATATTTTCTTTAGAAGATTTTCATCGATTTAAGGCAATCAAACGTTAAAAATAATTCGATCAAGAAAAATAATATTTGAAAGAATTATTTATGCTATACCAGGCTGATCAAGTCCCTTGAAAACCCAAACCCTGCTGCTGTTCCTATGGCTAGTAGGTGTGAACCAACCTGCCCTCCCTCCAAACAAAACTACAGATTAAAAGCCAAGCATGGTGCTTTCTACGAAAGATTACGTTATGTGCACAAACCGTTTAAAACATTTGTATATTATCAGGTTAAGTTAACCTACAATGTTTATCTTTTCCTATTATATTAGATATGATAACAACAATAACATATTTAGTGTATTTTTATAAGTGGAGTCTGGAGAAGGTAGGATGTACGCAGACCTTACCCCTACCTTTAGAGGGGTAGATAGGTTATTTCTGATAAATCCTCCCCACAACAACGCATTACCAAAACAGGTTAGAAGGGGGGGAAAAAAACGACGACAAGTGACAAGATATACAAAACTAATGAAGCAACAAGTAACAATAAAAACAAAGCAAAAAGACATTACACAAGTACTAAATGGGAAAAAAACATTTTTTAATTTTTTATAGAATTTCAACCACACCAGATCGATTTTTTAATTGGAAAAATGCATTTCGATCACGTGTGGTCAAAATTAATTTTTATACAAGTAATAAATGGGAAAAAAACATTTTATACATAATTAAATTATATATATATATATATATAAAACAATTAATTAAAAAATAAAAATAAAAATTTAATTTCGATTACATGTGGTCGAAATAATTAAGTCAAAGTTGGTCAAATCTGACTTAATTATTTTGGACGAAAATTTCAAAACATTTAGACCAGATGTAATCTCTTTATTTTTCTTTTCATTTTGCCCCTTGTCTTTCACTCTCTTCTCTCTCCGTCTCCTCTCTCTACCATCCCCCACGCGACTGCCCCACCCCCTCCTTAGTCGGTCAACGCTGCAGGCACCGCCGTTTCCGACCAGCAAGCGTCGCCACCAGACGCCGCTGTTGTTTCCGACCAGCAATCGTCGCCACCAGACGCCGCCAGCTCAGGTATTTTTTTTTTCTTCCTCAATCTCATGAACACGCCTGCAGAGATCTCTTGACATGCTTACAATCCTATGCCTCAAAGATATGATTTCTGGCTTTTTTGTAGATTGGAGTATCAATTGCATCGAACTTTGAATGCAAGTTTAACGCTGTTGTTAGAAGGGGCTGCATTGCAGCTATTTTCAGTTAGAATTCTTCTTCCTCGAGAAATTTCTTAGAGTTTGTGAAAGATGGGAAAGGATGACAGATAAGAAATTTCTAATAGTTTCAGTTGTAAATCTGCTATTCTTATGTAGTTCTATAAGAATGGTCTATTTTGTGTTTATTATTCAGCTATATTCCGTTGGGTGTTATAAAGTAAAGTGTTATTCTTGTGCAGATGAACTCTGTTCAAAATTGAGGCATTTCCTTGGCTTATAGATCCATGACCATGTATTATTTGTCTACATGAACCAATAGCAGCAGTAGATTACAAATGCTGACAAGGGTAGGAAAATATCATTAAGAAGCACCAGCAAAAAAGATACCTGTGAAGAACAAGGACAAATTTCTTGGCTTCATTATCGACTTCTCCATCAACGGATACATTTGGTTGGTCCCTTGGGTTCTGACATCATTCACCTTGTTTCGTAGCAGTTTAAGTTATTGATGTCGAATTTGAATTGTGCATCTGCTGTTTTATATTTCTATACATGGCTCAAGCTGTAAAAGATGGATTAGTTTTTGATGGAAAGGAAGCATACATAGGATGCTTTTGAAGAATGTTATGTCAAAATTTTATTTTCCCACCATTTGTTGAATTTCACTAAAATGTACTGAGCTGAAATCTTTTTTCAACTGAGTCATCATTTTCACAAGCCTCCCCTCATCTTTTTTCTTTGGGTAAATCTTATTATGTTTGCTGTTTTCCTCTCTGAAAAAAAACGACTGTCAACCGGTATGACTACATGTTTGTTTGGCTTGGGGGCCTCTCTCATTATACTGAAAAGAGGATCAGTTGGGGTTGGACTAGCAATACTATTCGCTTGTGGCAATGTAGGTTTCTTCTCGGTTGGAATGGGGAGATGACTTTCAAGGAGGTGAAGTCAAGTGCAACTTGGAGATGTTGAAAATCTTGTGCAGTAATAGTAGTGATCTTGGGAAATTTGGTTTATGGATGGTGTTGGTGCATATAATCAAATGATCAGTGATTACCTAATATTCCTTACACAAATTCTATTACTTATATACTAGTTGCTTGAATGGAGGATTTTGAGGAGACTGGTTCATGTGTACAAGCTGTAGAGTCCCATTTGGGCAAACTTGAATCTCCTGTTTATTGTGAGAAGCAAAGAAAAAATTAGTGTTTGAACGAATCACATGTAGAAGCCCCATCATGATCGACTCAGCTAAGGATATTAGTTGATTAATTAGACTGAACTCTGTTTTGTTCTTTGACAGCTTCCCAGATGTAAACACAATGTTAGGGTATGACAACCCCCAAATTGAACTAGTGCTCAAACTTGTATTTCAATACCATGTTATCAGTTACATTACCTTCTATATTTAGTAGATTTGATAACTTTATTTAGTGTTCAATAGTTGTTTTGGGGTTTATATTATGTTATTTTTTTTAGGGATTTGAATTGAAATAGAATGAAATATTGAAATTGAATGTTGTTGTTGTTGCTGCATTTGGCATCACTTTGGGGTTTCTGCACTCTATGTTAATCAATGAATCTTTTAGTTATGGTTTGTTGTTTTGGTCTCTTTTTAGTTATAGTTTGTTGTTTTGGTCTCTTTTTAGTTTTAGTTTAGTTCTGTTATGAGTGGGATATCCCTCATTTTTTATGAGTTTACTAGCAATTCTATTTTTCACACATTTTTAAATGTAGGGAGTCTTGATTTAACTAGGCAAAGGCTTCAACGTCCGTGGGGAGTCAGGGAAAGAATGAGCTGCGAGGTACCCAAGCAGAGACAATCAGGTATGATCATAAGACAAGTTTGGTGGAGCAAGAAAGTAGAAAAGATGAGGCTGAACTGAGACAGGTGATGAATGGTGCAGAGGCAAAGGCAACCTCTTCGGGTTTGTATAGTAGGAATGAGGATATTGGGGCTAAAGGAGCAAGTGTGCAATTGAAACCCGGCGGCTCTAGTGGGGTGAAGTTAAATGTAGATAGAGGTGACACAAGTGTAAATGTTGCGCCACCTACTTCTTCACATAAACTTAAAATTAGGATTAAAAACCGAACGCTTGAAAAATCATGATTTGTGTAGTAAATTTCCTCGTAGAAATAGGTAATTGTTTTGTATTTCTTCTATTCAAGTGTAGCTTTTAGTGGCAGAGCCATCATGTAAGAAATTTGCTTGTAGGGAGTCATGAGTACATGTACTAATAAAAAGGTGTTTACTCCTCACTTCGAATTAGAAGTACTTTTAATTTTAAGATGTTCAAGTGTTTGAACATTGTTTATGGTTGTTGTGTTGCATTGTTGATGAATTGGGTGACTGTTTTGGTTGATGAATTTGGTTATTTGAAAATTGGCAGGTGGGATGTCAAAATCAGGCAAATGCTGGAAAAAATATTTCAGATTTTCGACCACAGGTGGTCGAAAGTCAGCCCAGATATTTCACAATTTCGACCACATGTGGTCGAAATTGTACCCAGAAAAATACAATTTCGACCACATGTGGCCGAAAATCTGGGCCCAATTTACAATTTCGACCACATGTGGTCGAAATTGTGAAAATATTTTTTTTATATATTTAAATATAAATAGTGTTTTCGACCACACGTAGTCGAAAAAGTTAAATATATAATTTAATATAAAAATAATTTTTCGACCACATGTGGTCGAAAATAATTTTCCCTTAATTTCGGTAGAATGTGATTGCGACCACGTGTGGTCGAAAATTTCGACCACACGTGATCGAAAAAAAATTTGACCTACCTGTTAGCGACCTATGCGTGTGGTCGAAAAATTGGTCGAAATAAAGGCCTTTTCGACCTCGTGTGGTCGAAATTTTTGGTCGAAAATCCCGGTTTTTTTAGTAGTGTGTATTATATCAGATATGGTGATATAGAAATTAGAGTGATACCTTCTTATTCAAACTTTGATGCGATTTACATATGTCAAACTAATTCTTGAAATATTTCTTAACACTTTCGTTCATCATTATTCATATAATGTACAGGCCAACTTAAAATCTTTATTTTCGCATCCACTAAAATAATTAAGTCATATCAAACAGTAGCGGGGCTAAGTTAAAGAAAGGGGTTGTGAAATTATAACAAATTTTTGGTTTTATTTATGTTTTTAATTCCCTCGACATAAGAAAATTCTAGTGAAATGGCACATGGGGTACCAAAATTGCTACTTTTAAATACCTTGCATGCATTCATGGTTCCGTAGGTTACATCAAATAGGACCACAGTAGTGTAAACGTTTATGTATATACAATACAAGATTTTGTTTCATCTTACTTAACTTCAATGTTCATGAATTTAGGTGTCCTAAAAGAATCCTGTTTTTTTTTTTTTTTTTTGTGTTTGTTTTTGTTTTTGCTTCAGAAGACATATTTTATATATTAATTAGTTGTAACCTTCTGAATGACCAATTTGAAGGGTCATTAGCATTAATATAATCATATACAAATGAAGGGGGGTTAATAAAACAAAGTAAGACATCAATATTAATGCTATTACAACTATACTTAAATAAAATAAAATATCGACCAAAGGATAATGAACCAAAACACGCCCACCAATATTTTAGCCTGAGACTAAGTGAATTATTGTCAAGGAAGTTTGTAGGAGTGCGCACACAAATCCAATCACAATTTCAAACATCATATAACTACAATTTTAGTTTACCACAAGCCAAAAATTCAATGAGAATTATGCTCCTTTGAGCAATAATTTTTTGCGTACATATAAATAAGAATCTAAGATTAATGTAAAACTTACCGATCGATAAGCAGAACTTTGATTAAAATGTTGGGTAGTGGCAAGCATAATGAGGGATACTAGTGGCAAAAGAAATGCAAGAACTCTTGCAATTAACTTAAATAACGGTGTAATCTCCACAGGTCATTGGGGTTGATTAAGTCTCAAAAACTACCTCTAGCTAAAAACAAGATTTTTTTTTATATAGGATTTACCTATATCCATTGGTCATACAACAAATATTACTTTCAAAACTTGTTCTTTTACCAGATCAACAAAGTAAAGTGAACAACGTAAACTACAAGTTTATATCACAATTGCAAAGTGTTCTGTTTAGAAAATAAAAACGAAAGAAGAATAATACTCCTACGTAATATAGTTTTGAGTATATAACCTAGCGTATGTTGAAATGGCCGAGTTGGTCCAAGGCGCCAGATTAAGGTTCTCGTCCAAAAGGGCGTGGGTTCAAATCCCGCTCTCAACATTTATAACTTTTGAACCATAGTTTCTTCTAAATTTTAGTTACTTATGAATGGTATTTATAATTTTTAATCATTAATTAAGGTATCATTTATCTTATTATATGTTTGTTATTAATATCTATTATTATTGTTGTCTTGGCATATTCTCTTGAGCCTAAGATCTATCAGAAACACCCTTACTACTTTGGATTCCTACCTCCCAATACAGGGGTAAGATATGCGTACATTTTATTCTCCCCATACTCCACCTTATGGGATTATAATGGGTACGTTGTTATTGTTGTTGTAATCAGTTGTTGTAATCATTAATTAAGCTAAGGTTGGTCGGACTAATTTATATTTCGTGCCATGTTCAGTCCATTATAAAGGTGAAACGCTTTGTAGTACAGGTTATTTGGAGCCTCTAATATATTCTTGTGTGTTATCATCATCATTGAATGATATGTTTCGCTGTGGTAAATCAATTTCATTTGCGTTGGTTCTGTTTTGATACATGTTTTATTTGTCTACACACATTATACGAATTTAGAAGACAATTCATTCGAGAATGCCAAAAAGATGCATAGACAGCATTTAGACGAGATTATAGATGCAGGAGTAGTTTTATCTTGAGACTCCCTCTAAAGACTGATTGCATCTGCTATCTTGTCTAGACGTTTCCCTGTGAATTGAAGTGGGGTATATTTTTTTTTGATAGTTTTTAAAAATACAAATTTTATCTCAAAAAATTAAAGATTTTATGTTCAGTCAAATTAAAAATTTTGAATCTCAAAAAGCAAAAAATGTATGAACAGAGGGAGTATGTTTCTTTCAACAAAAATCACAACTAGAATTTAGTGAAGTGAACTCCAAGCTTTTGTTATTAGTACATGGCAACGATGCAATCTCAATAGCTTTTTATATATAAAATGAGTTTAGAAAGATACATTTTTTTCGGATTGATTTTTGTTATTATCTGTTGTTTCTTTATTTTTGTTATTTTTTTTCGGAATGTTTTTGTTTGCTTTTCTTTGAGCCGAGGGTCTATTGGAAATAACCGCTCTATCTCCCAAGGTAGGGATAAAGTCTGCGTACATTCCACCCTCCCTAGACCCCACTTGTTGGATTACACTGGGTATGTATACAATGTTGTTGTATGCAATTGTTAGTTTGATTTGGTTTGCATATTTGATAAAGCAACGTAGTTTGATTAGAAAACATTTTCTGCTCATGATCATAAACTTCTTGTTTGGTTTGTAAAATTGGAAGTGCTCAAGGATCATTCGGTTGACTCTTTCTCAGTGGCAGATGTTAGGTAAACCTACCAGCATGATCTGGAAGGAAGAACTACTGTCCGTAAACTCTCTAGGCAGTCTTTGATAATGCAGAACCCACGATGGGAATCCACTGTTGTTTCCCATTGTATAAGTTTTTGTGCTCATTCGGGGTTGTAATATTCCCTGTGGACAAACTAGTAATGATCAGTATGATCCAAGTAGTAGTAGTAGTAGTAGAAGCCCCATGGCCAGGGGCGGATTCAGAGGGTGGGCAGCAAAAAATTACATTGTATATGTTAGCGGAAACGTAAAAGAAAGAATACAAGATTTAACATGGTTCGGATCAAAATGATCCTACGTCCACCAGAGAACAATTGTCTTTTTATTATTAACAAAGAAAGGGGAGATTTCTCAATTACACTTAAGAGAATTGTTCTCTCAACTCTCTACTCACTACAAAGGATTGTATAAATTTTAGGATGATGAACAAAGAAGAATTGCCTCTCATTTTATAGGCATAAATGACTTGGGCTCCAAGTGTGCTACATGAGCTCTTCAATTCTCCTCCACATCTTAGCATTCTTTGGCTCCAAGCACTGCATCCTTTGGCTCCAAGTAATTGAGCATTATTTGGCTCCAAGTAATAGAAAATCATCCAACACATGAGTTTTCTATCACATAACAAAAAATCAACTCTTTCAATCTCCACCTTGGTTTGCGTTCCGAGCATGCGTATGAACAACTCCGGCCAAAACTTCTAAGCTTACTAGGCAACCTCGTTGTAAGAAACAAGAAGAATCAAACCATTGTTGAACATACCACCTCCACCTAACAACTGTTCTCTCGGAGTTGCATCAGTTGATGCGTACTCCCGCTAAGTCCTTGCAATGTGCAAACTTAGCGAGCGGGACTATCTTGGCCAACATGTCTGTAGCGTTATCGTCTGTGATAACCTTCACGACCTTGATGGTTCCTTCTTCAACAACATCTCGAATAAAATGAAATCTGACATCAATATGTTTAGTGCGCTCATGAAATCTCTGATTTTTAATCAGATGAATAGCACTCTGACTATCACATCTAAGGGTTGATTCCTGCTGAACCAAACTCAATTCCGCCACCAAACCTTTCAACCAGATAGCTTTTTTCACCGCCTCCGCTGCTGCCATGTATTCTGCTTCTGTCGTAGACAAAGCGACAATCGATTTCCAACTAACGGCATTGCCAATAAGAGTAAAGATGTATCCAGTTGTGGACCTCCTTCTGTCAAGATCCCCTGCATAGTCAAAATCCACATAACCGAGAATTGAAATACCTCCACCGCCTTTTTGAAAGGTCATACCAACATCAGAAGCTCCCTTGAGATATCTCAATATCCACTGACAGCTTCCCAATGCCTCTTTCCTGGGTTGGACATGTATCTGCTTACCACACTTACAGATTGAGCAATATCTGGACGTGTGCATACCATAACATACATAATGCTACCAACTGCGCTGGCATAAGGAACCTTTGACATATGCTCGACCTCATCTTCGGATCGAGGCATTTGTAACTCTGAAAGTTTAAAATGAGGAGCTAACGGTGTACTTACAGGCTTGCACGTATTTATATTGAATCTCTCGAGAACCCTTTCAATGTACCTCTTCTGAGAAAGATGTACAACACCGCCTTCTCTTGAAATCTCCATACCAAGAATTTTCTTTGCAGCTCCCAAATCCTTCATGTCAAATTCCTTACTTAACAGTTTGTTTAAAGCATTTATCTCTGTAATGTTGTTAGCAGCAATAAGCATATCATCAACATACAACAGTAAATAAATCATTGAGTTACCAGATATCTTCTTGTGATACACACAACTATCAAATGCACTCCTTGA
This sequence comes from Lycium barbarum, assembly GCF_019175385.1. Classification (NCBI taxonomy): domain Eukaryota; kingdom Viridiplantae; phylum Streptophyta; class Magnoliopsida; order Solanales; family Solanaceae; genus Lycium; species Lycium barbarum. Next base: position 13,381,346 of record NC_083346.1, on the reverse strand, counting down.
GAATTTATGTGTAGTCATGAATGCATTAAACCTTTTGTACCACTATCTAGGGGATTGCTTCAAACTATACAAAGACTTCTTCAGTTGGCATACATGATCTTCTTTTCCCTCAACTAGGAAACCTTCAGGCTGATCCATATAGATTGTCTCTTCTAGATCATGATGTAAGAAAGCAGTTTTGACATCAAGTTGTTAAAGCTCCAAGTCAAATTGTGCAACCAATGCTAGTAGCACGCGAATTGAGCTAGGCTTCACGACCGAAGAGAAAAATCTCATTGTAGTCAATTCCCTCCTTCTGATTGAACCCCTTTGCAACCAATCTCAGCTTGAACCTAGCATCTTCCACTTCTGGAATCCCTTCTTTCTTTCTGTAGACCCATTTGCATCCAACTGTCCTCTTCCCCTTTTGCCTTTTCACTAAGACCCATGTCTGATTCTTGTGAAGAGACTCCATCTCTTCCGTCATGGCTAACCGCTATTGTGCAGCATCCTTGCAAAAAGTTTCTTCAACATAAGAGGAGGGCTCCAGATCCTTAATCTTTTCTTTTGCAGCTACGAACGCATATGCAATCAGGTTTGCTTGATCTATAAGGCGTTCCGGTCTTCGTATCTGCCTCTTCTCCTTTCCGTTCGCAATTGTGTATGGTTCATTGACAGCAAGTTCCTCAAGATCTACATCTTTTGACTTATCTTTAACCTGAGTCTCTTAATCCTTTTCCTTAGTAAGCTTCACCGGAAGCTCCACCTGCTCGTTGTTCTCGTTTCCTGAAAACTCCACAGAAACTTTACGGGGATCAAGCATAGAGGATTCATCAAAGGTGACATCTCTACTAACTATAAGTTTGAGTAAAGACAAACACCAAAGTTTGTGCCCTTTTACTCCATCCACATATCCTACGAATATGGCCTTCTTAGCCATTGGTTCAAGTTTTCCTTCATTACCATGATAATAAGCTGGACACCCAAATACTCGTAAGTATGAATAGTTATAGGGTTCACTTAACCATATCTCATTCGGAGTCTTAAAGTCAATTGCTGATACTAGAGATCGATTGACAATATGAGCAACAGTGTGAACTGCTTCAGCCCAAAATACTTTGGACATTTTGGCTTGTAAGAGCATACAACGAGCCTTTTCAAGAAGAGTTCTGTTCATTCTCTTGGCAACTCCATTCTGTTGTGGGGTGTGCCTAACAGTCTTATGTCTTAAAATCCCATGAACCTTGCAGAAATCATTAAACTCTTCGCTGCAAAAATCCAAGCCATTATTTGTGCGAAGATACTTGATTTTTCGCTCCATTTGATTTTCAACCAAAATCTTCCACTCTTTAAATGCTTCAAAAGCATCACTTTTTGCCTTCAAAAAACGCACCCAAACCTTTCGTGAGAAATCATCAATAAAAGTAAGAAGATACCTCTTTCCGCCCTTTGATGGAAGTTTAGATGGACCCCATAAATCTGAATGGATATAGTCTACCACCCCTCCGGTCTTGTGCTTGCCAGTGCTAAAGCTGACCTTTTTCTGCTTCCTTAGAATGCAGTGTTCACAAAATTCAAGTATGCTAATCTTTTCACCTTTCAAAAGGTTACAGTTGCTCAACATCTCCAGTCCACGTGCGCTCATATGACCCAATCTCATGTGCCATAATCTTGCCTTGTCATCATTAGATAACTTCACTGTAGATGCATTTGCAGAGCCAACAATGGTGCTTCCTGCGAATGTGTAAAGTCCATCCTCCAGCTTGCCTTTCAGCATGACTAAAGAACCTCTAGTCACCTTCATAGTTCATCCTTCGCTCATGTACTTGTAGCCTTGTTCATCCAGAGTACCCAGGGAGATCAAACTCTTCTTCAGATCGAGAACATGACGGACTTGTGTAATAGTCCTCACGGCTCCGTCATGGCAGCGAACCCGAACTGAACCAATGCCAACTATTACACAAGTTGCATTATTGCCCATTACTACGGTTCCTCCACTTTTCTCATAGATGCTAAACCAGTCTTTTCGGAACGTCATATGCAGAGTACAAGCTGAGTCTAACACCCATTTGTTTCCATAAGTTTCATTATTGTTTGATGTTGTAAGCACATAATCATTATCAGAATCATGTACATGTTCAACTATGGATGCACTCGCCTTTTCCTTGGACTTTGACGTTGGGCAATCTCGTTCAAAGTGCCCCTTCTTGCCGCAGCCCCAACAATCTGCATTCTTCTTGTTCACACGAGACTTTGATCTGTGCTTTGATTTGCTCCTTCCCTGTTGGCTAGTCCGACCTCTCACAAAGAGCCCATTTGCCTGATCATCTCTGTCTCCTTCAAAATGCCTCCTCACATCACTAGAGTTAAGTGATTGCTGCACTTGCTCAAGGTTGATAGGCTCCTTGCTATATATCATTGAATTCTCGATATCACGATATCCTGAAGTCAATGAAAATAGCAAAGCACATACAAGCATCTCCTTGTCCTTTTTAATTCCTGCAATCTGTAAGTCCATGACAAGTTTATTGAACGCGTCTAAATGATCTTGTAACGAAGTACCTGACCCCATCTTAAATGTGTGAAGACGCCGTTGTAACAACATCCTTGTTGTCACCGATCGATCCTGGTAAAGCCCTTGTAGCTTGTCCCATAACTGCTTGGTCGTCTCTTCGGTACTTGTACTCACTTCACAAAGCACGTTAGGTGCAAGGGACAGTTGGATTACACTCAATGCATCTCCTTCAATTTTCTCCTTGTTGGAAGCCGATGTACCATCGGGATACTTTCCGTCAATAGTATGGATTGAACCTTCCCTCCGCAGTAACGCCATTATCTGGATCTTCCAGATATTGAAGTTGTTGAGTCCACTGAATCTATCGATTTCAAACTTCATGGAACTCATCTTTGCTTGTTCTTCCTCCTAGGATCTTCAAAGATTCCTAACGCTTTGATACCAATTATATATAAGTTAGATTTTTTGTGTCTATGTACATATATTAACTTTTGAATACACTCAACAAAGGCAACGCTCCAGCGGTCCAGGGTGATCAAAAGTGTCTCTAGCGTCCTAGGTTCGATTCCAAGGGACAACATTATTTTTTGTATTTAGCTTTTGTTGTTTTTTCTGAACCCCCTGAGTGAAAATCCTGAATCCGCCACTGCCCATGACTCACAATATCAAAGTAAATATAGGCATGGGACTGATGGGAGATAATCCCAGTAGTATGTTTTCTAATATAAATGTGTCTATCACCAAAAGAAGGGGAAAAAAAAGACTCTTTCTCAAGTCATCCGTAGGAGAATGATTTAGCAAAAAGGTTAAGAACTATTCGTTTTGTAGACAGCCTTACTGGCATTTGAATTATTTCGATGGAAAAACTGCATATAAACACTATTTTGCCAAATAAATCAACGGTTTATTATTAGTTTCAACACTTCCATCTAAACATTTAAATGTTTATTTGTAAAATTAGTTTTGAAACTTAAAAGGAGCTTTTAAGTCATCAAGGACATGTATGAGGGAGCCAAAACCAGGGTGAGGACAGTAGGAGGAGACTCAGAGCACTTTCCAGTTGTGATGGGGTTGCATCAAGGATCAGCTCTTAGTCCGTTTTTATTTGTCTTGGTGATGGATGGATTGACACGGCAAATTCAAGGTGAGGTGCCATGGTGTATGCTTTTCGCGGACGACATAGTCCTGATTGACGAGACTCGTAGCGGAGTTAACGCTAAGCTGGAGTGTTGGAGACATACTCTGGAGTCTAAAGGGTTTAAGCTGAGTAGGACCAAGACAGAGTACTTGGAGAGGTTGGCCATGGATGGTTTCAGACGAGGTAGGGGTAGGCCGAAGAAGTATTGGGGAGAGGTAATTAGGCATGACATGGCGCAACTTCAGCTTACCGAGGACATGACCTTAGATAGGAGGGTTTGGAGGACTCAAATTAGGGTAGAAGGCTAGTAGATAGTCTCGTTATCCGTTCTTATTAGTAGTCGCACTATTGCAATATAGTTTCTTGTGCTCCGATTTCTGCTATTATCTGTTATTTTCTGTGCTTTGATTATCCTGTGTTATCTGCTCCGATTTCTGCTATTATCTGTTATTTCTTGTGCCGCTTGCATTATTTCATTTCCATATCGCTTTGAATCTCTAATCTCTTATTCAAATCTCTTAACCTTATCTGACTTCTTTTTATGCTTTTATGCTTTTATTGAGCCGAGGGTCTTTCGGAAACAGCTGTCCTACCTTGGTAGGAGTAAGGTCTGCGTACACTCTACCCTCCCCAGATCCCACGATGTGGGATTTCACTGGGTTGTTGTTGTTGTTGTATAGTAGGTTGAAATGTTAAAAATAGCAGGATAGTTGGCTGCTTAGATGCCACATTAAATTTTAGAATGACATAAGGTGGCATTCTCCCATTCTCTTAATCCATTTCATATGTCGCCACTTCATTGGACTTCTTTTACTTATGTGCTCTCTCTCCTGCCCAATATATTTAATCCTTTTTTTTGTGCAACTTTAAACAAAAATATTTGAAATGATTATCATATAGATTAGTACTAAGTCGTTTAACAGTTTGAAATGTGAAAATTGAAGTAGTTAGTAGAAAATAAGTGACACCAATTCGTAAATAGTATAAAATAAGAAGAGCCATGCATTAAGTTATTGGGGAAGCAAAAACCACCACACCTTCTTATACAACCTGGTCAAATCTTTTGGGACAAACAAAAGAGAAGTCCTAATAGTCTATTTCTTCAGAAGCAGTTGTAGGAAATATTTGGGGGGATAAAAAGGCTCTGGAGTATATATTATTTCCATGTTTTATGAGAGGATTCGTTAAATGAATTATAATTCTTGAAATTTTTAGAACTTAGAACTATATAAGACAGGATTTAAGTTATTTGTGAAATAAAACCAGACAATTATTTTCAATATTTCTTTAGGCCGGATCATGATAGTTTAAAAAACAACTTCGAATTATAAAGGATTATTGAATAAAATAACGAATCAAAACAGATTGCGTAAACATGTAAGCACACTTGCAATAGTCAAGCAGTAAAATTCTGCTCATAGCGTCAGTTTGCATAAGAAAAATATCCAAGTCCTTTACTAGTAATCTACCCCCTATGATAAGATAGCAAATACCAGAACACTACCAAATTACTGCTGTGCACATTGGACTCTCTGTGCACCACCACCATGCATATCATCATCTTCGTCGTATGCCTCTTGGGCAGCTTGCTGCTTCCTTCGCATCTCGTCCTCAATGTTCACATCATGCAAAGTAGTCTCTTCACACTCATCCAATTCCATTTCAGACACTTGCAATTTGGGTTTTGGAGGCAGCACGGCCTCAAGGTTTTTGCACTGCTCTGGTGTTAATGACTCGGGGAAATCAACAGTGAAGTGAATGTACAGTTTACCTCTCATAAAAGGCCTTTGGTACATCGGCATTCCTTCATCGTTGATAGCCTTAAACTGATCTGCAGAGCCAAAGAAAAAAGTTGTGGTCAGTATACACAAGATATTTTCAGCATCACAGCCTACAGATATATCCATTAGAAACCAAATTTAACCAAGGGCAGCAGCATACAGAGAGAATATACCTCTCTCTCCCCCTCCCTCAACCTCTGTGTGTGTGTGTGTGTGTGTGTGTGTGTGTGAGAGAGAGAGAGAGAGAAGGCTTAAATAATAAATACGCACGACTATGTGAATCAACATAGTTGCAGTAGAACCTAAGAAAGGAAAAGGAAACATCACGTATCACAAAAGCGGATGGAGTTGGATGGTCCTCTGTCTGTTTGAAGGCTTGAAGAAAACAATACAAATAGGTAAACTATTATTACTAGTATAAATGGCAAATATACGAGGGTAATCCTAGGATTAGCGTTGGAAAAAAATGCTAGGATTGGCACTTGCCAGGGGAATTAACTGATGGTAGAGACTCCAGTACATTAAACATAATCTTTTAAAGGTAGGGGTTCTTCGGGCATACCAGGCTTGACAACTTCACCAGGTTGGGACTTAATGAGCAGCTGTCTGTTGTCTAGATGAGTCAAGACGAACTGGAAACCACATAGGGCCTCAGTCAATGTCAATGTGTGCTCAACAAAAAGATCATCTCCCTTTCGCTTGAACTTAGGATGTTCCTTTTGTTGCAAGACAAAGACTATGTCTCCAGTGATAGTTTCTGGCTGCAAAAGCACAAATATGTCAAGTCTCAGACATTATAAGCATATCATTTCAAAAATGTGACCGCACGTATCTTACCGCTTCATCTGCCTCGCCTGGGAATGTTACCTTCTGCCCATTCTGCATACCCTTCTCCACGTGAACTTCCAACACCTTCTTCTCCTGCACAACCTTCTCACCCTTACACTGTGGGCACCTATCTTTGTCATTGATTGTCTCACCAGTACCCTTACACTCATTGCAAGGGTGCTGCATCTGCTGGATCATGGATGGACCAAGCTGTCTGATAGAAACTTTCATTCCAGACCCATGACAGCCAGAACATTTCATTGAAGCACCTGACTTGGACCCTTTACTGGAAATCACAACATAGCACAATCATGATCACCGCATATCGCAAGATAGTAAAAGGCACTAAGCCCTGACACTAGCTCCACTCACTACATAAATAAATAACAAAAGAAGTTGAAATATAAATAACCACACTACAAACTCACCCCTTGCACTTTGCGCACAACACATTGCGAGATAGTGAAAGCTTCTTTGATGTCCCATTGTAAATATCCTCCAAAGAAACCTTGAGAGGGTGGATAACATCCTCTCCTCTTCTTTGTCTTCTACCTCTGCTGCTTCCACCACCTGGACATGAGAATAATTGTATATGAGAGGAAATAATTGACAAGACACGAAAACAAAAAAAAGCAAATTCAATTTCAAATGTGTGCAGAAAACATACCACCAAAGGGGCTTCCCCCACCAAAGAATGATTGGAATATGTCAAATGGGTCATGTCCACTACCTCCAGCACCCATTCCTTCCTTTAGAGCATCCTCACCATACTGATCATATATGTCACGCTTCTCCGGATCACTCAAGACCTCATAAGCTTGGGCAAGCTCTTTAAACTGAAAGAACACAAATAACCCATCGACTGACAATAAGAACCTAATAAGCTTCGTCTAGCTCTTAAAAAACTAAAAGAACCAAATAAGGAGACTAAGTTATCGAGATTGCACATGAATGACAATTTCTCTAGCTACATCCAGAACATTGTCAAAACACAGCAGTAATTGCAGCTCCCTATTTAATATACGATGCCCAATTAATCATTAACTACAAAACCTAAAATATCTCTATTATAGTTAAGCTATATGTGAAGGTCCAATTACAGAACCAATATTCGTTTCACACCACGGCATACATTCCAGATAACTTAAAAGGTATACTTCCCAATTAATACAAGCTCAGAAACCTAAAAAACGATGTTATATCGCATGCCATACCTCTATTATAGTTCAGCTAAATCTGAGGGTCTAATTACAGAACCAATACTGGTACATCATACGTCATTTTAAATCTACTTCAACTAAGAAAGCAAAATTCAGAACTGTAAGTACACAATCCAACTAGTTTATTTAATCGCGAACTACAAAACCTAAACATAATGTTATATTACCAACAGAGGAGCCAGGATTTTCACTAAGGCGGTTCAAAATATGAAGAAGTAAATACACGACCAAGCCAAGGGGCAAGGCGATTCAACATTTACTATATAAATACAAAAAAAAAAAAATATTTTAACCTTGTATATACAAGGTAATTTTCCTATTAGGTGCAATACCTCTAGTATAGCTCAGCTAACGATTACAGATCTAAAACAATTCAAATAATTAATAAATATAAACCCTAGAGAAAGAAAAAAAAAAAGTGAAAATTGTGATTATTACCTTTTCAGGATCACCTCCCTTATCAGGATGATTTTTAATGGCAGCTTTACGATAAGCTTTTTTAAGATCATCTTGAGAAGCAGTTTTAGGAACTCCTAAGATCTCATAATACTTTGTATTATCACTCTTCTTTGGTGCCCTTCCAAACATCTTTAATTAAATAGATCTACAGAATTAAACAATCAAAATTAAGAATCAAAAGTGTAAAATCGATTAATTGTATGTTAATTGGTATTTTACGTACCGATTGAGAGGTTCTTGACTTGAGGTGTTGGGTTAAATGGAGGAAAAAGAGTGAGAGGAGTTAGATTTGTGTGTGCGATATGTTTGGTTTTATTGAGGTAGAGAATTTAATTTGAACGGCTATGATTTGTTAGGAGTTAGAACTTTCTAGAATAATAATGTGAGAAACATTTCAAAATTAGAATTTGTTTTGGTTTTCTTTTTTTTCTTTTTTTTTTTACTCGACAAATACAAATAGTGGTAGGATTAGGATATAAAGAAAAATAGAAAGTATTATGCTAGTTCCTAACTTAAGTACTACCCCCTCCGTTCTATTTTACTTATATTATCTCTTCTTTTCTTTTTTTTTCTTTCTTTTGCACGCTTTTAAACAATTAGCAATAACTAGAAATATAAGCCATACTCGGAGGAATATGATTAGTAATGAAGATATTCGAGATTAGTGGGAGCAGAGGCTGACCCACATGGACGGGTGGGAGTGCACACCCTTCGGAAAAAATTATACCTTGGGGCATGATGGCTGCAACTGCTGCTTCCTTTACATGTCACCCCGGATCGAACCCGAATGTCACTTTTAATTATTTTTTTGAGCCTATTTTTAGGAAAATAATAAGTGTTAATGAGCTCGCCCAGTTTCGAACCTACACTGTCACCACATGTTGCACAGCCTTAGCCACTGAGCTATCTCTTTCATTTGTTTCACTGTGTTAAATTTTATTTATTACACATATTTGACCTGTATACTTTTATTTTCGCCACTACTACGCTATTAGTGACCGGTCCGACACAGTATTATCCCTTAGTCGTCATTAAAAAATTTGTCGGCGTTTATGTTAAGATAATGGTGCCCCCGCCGTCTTAAAATCCTTGGTCTGCCTCTGGTTGGGACTGACTTCTGTGATGAACAAGATGAGGAAAGTGAGGTTGAGATGATTTGGGTATGGGAGGAGGAGCTGCGCAAATGTCCGGTGAGGATGTGTGAGAGGTTGGCGATGTTGGGTCTGTGGAGAAGTAGAGGTAGTCCGAAAAAAAGTATTGGGGAGAGGTGATTAGACAGAACGTGACACATCTGCAGCTTACTGAAGACATGACCCTACAAAGGAGAGTATGGAGGTCGAGGATTAGGGCAGAATTAAAGTTAGTAGGTAGTCGAGCGTTGTCTACTTTGTCTTATCAATATTATTACAATTATTAGTCTTCTAGTACTTTATTCTTATATTTTTATTATTATATACGTTGTTTGTTTTGCTTCACATATCGTATCACTTGTTGCTGCTACTGTTCTTTTCTCCATTATTTTCATCATGGCTTCTTCGTTACTGTATTTCATTTTCAAACCTACTTTGAAATGCTTTATTTGAGCCGAGAATCTATCAGATCAGCCTCTCTACCTTCACAAGGTAGGAGTAAGGTCTATGTACCACCCTCGCCAGATCCCACTTGTGTGATTGCACTGGTCGTTGTTGTTGTTGTAACTAGAAATATAATTTAACTAAATTATTATTATTATTTAATTTTTATGTAAAGATCATGACAAAACTTAAATAGGTATGGGCTTTAAAAAATAAAGAACATTCTTTGAATCGTGTGTTCAATAAATTTGTCATGATATTTGTCTGGTTAAGACTTTTAAAATTTGTGGTCCAAAGTATTTCATATGATTTATGTAAATATAAAAATATTTAATCAAGGGTAAATCCAAAAATTTAAATTAAATCATTTTTAAACTTAAAAACTATCATTCTTTTTAGAATGAACTAAAAAGGAAATTGATTTTTCATATGGTCACTCAACTAATAGGTATTATCTCAAAAAGTTACTTTTTTTGTTGAAGGAAATTAAAATAAAAAAGAAATATAAATTTTTAAGATAATAATTATTAGTTGAGTCAGCATATGAGAAATCAACCCTAACGGGAATGATTATATTATATGAAATTTTTTATCTGATTGACAAACCAAGTAAGCTATATAAACTCCAAATGGGAGGTGCCTGAATTTTGATGACATTGAAAACTTTAGATAGCAGAATTTCAATATAGAAATATTAACTTATAAGTTATATCATATGAAAAACTTTCTTCAAATATTTTTCTTCGTATATTTTATGAAAATTATCGGAAATATATAGTACTAAAATAGTTGTTTTGTTCATTATCTAGTTGTGGACCTAAAAAAATTTCTTACTTCTATAATATCATTTTCAAATTATTAGATCAATCGTTTCACTTTTTAAAAATTATATATCCAAATTAACTTTCAAAATTATGTTTAATGAAACGTTGAAATTCATTGGCTTTATAGTTGGTTTAAATTATAAATTCTATGATACATAGAAAATGTTTATTTTATATATATATATATATATATATATATATATATAAAGCATGTATATACTCCCGCCTACGTGGCGCCCTAAAATCACAGGATTCACATTCATCATTTTCCCTTCTTCTTCTTTTTCCCCTCTTTTTACTCATTTTTTACCATTTTATGTGCTCAAGAAAATTCGAATGGCACGTCTCTTAACACTTTGTTTGGATGGTTGTTGTGTATTGTTTCATAATGTATCTTATTATATCGTATTGTTTTAAATTGTACTCCTTGTACTTTATTGTTTTGATGAATACAATGTTTGGATAGATTGTATCATTTTCCGTCGTTACATAATGTTGACATCAAGAATTTGAAGGATAAACCTACGAGAAAGGTAGGGTACAATGTAGAGTTATCATAAAAAGGTATGATAAAGGATAAAATATGATTATAAGATAATAAGTAAAGACAAAATGAGAAAAAATAAATAAGGTAACGACGCAATAACACGAAATTGGTCGTTACATAAAATGGGAAAGGGTTTGCCCTGAATTTCCTACCTTATTTAGATTCAACCATAATTGTGTTTTATTTCAAAAAGGTTTTCTTGATGGAAAGGGTTTCCTTGATGGAAAAGATCTCTTCCATATTTGAATAATCTTTTCTTGGAGAAAAAGTTTCGGACTTCTAAAAATTGAAGATTTGTCTCTCTCACAAAAAACACAAAAACATCCATAATGTAGTCGTTTAGAGAGTTTTGTTTAGGAGAGATTTTCTCTTAATAGTTTTTACGATTTCTTTTATATTAGTTTTTTATATGTAAGTCAATTGATCAAATAATATCAAAATATTATGCGTCTTAGTATATTGTTTGCTGTTGTCTAATTTATCGTCGTTCAAGGTTTGTAATTATTAGTTTCCGCATGACGCCCTGTTATTTCGATCCCAACAGAATTTAACTATACAATTCAATAAAAATAAAGTAACAATAAAACAAACATTATATTTAAACTAACAATACAATACAATATATTAGGTAACAACCATCCAAACAAGCTATCAATTAGCCTGTTTGTAACTTCCTTCATGTCTCTTAACCTAACGCCTGTTCGTTTTTTACTTTTCTTTCTCCCGGTTCGATTTCTTCCTTCCTTTCTCCCTTTGATTCCCTTCTTTCTTTCTCTTCGTAATTTCTTTGCTTATCTAATTAATCGTGACTGTTTATCCGTCTAAACTCCATGGACCTCGCTAGATAATCTCCATTAGAACGCAGCCGGTAGATAATCTCCGCGTACCGTCGAATTCGTCGTTCAGCATTACTCTTTTTGCAGACTTGTATTCTGTGAAGATGTGTGTACAAACTTTATCCCACGTCAAGCTATGAACTCTGATAAAGTTATGTTTATTGTACTCGATGAAGGAAATTCAAGTTGATATTATCCACAATGTTTTAAGTTTTAGGTATTAATGTAACTGTTGCTTTAGTTTAACATCTTCTTTTTTCAGTAAATCTTCTTTCTTTACGACGCCTTTCTCTTTTCCTCTTCTTACTCCAACACGTCAGAGGTAGAACTCTTCCTGATGTCTTCAATATTTTATTTTTTCCCAATTTTTGATTCACTATAGTACTACAGTTTGTATCTTTCAATTGTTCTGTTGTTCACTCACATACTGAATTAAACAAATTTTATTTAATAAAAACATGGATACACCGACTTTGGTCATTCTGGTGAATTCCGTTAAGGTGTTAAATTGATTGTATTTATCTAAGAATTTAGTTGATTATTATGTTTTATGTCCTCTTTTTTCTTTAAGTTGAGTGATAGATTTTCATAGAGAATTTATATTTGATGTAACGCGTTATGAAGATTCGACACTGTGGTTGGCGCATCTTGATCTGGTGTTTGTTGTACTAATCATTTTATATCATCTTTGTTTTATTTTTATCCAAATTTTCTTGATAGATATTGTTGTTTAACACTCACTGTTCTTCGGCGTGTAGACACAAATTTTCTTTATATAAGCTTATAAAAGTGTATATGGAGTCTTATTATCGTTGCTTTCATTTATGTTTGCGAATTTATCATTTGATCCTGCAAACTTTGTTTACCTTTATAGATATGACTGATGATCTTATTTGTTTTATTTTCTATGAGAGATTCTTTTTCCTATGGTTAATCACTAATTAGTGCTAAGCTTTTCTCTAGCATCGATCTTATTCCATAGATACATTGTATATGATGCAAATAATTAAATAAGCGCAACATTTATGATGAGTACGTTGGGCTGATTTTCCTTGTATTTCGAAGATATCGATATGTTTCTTTCTCTAATGGTTTTCAAGGTTGTTGAAAGTTAAAGAGGTTAGATACAACCATACTTATTGTATATCTTCTCCGGCATGTTCGGTTTTTTTTCTACATTACTTTTCTTCCATATGTTATCGATATTTTTCTTTACTAACCAATTTATAAAATGCCTTCTTAACTTAAACAGGATTCTTCGTCACACTCAAATATATGAATTATTAGATACCGAAGTGGGCGGGATTTTTGATAACTGCTCTCATATTTTGGGTAGTAATGTGAAAATGAATAACAAAGTTCTTAATTGTTGACATTGTTCTTAGTTTTCTTTATTCCCCCTTTTAGTGTTTGTAGGTTGGATCTTCAAAAACTTATATGAGGAATAAACATGAATGATAACTTAAGCCAAGTTGTTAGAAGTTTGATACTTTTTCTTGACTCTTGATGATGATATATGCTGAGAGTCATTTTTGGTGTGTATTTTTATATGATCAAGTCATTTTTCATAAGCATATGGTTTTGGTATGGTTAGTAGTTCGGACTGAGATTGTTATTATTGTATATGACTTTGTTAAAACATGTATAATTTGATCATTCGAATCAGTAGCATCCTTTTCAGTAAAGAATGTGTTAACCATTTCAAGTTGCTTACCAATAGCATGGTTGATTTGTTTACTCCTGACTTAGTTGCTAAAATTGGATTAGGTGGATCTTAGAGTTTGTAGAGACATGTAGAAACTCTAGCGTAGGGAGTTTAATGTGGTCAACGCTAGGTGTCTAGGAGGGTTAGGTGATAGTATGTGTCATTTGTGTACTATATTGTTCTTGTTAAATTCAGGACAAAACTGACCGATTCTCAATTTTTTCGGTTTAATTTGTTTGAGTTTTCGATCGGTTTTGATTTATAGTTTTTGACTTTTGATTTTTCAGTTCAATTATCGATTTTCTCAAGGAAAAAACCGATAAAATCGAATTACCGGAATTATATATACATATGTTATTTTTTATCTCATTTACCACTTGGAGTTGTCGATGTTGTAACACTTTTGTAGAATGCATTAACACGGGCTAAATTGTTTGGAAATATTTCTTACGATCCAATTATCCTTTCTCGATGAACTCACCTCTGATCTTGATTCTAACAGTGTGTTCGTGGCGATGGAAATTCAACAAATCGCACATAGTAGAAGTATTGTGATTATGTCAATTCGTCAGTCAATTTAGCAAATAATTGGTGAGGAGGTTGGGATTGGGAATGTCGCACTTCACAAGAAGAGTGATTACGCTTGAAAGAGAAGGGAGAACCAAATTATATATAAGACGTGCACAACGGATAGCTATCTTTTCGCCACCGATGATGGAGGAAATTAGTAAGTCAAGCAGAATGTTCAACTTTGTAAATTCTTCAAAAGGAATAATAATTTGTTTTATAATGTTTCAGAAACATGTACAATTGTTTCATTTCTTTGGCATTCTATGATTACACTTACATTGTTGATTTTGCTGACTATGCAGTAGTAGATAGTATTAACAAGATGAAGAGGAACTAGGGTAAATTTGGGTTACTAAAGCATGCAGAAATATCATGATCAAATGTGGACTTTCAAATAGTAAGCACCACTGTTGTGACATTACATATACTCTGTGTATGTAATGAATATGATTTGTATAAGCATATGAAACCAACTCAAATTGCAGTGTATGAATAATGTATTTGTTCTATATAGCTATGTATAAGTTGCTCAACTACTTTTGTAACTTTTACATTTGGTTGACCCCTTGGTATCAAAACACATTAGCGTGAATACTTGGTGAATCGTTCTCTGACTCTCACTCTCACTCAATAAAATAGTTTTTACCATATTTCATACACAAATAAAAATAGAAGAAAGCAAACAAGAAAGCGCACTGTTGCCATTACATCTGGCTGATTAGAGAAATATTGGACTATATTTCTCTCATTAAATATAAATTTTCCTTTTGTCCAACAAAATAACAAAAACGCTAAAAATTGGAATGAGATCCATTTTATAATTTTTTTAGAAAAGAGTTCAATTCTATGAATATTCATCTGTTAAGATAATTGTTCTCTCTGATTAGGAATTGGAACACTTCCATCAACAAAACAAATTGACGTAGGCTATTAAAGAATTATTGTTGTGTGTGTAGCTATGGTATTGATGACATGAGCAATGTCAACTTTTATGGCAAGTTTATTTAAAGTGTATAAATTTTGTGTGTACACTTTAGGACTTGGGCTGACACTTTCTTGTTAGAAAATGGGCTACATAAGGAGAGACTTTTTTTTTTTTTTCCCCTCCCATTTTAAGAGGATTTATAGTGTTTCCACACTTCCCTTCCAGTGTGACTCGAACCCAGGACCTACCGGTCGTGGGTGGAGGTGCTTAACCACTGAGTCATCCCTCACTTGTCAAGGAGGGGCTTGAAGATAATGGTTACACGGGTAATAATTTGGTAGTTGGGCTAAATTTCGTAAAGTAGATCTCCGAACGACACCGGACCGTAATTATCCCTAAAAAGAAACTACTAAAGATAAAGTTGAGTATTACTATCTTAAAATTTATCAGTGCACTTTGTACCATGAAAAGTCTTTTTCATGAAACATGTTGGGGAATTTCTTATTTTAGAACATTCAACTAATTTATATGTGCATTTAAAATTCATGTATATTTCAGCGTAATATAATTGTAAGATAGTTGAAATATCACATAGTTAAAAAGAGGTTGAAAATTGAAATTTCAATTAATTAAAAGAACAATTGAATTTCGTTGTTTTCTCTTTCAAAGTTGGAACTTATTACTTCTTAGAGGGCCATGGGTGCGGTTATCAGTGGTGGAGCCAGAATTTCCGCCGAGGGGTTCAAAATATAAAAAAGTAAACATACGAAGAAGCCTAAGGGGGTTCAACATCTACTATATATACATAAAAAATAATTTTAACCTTGTAAAAACAGTGTTTTTTTCCCTCCGCCACTGGCGGTTATCCCAAAAATGTATACAAACTTTTAATATATTTTTAAAAGGGATAATAGTATTTTTAGGCCCCCAAGTATTTATAAATTCTAATTGTACTGCTTGTAATATCTTTGACTAAAAATATTTAATCTTCAATTTCTTAAAATATACACTTTTGATCATTTTGCTTATAAATATTCATAAAATTTTAAATTACTATCATATATTATGTAAAACTTTTAACATTACTCCATATTTGAGAAAAATATACCTCTAAATACAACATAAACTGTACATTAAAACATTAGAAGCTCAGTTTAGTTAATCGAAGATGAAATATATTAAATTATACTCCATATCATAAGAATAAAACTTAAATTTTGGGGAATGAGGTGCTCTTAGGTTGTATTGTGTTTTTCTGCTGGTATGGTAATTTTCATATGGTTACCACACAAAAAAAAAAAAAAAAAAAATTAGGACTGGTTTGTCAATGAAAATTTTTACACTTTTTTTTTTTTTTAATTTTTTTCACTTTATTTGAAAATTAACGTTTGACCAAGAAAATTTCAAATATAACTTAACGTTGTATTTGGAATTTGTAAAACACCTAAAACCCTATGTTTTTTTTCACTTTCAGTATATTTAAACAACAAAATATTCTTTGTAAAAATTCAACCAAACACAACTCCAACTTCAACTTTACCTCAAACTTCAAAATTCCAAAAAAAGTAAAAAATATTTGATTTTCATGACCAACCGTCTACTTAAAATATTTACAAACAATTGAGGAACAAAAATGCTATTCTGACTTTTCAAAAACTTCTTCTCAAGGAAAGCACATCGTATAGTTATATGCGACCGAATGCATAGGATACCAATCCATAAAACCAATCAGTAATCACCATATTTGTCGTCTTCTTTTATTATAATAAAACCAAACATTGCGTATGCAATTCCTATCCTAATTCGCCATGATAAGACCTCGACCTTTCCTTCTCTGACTTTGCATTTTACATCACTTTCTTCTTCTTCTTCAATTCTCTTACTATTATTAGTATCAACAACCAGATTCAGAGTATTACTCTCCAAAAAAACTTCCTAAATTATTAATCAGTTATATTACTCTACTATCCCCCCCTGTATGTATTAATTGTACATATTGTGATTTGTTATCAGTTATTTTCAGATTTGATGCATACCCATTTCCTCATTTGATCTGATTTTCATCTGTATCATCCTTTCTTGAAGTAATTACTACTATGTCTAACACACCCTTAATTTTATCATTTATTCTTCTGTTATCTTTTGCACTGCTTTTCCTTTTCTCTCCACATTATAAACACTCAGAAATCTCTCTCCCTGATGAGATTGATGACCTTGCTCTCTTCCGCCGTGCAACCCTTAAACACGGCGGTATTAGAGCCGTATCTCGCCTTGGCACCACTAATCCCCGTCGTAAAATCGCTTTTCTCTTCCTTACTAATACCGATCTTCATTTCGCTCCTCTTTGGGAACGTTTCTTCACTGGCCATGCAGATTTCTTCAACATCTACATCCATGCAGATCCATCTTCTAAAATCGCCTCTCCACGTGGTGTTTTTCATGGCCGTTTTATTACGGCCAAGAAAACACAACGTGCTTCCCCTTCACTTATCTCTGCTGCTCGTCGCCTTCTAGCCACTGCCATACTAGACGATCAATTAAATTTCTATTTCGCTGTTGTTTCTCAACACTGTATTCCCATACACTCTTTCAACTTCGTTTACGATTCCCTCTTCTCATCCCCAACTCAGTTTCCTGTGCACCGTTCCTTCATTGAAATATTATCAGGCGAACCTCAGTTATGGGATCGGTATATCGCTAGAGGAGAATCAGTTATGCTACCCGAAGTGCCATTTGATAGGTTTCGGGTCGGGTCACAGTTCTTCATGCTGACACGAAACCATGCACAGTTAGTGATTAGGGATAGGAGGTTATGGAGGAAGTTTAAATTGCCTTGTTTGAATAAATATTCGTGTTATCCTGAGGAACATTATTTCCCGACCCTTTTGTCTATGGAGGATCCGGATGGATGTACAAATTACACTCTCACTCGGGTCAACTGGACCGGTAGTGTAGATGGGCACCCGCATACTTATTACCCGCCCGAGATCTCACCGGAGCTTATTCATGAGCTTAGGGTATCAAATAATACGTTTTCACACATGTTTGCAAGAAAATTTTCGCCAGATTGTTTGAAGCCTTTAATGGACATAGCGGATGTCATTTTCCGGGATTAAATCGGGTCGGGTAAGTATCTTTTACTTACCTCCTCTATCCCAATTTATGTGACGCTTTTCGTTTCACGACATTCAAAAAAATTAATTTGAGAAAAGTTGGAAATTATATCTCTCTGTCCCATTTCATATGTGGGATAAAACAAATTATAGAAATTTGTGTGGTTAAAAATCTTTCATTAAGGGTAAAAAGGTAAATTTAAAGTTAAACTTTTATTAAATCTAGAAAGGTCATTCTTTTTTGGATTGACTAAAAAAAAGAAAGTGTTATATAAATTGGAACGGAGAGAGTAGTACTTTTCATATAGTTTTCAAATATATAAATTTTAATTTTAAAATATTAAGTTAATCTAATTCAACGTAGCTTCAAAGTTTAATCAAATTGACTCTCGAAAAGCGAAAGTGTCACATAAATTGAAACGGTGGGAGTATTTGTTAGCTTATTTTCTTAAAAAGTTTTCTTTTTTGCTTATTAGTTTTAACCATGATAGTGTTCTTGGCAACATCTTAATTGTTTTAGAGAATTCATTAGTTTTAACTACATAAGTCACAAATTAAGGTGGGAATACTGTGTTAATCAAGTATTATTATGTGACAAGTGGTGGAATAGTCTGTGATATGGATTCTATAGTTATTTCAAAGGTGTATGTTGAGATGTTTGTAGATGTGTGAATTAGACTTACATCAAAAGTGTTATCTTTGGAACGGTGCGCCATTGATCTTTGGAGTTTCTTTATTATAAAAAAAAAGTAGTGGACATGAATTGTTAGTACTGATATATCTTATGAGTTGTTAATTGCTATAGGGACAGCCGGAGAAGAAGCCATAATTTTCGAACTGTCGTGTTATGAATAACATTACTGTCGTGAAAGTGGCCTCAAAATGCGTTTTAGTTAATTCTGGATGTTCAAAAATCAAAATTTCAATTAGTAGGATAATATATTATCATCAGATGATGTGTCCGTGTCAAGATTTAGTTTGTTAAGTTTCCTTATTTCTCCTTCGTCTAAATTTCCAATATTCTAAAGTTCAACTATTTTTCTAATATTTTGAATCTGAGTTATTCAATTATTGTACCTAAAACTTTGCTACGTGTTCTTTTCTTTGTGTTTTGCTTTGTGCTTTGAGATCCTTTTGACTGGTGTGAGTGAGTAGTTAGTTTCTGGTGAAATAATCGAGTTGTAAATTGCTTCGAACATCACCAATATAGTAAAGTCGATATTTGGTGAAATAGTCATTTAGTGGTTCTTACATTGATAAAGAAATAAACTTGTGGGATTACACTAGATATGTTGTTGTCGTCATTCAGTGATTCTAACATTGATAAAGAAACAGATTTTGAACCTGATTTAACCCAAAAAATTACTTTATGAGGTGAAGATTGTCTAAAATTATATAATGAGACCATCATACCCCAAAAACACCTATGTGGGACTCAACAAGCATCATCGTTTTAATCTGCTGGCCTGAGATAATAGGTATTTGGTGAAGATAATAGATATTTGGTGAAATAGTCCGACGTAGAAATTGACTCAGGCATCACCTTTTAGCATTTTTCATAGATTATGCAAATCCATGGGAGCAGTGTCTGTCTCGTTGACTGCTTTTTTCTTTTGGGATGTGGTTAATTTTCATTTGACTTGAGATTAAATCTCAACAAGTCTTGACTAACATACTTTTTTTTAAATGGTTTTGCAGGTGGTGATTGGAATCTTTTGTTTTTAAAGTTATTGAAGCAATGAAGGGACAGAGGCACAAGCCAAAAGCTCTTTATTGGAATAAATAAACAAACAATGTGGGTGTTTTTGGTGGTCCTATGTACAGAAGACAGACAGGATAATGTGAAATAATTGTCAAAGCCAAAAAAGAAATAGGGGTGTGGGCTTAGAGTGGAGTTTCCAAAAGGGAATTCCGAGTAAAATGCAGAGCAAGAAGTAGCAAACGGCTCATTGCTGTTTTTTCTCTTTTTCCCCTTGTTTTGTTCCTAGAAATAGAAAGAAGAACAGTCTTCCATTTGCTTCCCCCTTTGTTGGTTCAAAATATTGACTCCTTCCTTTTCTCTATTTACTCTTGCTTTTATTTTTGTGAAACTTACCTGAACAGCTACCTTTTAATAATTTTTAATAATTTATAGCTATTTTTTCTATATTTATAAATCGTAGCTAGTTTTTATTGTATTCAGTTATATTTCGCGTTTTTGAAATACACGGAAATATAAAATCCGGCAGAGTTTGCATTTTTGAAATACACGGAAATACAAAATTTGGCAGAATAAAAAAATAGGTTGTATTTATGGTACAGATTCTCTTCTTTCATTTTAAATGGTGCATAACTGCTGAAGTTCCATAACAGCTCACGTTTCTCTCTCCAAATTACTCCATTCCAAACTTTTAGAAAATACGTAAATACACCAGTGGCTATATTTCATCGTTTTGAAATACAGTGAAATACAGGAAACGCAAATCACTGGAGAGTAAAATCAGGCCCTATTTATGGAACAAATTTTTTTAAGAAAAATTTTGGGATTCAATTTAAAACTTCCCATAAATCACGCATAACGATTGTTCTTTCATAACAGCTCACGAATCTCTCTCAACTTTTATCACAATCAAACTTTTTGAATTCAAAAACCACTAAAGATCTAAAAACTTCCAAATACATAAAAATATACACTGGAATACAATGAAATATGGTTGATTGTTTAAGAAATATAAAATTGTAGTAGGCGTATATACAATGGAATACAATGAAATATATCATAAACTGTTTCATAAATTAGAAATACATTGAAATATAGCGAAATATACTGAAACAGTACACTGAAAATAAACTGAAATATACTGAAACATTTTATCAAACACTTGGTGGGCATGAAGCTCCACAACTCTCATCGGAGATGGAATATGCGTTGGATTCATGCTGGAGGGGCGGTAGAATAACGTTATTATCAGTGAGAGAAGAGATGCAACAATTATTAACGAAAAACAGAGAGCAATTTGATCAAAAGAGCACCAATTGGAATAACCCAATGCATTGTCTTCTTTGTTGCGTCGGCTTTGATAATTTTCGACCAAAACCTTATAGAATCAATTCGACCTAGTCCAGAACTACGAATTGAAAGATTGATGAACACCCAATCGATTTAGGTCATAAATATATTAGATCACACATGGCAGCTTCTTCGACCAACAACAACGGTGGTTCAAATCTTCTTCCCAGGTTGTGAAGTTTCCAAATCAGATTTAGAAGCCCAAATCTTCCTCTCCTTCAACGATGAAAAATTGATTTTGGTAGCCATTAGAGTAGAGAGAAGTGAGAGTGTTTATTTTAGAGAGAGAAATAAAGTGGACAGTGTATTTTAGGGATAGAGTAGTTAATGGACCGTGTATTTAGGAGATGAGGAAACACAGTAACTGAAATATAGTGGGGTAGCTATGAAATGTAATTTAGAATAATATAGCTGCAAAAATTAAATATTAAATAAGATAGTTATTATTCATAATTAAGTCTTACGGATAACTATGACAAGTAAAATTTCCTTCATTTTATATCCTTAAAATGGGTTTTATGTTGGCTGGATCATGAATGGGTAGGACCTTTGAGTTGGGCCAAAAATTTAAGTGTCGTTGATGGAGAGACAATTTTAACCTTAAAATAATATTGCAGACAAATTGGATCGAATAGATAGAACGGAAAAGGCTCAAATATGCCATCGAACTATCAGAAATGACTCATTTATGCCACTCGTTGAAAGTTTGGCTCAAATATGCCACTGCCGTTACCTTTTTGGCTCATCCATGCCATTATTCACTAACGGTGGTTTTAAAATACCAGATATGCCACGTGGCAAAAATTTATTGGTCCACGTCACTTAAATGAAAACCAGCCAAAATAAATCCTAACTATACAACGAGTGGCATATTTGAGCCAAACTTTCAACGAGTGGCATAAATGAGCCATTTCTGATAGTTCGATGGCATATTTGAGCCTTTTCCGTAAATATATTTCAATGAAGGTAATATAAAATATAAAATAATTAATAATTAATAAAAATAGGGGTATATTCTATAACAAATTCCTAAAAAATTAGCTATTTATATTTTATATGAATTATATATATATATATATATATATATATATATATATATATATATATATATATATATATATAGAGAGAGAGAGAGAGAGAGAGAGAGAGAGAGAGAGAGAGACGCCCACGCGCACACACACATACAAATATATGTAAAAATAAACAGTAATATGTATTTGTATGTGTGTGTGGGTGCATGTGTATATATATACTTAATGCATCTAGTATTAAAATATCAATCATAAAAGTAATATTTGATTTTGTGATAAATTCATAAATGGATTATTCTACTTAAAGTATGAATTTAGATAAAAATGTATAAATAGGTTAAAAAATAAATTTTCTATAATATAAAAAGGTATTACATAGATGGAGGATTGAAAATGCCAAGGGTAAAATAGACATTGTTTAGGATAAAGGGGGGAGAACGTCTATTATTCATAATTGAGGGGGGATTTTGATTTTTAAAGCAAAGTTGGGGGGTTGAAAATCAAATAGGACACTTTTTCCTCTATATACATGTCTTTGCAAATGAAAAGTTTATTCCTTGATTAGAAATGTGCTTGTTGAATAATTTCAAATACTTAACGTCTCCGGATAAGTATATCCAAGCTTAATAGTGAGTAATCTGGATTCTGGATAATTAACTTCAGCTTTGGAGCATAAAAGGCTCAAATATGCCATCGAACTATCAGAAATTACTCATTTATGCCACTCGTTGAAAGTTTGGCTCAAATATGCCACTCGTTGTATAGTTAGGATTTATTTTGGCTGGTTTTCATTTAAGTGACGTGGACCAATAAATTTTTGCCACGTGGCATATCTGGTATTTTAAAACCACCGTTAGTGAATAATGGCATGGATGAGCCAAAAAGGTAACGACAGTGGCATATTTGAGCCAAACTTTCAATGAGTGGCATAAATGAGTCATTTCTGATAGTTCGATGGCATATTTGAGCCTTTTCCGTAGATAGAATGATGGAATTTTAGAGCCATTTTAATATGATAAAAGATATTTTGACCCCTTTTCGTTTATTTTTTATATTTGGGTGAATTAGAGGTTTACTTTTGTGACGCTCACTTTACTTTTCATTCACGTTTTAAAAGTAGGAATTTTTCTCAATTCAACTTATATGTAAAAGATCCTTTAAAATCCGTATCACGAGGCCGGAAAGTCGGTGGAATGAATAATTCAACCGTGTAAAGATATTTAAAATATCGAATTAATTTTTTTTTAAAAAGTCATATCATAATTTCAATATCATCGAAATTAGTGAATATTTTACAGGTAGAAAAAATATTCCATGTCACTTCCACATCATCTAAACCCTCTCTTACGGTGATAATGATGTGATGTGCCATCATGCCATGCCATGCCATTATGTTAGTTGTCTTATTTATGTCCACAATGCATTCCCCCTCAATGTATGGTCGCGTAACGTCCTTTCCGCATGCCTTTTTTGAATGAATAACTGTACAAAATTTTGAGAGAAATAATTATAAACTTTTTTTTTTTTTTAATTTTGTGACTTTTTTTAATAAAGAATCTTCATTTTTTTTTTACATATGAGAGATCTGAAAAAATACATAAGAAATCTGAAAAAATATTTTCTTCTATTTAAATTGTATGAGGTCAAGAGATCTCATTTCCTTCAAAAATTTATTTTTATCTAATACCCCTCCATTTCAATTTATATGAACCTATTTCCTTATTAGTACATGCCAAAATGAATGATCTATTTCTATATTTTGAAACACTTTACCTTTATGCAATGATTTATAGCCACACAAAATATATGTGACTCATTTAACACTATAAGTTTAAAAGTCTTCTCTACTTTCTTAAACTCCGTGCTTAGTCAAATGGGTTCACATAAACTGAAATGAAGGGAGTATTATTTTTCTGTTATGCTTACAATTGACTATATGCAATTAGGGGTGGCAAAAGCAATTCAAGTTCGCTTAATATGTTGACCCGTCTGGTGTTTCTACGAGTTGAGTTAATGATCCGTTTGTTGAGTTGACCCAAAGGGTTGAACTCAAAATAACCCAACAAACAAATGGGTAAACAAATGACCCGTTGTATTGATTATCTTGATGTTTAAGCCTTTAAGGTTATTTAATGAAATATAAGAGCTTGTTTGGCTAAGCTTATTCTTTCCTAAAAGTGTTTTTTTTTTTTTTGTTTAAAAAAAAGTGAGGTGTTTGGTCAAGCTTTGAGAGAAAATAAGTTGTTTCGGATAGTAGCAAAAACAATTTTTCAGAAGCTAAAAAAAATACTTTTTGCCAAAAAACGTCTTTTTGAGAAGTACTTTTGAGAAAAATACACTTACAAACACTTTTTAAAAGTTTGACCAAACACTAATTGTTGCTCAAAAGTGTCTTTTAATAAACTAATTGGCCAAACACAAACTGCTTTGCAAAAATACTTTTATGAAAAAACACTTTTTCCAAAATAAGCTAATTTTACAAGTTTGACCAAACTGGCTATAAGTCTCTTAAGCCTTTGAAATTTTTATCTAAACATTATTTTTAGTGTTTGTTATACCCCATTTGAACGGGTCAAAAGCGAAGTACAACATATTGGTGATTCCCAAATTATTTGATTTTAGGAGTCGCCACCTAATTATTTTAATGGTGAATTAGGACACCTAATTATTAACTAAGGTAAAGCTAAACTAAACTCCTTTTTTAAGGTCTTACGAGCCTAATAAATTCTAGGCAAGGGTTCTAAATATCCTAATGGGAAGGTCATAGGCATCCATTAGAATCCGTTTAAGTACGGTTAATCGGTCAAACTTAGGTTAATATAATATAGTCAGGAGTATATAAAATAATAGATTGGTAAAGACTTATGGAAAATTTTATATAAATATTTTAGTATGAACAATTGGGGAATTTACACTTAGAGGTAATACTAGGTTGAATGATTTGAAAACCATTTGATAGCTAAACGATAGAAATTATTAGAAAACTTTAAAAACTTTATTAAGCTAAATTCCTGGCATCTTAAAGAAAATTGTTGTGGAGAAAAAAAAATTGATTATAATTTGGACGTTAATAGGCAGCCCTTTAAAAAATAAGACTGATTTGACTAAAAGTTCCTAAAGTTAATTGTGAATAAAATAGACTCAAATCTCATGAATGAGCTAAATCTTACAGTTTTCTTTTTTTATCACGTTATTTCTGAAAATTATGAGAAAACTTATTTATCTTTGCACAACAATCTATTTTCAAAAGAAATTTCAAAATAAATAAATAAATTCAAATCATTATAAATATCTTCAGTTTCCCTTTTAAAAATATATAATTGATTTTGAAGCTTTTAGAGTCATAAAAAACCGTAGTTAAACCATTCAGGAAGTGAGCTTAATTAAGTTTCGAAAATAATAGTACTTCTCAAGATTTTACTTTCTTTATGCCAAACTTTTGATAGTTAATATCCTCTTGGACGAGTATAACCCAGTATCATTTTAGTTTAGATTACAATAATTTTGGGGTGGCTTGTGATATTTGTACAAATCCTTATCCCATATTTGTTCAAATCCTTAACTTATTTGTTTAATTGCATTTCCATCTATACCTTTCGTTTCATCTCTTTTGCATACTCAAGTGTTTCATCTTCCTTTTTTAAATGGTCCTAACAACATTGTGAGGTCAACAAGAAATGCAGTCTTATCTTTTAACCACTGAGAAACATTAATCTATTGAATGAACGAAACCATAGACAGGTCTTAATTACGGGGAAAAAACGAAGAAATTGCACGGTTGCCTTTAAATTTGGCATGCTCTTTAATTTTTGCTCTTCAAAATCGAATTTATACCTAGCGAGCAATAAGTTCTTTAAGGACGTGGGATATATATTTTAATGCGAAAAATGTAAACGAATACGCCGCGAAAAAATTGTTTGGTTGGAGGGCAAAATTAAAGACCAGCACAAAATCGGGACAAAAGTGTAACTGACCCAAATAAAAAAAAAATAATAATAATAATAAAAAAGAACAAGTTCGTTTATGAAATTTTATGCTTCCCAAATCCTGTACAAGACGGACAAAGATGGTCACCAAAACTTGTATAACCAGAGATTAGGTTTCGAGTTTTGAAAATAAGAAAATCCCGATAAAGAGCGATATAGTCCTTGTGCAGCCGAAGTTGGATCCGGAGCCTAAAAGGCACAAAAATACACAAAATAAATCAAAAGGGGATGCCTTCCACGATATACCAAAAGGGGTATAACGTGGAGGGGCCAACGCTATACCCCAATTTTTTTTTCCCAATGTTAGACCAAAACAAAAAAAAAAAAAAATAATAAATAAATAAATTTAAGAGTATAACGTGGACTGATCCACGTTTTACAATGATTTTATTAAATTGGTCAATTTCTCAATTTGTCTTCTCACTTCCATGCAATTTTGTAGGCATATTTTGATTCACTCCCAATGTTTTTACATATCAGCTGATACAGTGAAGTGATTCTATCTACGTACTTATTTAATCATCAAGTGAAATTTAAGAACACGACAAAAATACATTTGGATTATCTGCTATCTTTATCTCTCATGTACCACAAAATCTTTCTAATTTTTTAAGTGAATTATGAAACAAATTCATAAAAGTATAATATCTTTTTCTACGTTTTGTTCCAATATCTTTTATTGGGTATAATATAGGTATACAACTTTCGTTTCAATGTTTTTGGCAAAGAATTTAGCTATCAATAGGACACGTTTTTGGCAAAGAATTTAGAATGTTTTTGGTATAATATTAAGAATTTTCTAATCTTAAAAATTAGAAAGATTTTGTAGTACATGAGAGATAAAGATAGCAGATAATCCAAATGTATTTTTGTCGTGTTCTTAAATTTTCACTTGATGATTAAATGAGTACGTAGATAGAATCACTTCACTGTATCAGCTGATATGTAAAAACATTGGGAGTGAATCAAAATATGCCTACAAAATTGCATGGAAGTGAGAAGACAAATTGAGAAATTGACCAATTTAATAAAATCATTGTAAAACGTGGACTGATCCCCATTATACAAAATTATTTGTATAACGTGGATCAGTCCACGTCATACTCTTAAATTTTTTTTATTTTTTTTTTTTTTTGGTCTGACATTGGGAAAAAAAAATTGGGGTATAACGTTGGCCCCTCTACGTTATACTCCTTTTGATATATCGTGGAAGGAAGCCCCCCTTTTGATTTATTTTGTGTATTTTTGTGCCCTTTAGGCTCCGGACTAAGAGCCCAAAAATAGGTACTGGACACCGGATAAAAAATAAAATAAAAAAGACAAATAAAGAACTAAGAAACGGCCTTAAAAAAAAAAAAAAAAAAAAAAAGTTAGCGTGAGGAACAATTAAAATTAAAGGGAAAAACATGAGATAATTAATGCAATAAGAATGTAGAAAAACGTGAAGATAAAATTGCAATTTTGGAATAAATTAGACACCACCATCAGTTGAACATTTTGAAGTGATGTTAATTGTGACAAGTGTTTTGATATTTTATGTGAGGAAAATAAAATAAAAACACTAAAAGATTTTACTATTTTATTTTTGAAAAAAAGAGCCGCCAACGGAATTGGGCAAAGGAAGAGCCAAGAAGAATAAAAAATTAATTTTTTTATATTTGACTCTCGAAAAATATGGAAGTGTTCCTGCAACTTGACAATTTGCCGAATTAGGAAGTTAATTAATTTAGTATTTCACATTTGCTTCTTTTATCTAACTTTTTATATGCAGTCTTCAACTCAAAATTAAATGTATTTGGATTAAGTTTGAGTCAAAAAAATACCTCGTTTAGCATGCCAAAAAGATGTTAACTTTGAAAGACGACTAAAAATGTTCATTAAAAGAAACAGACTGATGAAGTATTACAAACTTTTCTGAATTTGGAAAGTGAAACTGCCAAGTTCCAACCATTGAATCAAATTGTTGATCATGCCATTTGACCTCTCATTCTCTGACTCTTTTTCTTCTTCTTCCTCCTCAATACTCCCCCGATTCAAAATAAGTGTTCACTTAGCCTTTAGCACACCCCTTAAACAAACACTAGAGGAAATAGTGGTTTTAGTCCCTGAGTTATAGCTATATTCCACTTTTGATTCCTTCATAATTTGATTGAGCATATTTAACCTTCAACTAATATAAACGTGCGATTTTCATACCTCAAACTAACAGAAGTTAAAAACTTGAACGGATTCAATATTTAAAAACAATTAACTAAAAAGGAGAACAAAAATAAAAATGAGGAGAAGTTCAATAGGTAAGTTTACACTATTTTCAATCTTAGTGAAATTTTTAGGCGATGAGAAGAGCTCAGCGGGAGCTAGATTCATTTATCAGCTTCTGTCTAATTGAAATAGTCGAAAACAAAGAAAATCGAAGCTTCATCATCCTTACATATTAAAATTATTCTTATTTGTGCTTTCTTTGGTGGATCTAACCTATCAAGAAAGGATAATAAATTAGAAAATCGAAGGAATGAATAGAAAGAGGTGGGGAAGAGACTTTTATGGACCAATTGAAAAGAACGAGTTGACAGTGATGACATTTTATTCAATACTTGTCAATGGCAGCCTGGCCTTTGCTAACCTTCTCTTTTGTTTTGCGTTTTAATTTTCAAATAATAAAAATATCGAATCCGTTAAGTTTTTAACTTTCATTAGTTTTGAGAGATTAAAATCAGACATTTATATTAATTGAAGGCTAAATATGCTCAGTTGAATTACCCATGGATCAAAAGTGGAATATAGCTATAACTCAAAGACTTTGTTTCCCCCAAACACTAACTTCTAGACAAAATAGGTATTTTAACTAAACTATCCTTAATTAAAAGTTGCATGTTACTATTGACTTACACATTGGGATCTAATCACTTAGCACTTAACAATAGCAAATTTAGAAAAATAAAATTAATTTCTTCTTGATTATATAAGTAGACACTTATTTTGAACTAAAATAAAAATGCTAAGCAGACATTTATTTTGAACCGGAGGGAGTAATAGTGTACTTAAAGAAATTTCTAAACAGTATTCCAATAATAGTCTACAGATCTAAAATTCAACTGCTTGTAATTTATTTGCTGGAGATGTTTGATCTAACCAACTGCAATTTGAGGACAACTGAACTGCCTATCAAGTGCCTCTCAGCCATAAATTTCAAGAATTAAACTTCTCCATCACTATATTTGAATAACGTCCCTTTGGAAACACTCAAATTTACAAAGTTACGTAGTCCAGAGATTTGGAAAGATTCATCCATAACAAGCATATGTTTAAACATGAAACAATTAGTGGTTGGCATATTTTTTTAACACGAAACAAAACTTGACATGGTAGAATAAAAATAGTACTAAGTCATGATATGTTAATCCGTCGTGACTGGTGGACAATCGAAGGAGATTGGTAGAAGAAAGATACTATTAAGTTATGACAATCCGTCATAACTTGTGAACAATTGAACAAGAAGGTAGAATGAAGATAATACCGTTATGACTTAGTGAACACTAGAATAAAGATAGTCCCAAGTCATGCCAATCCGTCTCGACGTGTATAGCATTTGAACAAACTAGATAGAATGAAGATAGTATCAGGTTATGTCATTAATATTGTTCATCATCTTCTTCAACCACCAAACTTCCACCATTATCACTCACTAGCGTTCATCCAAATCTTAGTAAAACCATAAACATATTCACATTTACACACAACAAATGAGTGAGAAGAGGTGATATTACCTCTTTGAAGTTTAACTCCAAATTTTGCCTACTTCGTAGATTTTGAGAAGAATAGATTCTATGGAAATCCGAAAATATTATCATTAGGGCTAGCTTATTGAGTATAATCATAGCAAAATGTCAAGTAGAAAAAGCTCCCTTTTATAATAGGAAGTTCCCTTGCCGGAAATCCCTTCATCTCTCCAAGCCCTAGCTCAAAAATCACAATAATTTCTTTCCCCAACCTACCACTCATAATATAGTTTGGACTCCTCACTTAGGCTCGTGATCATGCCCGGCCCTTTGACCTAGCTGGCGCAATAGCGAGCCTCATGGGTACCTCTATTTCTCTTATTTCATTCCCATACACTTGACCTATCGTTATGGACCTGCGGTCGCAAGGGCTTCTCGCAGTATTCATTAGGGCACAAGGAGGATTGAAGAGGGAAATATACCCTAAGTTCATTTCATATCATTAGAAAAACTCTACTCAATACATATTATCACACTTAAATCTAACCACGTTGATACCATAAAGGTCACCTAGTCAATAAAAAAGATCATGCACCTAGGACAACTAAAAAACATAAGAATTTACTATTTTCAACATAAAGTTTATGGGGCTTTACATATAAGTTGTTTAGGAATTGGACGGTGGTACTTGGTCAAGTATGTAGTAATTGTCCAATTTATGATATTGAGAATCCTTAACAGAGAAATTATAAATTGCAAAAGTCTGATAAGAAGAATGAAAAACAAAGACCTC
This sequence comes from Lycium barbarum, assembly GCF_019175385.1. Classification (NCBI taxonomy): domain Eukaryota; kingdom Viridiplantae; phylum Streptophyta; class Magnoliopsida; order Solanales; family Solanaceae; genus Lycium; species Lycium barbarum. The sequence continues at coordinate 13,350,754 of NC_083346.1, read as the reverse complement.
TTCTAAAAGCAACATGTAAATTGGAATCAACGAACAATAGAAAAAGAAGAACGTAAGCAGTCACAGTTGGTTAAAAAAAAAGGAACATACGCGACAATGGAATGCACACATTAATAATAACAACCTATGATGATATAACAGCTTGTTTGGATGGTTATTACCCATTGTATTATATCATGTTGTTAGTTTAAATAAAAAATGTTTGTTTTGATTGTTATTTAAATTTTATTGTATCGTATTATTAAATTCATCGTTATGTAAAACAATCGATTTGGTGTGATCACATTTTTTTTCTCCTCATTTTAGCCTACGCTCAACCCCTTACACAACCTTTCTAGTAGGTTTATCCTTCAAATTGCCGACATGTGACACTATGTAACGACGGAAAACATACAATCTATCCAAATATTATACATCAAACAATACAGTACGATATGATATAATACAACACAATACGCTATAATACGATAACCATCCAAACAGAGCATAAGTAAACAAGGGTAGGCTGCTAGCATATCGACTAATAGTAGTAGTAGTAGTAACAATAAACATAATATTCTAATTATACCACGAACTTAAGAGCCTCCCAACTTCAAAAGAAAGATAAGCATCAAGACAAGCATAACATATCTGTTCATGGCTAAGCCAGCGTTGATCCCAAGCACTCAAAGTCACATTCTTTGGCTTGTAAATCTCTGTTCCAACAATTTCCTTCACCAAATCTCTAAGCCCAGCATTACAAAGATTCTCATTATCGAGCTCCTCCGCCGCCCACTCCCTTAGATCAACCTTATTCAACACTTCAAGCCCGTAATCATCCCACAACTTCTTCGCGTCAATCTCAATACCAACTCCAACAAACCTGTAAATACAGGTGACAAAATTAGCCCATAAAATAATAACATGTCCAACCCGCTCATGTTTGGATTGGTTATTTGACCCGCCCATTTATTAGCTCAACCCATTTCAGTCCATCAAAATTTGGGCTGATTTATCCATGGAAAATGTTGTCAAACTATTCTCAAAAAGACATTTTTTTTGTATTTGATATGTTATATATTAATCATAATAAAAAAAAAAAAATTAGGTACTAAAACAATTACTCTTAGATGTCCTCTTTTACTTGTCCAGTTTAGAAAACCAAGACAGACTTAGTTCCTAATTAATTTACCCTTATTATTTACCATAATCACTTATCAATGTATTTCCCAAAACATTGCATTTCTTATATTCAAATGATGATTGTCATTCTATTTTTAACTCCATAATAGGCCTACCAACACAAGTAAAAATAGATGCAGCGAGTATAAAAGAACAAATAGAGCAATTGAGTGGGTTAGGTTTTAACCCGCCCAAGTAACATTTAACCTATTTTGAGCGGCCCAAATTCAACCCAAGCTGCTAATTTGCCACCTGTACCTGTAATCATCATTGTTGAGGAAATTACGTAGTCGCCAGGGAATATTAGGAGCGTGAATAATTTGGTAGATAAGACAGGTTTTTCCTACTGACAATTGGAGTGTTGCGACGGGGTTTCGTCCGGCGCCCGGGTTGAAATTCGGACGCCACTCGACGTCGATTCCAACGATCAAACGGTGGAGACGACATTGGTTTTGGATTTCAGTGTTGTCGATCCATGAACATACCTTGCCGGGATCACGTGTAACGACTGTTTCGATTTCGGTATCGTTTAAACAAACATCGTAGAGTTTGTGACTGTTGAAAGTTAATTGGTAGTCTTTGATCCTCACGCTCATGGCCACAAAATTTCTCTGGAAGGAGTGTGAATTTTTTAAATTCTGGGAGTCAAAATGGGACTGACAAAAACACCGTTGTAAAGTGTGCTAAAACAATTGTTAAAGTTCTATTCTTTTGTCGTTCAAGGGAGAGCCTGCCTGGAATTTGTAGTTATATATTATTGGTGAATTTTAATTTATAATAATATATTAATTATTTCTAAATTATAATTAATAAAAAAATTATAAATATTTTTTGGCACCCTGCTCTTTTTTTTTTTTAATGTAAATATTTCTTATACTGTTAATATATAGAACTTAAACATTTATTATAGCACGTGTTCTTTTACTAGGGGTGTCAATGGTACGGTTCTGACAATTATTTTATAAAATTTATACCATACCAATTTTCAGTTATTCATTTTGTAGAACTAAAATTAAATTTTTTAAAATCGTCCCATCATCTCAGTTCATCTTCGGTATCGGTATAATTCAGTTAATTTTTGGTTTTTTTTTTTTTTAAATAGAACATCACGTTATAGTCACTAGTAAAAGTTAAAGACATGATATTATACATACTTCTATAGGATTTTGGAAACAACTCTCGATATTTTTACTGTTTAAAAGGTGGTAAATTAAGAAAACATGAAAGACGATAAGAATAAAGATTAATCCCACTATTTTACAGTAGTGTAAAAAAATGTTAAGCAAAGACAAAAAGTATAATTTAGCTCGCACGAGCGGAAAAAATCAATCAAGATGGACTCAAGAACTGAGTCTTTTAAAATTAAGTATCCAATAAGAGAAATTTAAAATCATTTAAAAGGAAATATATCTAATAGTTTGTAGCTTAATATCCAAGATCATTGAAATATCTTATAGCTTACAAGCTAGTTAATACTCGAGATGCTAGAACTAATTTAATTTCAATAGTAGTATAATAGATTTCAGAATTAAAAATTAAGGGGTTAATTATGTTGCTGGCTTATATCGTTTTCGTCATCCCATATCCAAGGCGAAAATTTGATACTTTATTCTATTTAATTTAATAGATATAATATATTTTACACATATAAACTTATTCTGTACGATTCAGTATTTTTCAATTTAGTTTATAAAATAAAAAATCAGCTTAATTATTCGATACAGTTATAAATTTATATAACATGTTGATTTTATTAAAAAAATTTAAATATCAATTCGATACGGAACGGTTCAATCAATTAAATCGGTTTTTTGAAAACACTGACACACCTACTTTTAACTATCATTATTTTTTCTTTTGAATATTTTTATGGAAGTCGCTTATGAATGGAAAAAGAGAACCCCCTGATGCAAAATAATAAAATCGTAAAAATATCTGAAAAGGCTGTAAAGTCGGAAAAAAAAATGAAAAGAAAAAGACTGGAGTGGGAGTGCACCACTGGGCACCGGCTTACATAAAGAGTTGCAGCTTTTTTAACCCATCTCTAATTTAGGGGATGTAATGTAACTGACGGTTCGGGTTAAAGAATTACACACCCATTGTCAGTTTTATTCACAATTTGGGGGAATCTGACGTTTTAATATAACTATTAGGGAATGGTTTGGTATGATGGATAAATAAAACGGAATAGGGCCAAAATTACTTCTCAACTTTGAAAAATAGTTCATTCAAAACTTTCGTTATACTATAGGTTCAATTATACCCTTATCGTTGTATTATGATGTCAATTATAGTCTTAACCCAAACGGACTGTCATGTGACATCGTCTAGACGCCAGCCCATCCCTCCCACCCCAAATAATTATTTACCGACCAAATTTAACCCGACCCGGATATAATATTTTCACCCAAAATTATTATGACCTAATCGTATACCCCCTTATTCAAATAACCCTTATTGAATGCTGGAAGGAATCAAAAGAAGACTTCAACATCAATCCCATTATGCATCACTCGTACTGTAGGTGTTTTAAAGAAAAAAGAACATATATCTTTGAGTAAGAGTAGATCTATTAGTAATTTGTATTACTGGAGAAAAGGAAATATTGTTTTTAATTTGAGTGATGTGCTGGACTTGTCAGCTTCTATGAATTTATAACATAAAACATGTTCAGCTTTAACTAAAATGAATTAACATGTTTTTGTTTTATGAGGTCGGCGGCGGCGATTTACTGTGGGGAGAGAGGTCGGAGATGGTATAGTTTAGAGGGAGAGAGAATGTAGGTGATAATGTATGGCTATTTGAATAAGGGGTATACGGTTGGGTCATAATAATTTTGGGTGAAAATATTATATTCGGATTGGGTTGTGTTAAAATTGGTGAGTAAATATTTTTCTGGGGGGAAAATGGATTGGGCGTCTAGGATGATGCCACATGGCAGTCTGTTTGGGTTAAGGGTAAAATTGACCCCATAGTATAACGGTAAGGGTATAATTGACCCTATAGTATAACGAAGGGTATGGATGAACTATTTCCCAAAGTTCAGGGGTAAATTTGGCCCTTTTCCGTAAATAAAAATAGTGATGGGATAAAAATTTAGTACCATTTTATCCTTTGTTTGGTTACTAATTGCGGGATAAGTTATCCCAGGATTACAAAATAGTGCTGGGATAACTTATACCCATCAGAGGGTGGAATAGTAATCCTGGGATAACTTATCCCAAGATAAAATAGTAAAATTGACTAAAATAGCCCTAAGGTTCTCAAAACCCTTTTTCTACTACATAAAGTGGAGGGTATTTTTGTAAACAAACAACGTTTTCTTAAAAGTTATGCAATACATGTTACTTTTAATACAACAAATCAAACAATTAATAAGAAATAATATCAGGATAAATAATCCCAACATAAATACTCCCAGTATAACTTATACCAACATAATTAATCCCATCATAACTTGCGTGCAAACCAAACGACCCCTTAGATATTATTGGCATCATTTTAACGAAAAAACTGTTAGCATAATTTAGGCCTAAAAGTATTGGCACTAAGTGGCCAATTAAGGAATGAGGAGCCTCCAAATCAGGGATGCAATTTTTTCTTTCCCCTTATTTAATGTGTACGTGTATATATCTTAAAGAATATTAACCGATTTTAAAATCCAATAAATACAGAGAGTTGTGTTTGTGGCTCAACTCTTAAAACCCCCCATATTCTCTAAACTCTACGTAATGGGATTAGTGGGTCTGTAGAAAAGTGAAGCGATAAAGATCTTCTCATCAGTTCATAGACAAAACACTGTAGATCAGGAGCAAAAGATGACATCGTTACCTATTTTGATTACAGAGAATATTTTATTTATACATTTGATGTATAAAATAAAACATAAGTTTTTTTCTTTCTTCAAGAATAGTTTATGTATACATGTAGTTGTCTGAAGAGAATATTTGATGTATACATTTAATTAATGTATTCTTTTATAATTAAATAAAAGTATACATCAACTGAGTTTAGTATTTTGTCTTCAATCAGTTGATGTAAAGTGGATGTATACTTTTGTAATAAAATAACTTAAGAATACTTTCATGTATACATAAAGTCTACTGCATAGAATATGTTTAATGTCTACTACTAATAAACTTAAGATCAGTAGGTTGTGATAGAGTTGCCGACAACATATAAAATATGTTGTTTTTAGAAAAATGAGTTCAATTTTTTTTATATACGTATGTTTTGTGTTGTATATTTAATTTGTGATTTTACTCATTTTAGGTACTCGCTTGTGTGTGTTAATGACCAGTGCACGTGGAGATTCAAATGCTCAACCTTGCATAAGTCAACACTCCTGCATAATGAAATCCAAATTCAGCATCAACAAGATTGTTATGTGCACAACCATATGTATCCAAATCAGAAGGTGTATACAATATGTCTATGCAAACCCAACTAAAATAAAATAATAAACCAATTGTATTCAACAAACAAGCACGTGTATACAATAGATGTATACAAAGCATATGCAATAAAACCCAACATGTGTATACATTTCGTTTATATAACCGAAAGGTGTCTACAATATATGTTTTGTACAGATTCAATAAAAAACAATAACCAAACACATGTATACATTAGGTGACTATAACAACCTGGAAAAAAAAAACAGAAGGTGTATACAATATATGTATACACAATACAGTTGCGATAAAAGAACAAGAACTCAAACATATGTATACAACTCAAAATTGCATTCATCATCCAATACACGAATTTGATCAAATAGATTCAGAATCAGAATTATCAATATCAGAATCTTCAGAATCAAAATTATCCATATCAGAAATTTCGAAATCAGAATTTTCGAAATTGGAATGTTCAAAATCAGAAACAGAAGCCCGATTCTTGCTAAAGTTGTTTGAAGAACTTTTCTTCCCTATATATTTGTAGTATAAATCAACAAATGGCAACAAAAATTGATTCGGAGGTGTATCCCTATTTTGAACTCTACTAAACCTAATAAGTTTTTTGAAAATTTACGGGTGTACTACGAAAGTTTATTGTGAGAGATTCTTGTAGTGGGAGTTCTAATTGAATGATTTTAGGAGAAAAAATGGTGAGAGTTGAAATGGAGAGAGAATGAGAAACTGGAGAGAAGAAATGACAGAAACTATCGTATAAAGAAAACAAACGTGGAGAGAGAATGAAAAGGTGGGAGCTATTTTTTCTCAAAAAATTATGGGTCATGGTGTGCTAAACTATTTGACCCAAAACATGTATATTGGCCTTTTTGTGCCAACTTATTAAAGATTGGCTAATATATGCCAATTAAGTCTAACACTTAGCACACTGTGCCAAATTATAGGGGAATAACACTTTTCGTCTGTTAATTATTAAAGGGAAAAGGGTAAAAAATGTCCCTCTACTTTGGGAAAAGGGCTAAAAATATCCTCCGAACTGATTTTGGGTCAAAAATACCCTTCCCGTCATTAAAGTTTTCAAATATACCCCTGTCTTAATGGAAATCTGCAACATAACTCGATTTCATTTCTAAACCCGCTCCGTTTAAAACCGACTCAACCCATATGTGACCAACTTGTCCCCGAGTCCTACATCTGGAGCCACTAGGCATAGGAGCGGGCAACTCATATGCGTTTTCTATTTAGATAGGTAGGTTTTAAATGTAGTGAGTTTAAAAATGAAATCGGGTTATGTTGCGGATTTCCGTTAAGACAGGGGTATATTTGAAAACTTTAATGACGGGAGGGGAATTTTTTACTCAAAATCAGTTCGGAGGATATTTTTAGCCCTTTTCCCAAAGTAGAGGGGCATTTTTTACCCTTTTCCCATTATTAAAATCCTTATTTTAATTCTTATGATATCTAACTAAGCATATTTAAATCTTTTATTGCATGAAAATATGCATTTTTGATCCATTTTTTTGTGAATAATGACAAATTGTTGAAGTATTATTGTTTTACCGTTTTATTATCGTATGTTATGTTAAACTTGTATTATTATTCCATATTTGAAGGGTGACGTACTCACGTACACTAAAAATAATCTAAACATAACATATTTTCAATGTAAAAAGATCGAAAACAAATATCTTTAATTGATTGAAGGTTAAATATGACATGTCATGTATCACAAGAATCAAAGTAAGAATTTAATCATAATTGAGGGACGAAAATATTATTATTCCATCCAAATTTTTAAAATTATTTAATTTGTATTAATGTCGATAAGATTCAGACAAAAAAAATTGCATGTTGCATCTATGAATTATAGCTTCAGCTATTACAGTAAAAAAAAAGGTGGTGGGTTCTCTTAGCTAGTCTTTTTTATTATTCTTCTTTGTCTATGAATATCACTTTTGTTGCTAGACAAAAATTCGAAGAAATTTTTAAGCATAAGCTCATAATGAAGAAAATTTGTGTTTGTCAATGCATTTCACTCTAAAAAGTAAAGCATAAATAAAGTTACATAAATTTCCTCGTAAAAGGGTTCGTCATTTTAACGTGCAAATAATTGATGACAAGTAAATTTGAGTTTGAACTTCAGGCATAAATACAAAAAGTCCAGAGATAAATATCTTAATAACTTTAAACGTGAATCAACTTTAGACATTTCTTATGATGTCTATCGATTGATATTTTGATTACTTATTTCTTTTATTTCCCCTCTTCAGTTCCCATCTTATTGTCTAAGGAACATCAATCAAATCCACACAAATTTAAAATTCAAACAAGAAATCAACGGTATTTGTACGGAATGAACGCATGAATAGTCTGGGAATTTGGTTATTCATATTTAATAAATCTAAGAATCTATTTGAATGGAATAATCACAAATATGTGGTTGCTCATCATACTTAAAATGGGGACTTCGGTATCTTTTATTGTTTCCTTACACTGGAATCTTTAAACATGTGAAAAATGGAACGAAACTTCAAACAAAAACTTTCAATATTTTGTTTGAAGAATGGCTTTCTGTATGTCTAAAATTGTGAAACAGTTGAACTTACAAAAATTTATAAACCTAGGTTTATGCCTTAAATAGAATCCTACAATTAGTTATTTGTGCACTTACCCCCAGGGGCGAATTTCGGTGTTAAAAAAAAATCACGTGAACTCATGGTCACCCGATTAAACTCGGTATATTATATGTATATTTCTTATAATTCTTAAAATATATCAAATATTACCTTTTGGAACTCATGCTACAAAAGGCTTAGTAGCGCACTTGGTTCAAATTTAAGTTATTTACCTAGAAGTTCAAGGATCAATCCCCACTTAATGCATTTTTTCCCTCATTTTTTTAATAGTGAACCCATTTTCTAGAAATCCTAGATTCGCCTCTGCTTGCCCATGTGTATTTTGTGAGATTTGCGCAAATAAGATAGTTTTGCGACTTTTGTCTCCCCTTAGCACCACATAAATGTAATGGGATTTTGTTCTGTATTTTCAAGATCTATCCTTCTTTTTTTTTTTTTTTTTAATTTTAAAATATGATGTTTCTTTTTTATTCAAAATTGGTGATTTTTCCTATTTGGTATTGGGATATTTTAACAAGGTTGAAGGCGGAGGTGGTGGCTATAAAGGAAAAGGGTGTTGGCAATCACAGTGGTTAACATGATTTATTGAGAACGGTTGCATGGCAGGGGGTATACATCTGTGTATATCTATGGATATACACATATATATATGCGTAGAATACATAGCATATAACGAATATACGTGGATATACACATGGATATATATATATATATATATATATATATATATATATATATATATATATATATATATATATATATATATGGATACAAAGTATATCCATGTACATTTGTGTATATCTCTGGAGTTAACTGTATTTATCTGGCGATGTTCAACTCTGGATTTTGAGTTCAAACCAATTCAAATTATTTCCAATCTTTCTAAAAAATTTGAATGTAACATTGTCTAGGTATTTCCAACGAATTCCAACCATGCTGATTCAAGAACAATTACTAGAAAAAATTTAGGTTTCGAATTGAAGCGTCAAATTAGTTTTTAATATAGTGTTCTCTGCAAACAAATGCTATTATACAGTGGCTGTGTTTACATCAATTTTTCTATTTTTTATTTTCTGTAAGCAGTAAAACAACGGAGCAGCAAAACAAAGAAAACCAGGTTAGTCCAACAAACAAGTTTTCAGGCCTTTTATCTGAATTAATATTGTAAAAATATAATCACAAGTTCCATAACTAAAGTAGCAATCCTTAATTTCAGCTTTCTACACATTTTTTTGCTCATATTTGAAGTTTGTTTATCTTAGAATTAGGTAATGCTTGCATTCTGCACTGTCTATATAAGGTCCAAGTTCAACAACGGCTAAACTTTCCTAAATTTCTCTCCATAATTGATGAGTCCTGTTGACCGAGGCCCAATTCATACATGCAAGTCCTAGGCCCAAGTCTCCATTGACTCGGATCCAACTTAAAGATTGGCTGATACACACTTTAGTCCCTTTAGTTGTTTTAAATGTTGTATATAAAAGGCTGATCAGAACATTCTAGACAGGGGGTAATATTCATTTTCTCATTCTCTACACAGATAATGAAAGTTTTTCCATCTCTTTTCTCTCTCAACCTTTAGGGTTTTCTTTACTTCATCTTCTGCATTTATGGTTCGATATTAACATTGTAACATGGTATCAGAGCAGGTTTTTCGAGATCTCCTTGTTCCCCTCTATCAAACGATCTTACCCTGGAAGTTTATTTTCGATATTTTCATTGACCCAGTAGCTTAAATCGATTTTTTTTGCCATTTTTGGCTTATGCAATCTTCTCCAGATGTTTGTAAACATTTTCATCCTTGTTCCGTTCAATATTGGTTGAATTTTGAGTGTCGGTGGTGCTTTGTTCGAGCAAATCGCATCTAGGGTTTCTGTTCGAGAGGAATCGAAAAAATTTGGGGATAAAAATTGACTTTCAAGGCCTTGCTTCTTCGGGTTGCGAAGAAGGGCGGTAAACTAACACTATTTCATTTCTATATGTGTACCAGTTGATTGTAGTTGCATTTTCTGTTTGTGATCCTCTGAATTTTCGTGTTGTTACCTGCTATTTGTGACTGTCAAATATTGTATCTTCATTAGTCAAGTCGTTATGGCTACATCTACTGCATCTTCGACCCAAGGATTTGAGGAATTCAACATACCATCTACTCATCCTTTCTATGTTCATCCGTCTGATAGTCCGGGTATTCATCTAGTTTCTCCTAAGTTTGATGGAAATGGATTTGTAGTATGGAGGAAAAATATGCTTACTGCCTTATCTGCAAAAAATAAGTTAGGAATGATAACTGGTACTAGTAATGCTGCTAAACCAGCAGCTGATTCACCTTATTACCCCTTCTGGGAGAGGTGTAACGATATGGTAATTGCTTGGATAACCAATTCCCTCTCCACAGACATAGCAACTAGTGTAATGGGTTTTGATACAGCTAAAGACATTTGGACTGATATAACTGAAAGATTTGGGCAATCAAATGGTTCTAAGTACATTCAACTACAAAGGGAGCTTAGTTCTACTTCCCAAGGGGCCTCGAGCATTGCTTCCTACTTCACCAGATTGGGGCCCTATGGGATGAATTAAACACTGCTTATGTTGGGCCTGTGTGCACCTGTGGTGCACTGCCCAAGTTTATTGAGGAACAAAAACTTTTTCAATTCCTCAGTGGCCTAAATGAATCATATTCTACCTGTAAGTCAAACATCCTCATGATGAATAACCTACCCTCACTTAGTAAGACTTATTCCATGCTTCAACATGATGAGAGGCAAAAAGAAACTTCTGCTCCAATCCCCAATTTTTCAAGTGATTCAGCTTCTTTCCATGTGGGTTCTACTCAACACTCAGGCTCTTTTCATAGAGGATCCAATTCCCCACAGTATCCAAATAGTAAAAATTTCACTCAAAGGGTCCAATTTGACTACAACTCTAAGAGGCTTGTTACAACCAGTCCCCATCAGTTTGAATCAAAGAGATCTGCTCCATATGCTCCAATCAGCCCAAATAATCTCTACTGTAAGTACTGCAAAAGGTCTGGACATGTTATTGAGAAGTGTTTCAGACTTCATGGGTACCCTCCGGATTTTAAGTTCACTAAGAACAAGAGGGCTGCTTCCTGTGTTCAGACTGAGGGTTTATCTCCAGAACTTGGTAACTCTGACTCAAGCTTTGAATCTGTTGTTCATGGTTTTTCCAAAACTCAATATCAGCACCTCATGACTCTATTCCACAACAACCATATCTCCTCTGCTCAATCAGAACACTCTTCCCATGACAACACAGGTTATGCCAGTTTTGCAGGTGTGTACAACCATCCTAAAGTTAACTCTGTTGTCTTTCATGCATCTGTAGTGTCAAATTTAGGAATAAATCCTTGGATTATTGATTCCGGTGCCACTAACCACATGACACCACATAAACACCTTCTACACAACCTCACACCTCTAATTTCTCCTTTCCTAATTATACTACCTAACGGATATAAAGTGAAAGTTATATCAACAGGATCCTTGCACCTTAGACCAGATATGATTCTTCATCATGTACTATTGGTTCCATCCTTTCATTTTAATCTCATCTCTGTCCATAGATTACTTACTCAATTTAATTGTAATGCTCTTTTTACCAAAACCAATTGCACTTTACAGGGCCTTTCTCTGAAGAGGCAGTTGGTAATTGGTAAAGCTGCAAATGGCCTATACTTCATGAACTCTCCTGCCAGTCAGTCACCTGTTGCTTCTTTTACTTCTGTAGACTCTACTTTCCATTGTAATATTCCTCACTCTCCTGGTTCTTCTATTCCTACTACTTGTAATTCTGATGTTGTTGTTAATAAGACTGACCTGTTTTGGCATCAAAGATTAGGACACATGCCTTTTAATAGAATGAAATCAATACCTTTTCTCTCTGATAAACTTTCCCCTAAACAGCTGTTCCTATGTGATATTTGCCCTCAAGCCAGACAACAAAGATTGCCCTTTCAACATAGCACAACTCACACCTCTGTACCTTTTCAACTTGTGCATATTGACATATGGGGTCCTTATAACACCCAAACATACAATGGTCATAAATATTTTTTAACATTGGTTGATGATTTTTCAAGAGTTACATGGACTCATTTACTATCTTCCAAATCCAATGCTATCTCTGTATTAAAGGCTTTCACAGTAATGGTCAAAGTACATTTTCAGTCTCATGTTCAAACATTTAGGTCAGACAATGCTTATGAATTAGGTAGTGGTTCAGAAATTCAACAATTTTTCTCTGACAATGGCATATTTCATCAAACCACCATTCCTCATACCCCACAACAAAATGGCATAGTAGAAAGGAAACACAAACACCTTCTTGAGGTTTCTAGAGCACTTCTTTTCCAATCCAAACTTCCTTTAAAGTACTAGGGTGACTGTGTACTCACAGCCACCTACCTCATCAACAGGTTTCCTTCTCCAATTCTACATCATGTTTCTCCATTTGAAAAACTTCATGGTACTTCCCCTAGTTATGATCACCTTAGATCTTTTGGCTGTTTTTGTTATGCTTCCACTCCTAAACTAGGTAGAGGAAAATTTCAACCTAGGTCTATTGCTAGCATTTTTCTGGGTTATCCTTTTGGCAAAAAGGGGTACAAACTCTTAAATTTGACCACCCATTCCATTTTTTATTCCAGGGATGTGGTATTTCATGAACATCTATTCCCTTATCCTCACTCTTCCCCCACTGTTTTTCCACCTCCTCCACCTGATTTCTCAGATTTCCCTTCTCCTTCTTTGGAAAATTCTGCTCCTGCTCCTCCTAATTCTCCACCTCTTCTTCCGGATCCAACTTCTCCACCTCCTATTCTTCCTGAACATGTACCTATCCCCCCTCCTCTTTCTCCTCCTTTACCAACAAGGCAGAGTTCTAGACGATCTCACCTACCCTCTCATCTTGCTGACTATGTCTGTTACTCTGTCTTTCCTGCCTCCACACCCCTTCCTGTCAATTCCAAGGTTTCCAATGCTACTCTACATATGCATGAGCCTCAGTTTTACCAACAGGCTGTTTCCAATCCTGCTTGGCAAGAGGCAATGCTATAAGAATTTCAGGCTCTTGAGGCTAATAATACTTGGGACATTGTTCCCCTCCCTTCTCACAAGAAAGTTATCCCATGCAAATGGGTTTATAAGATCAAGCAAAAATCTGATGGCTCTATCGAAAGGTATAAGGCTAGACTTGTCATCCGAGGTGATACTCAAAAGGAGGGTATTGATTACACTGAAACCTTTTCTCCGGTTGTTAAACTCACCACTGTTAAGTGTCTCTTGTCACTTGCTATTAAGAGAAACTGGACAATTTTTCAACTTGATGTCGACAATGCTTTCCTCCATGGTGATCTCCATGAGGATGTATACATGAAAATACCTCCTGGACTTCAAGTATCTTCTGTCTCTGCTTCTTCCCCATCTCCTTTGGTATGCAAGCTCAAGAAGTCTCTTTATGGCCTCAAACAGGCTTCTCGACAGTGGTTTTCCAAATTGTCTGAAGCACTGTTGTCTCGGGGCTACATTCCCAGCAAAAATGATTATTCTTTATTTACAAAGGTCTCTGGTGATACTTTGGTGGTTTTGGTGGTATATGTTGATGATATCTTGTTAGCTGGTAGTGACATAGCTGAAATGAACAGCTTGAAACCATTTTTGGATTCCCAGTTCAAAATCAAAGACTTGGGTCTAATTCATTACTTCCTTGGTTTAGAAATTCTATCCCATCCATCTGGCTACCTTATGAACCAACAAAAATACACTGTTGACTTATTGGAGGAATTCAAATGCTCTCAGTTTTCTCCAGTTGCTACACCTTTGGATGGTTCTGTGAAATTGTCTCCGGATTTAGGTGACCTCCTACCTGACCCAACCATCTATAGGAGGCTTGTTGGCAAACTGAATTTCCTCCAACATACTCGGCCTGATTTATCTTTTTCGGTGCAACATCTCAGTCAGTTCCTTGCAAGTCCCAGGGTTCCTCATATGATGGCTGCTATACATGTTCTAAGATATCTTTTGAATGCACCTGATCAGGGTATTTTGCTATCTTCATCTCCTGATTTTTCCTTGGCTGCTTTCTCTGACTCTGATTGGGCTGCCTGTTCTGTCTCTAGAAGGTCTGTCACTGGGTTTTATGTGACTTTGGGTGGTTCCCCCATTTCGTGGAAAAGTAAGAAACAACCAACTGTATCCCTTTCGTCAGCCGAGGCTGAATACAGAGCTTTACGCAAGGTTGTTGCTGAGATATCTTGGCTGGTCAGGCTACTTGCAGACCTTGGCCTTCATGTTTCAGACCCTGTTCCTATATTTTGTGATAGCCAAGCTGCTTTACACATTGCCAAGAACCCCGTTTTCCATGAGCGCACCAAACACATCGAAATAGACTGCCATTATGTGCGTGATTGTTTGCAGTCTGCTCTCATTTCTCTACATTTTGTACGCAGCTCTGATCAGTTGGCAGATATTATGACGAAGATGCTGCCTGACCCTCTTCATCACTCTATGTTGCGCAAGCTTGGAGTGTTTGCACCCTCCAGCTTGAGGGGGGTATTGACCGAGGCCCAATTCATACATGCAAGTCCCAGGCCCAAGTCTCCATTGACCCGGATCCAACTTAAAGATTGGCTGATACACACTTTAGTCCCTTTAGTTGTTTTAAATGTTGTATATAAAAGGCTGATCAGAACATTCTAGACAGGGGGTAATATTCATTTTCTCATTCTCTACACAGATAATGAAAGTTTTTCCATCTCTTTTCTCTCTCAACCTTTAGGGTTTTCTTTACTTCATCTTCTGCATTTATGGTTCGATCTTGACATTGTAACAAGTCCACCCTTCGTAAATGAATTTAAAAGCAAAAAAGTATGTTTTCTCCTATATTTCTAATTAAGTGCTTGTTTGACCAAGCTTCTAAACATTGTTTACTTTTATTAAATAGTTGTTCTTAAAAAATATGTTTTGAGATAAGCAGCCTGTGTTTGGTCTATTCATTTAAGAAGTGCTTCGCTTTTTAGTACATTTGATGAATTGCATGTCTTTGGCATGTCTTTCTAAAAAGTGCTTTGAAGTGTCAAATAACGAGAAAGGATGTATTAAGATTCATTTTAATTAGAACTCGTTGACCTCTCAAAAGCATGACCGAACAGGCTATAAACATCAATGTCATTTCTATAGGTTCGTTGCTTGATATGTAGCTAACAAGTTTTTTTTTTTTTATTCTAATAAATCCTATTATGATTGTTATACAAAATCACGAGTCCTTAAGGCATAAAAACTTGTGCTCGTCAGCATTGTAGCAAAACGAAACAGTGCATGATATAGATCTTTTAAGTAAAAACTTTTAGTACCAATTATTTACGGTTTAATTTGTTATTATTAAGGTTAAGCCATTTCGACATTATCTTTTTGTTTTTGTTTCTAAATAAGATTCAATAACTATTTGATTATACATTATAGTCAATTCTTTTCCTTGAGCTGAGGATTTATTAGAAATAACATCTCTATCTTTCAAGATAAGAGTAAGGTCTGCGTACACACTATACCTCAAACCCTACTTGTAAAACTACACAAGACATGTTGTTGTTGTCATCCTCAATTTATTACTCAAACTTGATAATCAAACAAAGAGGGTGATTTTTACCCCTGATAATCAAATAAAAATAGCAAGGTCTAAATTCGAACCAAAGGTGTCATGTGCCTACTTTTCTTTTCCTTCTGTCTCTCTCTTCCCATTTTTGAGTCTTCAGCTCTATATTTTTTAATTTAAAAAATGTAAATCCATGTCAATAAATATCTCTACAAACTATCTGCTTAAGCAAGAAAGCCAATAAACAACTGAAGAGTTAATTAACAAATTGGATTAAAAATATAGAAGAAGTTGACAACTTGCAATAGAAAATGAAGCAACTTGAATTAGCACATTCGCCAACCAACCAAATCACACATATAGTTGAATGAATATGCCAAACTTTCAGCAGCCCTATTAGGAACAAGACAAAAGTATTTGGTATAAAATAACCTAACATTACATTCAAATAAATAAGGCTTAATACCTAGATGGACCCTTAAACTTGACATGTTTTGTAAGATAGCCATATAAACTTATAAGGTGACCAGATAGACACTTAAACTTACTCAAAGTGTATTTTTCAAGTTTTTCAGTTGTTTTGAAAACAAAAACTATATTTTTCAAACACTCACAATTTTCATGGCCAAACAAGCCCTAAATATATCACAAAATATTTTTTTTTAAAATGCAAAAATAAGGCAAACGCATATACATGAGACTATAAATGTGCACTTAAACCAATAAATACTCGCTAATCGCAATTTTGCAGCTTTCAATTAACTCAGTTTTTTTTTTACACTTGAATAATTAAAAAATAATAACTTTAACCAATAAAAATCCTTAAAAAAAGAAATTTCAAATTAAGAAATTTCTTTTTTTTTAAGGATTTTCTTCTCGGCTTTACAGTTTTCTTAATTTGAAATTTCTTTTACACTTGAAATACTGAACTTAGAAATTTCTTAATTTGAAATTTCTTTTTTTAAGGATTTTTATTGGTTAAAGTTATTGTTTTTTAATTATTCAAGTGTAAAAAAAAACTGAGTTAATTGAAAGCTGCAAAATTGCGATTAGCGAGTATTTATTGGTTTAAGTGCACATTTATAGTCTCATGTATATGCGTTTGCCTTATTTTTGCATTTTAAAAAAAATATTTTGTGATATATTTAGGGCTTGTTTGGCCATGAAAATTGTGAGTGTTTGAAAAATATAGTTTTTGTTTTCAAAACAACTGAAAAACTTGAAAAATACACTTTGAGTAAGTTTAAGTGTCTATCTGGTCACCTTATAAGTTTATATGGCTATCTTACAAAACATGTCAAGTTTAAGGGTCCATCTAGGTATTAAGCCTTCAAATAATATATGAAAGTACATCAAGCTATTTCAAATGTGCAACATATGAAATCACTATTCATTATCTTCCAATTAAATAATATATAAATAACAACAGCCCCACCCTCTCAAAACCCCACACTTTTACTTCAAGTTGTGTTATGATAAAACTGATAAAGAGATATTTTTAGCTATTAGTATATAGCATGTGGAAGCTCCACAAGGAAGTGTCTACAAAATCTAGTACTATGTTGATTCAATTTTTAGTTAGAAGAAAATATAATATATTACCTTCTAGATCTTGATTTCATGATGGTGTTTAGGTAATAGCATAACCAAATATCGACTTATAACTAGTGCTTTGAATAGACAAAATTGTTGCAGTGTAAGAAATCATTACATATACTTCTCTAAAAATGTCTAGAAAACATAAGAATCTTTAGAGGGGTCTAAAAAAGCATGCCAAGTAAAGTTGTCACTTCATGAAAATTTGTTGCTTTCACATGTCTAAGTAAAGCCTTAAACAAGTGCTTTGCTTTCTTGTCAAGGTATATCACAATATTGTTGATGGAGGCAAGTAAATAGTTTTTGATAAAACGTTTGACCTAATACCAGATGAAGCATAAGTGCGGCAAAATTTTGAAATTCGCAATTTATAATTTATTTAATAAATGAAGCCTGAGAATATGCGATATTAAGGAATACAAATTGATTTGCAAACATATTCTCAAATTGTAGATTTGGGATTGATGAAGAGAGATTTAAGGAGTCAAGGGTTAAGTAATTTTTTTTTTTTTTTTGCTAATGATGATATTAATTAAATAAGGAATCTTCCCACGATTACACATAAATCAATGGACGAGTGTCGAACCTTTTGATGTTGAGCTCACCCAGTAAAAGAGATAAGAACATCATTAAGGAATTTATTATCTATTCTATATACTAGCAAACTATGCCCGTGCAATGTACGGGGCCCAACATGATTAATTTAGTTAGTTTTTATGGTTTGTATATTTTGCAAACGATAATGCGATTCTCCTTAGTGAGTCTTTATATATTTTTTTTCTTCTTATTTTTCCCCTTAATTTCTCAATTGTTGTTAAAATTTGTCTTATTTTGGTTATGTCCGCCTCTTTTTATATTTAGTAAGTTGACAATTCAAATATCTTACATGTCATGTTTATAATCACAAGATTCAGAAGATATTTTATTATATTATACATACTTTTAATTTAGAACCACAAGATTTGAAAGTCTATCTTTATTTCTTAAACTCCGTGTCTAGTCAAACGCAGACATTTAAATTGAGATAGAGGGAGTATATGCCAAATGAAGCAAATGAAAGGACAATTGAGACACTGCGGACCTGTGAGGACATAAAAAGTAAACACAAAAGAGGTAGAATTAATGTTCAACTTCTGAAATATACACATGTTAGTCCCTGCTTAGAGTACAATTTCAGTTGCTTTTTGTACAACTTATTGTTGCTGTGTTCGTCCACCTTGGGCGTTTATATCTAATAGAAATATAACAAAAAAAAAATATAGAATAGAAAAATAGACATATATTTTTAGTAATGTAGCCAAATAATATGGGACGGAAGGGAGTACTTCATTTATTAATTTTTAAAGAACGTGAAAAGTCAAGTATAATAATGTGACCAAGTAATATGAGATGAAGGTCTTTATTTCTTAAACTATGTATCTAGTCAAACGCAGACACTTAAATTGGGATAGAGGGAGTATATGTCAAATGAAGGAAATGAAAGGACAATTAAGACACTGTGGACCCCTGGGGACTTAACAAGTAATATGGGACGAAGGGAGTGCTTCATTTATTAATTCTTAAAGAATGTGAAAAGTCAAGTAATGTGGCCAAGTAATATGGGACGGAGGGAGTACTTCCTTTATTAATTCTTAAAGAACGTGAAAAGTCAAAAGTGAATAAGTAAAAGTGCACGGAGAAAATAAATATGTCGGAGAATTAAAATTAAAGTGCATACATGTATACATGAAAAGAGAATAAATATTCAGCAAGAACGTGAAAAGTCAAAAGTGAACAAGTAAAAGCGCATGGAGAAAATAAATATGTTTCGGAGAATTAAAATTGAAGTGCGCACGTGTATACGTGAGAAGAGAATAAATATTCAGTGCTATGACGACATATGTCCACGTGAGATTTATTAATTCTTAAAGAACGTGAAAAGTCAAAAGTAAACAAGTAAAAGTGCACGGAGAATTAAAATTGAATTGCATACGTCTATACATGAGAAGAGAATAAATGTTTAGCAAGAACGTGAAAAGTCAAAAGTGAACAAGTAAATGTGCACGGAGGAAATAAATGTGTTGGAGAATTAAAATTGAAGTGCATACATCTATACATGAAAAAGGAATAAATATTAAGTACTATGACATATGTCCACATGGGATAAAAATGTAATTGGTTAAAGTGTACAAGTTATATAACTTTTGGTACAAGCATTCATTGTGCGTACAATTTATAAAGCTTTTGGTACAATAAGGTATTGCGGTGTTGGTTAATTCTTAAAGAACGTGAAAAGTCAAAAGTGAACAAGTAAAAGCGCACGGAGGAAATAAATTTGTGTAGGAGAATTAAAATTGAACTGCATACGTCTATACATGAGAAGAGAATAAATATTCAACAAGAGCGTGAAAAGTCAAAAGTGAACAAGTAAATGTGCATGGAGGAAATAAATGTGTGGGAGAATTAAAATTGAAGTGCATACGTCTATACATGAGAAGGAAATAAATATTAAGTACTATGGCATATGTCCACGTGAGATAAAAAATAAGTTGGGTAAAGTGTACAAATTATATAGCTTTTGGTAGAAACATTCATTGTGTACAATTTGTAAAGCTGTTGATACAAGCATTTGATGCAGTGTTCGCACCCCCTTAGCCGCTTATATATATTAGAAATACATTAAAAAAAAAAAGTAACATTACGTACAATGTGATTTTTTGATCTCCGTGAGTCCCAAAGACGTCTTTTAAAATATTGGTTTTGAAAAATTGACAATACTACTCTCTCTGGTACAAAATTATTGAGATTTTAAGATTGAGTACATGGATTAAGAAATTCACTAACTCCTAAAAATTAAGAGAGGTTTTGACTTATATACCCTTTAATTATGATTCTCTTGTCTTTTAAGGATGACATAATTACTATAGGGATATGAAAATGTGTCAAGGGAAAATTTGAAAAAGAGAACTAAATACTTTCTTAGTTTTGTGAAACATCAATTATTTTGGACCAACTTTTAGAGGCTAAAACCTCAATTATTTTGAACCGGAGGAAGTAAAATGCAAGCAAAAAATATCTAGATTAATCTCTTTCTTAGAAACCGGCTTATCAAAAGGGGCCTGCCAATTCATTCTTAAACTGTGTGTAAAAAATATATATACACACTAGTATAAATCCTTCCATTCTCATTAACATGCTCTCTTTTAACTTCAAGGTCATGTTCTTTATTATTCTCAATCAATCTATATACATCGGTATATACAGTAGTATAAAATTTATGCAAAAGTTATTGAATTCATGTGAATCTGTAATTTATAATTAGCTAGTTCCAAACTCAGCATATAAGCACTAAGGAAGACATATAATTACGGCGGGAAAACAACAAATGAATTTTTTTTTTTTTTTTTTAATAAAAGTCCACTAGGCTTTTGGCCTAGGGCTAATTTTATAAATTTTATCAAAAAAATCTAGAAGTTTGTACAACTCTAGCCAAAAGGCTAATGAAAATACAAAATTTAAACTAATGATCAAATTGAGACTTATAACTTGTCTTAATTTGATATTACAAATTGTTAAAAAATTACTAATAGAATGAAATTTGAAATAATTGCTCCATAAAGAACTTCTGTTTCTATATCTCACATGCTCTATATTTGGCCCTCTATATGCACCAAGGCAGTACATTTTCTAACTAATGACCAGTTCTCAATAGGATGAGCATCCCGGGGTGCTAATACCACCAACTAAGAAACAACCACTAAATAGAAACTGTATGCCCATGTGTACTCAAGAGGTCTGTTGTGTTCCATGTGCTCAATCATTTGGAGCAGTAATTCCACTTCATGTCATTTGTCAAAAGTGCCTCCAACCAGTTGCAATTTATGCTGGTAAAACTTCTCAACATCCTGATTACACTGTGTTTCACTGCTTGTTGGTATTCCTTCAGTGTGGTTGTTCTGTGGTACCTGTTGAATTAAAATCTTCCATTTATGTTAGTTTGTGTATCTGCAACCATTAGCAAACAGTTAGTGTAAACCAAATCCTTCCCATTCTCCTCCCAAAGGATTTGAGTGTGCTCAACCATTAGTGAAAATATGATTGACGTGACAAATACTTTATTACTAGTACTAGTACTAATTAAAATCAACTTGGTTAACTAAACCAAAAATTACTGCACTTTGGAAGATTAGTGGACATGCAGGCTTTAAAAAATATTATTGGAGTTGTGGTCCCTTTCATCATCTCAAGTCTCTCGCACCACTAAATGCATATGTTTTACGCTAAGGGTCAATAATCTCTTTAGAAAAAAAAATATCTAAGCATAATTTTAAGAATCTTCCCTGATATTTTATGTCTTTGTTTCCTTCCTCAAACATAATAATACATAATAGACAATGTTTAGCTATCATTGCAAAATAAAAGACTCTTTTTGAGGCATGAATCACATGGAAGAGAAGATCTTCAGCTTCACCATCACAGGCGCCAGATTCAACATTTAATTTTGATGAGTTCAATCTTTATGTTCTTAATACTGAACTCGCCACATTGTTTAAATTATATAATTAGAATTTAATTTTATTAAAATTTTACTGATTCTTAACTTAGATATTTGAGTTCTGTATCAAAATGCTAAATTTGACGGAACTCATAAAATTATGTTTGAAAATAATGATCATAGAAGCGGTCAAGTGTCTACAGTTTGATTCATTCATTCATGATTATGATTATGTAATACAGTGATATTGATGATAATGATCTTAGAATTGTTTTTATCTTATCAGAATTATTTGGTGTCTTCTTTTCCGTCCTTTAAATTCCCTTTGTCATGGAGAATATATTCCTTAATTCTTACAATGAGGCAATAATTGAGGAGACAGTTCTTGAATCACTTTTCTGCTATCATTTTAGCGTCATCCATGTCCAAAAGGATATGTAATGTGATTTAGAGAATGAATTTCAATTCATCTAACTTATTTTCTATCAATTTTTTCAAGTTATCACTTATCAACACGTACTTGGTGTAACCATTTACAAACAAATAATTTTTAAATGATCTTATTATTTAAGTATTAATTTGTACCTTGTTAGATATGACTAACTACTACATAATTTCATTGTATTGGGCAATAGTACTATTTTCTGCAAAAGTAGAAACAACGAAAGATGATTGATCTGGATGCTCTCAAAAGCTTCCATAATTGCTCTATGCTTTGCAAATAATATTTATAGCTGTTTAACTTTAATTACTTTTGATTTGACCAAATTTTTTATTGTGTTATTTCTAATATTTTTATAAATTATAATCTTTAAAATAAAATTCCTAATTCTCCCATTTTCATCTTTTATCATATTTTCAATGAAAATGTTTTTAAATTTATATTTTTGATAAATAGCAATAAAGACATATGGTCATTTTAACAGAAAAGTAAATATTAAGACGTTTTACCAGACATGCTAACTTATTATTACAAGTTTCAACCTTTCCATACAAGTAAAATCTAACATTTCAAAATGTTTATTTATAAAATTAGTATTGACACTTTGAAATTTATTTTTCAAGACTTGATAGTTGATACTTATCAGATATATAGTACTTTTATAGCATGCTTGGCCAAAATTTTAAAATCTACTTATTTTAAAAAGTGCTTTTTATCAAAAGTACTTTTCGAAAATAAATAAATATTTTTTGAGAATAATTGTTTGTATTTGGCTAATCAATTTCAAAAGCGCTTTCATTAATATTAGACTAGTAATTTATATTTCGTCAATGTTCTAAAAGTGCTTCTTTTTCATAACTGTTTTGATTTGCTGCATTTGAGCCAAGGGTATCCCAGCCCGGAAACAACTTTTCTATATCCACGAGGTAGGGGTAAGGTCTGCATACACTCTATCCTCTCCAGACTTCACTTGTGGATTACACTGGATATGTTGTTGTTGTTGTTGTTAGCTTTTACTACGGTTCAAAAACACTTATTTTGTTCCTAAAGTTAGGCCAAACTCATCAAATCTCTAAAATAAGTATTTTGTTGAAAAAATAAATATTTTTCACTTCTTAAAAACTTAGACAAACAAGCTACTAGGGGTGGGCATGGTATGGTATATACCGATTACCATAACGAAACTGAATTTTTTTATACCGTGGTTTTGGTATTATGGTATTTGGTATGCATTTTTAAAAAGTTCAGTATTTATAAATAATATACTGAAATACCGAATACCATACCAAAGTATATTGTTACATATACAAGTCATATATATTAATATTTTAATACTAACAAATATATAAACAAGTATTAGTACAAAATTAATTGTTTAAACGTTGGAATTTTGATTAATCTATGTTAATTGAAATGCCCTTTTGTGTAATTGATTTACGAAGGGGATTAATTGTGCTTCTTTTGAATATATTTACATGTGTAAGGTGTTTGTACAATATAATTGAGACGTTTCTTGAATAGCTGAAGTTGTAATTATCTATTATATAAGTATATGTAGGTCGAAGTCGAACAAATTATGGTTACCGATTACTATACCGAAAAATACCGAACCATACAGAATTAATTTGGTATGGTAATGGTATAGTATTTTTAAAAATCGAAAATCGGAATTATCGTACCGAACTTTTCAATACCTTACCATACCGTACCATGCCCACCCCTACAAACTACTACTCCTTCTGTCCCCAAGTTAAATGTCTTAGTTTGAATAAGTTCTAGTTTTAAGAAATAAGAGATACTTTTGAATCTTGTGGCCCTAAATTAAATATATGTATAATGAACTAAAATGTCCTTTAAATCTTGTGGTTATGAAACATACATATAAGATGTTTGAATTGTCAACTTACTAAATATAAAGAGAGATACTCTTTCTGAAACAGACTAAAAAGAAAAGTAAAATACTTAAATTGGGACGGAGGGAATATTAATTAGCTAGGGCCCTGGAAATGCAGTTTATTTGGGAGAGAAGATAGGAAAAAAAAAAGAAAAAAAAAAGGAAGAAAGGAAAATGGCAAAAGAAAGGCAAAGTGAAAAATTTATAGTTTATACGCAACGTAGAAAAAGTGAAGATGAGCTGTGAACAACTCAAAGCTACACTGCTACCAAATAGTAGTAGTAGTACTACTACTACATAACAATCTCTCATTAACATTTTGTTCATTGATAAAATGGGAATTTGAGTATTAATGGGGCTGTGGACTATATGTTATTCAATCCATATCTAATTACTAAAAAGTCATCAACTTGCTACTAGTACTACTTATTAACATTGCCATTTGCATTTGCATAAACACTCAAAGCTCTTCTCTTTTTCTTTTTTCTCACTCTCTTCGAGAAAAAAAAAAAAAAAAACCACCAAGAAAGAACTAAGGTATGCCTAGAATATATCTCAAGAATTCAAGATACAATTTTTTTGTGGGGTTTTTAGTTTTGTCAAGTTGTAAAATTTTTATGTGCACTTCTTTATTCCTTTGGCAATGTGTTATTTTTGTTGTTCAAGAATTTGAGTCAAAGTGAAGTAGAATCTTGAGGGTTTAGTGTTTGTTGTTAAGTTATGAAAACTCAATTATCATGTCATTGTGTTTAATCAATGGAGAATTTAGATTGTGTAGTTTGCCTTTTCTTGCTTTTTTTTTTTTCTTCTCTATTTTCATGTTACTTGCATAATTCATCCTTTTCTGCATTTTGGGTACTTTTTAGTTTCTTGGTTTGCTATTTCATCAAGGTGTTTAATGGATGTTTTCAAAGTGAACTTATATCTCTATTCTTTTTTACATCATCATTTTTTGCTCCCTTTGGCTTGTGTTTTAATTTTGGAAATAAAATAGGCTCATTGTTTTAGTATGATTTTTCCAATGAACTTAATAATCCTTTTTAGCAATAATTCTGTATTATGAAAAAAACATGGGAACAAATTCAGATTCTCAAATGTCATAAGCTATTTATGTATTTCCATCTATTGATTTTCTTTCCAAGACATGAATACCAACTGTAAAATTTTATACTTTTGCTTGATTTTATACATTCATGGAATTTTTGATTTATATTTTAATAGTACTACCTTTTTTCTTACAAAAATGTAATTTTTCTAATTTTCATGCTCTATAAAACTTTTTGTAGAAATTAGGTAATAAGATGGTGGCAGAAACATGGGAGAAAGACTTGGTGTGTTAGATTCTGTTGTGAAGGAGTTAAAAAGAAAATCATAAAAGCTTTGATAGGGTCACCTAGTATTTAAGTTCACCATGTCAAGGCAAGCTCATCTTCCGCCTCGCTGCCCGTTTCAGAAGAAACCGTTAACTTGCCTGGTTCAACATAACCCGTTGCCTCCTCGACATGATAAATCTATTTCGCAAAGCTCTATCGGAGAGGAGCAGCCTGTTTGGCTTGATGAGTTGTTGAATGAACCGGACTCGAATTCCAGTGGCATAATGCATAGGAGATCAGCTAGTGATTCTTTGACTCTTGTGTCATTGGAAGGCTTTGATAAGTTTGACGAAACTGAATCAAATGCATCTTGTGAATCGGATAGTAGTTCAAAGACTAATTGTATCTATGGTCCTAATTCGCCCCGTGGAAAGAGCAATATAGCATTTGAAGAAAATGCTATAGTTTCAGCATTATCAGAATATGTTTCTCCAAACCCTTTACAATATTTAGATAGGTGTGTTTCTGTGTCTGGAGCTGCACGATCGGAGTTGGTGGGCAATGCTTCTGGTGGAGCTGATGATGTCGGCGCTGAGGCAAAGTCGATGAAACGGTTAGATTCTAGACTCTTATGCTTATTTCCAAGATTATTCATCATTACTTGGTGATTGATTATCTACATATGCTTTTCACTTGTTAATTGTGTCCATATTCCAAAATCAGTGGGTAATTATGCACTTAAAGGGCTCATCCAACTTCCAAAATCAGCAAATGGAAAGAGAAATTCCGAAAACTCAGAAGAGCTTCCTTTTTCTGTTTTATAAAGGATGTTGCCTTCGAGTTGCATGAGAATTAGGTATAAAATCTCAATTTGAAAATGTTAGCTTTGTGAGACAAGTGGTTCCTGGATGTTTCCTTCCTCTTAAAAAGTGATGCCATATTGGTTCTATATCATATGAAAACTTTCCACTTTACTTCTCAAACGGTTGAAATGCTTCTAACCCGTTTAGTTAAATCTCTTGCATTATTGGAAATTGCTGTGCCTGTTAGTTCTTCTACACCAAATCTTATCTGGAGGTGTTAGGTGCTGAAACGAACGTGTTCAATATTTCAAAAACGGTCTTGGCAAACTCTTCTCAGTGGAATGGAAATGTGCCGAAACGTTTTGCATCAGTCTCTCTCAATCCCTTTGAACGTGCAACTAATCTCTCTTTGCTCAATTCTTGTTCATTGGTTGATCCAAGTCAGTGAATCTCACTTGCAAAGTTTAACTGTTAGTAGTTAAATCATCTATGCTACAAACCCATTGAGAACTGCCCTGTCACTTATCATTCTTTAAGCCCAAAATTGCACATGTTCCTAATTACTACTGCTACTCAAGATAGGGTTAACACTTTAATTTTCTGGGGTGTGCCTGGATTATTGAAAAACAGTATCTTACAAAGTTCATGACCAACTGTATCCTAACATACTTGTAGATAACAGATAAGATTATATTTCAAAAGATAACAGACAGTGTTATCAAAGGCGCGCTTAAGCCATGAAGCGAGGCTCAAAACATGTTGAGCGCTTCGCCTCGCTTTATGTGCGCTTCAGTGTCACATCAAGGCTCTAAGACATACCTTTCCTTGCCAATGAGCCTCTCTTGAAGAGGTGACACTAGATGATTGATATTTCACTTTATCGTATTATTTTTACAATTTCTTTGTCCATATATTTGTTATTCATGCTTATTATTATCAATCTTGGACTAAACATATATATATTTGTATTTTGTACCATTGCGCTTTTTTTCATTAAAGCCCACGCTTTATTTGCACTTTGCGCTTAAAGCCCCAACTGACCTTAGAGCTTTTTTGCGCTTTTCGCTTTTGATAACACTGATAACAAATGATATTGCTATGATGTTCTATTATCTTTATTCTATCGATTATTCCCTATTATTTCCTGTCAAACGTTTCTTAGAAGTTGTCGCAGATATTTTTCTTTTTAAATTATTCCCAATCTTTATTTAATATTAATTACTAAAGTCTCTTGTACTAATAAAATTGCAAACATGCATGGAGTGAGCTCTTGTTCGATATTATTTTAAAGTCTGTCACGTATCAGGAGAATTTATGTCATTCTGAGATGATTATTTTCTCGAGAAGAGTATAACATTTGACAACTATTATGGAATTTGTACACAGGCATCCTGGACAGCGGTCAAGAGTCCGTAAACTCCAATATATCGCTGAACTAGAGAGAACTGTCAATACATATGAGGTACTTGCTACTAACTTACTACAATTTGACTTTTCCCAAAGGATTCTTTTACAGAATAATTCATGTTGCAGATAAAGTTTGAGCCTCATATATAACAGCATAGATTAAAGAACTGCAGAGGCAAATGTTCCAGTTTTCTACTTTTGTTATAAAAGTGAAGTTTCCATCGCGACAAGTCAATTGTTGATTAATCACATTCGGATTGACTTGAGCCAAGACCATGTTAAAAAATGAATGCTTGTGCTGATTCTCTATGTCTGCGACAGTTTTTAAATCCTAAAGTTAATGCCATACTGTTCAAAACGGAACCATCCTTGGTGACCTGAATGCTATATCAAATAGTTTCATAATAATTGATGTTGTTTAACTCTTAGCTGAAAACATTTCTGTGTAGGTTAGAGACTGTTCAAATCACAATAATCTTTAGTATCCTGAATGTCATACAAAATAGTTTCTAACCGAGCAGTCCTACTTTTGCAAGTGACACAGTATTTGGTGTTGCAGATAAAGTAATATGTGCTCAACCTTGTTCGTTTTTCAATACAGGCTATAGAGTCAGATTTAGCTGCCAAAGTGGCTTCTCTGCTTCAGCAACGTGTTACTTTATCTATAGAAAATAGAGAGCTAAAGCAACAGATGCTCAGACTTCAGCAAGAAAAAGTCATTGTTGATGGTGAGTTGTATACCTTTAGATCAATCAATCCATAATGCTTTATTCGATAGAGAGTTCAAGTAGCTACTTAACTGCTGGTGTTTTTCCTTTTTCTTTCCTTTTTTCCTCCTTTTGGGGGACAACATAACTATGGGAGTTAGTCACCCCCGTTATTGTGAAGATCAACCAAGTAACTGCTTCGCATTCATCTTATTTTCTTTCTTATTTGCCTCAACTGTTTGCGTAGTAGTAACATTCATATTTTCAAAAGTTCCAACTTTTCTTTATCTGCCCATTCTGACATTGGAAGCAAAAAATCATATCCAAGACTATGGAGGAATATGTTACAGCTGCCGTGATTCAAAATTTCTATTTGTAGTCCATTGCAATTCTGAGCTAGTTTAATTGTATTAGTCAATCTATAGCTTCTTAGATTGATCTACCGGTCATATTCCTTTTTCTTTTATATCATTTGTGCATTCAAACTTTTTCTTGGTTCGTCCCTCCACAACACCACCCTCCAAAAAAAAATAAAAAAAAATGAGGGTTGATTGCAGACATCCTCGATGACATAGTAGTTTAAACAGACTGGTGAAGCAAACGGCTATTTGAATAAGCTGACTTTATATTTGTTCTGAAACTCTATTGCAGCCCAGTACAGGTCATTGAGGAAAGAATTGGAAAGATTGAAATATTTAGCACGTTCTCTCAATGGTAAGCTGAACACAAACTTCAGGCTGAGTGCTGCTGCTGAGATGACTGGTTCAGACGCGGCTTGGCAGATGCTGGACTTTGGAAAGCTGGATCTCAACTAAAAGGAAGTCGATCTCGTTGGACACCTTTTCTTCATGACAATATCCTGCAGAATGACGTTGGTGAAACTCCGTCCGACTCCGTCCGACTCAGCCTGTAAATCCTCTTTAGAATGTAGTATTAGCTTTTAGGATTTAGATAATAACGGCCGATATGCTGTCTTAACATTTTGATGACTTGACGATATTAACATGCATGTTAAAAAACTTGGCAGGCTGTTTTTTAATCCATCCATGTCCTCCACATCCCTATCTTAAAAGAAAAAAGAACGTTATGTGGATCTTAAATTGTCAGTAGCCCATCCTTATTTTAATGTGCAAATTATGAATATGTCAGAATTGTCAGCAGCCCCCCACCCCCATCCCCAAAAAAGAATCTATGTCGTGATTTTTCCATTGAATGCAATCTTGGCTAAGCAATTACCATATTGACTATGTACAAACTCAAGGGAGTTAATTTAGGTAGAAGAAACTTGGTACTTCCATGGTAGGCTCGTGGATCAAATCTGTTTTCCCCAAGGAGAGACAAATAAAAGTGCGACCTACTAAACCATCGGCTATGGTGGGATAGTAAGTACCCCTCCCTTCTTCATCAGTGTTTGTGGTCGAGCCCTTAGAATAGTCGTCTTTGGTACAAGTCGGTAGGGAACGGTCCCAATTGGCACGCATATGGATTAGTCATTGTCCCAAGCAGGGACTAAACACCAAGTGGAAAAAAAGAAGAAGTAAATGCCTTAAATTTTAATGATCGCACAGTTTTGCGAGTTTCATACCTAAACTATTAGGTGTTG